>NC_083574.1:12581920-13781920 GCF_027579695.1 Neoarius graeffei
ACGCTTCTACTGACCCTCGAGTACCCGGATATATCACGTTCTACAGTCAGTGCGTTTACATGCACATCCAAATCGAGCTGCTGTCGGTAATCGAGCTAAGGGTCCCAGCAGGGCTGCCAGAGAAATCCAATCCTACATGCACACAAGTTAATCGAGCTATTGTGTGAGGTACATTGTGCACCCGAGCCACAGGTGGCGCTACACGCCCCATCGTGTTGGTACACTTCCGCTTGTCGTCATGAAGAAGAGCTATTCAAGAGTATAAACAAAGTTATCAGCAGTGTTGCCAGATACTGCTGACGTTTTCCAGCCCAAACATGTTCAAATCCGCCAAAATGCACTTAAAACCGCCCAATCTGGCAACACTGGCAGGTCCGTGTTCACAAGTTCCGTGCTCAAGCTATTAGGCTTGCTCTAACAGACTGTATGGCTACAAACTGTCCTGCACAGACCACTGTTTTGTAAGACAACTTATTATACACAATTCACAGCTATGCAACAGCTGTACAGATGTATTTGGTGATACAGTAAGTGAGCTAAATTTTAACAGTGCAAACAATGCCACAAAAAGAAAAGATTCATGCCGTTGTCATGCCGACCGAGGCTGTCGTGTTTCCCGCTTGTGGTCTCGTCACTCGTCACTTCCGGAAGGGGCGGTGCTGAAGTAAGTAGCTCGAATACGTAGCTCGATAGGGTTTACATGCACTAAGTAGCTCGGCTACAATCGCATAAACTAGGTCGCGTAGCTCGATTCCGAGAAATCAAGTTCGGTTCAGTTTCAGCCGAATTAAGGTGTATACATGGCATTTTGAACTTCGATTTCAGTCGAGCAACGGCAGAAATTCGATTCTCTCTATGTGCATGTAAACGCACTGAGTATCTGCTTCGGCTGCCGAAGAATCAAGTTCAACCTTGGACAAAACGTAGCCCATTTTCTGACTGGGTGCCCAGTCTGGATTGTTTCTATCGTATAATTTTGCTGGCGCTCCTAGAAGCGAAACGGTCATACACGTGTTGAAATTGGGTAATTCCGCCCCAAACCACCAGATTTAGAAAAACGTTCAGTGCTGGGTATCACAGTCAATTTCCTAGATCGATTCGATTTCAATTCTTCGGGTTTTAAATCGATTAATCACGATTGGATTCGATTCGATTCAATCTGAATCAATTCAATCTGCTCTTAAATAATGAAAATATCTCCATACAATACGTTGCAAAATACACGGCTTTATTTTGTAAATTTGACAGTTCACACGTAACCGTGAACAAAACTGTCTTATCTTCCTGTAATTAAAAAGTGCAAGTAAAAAGTGCAAATGAACGTTGCAGCAAATTGTATTGTCTCATCTCATCTCATTATCTGTAGCCGCTTTATCCTGTTCTACAGAGTCGCAGGCAAGCTGGAGCCTATCCCAGCTGACTACGGGCGAAAGGCGGGGTACACCCTGCAGGGCTCGAAATTAACTTTTTTTCTTTGTGTCCCCCAGTGGTCCCGAATTCTGTGTTGTATTGTCCCGAATGGAAGCAATAGTGTCCCCATTTTTTTCCTCTCTGAAATAACCAGTGGTTAATATTATCATATGAAGTTACTATTATATTTGTAACTATGCGATTTTGAACCCTTTATATCATTTTTACAATAAGTCACAAGACACAAGCGACACATGTCCTATACATCATCTACTTCAAAATTAGTTATTGCATTTTCAGTTTATTAAACTTTGGCGATCTCACTGTATGAATAGATACCCGTTTATTTAAAGGGGCCAACTAGCTCATTCAGAAAATGTTTCAGCTCCCTACATCTGCAGTACACTTTAGTTGAAAATAAGACCCCTTTTATGTTCGTTTCATCTACTTATACCTTGAATATCTGTTGGCACTTATAAGGCCAACTTATAATTTTCACCATTACCGTTATCCATAGCCCTGTGATGACCTGGCGACTTGTCCAGGGTGTACCCCGCCTTTCACCCATAGTCAGCTGGGATAGGCTCCAGCTTGCCTGCGACCCTGTAGAACAGGATAAAGCGGCTAGAGATAATGAGATGAGATGAGACCGTTATCCATTTTTATGAACTTTCCGTTATCCATTTTATGAACTCATCCACATCATTCCTGTTGTATTTTATAACGTGTCTAACAGTGTTCATTAAGTTCATTCAGTTGCTAGCGTTGCCTGCAGACCAGGCGATGACGCTTTGGATCCTGAAGGTCCCGGAGACGTTATGTCTGGGCTTTCAGTTTCTTCCCCGCGGTCGGTCCGCTTCAACCACTTCAGCATTTTTGTTCTGGCAAGAGTCGGCGCAGCGTGTGCGGTAGCAATTCCATTCCAAGTCCATATAATGCGGACTCCGGCTGAAGATTCTAGAACAGAATGCGCTGCTCTGTAGCCTACGGATGCAGGTGCATCGAAAGTGTAGCTACTATGAATTTTTCGCTGTTAACGTTTTAAAATTAAAATTGACAAATTAGGTGAATGTCTACGTACGTGTTACGGCTTTGTAAATAATATTAATGTAGAACTTTTTTTCTAGATCTATTTTTTTCCATTGTCCCGGGATTGTCCCAGATATGATAATTTTGTGTCCCGATGACATTTTTTATGGTCCCCGGGACGTCGGGACACCGTTAGTTTCAAGCGCTGACACCCTGGACAAGTCGCCAGGTCATCACAGGGCTGACACTAATGCCGCTTTTCCACTACCAACGCGGCTGAGTCGAGCTGAGCGGGGCTGTTGGAGTTGCATTTCGACTACAACCGCGCTGAACCGTGCTGGCTGGAAGTGGGTGGACACATTGGGTGGAGTTAGCGAAAGTGGGTGGACGTCAGGTGATGTCGTTAGGCGGCGCAAACAGTGACATCAGTGACCTTTTAAGCGGTAGTCTCACAACCCGGAGAGTAAACAATAAACATGGAGGACGTGGAGTCGTTAGTGTTGCTGGTCTTGGTGCTGTGGCTTGTTGTCGCCGACAACGCCAACAGATACTGGCAAGAGCGTATAGATGAGGCGAGGCGCATAAGGCTTCAGAAATTCTCGTAATTCTCCTTCTTCCGGGTTTACGGTGTTTACAGATCCCAGCGTGCTCGCGGGGCGTGTGAGGACACTCCTCCTCACCAATCAGTGCACAGGGGAGTGTCTCCTCACGCCCCTAGCCCCACTCAGCTCGGTTTGGCTCGCTTCAGCCCCATTCCAAAACCGTGCGAGTTTTGGGGGCTGAGCAGGGCTGAAGCGAGCTGAGTCGTGCTGTTCTTAGATAGTCGAAACGCGAGCCGTGTCGGGCTGAAGTGAGCTGAAGCGAGCTGAAAAAGGGCCAATAGACACAGACAACCATTCACACTCACATTCACACCTACGGTCAATTTAGAGTGACCAGTTAACCTAACCTGCATGTCTTTGGACTGTGGGGGAAACCGGAGCACCCAGAGGAAACCCACGCGGACACGGGGAGAACATGCAAACTCCACACAGAAAGGCCCTCACCGCCCACGGGGCTCGAACCCGGACCTTCTTGCTGTGAGGCGACAGCGCTAACCACTACACCACCGTGCCGCCCCTAAAAATAACATCATCGTCATCATCGTAATATCGAATTATAGATTATTAGACTCCTCGAAATCAGAGAAATGGCGATCAAATACTCAATAAAAAATATCTGTGGTGGAACTTGATTTCATCCGGACTTTTTTATTGTGTTTTTCCTTTGTCTGGGACACATTAACCATCACGAATGTCGTAAAATACTGTATTTTGGGGGAATTTTACGACAGTGCCGAACTCACTCATTCACAACGTCCCCATTATCACGTCCAACTCGTTTTCTTTCGGTTTCATGTCTTTAAATTAATTTCTACTTCACTTTTTTTTTTTTTTACTGGATTAATCAAGATTGATTAGATTCGATGTCATCTCTCGTTCCTTTTTTTTAAATGAAAGCAAGCATGTCATTATTGACCATGTTAATTGCTTTATCGGGGGAAAAAAAAAGATAAGAAGTTCCTCCTGCCAAATCTCTCTTCTCTTACTGAAGCACGTGTTCAGATGGATTTGATCTAAACTGGATCTTCAGGTTTTGCGCAAACTTGTGGAGGCCGTAAGAGCTCAAGAAGACGGTCATTAAAGTGCTGATGACACGTTTTTGACATCTTTGGCGATGTTTTATAACATAAAAAGTAATTCCCGATGATCCATACATTAATTCACGAAGGCGCCTATTTTACTATTTTACAAGTTATGATGATAAACGTGGCTATTTGGGCAAATTTTACGGGGCTGCAGCACCCAGGAGACGAAGGAGGAGGAGGAGCTATATGACGTCAGCGAAAGAACCTTCCTCCTAACTTACCAGTTTGTTGTTGATGCGGCAGGTGTTCAGTTTATCATTATTAGTATTTTTATTATACATTTTATATATATATATATTATGCCTTCGCGTTGTGTTGCCGGCTTTTGCTCCAAAACCCACAAGGATGGGGTAAGTTTATTCAAGTTTCCCAGATGCGAAGTGGGTGAAGCAAGTCAGGCGTACTCGTGACAAGTGGGAGCCCTCACCAACATCCGTCCTGTGCTCTGAACACTTCGATTTGGATTGTTTTGACACCCTTCCCAGCTTAAAGGAATCTCTTGGGTGTTCAGTTCAGCACAAACGTGTGTTACTACCATCAGCAGTGCCTACACAGTGTTGCCAGATTGGGAGGTTTCCCGCCCAGTTGGGCGGTTTCAAGTGCATTTTGGTGGGTTTTGAACATATTTTGGGCTGGAAAACGTCAGCAGTATCTGTTGCCAGATACTGCTGAAGTTTTCCAGCCCAAAATATGTTCAAAATGCACTTGAAACCGCCCAACTGGGCGGGAAACCTCCCAATCTGGCAACACTGCCAGTATTCCGGAGGGGGTCTACTATGCCGGATCCAAAGACAGTCCTCCTGTCAGAACATGTGTTGAAGATAAAGGTACGTAGAGCTATAGATTCTACATGATGATCATAAATGTAATCATAAAGTCGGCGTGATATCAGTCATGCATTTGCTTGTGAAAGCTTGCGGCTTTCATGTAACTGCCGCCTAGCAACGAGAGGCAAAGGGTAAAGAGGGTAGGCTATCATAGATTCTATTCGGAAGAGATCAACACAATTCTAGACTCCCAGAAGAGGAAGAGCTAGCACTAGAGAGTTCACCGGCGTTTTCATGCGCCATTTCCATTGGTTAGAACAGCCAGTGAACCGCAGCGTGTTCTCCCGCTGACGTCACAGCATGGCCGCAAGCCACGGACCCAGTTTTCATGCACTGTGCAATTAAAAGTTGGATATTCGCGTAACAACAGCTTCTTTTCACATAATTATAACAGAAATCTAACATGTTTGCCATGTTGTATAGTTTATTTAAGAAATTGCATAGAGTCATGTTCGTGTCATCAGCCCTTTAAAGCGAAAAGGGCGTGCACTTACTGTACCAAATACTAAAACTCGGAAATTCATGTCAGTACTTCAAAGATTCGACTTTTCACTCAAGTTGTCGTCAATAACGGGATTTGTAAGAAGTATTAAATTAGAATAAATGGAAGCCATTTCATTCCTGGTCTCAGACATTTGGATCTCACAGTATGAAGCTAAACTTGCTTCAACAGACGTCTAAAGCAAGCATGTTTTGACTGGTCAGTGACATTTTGCGCAAGTTCTGTCAACGTTTTTTTTTTTAAAACCTGTTGCTTTAAGAAGAAGGTCCACGCGGAGACTTTGTCTGCACTGATCGGGGACATTTGCACTCGTTAGTGGAACGTCAATTAATTTCATTCCTGCGGGTTGAATCGGAAATGCAATTAGCAAATTAACTGATTAGGAAATGAATCATTTTGTTGTGGATGGAAGGGGGAAAAAGAGCACACACAGCCGTACAGCCAGTAAAGCCCCTGTCATGCCACAGTCATAACATGATTACATGCCTCTTTGGATTAATGGCAGCTTGTCCAGTGAGAGAACGTGCTTCCTCTAATGTATGAGTGCAATACACATCATCATCACAAATTACTTACATCAGCATTTTGTTCATTATACTCATCTCATCTCATTATCTCTAGCCGCTTTATCCTGTTCTACAGGGTCGCAGGCAAGCTGGAGCCTATCCCAGCTGACTACGGGCGAAAGGCGGGGTACACCCTGGACAAGTCGCCAGGTCATCACAGGGCTGACACATAGACACAGACAACCATTCACACCTACGGTCAATTTAGAGTCACCAGTTAACCTAACCTGCATGTCTTTGGACTGTCCCGGAAACCCACGCCGACAGCATTCAAACTCCACACAGAAAGGCCCTCGCCGGCCACGGGACTCAAACCCAGGACCCTCTTGCTGTGAGGCGACAGCGCTAACCACTACACCACCGTGCCACCCTTGGACGAGGTCCATTACCGTACATAAAATCCAAATAAAGATCGATTTTAATTCCAGCTTGTCATGCAACACAACAGGGAAAACACCAAGGGGGTGAATACTTTTGCAAGGATTTAAAGGGCAACTGAAGTCAGTCTTAAACATGCTTTTTTTTTTTTCTTAATTAACGTGTTATTCAATTACGTTTTCGGTTTTAGTAACCTGATATCGTGACTCATATTGGCAATTAACTGCAGTTAAATATTTTACTGATCGGCCTGTTCGGTTTTTCGCCCTGTCGAATTCTTCGTTTGGTCCACGGCAGGCGTCGCTTCTCCGCGCGATCTTCACGAGATTTGTGCGAGACTTCGAAACAAACAAAACTTCCAGCTTGATTACATCAGCATTCGAAAGACGGCACACACGTCTTTTGACAACCCCTGTGTCCAAAATCGCTCCCTACTCACTATATAGCGGGGACGCCATTTTGTAGTGCTGTCCGTGCTGAAAAGACAGCAGCGGGCGGCACGGTGGTGTAGTGGTTAGCACTGTCGCCTAGCAAGAAGGTCCGGGTTCGAGCCCCGTGGCCGGCGAGGGCCTTTCTGTGTGGAGTTTGCATGTTCTCCCCGTGCCCGCGTGGGTTTCCTCCGGGTGCTCCGGTTTCCCCCACAGTCCAAAGACATGCAGGTTAGGTTAACTGGTGACTCTAAATTGAGCGTAGGTGTGAATGTGATTGTGAATGGTTGTCTGTGTCTATGTGTCAGCCCTGTGATGACCTGGCGACTTGTCCAGGGTGTACCCCGCCTTTCGCCCGTAGTCAGCTGGGATAGGCTCCAGCTTGCCTGCAACCCTGTAGAACAGGATAAAGCGGCTACAGATAATGAGATGAGATGAAAAGACAGCAGCAGAGAAGAAAGTATTCAGCCTTGATTTAAAAAACACTGAAAGATGCAGGTACTTTGTATTTATTAATGTGGGAAATGCGCTCGGTATAATATGGATTTATCACAAAAACACATGCATGTATGTCTTATTTTGAAAACCCACCAGCCGACTGATCTGGCACGTTTTAATTGTGCGACAGTAATGACGCAAATACCAGCGCGACGGATTGGCGTCCGAAAGTGTTTTTTCATTTTACCAATGAGCTCACTATATAGTCCTCTATATAGTAATTCCCTATATAGGGAGTAGTGAGCGATTTCGGACACAGGGAACGTTGGCAGATGTCGGTCACTTTGATTTCCGCTGTACGTTTTACTTCCGTCCTACAATGTCTCGCACAGGTCTCAACGAGTCTCGTTTATGGCCATCGCTTTGACATATGGACTGATATATTACAGAGCATATTTCAAACACTCATAACTTGCTCTAGCAGTGACAAAATGGCGATCAAAAATACATATATGTTATTTTCCAGCTAGGAGGTCCGTATCGTGAAATACCGTGACCGAGGTCTTGAAAGTACTGAGCGAGGCCCTCTGGGCCGAGGTCAGTATTCAAGGCCAAGGTCACGGTATTTCACCATACGGATCGACCTTAAGCTGGTAAATAATATATTTATTTTTTTCTTTACCAAATTCTAACAGAAAACGAGAGCGCCCGAAAGGGAAAACCGAGCCGAGCCGCCATTTTGAATCCTCATTCACGGCTGTAATGCAAATGGCTTCCTCCTCGGTATACAAGTGCACTTCCATGGCAGGAAAAAAACTATATTTTGCCGCTTATGTAGTCCCCTATTTATACAAATAGGAGTCATTCAGGATTCAGCCATGTTTTTGCTCGGCGTTAGCGACAGTTACAGGTTTTTAGCTTTCTCCTGAAATGTTTTCTTTTATTTCTTCTTCCTCAGGGTAGTAAAACTCACTTTCACTGTGAACACTGTCGTTATCGCTATCCATGTTGTAAAATTAATGCTATTCTCCTGAGAAATGCTGGCAAAAATTTACAAGATTTTTGATAATCTTATAAATAAATCTTATTAAAAAAAAAGATAAATGTTGACAAAAAATGCTACTATGTCTGTTGTTGTTGTGAACGAGCGAGTCGCTAGAGGTCCGTAACTGGGGTCCGTACCGTAGGATACGGACCCGCTCGCCAGCCAATCAGAGCGCAGGATTTCGACCGTGAAAAAAATAAATTCCTATGTTTAATAAAATGAGAAAAATAAAATTTAGATAATAAAAAAATTGCCTTCAATCCCCCTTTAAACTCCCTATCTGCGTACTAAATGCGAAGCCATTTGCGAGCCATGCGTGAAGATATAACCGCCTTCGTGAGCATTTTTTTGTTGCTTACACATGCTCCAGTACTGCAGGTGGCGCTGTTACAATTCCACAATAGTTTGCTCGACATCAAGGTCCTCGATCTTTGAATTAATTGCCTCTTTTGTAACGGCATTATTTCAACAACCTTATACAGCGTCACAGTATGTATTTTCATCCAGAGTTGCGTTAACTTTCGCCGTGATCTTGGCTTGCTAACAGGAGACTCGAACCCCTCCGTACAGTCTTCTCCAGCATCCCAAAGACTTTCATTGAGGTTAAGGTCAGAACTCAGTGGTGGTTAATTCACGTGTGTGAAAATGATTCCTCATGCTCCCTGAACCACTCTTTGACAATCCGAGCCCTAATTTTATGCCCGTGCCATCAGGGAAGGAAAAAATCCATTGACGTGCTGATGATAATCTGGTCATTCAGTACATTGAGGTCGTCAGCCGACTTCATTTTATTGCCCCATGATGTTGCTGAGACTCGACCTGACCAACTAAAGCAACCACTGATCATAACACTGCCTCCAGAGGCTTGTACAGTGGCCAGTGCGTGATGGGCGCATCGCTTCATGTGCTTTCCTTCTTACCCTGACACCTATCACTCACGAATAGGGTCAATCTGGACTCATCAAACCATATTATATAATAATAATCTAATGTACCATGCACTGAGAGGCTCCGGCTGAAATTATGGATTCTGTTCTATGCCAGTCACGAAAGAGAATCCATAATTCCTGGTGCCTCTTATACCCCTTTTCCACCAAATCAGTTCCAGGGCTGGTTTGGGGCCGGTGCTGGTTCACAACTCGTTCAACTTGCGAGCCAGCTGAGAACCAGCTTGCTTTTCCATAGCTCGGGGTGCTAAGCAGAGCCACGTCAGTTACGTCGCTGTATACGTCAGTTACGTCGCTGCGTTTGTATAAACCTTGGCGCGAACATCGTAGCAACAACAACACGGAGAAGAAGCAGCAACAACAACAATAATAATAATGGATGACTTCGCGTTTGTACAGCTGCTGCTTCTCGCCGCTTAAAAATGGCGCCCTCTCGCGGTCTTGCTATTGTTGTTGGTCTTAACAACTCCGCCCCCCGCTGATGTAAGCAGTTCTTTCCTCTAGCCCAGCAAAGAGTTGGTGCTAGCCTGGAACCGGTTTTTCTGGCCCCAGAGCCAGTTCTTTGTCAGTGGAAACAGAAAACCCGGTTCCAAACTAAGCACTGGCCCCGAACCAGCCCTGGAACTGCTTTGGTGGAAAAGGGGCATTAGTCTCTTATTTATGTCCCAAAAAATTCCAAACCGAAAGTGTTTAAGATTGAATCTCGGCATAAACTCACTGGAGGCAGCCATGTTTGTTGTTTCCATCGCCGTGACCTTCGACCTGTGCATGTACCATGCTGTCGCCTGCCTCGCTAGGCAGGATCATGATCCGTAGATCTACACGCACAGAAATGCTCGCCAAGCCACAGCTGTGACTCGAGTCAAATTGTGACATCAGTTCATGGTATATCCAGGATATACCATGACTGACTCGCACCATATCCATTTCTTTGTTATTTTTGATGTCACGAGATACAATGGTGGAACAATTTTATGTCACGCGAGCCATCTTTGGCCAATCCCTGCACGGGGATTTTTTGATAAGGGGTATAATTAAATGATACCAGCTGGCTTTTTTTCATGGTATATCAGATATATTCCATTCAGCCAGCATGGTATTGAACTAGTCGAAGACAAGTAGCTGAATAGAATATATCTGATATCCCAAGAAAAAAAGTCAGCCAATATGATCATTATACATACACCCTCTCTCTTCATATCGGCATTCTCGAAGGTTAGCGCGGCAGTGAAGTCACCTTCCAGCCAGTGTAGGGTTCATCAGCAGCACAAGCTAACAACCAAGGAACTAAGATTTCCGTCCCAAGACTCTTCTTCCACGCACGCTCGCTATATTACATACATACAAGCCTCACAGCCATGTTTGTTTACAAATTGTCACAGTCACTCGCTAGCACGGAAATTTGGCATCTCCGATGTGTCTCTTTTCCAGTTTTTTGATGTCCGTTGGTATGTTTTTCTCTTGAAATATATAATGAAGTTTTGGTAGCCTTTCGGGTGTTCAAGCGCGCCTTTAGTTTTCAGTTTATTTATTTAGTGCTAGCAGTAGCACTGGATTATCCTCGTCTTCTCTCTGTCCCGGCCGACAAAGAAACGATTGTGCGCACGCACAACAGAACAGTTTTGTCATCGGATCTTCGCACGAGCTCCGACGTGTGACGTCATGTTATCTTGACAGCGTGCAATATTGTAACAATATCGCATGCTCGTTCTCCTTCGCGGAGAGTGGCGGATAAGCGATATGATAACGATATTGCATGCCATCAATAAATCCACTAGAAGGGAATAGAATACGTGTTTTTATTCCATGGAAAAAGTGGCCTGAGTGTATTATAATAATAATAATAATAGAGAGTATTGCACGGTGCGAAGATATGAAGTTTATCTTTGAGTGGTGAATATATTCACGAGTGAGTGAAGCGACTGATTGTTGGTTATATGTAATTACCTCACAGCAAACCACTTTTTCCATTTCCGCGATCCATCGCGATAACTATAACCATTATGGCTGCAACTGTTTGATATATTGAGCTGTGTTTCCATTTTTAGACATCCATGAAGTAGAACTATATCCATAATGGCTCTCATTGACCCCTTGAAACAAGATCTTTGGGGTTTCCATGGTAACTCATAAGCGTTAACCTCACTTAACAGGGTTTTTTTTTTTTCCCCTGCACTCATATCCCTTACTAATCATGTTCACTTTGATTAGACTGCCCACGTGTTTCTAGAGAATTACGCACCTGTCTAGAACCACAGAGGCGATTCAAACAGGATTTGTGTCGCAGCTCCAGGAAGCCATTCATCTGTTCATTGAGCTGGAGCTGATGTTTATGGTGTCTTCCCGGTGGCCATGATTTTTTTTTTAAAGGAGAACTGAAGGCAAATTTTTTATCATCAAAATTCTATTGCTCTCATTTTATTAAATATAGGAATGTGTTTTTTGATAGCCATTTTGTCACTGCTATAGCAAGTTATGAGTGTTTTAGGGGTGTTCACATGGCACATATTTGCATCGATGCTGCACCGATGTATTTTGTTGCGATATATCTTACACCGGTGTAAATTTTGTGGAGCGTTCACACGTCACAAACCTGCTTACTAGAGAGAAGCGTGTTAGCACCGGTGCAGCCCCACTTGCGTTCACACGGCAGTTTTTGCGACCGTGCTATACGATAGTAATAATGCAGAAATGAAATATGCGCATGCGTGAAAATGTACTTCCTTTTCCCGGTTGTCATGGCATCACCAAGTGCCGGGAAAACAACGTGGATGAAGACACCAGTGTTGCCAGATACTGCTGACGTTTTCCAGCCCAAAATCTGTTCAAATCCGCCAAAATGCACTTAAAACCGCCCAATCTGGCAACACTGGAAGACACGCAGTTCTGTTGTTGTTGATATTCGCCATTTTGGAAGCGCAAAATACCAGGATGCAAATTATGCAATGCCCGTATGTAATCAACTCTCCTCACGCGTAGCGAGTCTACTACCCCGTAGCGTTCAGACGTCCCATTTTATATCGGTGCTGCCCCGCAAACTAGCATTTACTCCAGAGTAAATTTCTTAAACCACCTTCTGAGCAGGGTTAGATTTGCACCAGTTTAAGCAGCTTTCAGGGGCGACACCGGTATAACTTTGTACCGTGTGAACGCTCTACCAGGGCAGCCCCGGTGCTACACCGGAGTAAAAGTTGCCGTGTGAACACCCCTTTTGAAATATGCTATGCAATATATATCAGTCCATATGTCAAAGCAATGGCCATAAACGAGATTCGTCGAGACCTGTGCGAGACATCGTCGGACGGAAGTAAAACGTACAGCGGAAATCAAAGCGACGGACATCTGCTAACGTCGTCAAAAGACGCGCGCGCCCTCTTTCGAATGCCGACGTAATCAAGCCGGAAGTTTTGCTCATTTCGATAGCAATCAGGAAAGTTTGAAAAAAAGTAGGCGGTAATCGCCATTTAAACTCGTTTTTGTGCAATATTTAGTTTGGAAAACAGTTTTCAAAATGGCGGCGCTGACACTTGACGTTTCGAAGTCTCGCACAAGTCTCGTGAAGATCGCGTGGATAAGCGACGCCTGCCGTGGACCGAACGAACTAAATTCAACACAGCTAAAAACCGAACAGGCCGATAAGTAGAATATTTAATTGCACTTAGTTGCCAATACGAGTCACGATATAAGGTTACTAAAACCGAAAACGTAATTGAAGAACACGTTAATTAAGACATAAAGCACGTTTAAAAATGACTTCAGTTCCTCTTTAAGCGTCGCATGCCCCTTTTCCACCAAAGCAGTTCCAGGGCCGGTTCGGGGCCAGTGCTTAGTTTGGAACCGGGTTTTCTGTTTCCACTGACAAAGAACTGGCTCTGGGGCCAGAAAAACCGGTTCCAGGCTAGCACCAACTCTCTGCTGGGCCAGAGGAAAGAACCGCTTACGTCAGCGGGGGGGGGGCGGAGTTGTTAAGACCAACAACAATAACAAGACCGCGAAAGATCGCCATTTTTAAGCGACGAGAAGCCGCAGCTGTACAAACATGAAGTCATCCATTATTATTATTATTGTTGTTGTTGCTGCTGCTTCTTCCGTGTTGTTTTTGCTTCGATATTTGCGCCAAGGTTTATGCAAACGTAGCGACGTAACTGATGTATACAACGACGTAATGACGTGGCTTCTCTTAGCACCGCGAGCTATGGAAAAGCAAACTGGTTCTCAGCTGGCTCGCAAGTTGAACGAGTTGTGAACCAGCACCAGCCCCGAACCAGCCCTGGAACTGATTTGGTGGAAAAACGGTAAGAGTGAGAATAGCCTGGAGGTGATGATGGAGTGTGTAAAGATGTCCAAAATGGTTATCACTGGTTATTTTGGACAAAGTGATGGCAAGATGTTTGAAAGCCCCCCCGCACTGATTGAAAAAGGTCTTAGAAATATTCATATCGCACGCTGATTTTTGCAAGAGAAGGCGGCTTTCATCTGCGTTTTTGTCAGCTCCGTTTTCCCCTACGAACTGAATAAAGAGCTCGTAGAGGCTGGAGACAGCGCCGATTAAGTATTCATGGCACTATTAATGTACAGCTGCACCCTGTAGCGCTAATCCAATAACTGCTGCATGATTTGACCATCAGCGCGATCGTTTCTCTCGCACATATTCGCCACGTGTCTGGCTCTCCCTGTATAATTGACTGCGTGTATCGATTTTCTGATTTATGCGATTGAGAGGGATGTGTGGGTGGGACGGGAGAGCGCATGTGGGACGGATTGAGCACCTGTATCACGATGAAATGTCTTCATCGGTCTTCCAGGGCTGGCCATCAAGTGCGGAAATGTCACCGGATGGATAAACTGAAATTGGATTGGGAGCATGAAGAAACGCTCCGTTCTTTCATGTAGGCCGGTTTCAAGGTTTCTTCGCCGTGTAGAAGCTAACGAGAACCTGTTCCTGTCCTCAGGGCTGTAATTGGTCTAATTACTCCACTCTTGAGTGCTTGACTGCTGATCATGTATAAATGATCAGCTTTATATTGCACAAATAAAGCCATTTGGTGAAACTTTGAAGGAGAACGTATACCGATTTTTACGGTTTTTTAAAAGCCTGATTAGCATAATTAATACTAATTAAATGCACATTTGCATAATTTGTTTTTACTAATTTAAAAAAACAACTTTGTATTCCGTATACAACCGTCTATGTGCCTGCCAATTTCCATGTAATATATTGGAAAAATAGAAAAGTTATTAAGAAAAAAAAAACATTTGGTCTCACTGGTTAATGAGGACCATTTTGGACCATGTGATCCGAATACATAAGATCACGGCCGTTTTCTAAAAATGAAGCCGTTTCTTCAATCTTCGATTTGTAATCTCTGAAGAACGGATTTTAATTCTATAAAAAGTATAATGTTCAGCATTCAATCCTGAATTCAAAGAGACCGGTTTCAAGCAGTTTGGATCGGATTTGAATTTTCACCCGATATGCCTATTCGTATGCGCTGCGTTCGGATTGGCGGCATCTTCATTGTGCTTACGGGATAAAAGATGATATGCGTCATTTTGTATTATTAAAGGCTTAGGAAGATATTTCTCAGTTGCAGTGGCATGTTCATGTTTCCTAACGTCGTGGAACCCGTGCTTATTCAGTTTGCAATTGATGCCAAGTGTAATTTTATTAGAGTCGAGCCTTCTCTTAGTAATTTACCAACGCATCCGAGGAAAATATTAATATTTCTGCCAATTTCCTGCGATTCCCATTTGCACCCTGCGTTTGCTTTCCATTTCCCCAGCCACTGGCGAATTTCTGTTTAGCGTCTGGATTTATTTCCCAGGCACTCGCGACAGCGTGCTGCTGATTTGAACCACCTGAAGTGTCTCCTGTGTCGTAGAACATCCTGAGAAAAGAACCCCATGAGAACCCCATCAAAATGGCATCGTTTTCAGTTTGTTTCAGATGGCGTTTTATCACATGCCGTCTTGGGGCAACATGGAGTAGGGTGGGATCGGGTTGGGGGGGGGGGTGTCATGGGATCTCCATACCAGAGACAGATTTGATTCAGTTATATTTCTTAGCTCACCAGCTGTAGGGCGCTGAGCTATTGCCATCATGCGGCGTCCATCTGTCCATCCACAATTCGCACACATCTCTACTCCTCCCTGAGCTTTCACTGGATTTTGATTCTGATTGTTTTGTTCGGAAGATCTAATCAGGCTGCACAGAAGTTACTCCCTGGTTTTGTGATCTTCTCATTTAACAAGTTGCTAATTAGGCCGGTTAACGAACTTTCAGGAAAATCACCTACTCCTACCTGAGTTTTCAATGGATTTTAGTTCGGAGTGTTTTGTTTTGAAGATCAAATTGTTCTCATGAAGAGCAACCTGGCTAATTCTAAAAGAATCTGGTTTCTCATGGTATGGCCGTGTGACCTAGAGGATTTATTCTCATGCCCTGTTGTCATGCATGGCATGGTGAAGGTTCTCAGTCATCCAGGTGATTGTAAACCATAGGTGCTAAAGAAGGTAACTGGACTTGCTTGAAATTCTTGAAGACGTTTCACCCCTCATCAAAAAGGCTTCTTCGAAGGCTTCATGTTATTCTCTGGATAACATGGTCCAAAATGGGCTTTTGGACCATGTTATCCTAATACATAATGGCAGACTCGCATGATGGTAGAGAGAGAGCCAATGACCCACAGATCACCCTAACGAGACTCTCGGCCCCCAGTGACCTACACCAACAGGATGACTCAACGATCCAGGTAACCTCAACGACTCTCCTTAGGGTGCGTTTGGTCCACCAGAGGATAAATACCTGAAACTCCCCACTAGTCAGACAGAACTGAAGAAGCCTTGCAGAGGGGAGGTGAAACATCAAGAATTTCAAGCAAGTCCAGATGCCTTTTTTTTTTTTTAGCACCTACGATGGCAAGATGCTGTGTGCCGGCATGTTTTTATATCTTCTTGGGGACTAAATGTCCCCACAAGGATTGTACAATTTGACAAATTTGATCTGTGGATGTTTGGTGACCCTCGGCTGGTCACCATGTTGAAAAATGCCCCCCCCCCTTAGTAGCTAGTTTAAATTGTACAACTTGATAGAGTTGGGGTTAACCCCTCAAAAAAATTGGGGTTAGTGTTTGGTTTAGATGGGGATTGGATGGACACCAGATCTATCCCGACCCTGACCAGGATACTCTAGATCAGTGAACGAATGAAAGATTTTCATAATGGGAAAATCTTCTGGGAAGCCATGGCCTAAAGATTAGAAGCAGCTTTGGGGCCAAAAGGTCGCCGGTTTGATTCCCTGGACTAGCAGGAATAGCCGAAGTGCCCTTGAGCAAGGCACTTAACCCCCAACTGCGCTTCCTTGGGCTGCTCTGTGTACGACGTGCATCTGCTAAATGCCATCCATGGAATGTAGATGTAGGTATACCATTGATTAAGTGCATGAGTAATTATCAAAAGAAGGCGCTTATAAGGATAGTAAGACAAACGTACGTGAGAAACGTGTTCCAGCTGCCTGCATTTCCAAATCCCTGTGTTCTCTCTTTCCTGCTTTGTAAGCACCCTCAGTACTGAAAACAGGACCAGAATGTTTGGCAGCTTTGTCATGCTTCATTTAGCCGGTTCATTTTCCCAACGGAAAAGAACATACACATATTAAACTACTGTACTTCCAAATTTGCCCAAGCTTTTTTTTTTTTGTAGTATCTATTTATGCGTTTTCAATTTGTGGATCGTTAATGAAATCAAGTTCATGTCGTACTGACAAACATCCTGTTTGGGGGATAATTAACCGACCTGGTAAAATGATTAGCCAACTGCAGAGCTAATCAGCGATGTTTCACAGGTAGCTCTTGGCGGTTCATGTCTGACTGGCTCCGTTTATAAGGAGTCCGAGTTGCGACTTTGTCATTCACATTAACTGGCCATGTTCAGAGTGTGTCAGTCTGTGTTTGGCTTCACCGTTGCCAGAGCAGATTAAACCCAAATGTCATTACAGTGACAAGCAGTGGCCAGTTTGCCAGATGCCCAGATGCTGAAAAGATGCGTAAAGAAGTGCTGAAGTGTTGACGGAGGGGGAAATGATTTGCCTGTGGAAAAGATGCGGACAAATATATTTTTAGCCATCTTTTACTTGCGGTGCAAGGACAGAAACGTCCGTGAGTTTTTGTCGAGGTGTGCAAACACACCCTGCTCCGTTAAGCTACAGTCACATTCAAGCTCACGATGCTTTGCGATGGGCTATCGATGAAATGACGTGTTTTGGTGACGATGCATGGCGATGTACAGGCGAGTGAAAAGTCGTGGTCGAACACTTGACTGTCATGCCTTCCCGCACTCGAGCGGCCACACTCGCTCACAGGACCCAGTCATTATGGGAAACACCTGATACTGATTTGAGCGCAATCAGCATGCGCATATAAGGACATGGACGATTTGCGAAGTATTATCATCATCACTGTCACATTTGTTTCGAGCCATGTTTATGACTCTGTTTTCAGTTTCGGTTTTGTAAATATCACGCCTGCACTGTAAATAAACACTCTTCCTGCACTTACATCCGTCTACCGCCTCATACCGGACACAATACTTGCAAAGTCTCTGTGGAAACAGTGTCCTTATATGCGTGTACTGATTGCGCTCAAGTCAACATCAGGTGTTTCACGTAACGAATGGGTCCCAAGCGCGCATGCAGTGCACTACGAAGGATCCCCAAACGTAAATACAGTTTTTAAGTCTCGGGGAAGGTTAGGCGATGCCGAGCTACTGTGTCGACGAGGCTCCCGCTAGCATCGGACATGGATTCGAGACAAATGCATCTCAAGAGGCTCGATGAAGGCTCCCCGAGCTTTGGGAAACGCATCTGCGAGGATGCCGACAAAAACATCGCCACCAAATTCAATTTGAAACGTTCCGTGACGCTTTTGGCCACTCATGAGGCGGAGACAACAAAAAACAACTTGTGAAGCTCAGATAACAATCGCCGTGTATCGCACGATTGGTGACTACGCTATCAATTTTTAATCGCCAAGTATTCGCAAACCCATCGCGAGCTATAATGTGACCAGGGTCTTAGAAAGAAGGATAATGAAAATGTATTATAAGTTTCCCTTTGTCTGTGTTAACCCTCCAGAGTCAGCAGGTTTGGAACGAGTAGGCCCTGTATTTAGATAAATATCTTTGAGTTTTTCATCATACAAGCATGATAAACAGATTGACTGACAGAAATTTTATCCTTTACACTTTGCCCACTTCCAAATAATATTGTAGTTTTTAAACGATCTAAATTAGACGAAACATAAAACTTGTCACCTTACACGGTCACACCGGAGTCGGAGTGCTGAGCGCGCAATTACGCGTTCATAAAAGACTATTCACGTGGTAACGGCATGATAATCACTTTCAGTTTTTGATTGGGTTCTCTTTCGCAGTAGGAACGCCCACTGTAAACAGGATAGAATCTGTCAGCCGCAGTTTAGGCTACCTGTTTGGAGGTAAAACTTGTTGTGAGATGGCACGCCTATTTGATGCTCAGGAGGCGCTTCGGGTGATTCGGGACAGCAATTAAATTTCAGCAGTTCATTAGATCTTGAATTGCGACACTGCTAGCTTGCCATATGTGAAAGTCTTATCTTATGTTGTCTATTACTTTTTTCGCCTTGTCAGTTGACTGAACCGGGCAGCAGGTTGGTGCGTTTACACGCGCAGTCGGCTAGCTAATAAAGCGTACGATTTATTGTCAAATGACGACCCGAATATCTCACGTTTCTGCCTGGTTTGAAAGACAGAGGTGTTATATCATGCACAAGACTTAAGATTTAATTACTGAATATCACACAGTGATGTATCGGTTCAGTTTCCCTGAGAGTTTCATTTATCACCGGGATTACTAATAGCTCCATGATCAATCAGCTTTGACTCAGCCGAAGTGAAGCGAGCACAAAATCGATGACTTCATTTTTTTGATTAAGGAAAGTCATTTCTGACTAATTTACTTAGGTCTCCATGAAAGTCAAACTTTCTCGCAGGCACAGCAGGTGAAAGAAAAACTCGAACCTGGCATGGAAATAATAAAAATAAAAATAAAAAAACGTAAGCTGGAGGCTGAGCGTCTCATCTTGAATATGTAGCGCGCCATACAGTGTACTTTCTTTGCTACAGTACAAGAGCGCTCAGGATTTTCATCAGGCATGCGAGGCCGTCAGGGTATTTCTGCACTCGGCTGATGATTTGTGTCCAACAAAATCATCCCAAGGTTATGTACGATAAGAAATCTTTTTAAAAGATTTGCATTTGATTCAATCCAAAATAGTTCGATCCAAATGTCACATCGATAATGGAGCATGACGACTATATAAGATGCACGATAAGGTAAATCATGTTTTAGATCAGGGGTCACCAAACCTTTTTCTCTGGGGGCCACATTGTCGTTCCTGACTGTGATGGGGGCCAGGGTCGGGTCAGCTATATCACATAGAATTGTATGACCCAGACAAATATGAGCACCAGCAGGCCTCATTGTGTAGTAGAGATTACTAGCCTGGCACGGCCATCCCCACTACTATATCCATACTACTATATCAACACTTGATTCCTGGCACATATTTGTTTATCTTTACTAGTGGTTTGCAAAAGTAGTAATCGAGTCTTCACACTTTGTTTTAATTTGCAATACCACTGATATTCCATTTATTTATTTATTTTCTAATAAAAATAATATCAAAGCTGTCAAGGTAAGAAACATCTGCCTATTTGAGGTGATTGACACTGGCAAAGGTGAGTGGAAAATTATAAACTGTAGGTAGGTCTGTTGATATTATTAATAATATAAATAATTGTGTGCAGCACTTAATAAAGGTCAAATAAATAGGCCTATAAAATAAATACATTTTAAAAAACAGTGAAATTATAATAATATGAGCAGTAGATCAATAGATCACAGCAGTTGTGCTGTGTCCTGCACGTCATTGCTCTCATCCATGGCCAAAGCAAAAAACTCGAATTCTGACGCTCTCTCATTCAGCTGGTCAGACACGTTGTCCCCCAAATCTTCGGTTCGCCTGGTCATAGTAGGTGCGGAGAGACTCACCGCGTTGAGCGCATCCTTCTTGTCGGGACACGCCTCCTCGGCCACAGCAAGCATGCATACTTTAACAAAGTCCCCATCAGTAAACGGCTTTCCATGGGTAGCTAGTAGGTGAGCTGCCTTATAGCTAGCTCGGACAGCAGCCTGGTTGATCTGGGTTTGGCGAAGGAATACATTCTGTTGTGCAGCCAGTCCGCATTTCATCCTCCGAATCCTGTCTTCTCTTGTTTGCCCTTGCAAACTAGCATACTCTTTGTGGCGGGTTTCGTAGTGACGATGCAGATTATATTCTTTGAAAACCGGCACACTTTCTTTACATACAAGACAAACTGCACGGTCCTTACACTGAACGAAAAAATAATCGGTGGTCCACTGTTCTTTAAAAACTCTGCACTCTCTGTCAGCTTTTCGCTTACCGCTAGCCATTTTGCTGTCCTGAACAGTGACAGTTCTCTGCGCATGCGCTGCCTGTCACTGCTTGATCGCGAGCATATGACGAAAATTCGGAAAATATGAATAGTTCATTTTATAACTAAATATAAATTTTAATTGATAAAATCAACAAAATACAAGATGCAGACATGTTTTTATTTGCCAAAAAGCAATTTAAAAAAATAGGCCATGACCACTTTTGGGGATTGCCTCATAGGGCCGGTTCAAGTGATGGGGGGCAGAGGGGCTGGGGGGCTGGTCAAAGGGGGGTGGCGGGCCGGATCTGGCCCGCGGGCCGTAGTTTGGTGACCCCTGTTTTAGATGCTCACTCGTAACCTAATATCAATGTAATCATAAACGCTTGTCTTATTTTGTCTTTTGTTCAAATTAGGTAAAAGGCCTTCTCAGATTATTATAGCGAAAAGAATATTTAAATTCATGCCAAAATCTCTGATTTTTTTTTTTATATATAAGACCGGCGAGTGGCCTAGCGTGTCCGCCTCTTGATCGGGAGATCGCGAGTTCTACGCACAGTTGGGTCATACCAAAGACCATCATAAAAATGGTGCCTACTGCCATCTGGCAAGGCACACTGCAATACAGATGCGAGTGGGGAGTCAAACTTTCACGGTTACCAGAGGACCAGCCCTCCACTGTAACACTAGCTATGTAAAATGGGCGAGAGGCCGATGGCTACGAAAGTAAGAAGAAGAAACCTTTGTCACATGCACACTTCAAGCACAGTGAAATTCATCCTCTGTATTTAACCCATCTGAAGCAGTGAACACACGTGCGCACACACACGCCCAGAGCAGTGGGCAGCCACACTAGAGCGCCCGGGGAGCAGTCAAGGGTTAGGTACCTTGCTCAAGGGCACTTCAGCTCAAGGCTGCCCCACGTTAACCTAACTGCATGTCTTTGGACTGTGGGGGAAACCGGAGCACCCGGAGGAAACCCACGCAGACACGGGGATAACATGCAAACTCCTTACAGAAAGGCCCTCGCCGGCCGCTGGGCTCCAACCCAGAACCTTCTTGCTGTGAGGCGACAGCGCTAACCACTACACCACTGTGCCGCCCAATCGGCGCCGCCAAACGCGCCATGTATGGTGCGGGAAGGACTTTGACTATAAGCTGCTGGAAATGAAGTCTTAATCTGGTTTCTTACAGTGATGGCCTTTACAGGTTTTCGAAGAACAGCACAGTTTTAGATTGGATGGATACCCTGTGTTGGATGTTAATTCGAAGACCAGCCAAGAATGCAAACTAATGGATATTCTGGGTCTGAAATTTCTGACTTTCGGTAGAGGACTTGAATTCCAATCTCAAGAGGGTTCATTCCAGTGTCAACCAGATTTCATGGTGCTCTCCAACCCCGCTATAACGAACTCCTTACTACGAACTTTCGCAGATAACGAACCAAGTTCATGTGCCCCGCCTTTAAGGCCCGGTCCCACAATACCGATAACTATATAAATAAATCGGTCCCCTGCAGTTTATGTGGTTGATGCTCATACCAGACCGATAACGATCCCTATATACACGCTAACCATGAGGCCACCTCGCGGTCAGTACATCAACATACATTTAATTATGATACCAAGTACAAGGAGTTACCGTACCATGCAGTATTGGCCTGATTTGATGGTCGTGAAATAGTGTTAAATTTCTATTCCGTTATTTAAAGCTCGACGGCCTTTCGATTTCATAAAATCGTTGAAATTTAGTTCCCTCTGAAATGTGGTCATTGTGATTTATGTTTATTTCTGTAATATCTCACAAAATATCAGGCCATTCTGCGGCTGGGAAGTTATTTAATTTGAGGGGATTCCTGAGCAAATAACGTGCATGAAATCGCTCGCTTCGCGCAGTCAAGCAGACAGAGGAAGTCCGTGTGCTGCGCATGCGCAGGTTTACCTTGGCCGTGCACTGACAGGAACAGCTGATCACACCGAGGTGACCGCTGAGTGCCGATATTTATTAGTTTGGTCCTGCGTTTCCTTTCCTTCGCAACACAACGTCTTTTTTTCTCGCTTTCCGTTACCGTCGTTGGTCTTTCACGTTTCGTTCGCACACTCACATCCTCCTGTTTCAAATTTGTATCGCACCATGCCTTGCGCGAACGGGGAAAGCGCACCACGTGATGCATGACGTAGTATCTAGAATTGGGTCATGGTGAAGCAGGAAAAAAATAGCACAGAATTTAGGGCCATGTGGCCTTAAATTCATTAGTTCTATTTAAAAAAAAAAAAAAAACCACTTACGATTCGAATTCTGTAGCCTTCTGTCCAGTAAACAAAAATAATTGGGTGTCGGGGAGAATTCTTTTTATGACCTACACTTGAAAAATCTGAAAGGAAGTCTAGCTTTAATATTCATCGGTAGGTTTCCTGATATTGAAGGTTTTTCATTTGGCAGATTCGTTTCGCCTCAGGCAGGATATAATCTGTGTAGTTTGTAGCGTGTAGCTGGATATTTGAACGTCAGGAAACGCTCAGTCTTCCAGTCACTAGCTCAGTGGTAGGTCAGAGGTCAACACTGCGGCTTTCTAACCAATAAGGTTTTGAAAGTCTACATTTTGTCCCCTTCTCTTTTTTTTTTCTTTTGAACGATCTGATTCCTCCTATTACAGGGAAACAAACCAAAGAAAAACACCTGCAGCTTGGTAATGAAACTTCATCAACACCTTCCCAGGAAGCACTCATGCTCGCCAACAGTAATAATGGGTTGCCACTCGGTCTGCTCAATTCCCTGCCGACTTGCATTATGATAACTGCTGTTCCAGGTTGCTTCTTCACAGTGATTACAGTCCTTGACCATATGGTTCCTAAAGCGTTGTAGATGTTTTCATCACTGGACTTTGAGTGAGGGTATGAGCAGTTGTTGGCGAGTGTTGGCTGAAACATAACTTGTGCAGCACCTCTCAGTGAGCAATCGGAGAGGTTGGTGAAACCCGATGGCCGAGCCAAGAATCAACCCTGCCTGCCAGATTGGCTTTCTCTGTGGGCCAAGGAAGGAGCGTGGAACTGGGTTGCGGTCTGTTGTGGAAAAAGGTGGTCCACTGTGAACAGATTGGCGCCCCGTGTGAGGATCCTTCTGTGGTTGACCTCCTTCGTATCGACATAAAGGGTGGGCCGGTGTTCCAGATGAAGGGTAAATACGTGTACCACGATACAGATATGGGGTGATTTTATTACGATAATGGAGAGAGAGCTGAAATGTCTCGTCTTGTTATTGTTATTAGATCTGGACCCAGCAAAACGGTTAAATAATATTGGCTGGCGTTGAGTGGTATATCAGATATATTCCATTCAGATATAAGTTAAATGGAATATATCTGATATACCATGAAAAAAACCTAGCCATTATTATTATTATACATACACATTCCTTTCAAGTGTTCAACGCGTCTTTCTCTCTCTTTGAAAAGTCTGTCAAAATCTCACGTACAACCCCGATTCCAAAAAAGTTGGGACAAAGTACAAATTGTAAATAAAAACGGAATGCAATGATGTGGAAGTTTCAAAATTCCGTATTTTATTCAGAATAGAACATAGATGACATATCAAATGTTTAAACTGAGAAAATGTATCATTTAAAGAGAAAAATTAGGTGATTTTAAATTTCATGACAACAACACATCTCAAAAAAGTTGGGACAAGGCCATGTTTACCACTGTGAGACATCCCCTTTTCTCTTTACAACAGTCTGTAAACGTCTGGGGACTGAGGAGACAAGTTGCTCAAGTTTAGGGATAGGAATGTTAACCCGTTCTTGTCTAATGTAGGATTCTAGTTGCTCAACTGTCTTAGGTCTTTTTTGTCATATCTTCCGTTTTATGATGCGCCAAATGTTTTCTATGGGTGAAAGATCTGGGCTGCAGGCTGGCCAGTTCAGTACCCGGACCCTTCTTCTACGCAGCCATGATGCTGTAATTGATGCAGTATGTGGTTTGGCATTGTCATGTTGGAAAATGCAAGGTCTTCCCTGAAAGAGACGTCGTCTGGATGGGAGCATATGTTGCTCTAGAACCTGGATATACCTTTCAGCATTGATGGTGTCTTTCCAGATGTGTAAGCTGCCCATGCCACATGCACTAATGCAACCCCATACCATCAGAGATGCAGGCTTCTGAACTGAGCGCTAATAACAACTTGAGTCGTCCTTCTCCTCTTTAGTCCGAATGACACGGCGTCCCTGATTTCCATAAAGAACTTCAAATTTTGATTCGTCTGACCACAGAACAGTTTTCCACTTTGCCACAGTCCATTTTAAATGAGCCTTGGCCCAGAGAAGACGTCTGCGCTTCTGGATCATGTTTAGATACGGCTTCTTCTTTGAACTATAGGGTTTTAGCTGGCAACGGCGGATGGCACGGTGAATTGTGTTCACAGATAACGTTCTCTGGAAATATTCCTGAGCCCATTTTGTGATTTCCAATACAGAAGCATGCCTGTATGTGATGCAGTGCCGTCTAAGGGCCCGAAGATCACGGGCACCCGGTATGGTTTTCCGGCCTTGACCCTTACGCAGAGATTCTTCCAGACTCTCTGAATCTTTTGATGATATTATGCACTGTAGATGATGATATGTTCAAACTCTTTGCAATTTTACACTGTCGAACTCCTTTCTGATATTGCTCCACTATTTGTCGGTGCAGAATTAGGGGGATTGGTGACCCTCTTCCCATCTTTACTTCTGAGAGCCGCTGCCACTCCAAGATGCTCTTTTTATACCCAGTCATGTTAATGACCTATTGCCAGTTGACCTAATGAGTTGCAATTTGGTCCTCCAGCTGTTCCTTTTTTGTACCTTTAACTTTTCCAGCCTCTTATTGCCCCTGTCCCAACTCTTTTGAGATGTGTTGCTGTCATGAAATTTCAAAATGTCTCACTTTCGACATTTGATATGTCGTCTATGTTCTATTGTGAATACAATATCAGTTTTTGAGATTTGTAAATTTTTGCATTCCGTTTTTATTTACAATTTGTACTTTGTCCCAACTTTTTTGGAATCGGGGTTGTATTTAATGAAGCAAACCTGGCAGCCATGTTTGTTTACAAATTATCCCAGTCACTCGCTAGCGCACAAGGTTACGCCTCGGACATGCGACGTCATGCAGTCTTGACAACCATGCGATATCGTAAACCATATTCAACGCTCATTCTATATTGGGTAGAGTGGCGTAATACACGTAGGATAAGCGATACGCTAACAATCTTGCATGCTATCAAACCAAATGAACGAAACCCGTTAGAAGGGAATGTTTTCATCCCATCGAAAAAGTGTTGAAAATACTCTGCTGCAGTATTTTTCAACGATCGACTTACGGGAGGACAAAAAAAAAAACAGCCTGTCTATAATACAGTGACTCTTCCATTTAAAAAAAAAATGTTTTACATCCATAATGTTTAATACGGAAGCCGCGAGAGGCCCTTCATATAATTTTTTTAATTCACCTTGTTATCCCGAGATAATGACATAATTAATTCAGGATCTCGAGAAAACAAAACCGTTATTTCGAGATCTCAAGAAAACAAAACAATTATTTCATGATCTCAGCTGGATCACTGTATCTCTGTCGGTAGAGACGAAGCCGGGCCAGTCTTTTGCGGAGGTGCCGCGGACTAATTTTGAAATTATCCCTTATTAAAAGACTTAATGCAATCTCTCCCTGTGCCAACCCCTGATCAAAATATTGCCTTATTAGGTGATCGATTATTCCAGACATTCTAATGACCAAAGTTGCGTCTATACAGAATGAGAAATAGCCCCAAAGTCAGCATATCACAAGTCTCTTGGCGTACCTGAATGAACCATTTCTCAGCTGTTTACTCGAGATCATGAAATAATTGTTTTGTTTTCTCGAGATCTCGAATTAGTTGTGGTGTTTTCTCGAGATCCTGAATTAATTATGTCGTTATGTCGGGATAACAAGGTGAATAAAAAAAAAAGGATTATATGAAGGGCCTCTCTCGGCTTCCGTAGTTTAAACATTAAAAGGTACAGTATTTGTAATGCTAGCTCGACCATCCCAAATTTTGCTCGTGCGGTTTGGCGTTGGAACGCAATTAAAGAAAGAAATAAATAGTGGGCTTGTAAATGAGGAACGTAAATGAACTGTATCTAAGTGTCTCTGTCTCCGCGTGACAGCGTTTTGCATTTCCTGCCCCGGAGGACTCCCGGAATACAAATTTAGTGCTCTAATACACCTGATTCAACTTATCAGCTAATTATCAAGCTCGACATGGACTGAATCCAGTGTGCTGAAGCAAGAGAAATGCGAAACATTGTGGCGTTTTTTTTTTAAACGAAAAAAAAAGGGATGAAAAGAAACCCTTCGGGGCTGTGTGTGTGATTTTTGTGATTTAAATTTGGACATAGTGCTGAAAAAAGAGACAAAGAACAGAACACATTGATGTCTGGTTTATTGCATCGAGCAGGTGGTGGTAAAAGCACTTCGACTAGAAGAACAAGGGTGTAGAGCTTTAATGTGATGAGGGAGAGAGAGAATGAATATGGATGGATGAGGATCCTCCTCCTCCTTTTTTTTTTTTGTATTCGCTTTTGGAAATTCAATTACCTCGTCCGTCCTGGCAGGCTTTGACTCGGAGCCAAGTTCGCCTCAATAAAGCCCAGGAATAGACAGTATGAACTGATGGCCTCGCCTTGCTTCAGCCCTCATTTGCCTTTGAGTGCCTTTCAAATGAATATGTACGCACTCAAAGGCTCGCATTGAAGCCCAGCCAAAAACCGTTTTTCAGTGAAAGGCTTTTGGACGTGAGGGGTTTGGACACACAGCATTTTGTAGATTAATCAGTTGTGGTTTTCTCTTTCCCCATTTCGCCGTGTAATCCCATTATCAGAACATGAGCCATGACCTGACTTAGACAAAATAATTTCTCCAAAGCTGCCACGTTTCCTACGAAAACACAACTGACGTCATGTTCTCAAAGTGTCTTTTGCAGCTTGCCAAATACAACCCCGATTCCAAAAAAGTTGGGACAAAGTGCAAATTGTAAATAAAAACGGAATGCAATAATTTACAAATCTCAAACTGATATTGTATTCACAATAGAACATAGACAACATATCAAATGTCGAAAGTGAGACAGTTTGAAATTTCATGCCAAATATTGGCTCATTTGAAATTTCACGACAGCAACACATCTCAAAAAAGTTGGGACAGGGGCAATAAGAGGCTGGAAAAGTTAAAGGTACAAAAAAGGAACAGCTGGAGGACCAAATTGCAACTCATTAGGTCAATTGGCAATAGGTCATTAACATGACTGGGTGGCAGTGGCAGCGGCTCTCAAAAGTAAAGATGGGAAGAGGGTCACCAATCCCCCTAATTCTGCGCCGACAAATAGTGGAGCAATATCAGAAAGGAGTTCGACAGTGTAAAATTGCAAAGAGTTTGAACATATCATCTACAGTACGTAATATCATCAAAAGATTCAGAGAGTCTGGAAGAATCTCTGTGCGTAAGGGTCAAGGCCAGAAAACCATACTGGGTGCCCGTGATCTTCGGGCCCTTAGACGGCACTGCATCACATACAGGCATGCTTCTGTATTGGAAATCACAAAATGGGCTCAGGAATATTTCCAGAGAACATTATCTGTGAACACAATTCACCGTGCCATCCGCCGTTGCCAGCTAAAACTCTATAGTTCAAAGAAGAAGCCGTATCTAAACATGATCCAGAAGCGCAGACGTCTTCTCTGGGCCAAGGCTCATTTAAAATGGACTGTGGCAAAGTGGAAAACTGTTCTGTGGTCAGACGAATCAAAATTTGAAGTTCTTTATGGAAATCAGGGACGCCGTGTCATTCGGACTAAAGAGGAGAAGGACGACCCAAGTTGTTATTGGCGCTCAGTTCAGAAGCCTGCATCTCTGATGGTATGGGGTTGCATTAGTGCGTGTGGCATGGGCAGCTTACACATCTGGAAAGACACCATCAATGCTGAAAGGTATATCCAGGTTCTCGAGCAACATATGCTCCCATCCAGACGACGTCTCTTTCAGAGAAGACCTTGCATTTTCCAACATGACAATGCATCAATTACAGCATCATGGCTGCGTAGAAGAAGGGTCCGGGTACTGAACTGGCCAGCCTGCAGTCCAGATCTTTCACCCATAGAAAACATTTGACGCATCATAAAACGGAAGATATGACAAAAAAGACCTAAGACAGTTGAGCAACTAGAATCCTACATTAGACAAGAATGGGTTAACATTCCTATCCCTAAACTTGAGCAACTTGTCTCCTCAGTCCCCAGACGTTTACAGACTGTTGTAAAGAGAAAAGGGGATGTCTCACAGTGGGAAACATGGCCTTGTCCCAACTTTGAGATTTGTTGTCATGAAATTTAAAATCACCTAATTTTTCTCTTTAAATGATACATTTTCTCAGTTTAAACATTTGATATGTCATCTATGTTCTATTCTGAATAAAATATGGCATTTTGAAACTTCCACATCATTGCATTCCGTTTTTATTTACAATTTGTACTTTGTCCCAACTTTTTTGGAATCGGGGTTGTACTTATTCCAGAATTAAAACGTGTTTATCCTCCAGTTTCGTTTTCTGTCTGCTCTAGCTTCCATATCGACCATGCTTCTTGTTTCGTAGCAAAGCGAGCCCTGAGCTAGAGGCGGTGCTCCTCCTGAGAGGCTTCATAAATAATTAAAACTGCATCATCAATCTAAAAAGACGGAACGTAAACAGTATGATTAAATTAGGCGAGCTCACTTGGAGAGGTCGTGTGGTTTATTTTGCCGTTATTTAGTTAGAGGTCAGACGCAGGGTTGTAAGTCTGCGAAAGATACAAAGGATGTATCATTCTGTCTTAGGAATATGCTCATGTGTCCTATATACGGTAGGAGGGGGATACTGATGCTTCAGGGTTCTCAAGAGGAAAGGCGCTCTACTTTGCTACCTCGAAGATGGCTAAAACACTTAATACGACATCTACTTCTGGCTTTTTTACATAAAACTATCAAGATGGATAGGATGAAGTAAGCCGTCATGTTCTAGATGCCCCCCCCCCCCCAAAAAAAAAGTGTGTAGATGCTTAAAATCCAGAATTAGTTATTATTTTAACAATTATTCACCAAAGGCAAAGTGAATAATAACGGAGACGAATCAAGGACTGGCGTTGAGTGGTATATCAGATATATTCCATCCAGTTAGCATGATATTGAACGAGTCGAAGATGAGTAGCTGAATGGAATATATCTGATATACCGTGAAAAAAAGGCAGCCAATATTCCTATTATTATACATACACACTCGATGGAAGAATTATGGATTTTACAAAAAGTTAAGAACAGGGCGGTAACTTCCCAATATTGAATGAACGTTGATTCTGATCAAATGTAATTTAGTGTACTGTCAATCCAGTGTACTGTACAAAGTCAAAGTTCTAACAATAAAAATGCTACAAGTCCCAAAAGCCTGAACAACCCAACTTGTATACAAGCGATATCCAGGTTGACAGTTCAAGTTCAGAGTTAAGGCCAATTTATGCTGACAACCCAGTCCTCGCAGATAGCGTCGCAGACAGTGTCTGCGTAGCCCCCCCCACCTTCGCAGACGCTCTGCGCACACCTCCCAAAAATTGTGACCACCGCAGAAGCCTCGCAGACAGCGCCGCAGACAAGAGGGCTCTGATTGGTCCACTCTACATCCGCTGTACACGCACTTCCGCTTCCCTACTTTCCCGGTTTGGTTTGTTTTCACGACCGGCATTTTTAAAAACACGAGCGAAGATGGAGCAGCATGAAGAGCGGTTGATTGAGGAAGTGAGGAAGTACGTACATCTATACGACTCCAGTTCTAGTCATTATAAAAAAAAAAGTTCTAGTCATTATAAGTAACCGGAGGATAAACACTCCACTAACCACACCCACCAACTACTCCTAGCGACTTCGCGCCCCCTTGCGTTGTGCCGGTGAATAACATCGCGCACGCCTATTATCCCCGCTCAACGATAAATTACAACTGTCTGCGAAAAGCTATCTGCGAAAGCCTTGTCGCAAGAGCATGCAGAGGCCTTTACTTTTGGTCGTAGTTAATTGTCACATTGCAGTTGTTCAAAACAAAAGGGCTTTGCTGAGTGAAGTCCTCTTGTAAAATTCTCCGTCACTTTTCCTCACCTCCAAGTAGAATTTTGACAAGATTTCCACTATTGCTCTCTCTTCCAGTTTTTCGATGTCCATTGGTCTGTTTTTCTCTCATAAATATGCATGAAGAATATCCAGCGACGTTTTGGTAGCCTTTCGGGTGTTCAGCGCGTCTTTCTCTTTCAAGAAAGTCCGCACTATAATGCTATGGAAAGTCCGCACTATAATGACAGGCGTACTAACACCTTCTGCGCGCTTCGGCAGCGCATTGATATCTGAGCTCCATATCAATGCGCTGTTGAAGCACGCAGAAGGTGTTAGTACGCCTGTCATTATAGTGCGGACTTTCCATAGCATAGAAAATCGCTACGTTTCAATTTGTGTAACTGAACTTGTTTCATATCACTGGTCATATAAACCTATGTAAACAGGAAAAACGCGGAAGAGTTTGGTCGCATCTAACTACAGCCCCCAAAAATACCATTGGCCATACTGAGCCTAGCTACATTGCTAACAGGAGTGACAGCGCGTCTGACTGCGTCTGACTGACTGGGAGGTCGCGCAAAGCTCGGACAGGTACGGAGCAGCTCGTCTCAATTCAGATAAGAGCATATTTCATTATGGAAGTACGGTGGACTGTTCCTTTAAAGCATTCATAGTATTTATTATAATTCATGTATTAGCTCTTAATTGGCTAGAACACCATATTTGTATTTATTAAAAACATTGTGGAGTAACAAACCACTGAAATTAAACTTAAAGGACATGGGACATGGATTTTTTTCTGGGTATAATTATGTATAAAGGACATAAGAAATGCCATCTAAATCACTGCAGGGCGTCAAAAATGTGAAAATCATCACATTATTCAACTTTTTTATACATCAGCGTAAAACAATGATTCGTTAATTAGCTAAGTGGTCACGTGACCCGTGACGTCACAAAAACTTTCCAAGGAGCCAGCGCTTGGGAATCTAATGTAAACAGGTTACCGAAATGGACACCATCGACAGTGACATTCCCGATGTTTGACAGAGATGTGAAGTTAGACCCTATCAATTCGAACCGATAGCTGGAAATTCACATGAACATGGATCTTGTCTTTACTCTGACGGGTCAGATGATTCTGAGAGTGAGAGTTCATTCAGTCCCCATGAAACTGAAAGCGGTCGGCTGGATAACACATCCTGGTAAGTTAAAAACAATTCTGCTCAAAGGCTAGTGATCTGTTGAAAGAAGTATTATATTTGTATCATACATTGAAAGTTCATCATAGATCTAGCTAAAGTCCATTGCAAGCTAGTTTTTTTTTGCTGATATTTTTCAAGATTGATTGAGATACAATGCTTCCAGAGCCCGAGATGAAAACATTCAAAATGGCGAAACGAGTCAGAATTATGATAATCAATAATTGATACACCCAAAATTATAATACTAATCCTTACCGCATGAGGCCCATGGTAAAACCACACTTCCAGGAGGGGCTGCCATCTGCCTCCCAAGCCGGCCAAGAGCGCTCCTCGTCGGGCACGGCCAGGCGGGCGAATGCCCTGGTCCGTCCGCCCTGTCTAAAAAATAATGGTACAACTCCGAGTGAAGGTATCAATGCGCTGTCGAAGCGCGCAGAAGGTGTTAGTACGCCTGTCATTATAGTGCGGACTTTCCATAGTATAGAAAATCGCCACGTTTCAATTTGTGTAACTGAACTTTGTTTCATGTCACTGGTCATATAAACCTATGTAAACAGGAAAAACGTGGAAGAGTTTGGTCGCATCTAACTACAGCCCCAAAAAATACCATTGGCCATGCTGAGCCTAGCTACATTGCTAACAGGAGTAACAGCGCGTCTGACTGACTGGGAGGTCGCAATACACCATGATGTTCAATGTACGTTAAACACTCTAAAAACGAAACAATTTTCTTGTCATCCAAGACACAAAAACTATTTTGTCACATTCGTCATCATCACGATTCACACTTCTCCATATTCATCTACCCGCTTGTGCTGTACCCGAAAGTTTTTGTGACGTATGATCACGTGACAGCGACTCTTCCGGTTGTAAAATATGCATATCGGAGCTTGAGCAGAAATGCCATATAATCATCACGAATATAACGATTTTGCTGAATTTAATAGATAATTTTGTATTTGTTGATGCAATTATTTCATATTTTTAATGGAAAGAAACTGATATAGCGTGCTTTTATGTTTCATGTCCCATGTCCTTTAAGGTAGATATAGTAGATGTGCATTTGCACGGTCATCCATATCCTAACAAGTTAAGTTGTGAGCAGCTGGTCTACCGGACAGACTCGTGTTTCCAAGTCCCAGCCAGGGCCAGGGGGGCAGGGCACTAGGCACGCGCCAGGAAGATCATCAAAGGATAGAGCGCAACGCGTTCTAGAAGTTCTAGAAGTTAGGAGTTCGCATTGCATGCCAAAAAACATCGAGCCATAGACTCTTTATTGTAGATTACTAGTGTGCAGCACAGATCTGCAGTTTCCCTACAAAACGTTATTCTAGAACTCTGCTCTTCCAGTCTGACGAGTCGATATTATATAATTCCGCTCATCGTCTCTAAAAGGAGGACAAATGTGCGCTGCGCCGGACGCCGGACAAGACATTGAAAAGACGGACGGTCCGGCCTAAAGCCGGACGTCTGGCCACCCTAAGTACGGTTCTGGTGGAAGAACGCGTTTGGTTGACCATGTTAAAGGAAAAAAACATGCGGAATTAGTGAAATTGAAGCTGTCGAACTATAGATTACCAGGTAGACCATCTTGTTCACATTTATATATTCAATTTATAATAATAATAATAACTAGACTGGACAATTCCCCTGCTGGAAATCGTGAGAGGGATGCAGTGCACACACAAGATCTTGTCAGTTTTCTGCTGTTTTTTGCTCAGGAGCAGGCCTCGAACAACGACGAATAACTCGAAAACGAAAGTAGCTATTCACAAAATTATTTCACAGTGAGCGCTACAAGGGTCTCCTGAACACATAGATGTAATTTTTTTGTCACTAGTGTGAAAATTGAGGACACTAGAGCAAGTTAAAAACGAGTGACTTTTTTGCCAGGTTTATAATGGGAGTCAATGAGGCAGACTTGCTGTCCTCTCGTTACTTTGAGGCTTCTCATTCAAAAACTGTAAATCCTATCGGTTAGGTGGACACATTGTGTGAATCAGGACAAGTGTGACTACTACTTTTGAGAAAATCATGTCTGTAGAGTGAAATTTGTGGCTGAAAACACAGTTTAAGCGAGAAAGTTTGAGCTATTTTTTCAAGCTCTCTACACTCTAACTTAACGAGCTCCACTGGTGTGTAACGCAATAGACACCCATTATAAAGCCGGATTTTCTCCCGGAACCCACATGGCGTTTGAGCCGGGACTGATCCGAAAGTGTAGAACCTAGCAGAAAAGTTGAATGCCAGATCCACAGAGGAGAAGTTTTCCTACGTTTTAGAGTTTGAATCATGTCTCTAGGCAAAAGCATGCCAGAGCAGCGGATGTTTGAAAAAGTGTGTTGTTTTTTCAATTAATTCCATAGAAATGAATGGGGTTTTTTGGACGATTTTTTCGCGACGTCGCGAAAAAATCGTATTTTGATGAACAAAGTAATAGCACACCAAATCCGATCGAGCTGCACGTTTTGATATATTGTTTGTCTGTGTGCGACGTACTGTTATTGGGTTATTAAGTGCCGAAATTTGTACGGAAGATGAATAAGTATAAGAAGAAACACGTAGAAGAACAAGAGGTTGTGTGCTTTGCACTGCAACCTATTGACTCCCCTAGGGGAGGCAATAGGTTGCTGTGCTGCAGCACTGCATCCTAATAATAAACAGTTCAAATTAAGGCTACGTTCACATTGCAGGCTGAAGTGACTCAAATCCGATCTTTTCGCCCATATGTGACCTGTATCCGATCTTTTATTGACAATATGAACGACACAGATCCGATTTTTTCAAATCCGACCCAGGCCGTTTGGATATGTGGTCCTAATTCCGATTCCTATCCGCTCTTTTCATATGCGACTTCAGTCTGAACCGCCAGGTCGCATTCATCCGACTTACACGTCATCAACAAGCCACAAACGTCACTATTCTGCGCTGAAGTAGGCGGCGGGTCTCTCAAAAAAAGTTACAACAACATGGCGCATAATCACGGGTGCAGATAGAGGGTGGGATTCGTCCCACCCAGATTTAAATTCACCTCGCTCGGTCCCCCCCACTTATAGGGAGGAAAAAACGTCTATGCTGTCTTTCTTTGCATAAGGCAAACCTCACGGAAAAATCAAAAGACTAATTACCATTCGGTTTATTGAGGTGCACAGCAGTGTATACATAGTTGCAACAACTCACATAAAACAAAACAAAGACTGATATTCGGTTGGTTGAGCTGCGCAGACTGCACAGGTTGCGAGCTCGAGCTTGGTTGCTATGGTTACTAACAACAAGTTTGACAGGCATATCGGGGTTGGGGTTGGTTTGCTGGCAGCTTTGTCCCCCCCAGTTCAAAAAACGTATCTGCGCCCCTGCGCATGACATCAATGCGAGGGACGCTTCGGGCTGTGAAGGTTCTGAATCTTCTCAATGGAAGGACGCAGAGGTTAGGGAGCTGATTTCCATTTTGGGGGATACAACTATTCAAGCTAGATTGGATGAGTCATACCGCAACCGGGCGGTTTTACTTCCGTAAACACTGGCCATGCTCACTGCGTGTGACGTCGTCGTATCCTGCAATGTGCATGCGGAACACTTTTAGGTCGCTTTTCATTCATACTGAGGATCACATACAAGTCGCATATATTTGTTAATGTGAACGACCTCACAAAAAAATCGGATTTCACAAAAAAATCGGAATTGGGGGCGGCACGGTGGTGTAGTGGTTAGCGCTGTCGCCTCACAGCAAGAAGGTCCGGGTTCGAGCCCCGTGGCCGGCGAGGGCCTTTCTGTGTGGAGTTTGCATGTTCTCCCCGTGTCCGCGTGGGTTTCCTCTGGGTGCTCCGGTTTCCCCCACAGTCCAAAGACATGCAGGTTAGGTTAACTGGTGACTCTAAATTGACCGTAGGTGTGAATGTGAGTGTGAATGGTTGTCTGTGTCTATGTGTCAGCCCTGTGATGACCTGGCGACTTGTCCAGGGTGTACCCCGCCTTTCGCCCGTAGTCAGCTGGGATAGGCTCCAGCTCGCCTGCGACCCTGTAGAAGGATAAAGCGGCTAGAGATAATGAGATGAGATGAAATCGGAATTGAGCATTAAGCCTTGCAGTGTGAACGTAGCGTAAATGGCATGGTTGAGAAAATATTTGCTTTCAGGAGATGCTTCAAATCTATCAATATACACAAAATCTGTTCAGCTTCTGGGGCCCTGCGGGCCCCAGGCCCACGGCTCCTGGGGGCTGCTCCTCCCAAACCCCCTGCTAAAATTGTTTCCTTGGATTTTGTCATTTCTATTTCACAGCCCTGCTGAAACAAAAGAAAACTAATGACTTGGTTTCTATATAATCATTTGGATATTTATAATATATCCAGTCCTCAAAATGATTTTTTTTTTTTTTTTTGTATCGTATGTTGGTTACACGCAGGAAACTGAAGCCCTTTAGGAAGCCTGAAGATGATCGATTGATTTGATTAGGTTTTTTTTGGAATGCCCGTTTTATGTAAAGCCCAATAACAGACGAAGTTGCAGCTCAGCAAAGCTCGGAAGCAAGTCCACTGCAGCCGACTGGCCTCTGTGTTTGAAGCAGCCTCCCTAATCTGCTCTGAATATTTAGGAGATACAGCTAATCCCAGAAGGGCTCTAAAAAATACCGCAATGCTGTGGAGCGAATATTTCATTTATCAGAGTGAGACAGAATGGGATTGGTTTGCATCAGGCCGGGTGTGTTGCATACAGAGTGAAGGCTTTTCATCTCGTCTCTGCGGCCCTGATTTCACTCGATGCTTTAACCGTAATGCAACCAGTCGCTGGGAGGCGACTTTTCTCCCAGTGCCTGCTCCACCTAATTACAGTAGATATAGATTACTCTCAGGACTAGGGATGGCGAAAACTAAAAAAAAAAAATCTTGACCAAGCCTCATTAGCCGGTTAAAGTCGGTTAACCTATGAGTTTAAAATTCTAGAATTGGAATTATTAGAATCTATTCTAAATCTAACCGCGAGCATCCACACATTCAGTCTCAGTCTCTGCCCTCCACTCAGACTGCAATTGTTTTCCAGCTACTGATATTACGGTTACATGGCTGCTAATTGTGCACAGCCATTGGGAATGGGATAGCTGGAGCTGAGCTGATTAGCCGCTAAGCTAATATAGCAACTGTCTGAGGACCTGTCCACACGGCAACGGATTCAGGTGACTCCGATACAATTGCTTATCGTTTAGGCCTGGCGTCCACACGGCACCAGCGTTTTGGGTGCCCAAAACGCAATCTTTTTGAGAACGGGTTCCAGAGTGGAAAGATCTGGCAACGTTGCCGTTGTGAAGTCGTCTGGATGAGTAGAATGGATTTGTTTACGATGATGTCACAACCACATGACTGCGAGTGCTTCACGCCGGGTAGAAGTGTAACGAACTTGATGCGAGTTGTCAACAAATCCTATAACTTGGTTCATGAAACGTGCTTACAAAATATTTTCACTGTGAATATTTATTGTGTAATGGTGCAAAGTGAGAGAGAGAGAGAGAGAGAGAGAGAGACTCTGCCCTTAGGGCAGAGTCAATCCCGCCAGCAAAAATAGGGAAAAAAAAGGAGCGATCTCACCTCTTCAGATGTGGGTTTAAGTCCTACAATACATTCCTCAAAAAGGGCGTAGAAGAAATTAATCCATCAACGTGTAGCATTCAATTCATTCCGGACCATTAAAGACGCCGCCTTCTGCGTAGAATCATACGTCATCCTCGCCGCCATATTGGATAGGTCAAAACGGAGAATAAAGATTCATGTGCTGCGTTTAACTGTACCAACAGGTTTACCGTCCAAACGAGATCATATGGGATTACCTTTCACAGGTGAGAAACAACAAATTAATCCATCAACGTGCAGCATTCAATTTATTCCGGACCATTAAAGACGCCGCCTTCCGCGTAGAATCATACGTCATCCTCACCGTCATATTGGATAGGTCAAAGCGGAGAATAAAGATTAGCTGCGTTTAACTGTACCAACAGGTTTGCCGTCCAAACGAGATCATATGGGATTACCTTTCACAGGTGAGACTGGAAAAATACTTTTCATTGTATTTGGTCATTATAATGTAATTTTACGAACAGATTTTCCTGACTTTGTGGCTAATATGAAGTCTCGCGCATAATAGTTTATGCGCATGCGTCCTTACTTCTTCTATTGTTCTGGTGTCTCCGAAGGGACCGTCTTACAGCGCCCCTAGAGGTGCGGCATGTGTATTGCATCGTTTTCAGCAAGCGTTGCGTTGCCATATGGACCTGATATTTTACTGATAGTTGCCCATTTGGACGCGATATATTTTTAAATAACATCTCGTTGCCGTTGTCATGTGGATGTAGCCTGATGCTAAGTAACATCAGTGAGTAACCAGGTTTTAGTTCAGATCTTGTGTATTATTATTATTATTATTATTATTATGTTGACATTAATATTCACCAGACTAATCAACCATCGACTTCATTCATGCGCCGTGTTCTTGTTTCTTTCATAGTCAAGAATTTCCTTGATGTTACGTACCTGGTTAACATCGTAGTAAAATGTAATCCAACACTGAGACTTTTCTTTCGCCGAGTGGCAGCTGTCTTCAACTGGGGCGGGAGGGCAGGACATGACTGAATGGGTGTTTCTGATTTGTCAGCTGTCATCCTTACACCGCATGGCACGCCCCAAGCGTTTACAACACAGAATTCCAGGTTCTCCGCTCCGCTTGATTTTTTTTTTTTTAACCGACAACCAAAAAAAATTAACCGGTTGACGTTGATTCGGTCGACCATCGGTCAAACGGTCATGGGTTAACATCCCTACTCAGGGATCGCGTGAGGAATTGCCGATAGCCATCGTGGTAGTCGTACAATTTAAACATCTGTTGGAAAACGTAGCGTCTGCTGCTTTAAGATTGACGAAAATAGTGTCGTATCTCAGAAAACTCAACACGTTTCCTTCTCATCTACTTTGCAGCCATGTCCGTCCCGGGAAGGGTGCTCACCTTCTGAGCTTCTCAACTCCTCTCACAATTCTTGCAGAAATTTCACGAAACTCGACAGGATTCTGTGTTATATGTCGGTAATACGCGTATTGCAATTTCACCAGAGTTATGGCATAGTTGCCAGCGGGGGATATTGTGCTCTCGGAGCACTCGTCCCCCCCCCAAATCTATTCAGGTGCATCGAATAGCACTTTCCTCAATCTGATACTGTATTATCTCAGCAAGTGCTACAAATGGCTGCTCTCAGGATGCCATTGTTTGGAGAGCCCTGAAGTCGATTTCTGAAAGACACTGACATAAAGTGAGAAATTTGACTCTGCGGGATGTCCCACAGAAATGTATCAGTAGGAAAATAAGTCCTTAACCCACTATTTGAATACGCACCTATGCTTATTTGGAGGAGATTTGCTTGCGTCACGGCCAAACCGAGAGTGGCTGATGAGAGTTTTAAAGCAGATACGCAGAACCTTTTATTTTTCAATACGTTTCTGAGTGGATAGTATCTCCATCCTTGACTCTTGTATGCTGCATAAATGGGAATTAAAATATATACAACCCCGATTCCAAAAAAGTTGGGACAAAGTACAAATTGTAAATAAAATCGGAATGCAATAATTTACAAATCTCAAAAACTGATATTGTATTCACAATAGAACATAGACAACATATCAAATGTCGAAAGTGAGACGTTTTGAAATTTCATGCCAAATATTGGTTCATTTGAAATTTCATGACAGCAACACATCTCAAAAAAGTTGGGACAGGGGCAATAAGAGGCTGGAAAAGTTAAAGGTACAAAAAAGGAACAGCTGGAGGACCAAAGTGCAACTCATTAGGTCAATTGGCAATAGGTCATTAACATGACTGGGTATAAAAAGAGCATCTTGGAGTGGCAGCGGCTCTCAGAAGTAAAGATGGGAAGAGGATCACCAATCCCCCTAATTCTGCGCCGACAAATAGTGGAGCAATATCAGAAAGGAGTTCGACAGTGTAAAATTGCAAAGAGTTTGAGCATACCATCATCTACAGTGCATAATATCAAAAGATTCAGAGAATCTGGAAGAATCTCTGTGCGTAAGGGTCAAGGCCGGAAAACCATACTGGGTGCCCGTGATCTTCGGGCCCTTAGACGGCACTGCATCACATACAGGCATGCTTCTGTATTGGAAATCACAAAATGAGCTCAGGAATATTTCCAGAGAACATTATCTGTGAACACAATTCACCGTGTCATCCGGTGTTGCCAGCTAAAACTCTATAGTTCAAAGAAGAAGCCGTATCTAAACATGATCCAGAAGCGCAGACGTCTTCTCTGGGCCAAGGCTCATTTAAAATGGACTGTGGCAAAGTGGAAAACTGTTCTGTGGTCAGACGAATCAAAATGTGAAGTTCTTTATGGAAATCAGGGACGCCGTGTCATTCGGACTAAAGAGGAGAAGGACAACCCAAGTTGTTATCAGCGCTCAGTTCAGAAGCCTGCATCTCTGATGGTATGGGGTTGCATTAGTGCGTGTGGCATGGGCAGCTTACACATCTGGAAAGACACCATCAATACTGAAAGGTATATCCAGGTTCTAGAGCAACATATGCTCCCAGCCAGACGACGTCTCTTTCAGGGAAGACCTTGCATTTTCCAACATGACAATGCCAAACCACATACTGCATCAATTACAGCATCATGGCTGTGTAGAAGAAGGGTCCGGGTACTGAACTGGCCAGCCTGCAGTCCAGATCTTTCACCCATAGAAAACATTTGGCGCATCATAAAACGGAAGATACGACAAAAAAGACCTAAGACAGTTGAGCAACTAGAATCCTACATTAGACAAGAATGGGTTAACATTCCTATCCCTAAACTTGAGCAACTTGTCTCCTCAGTCCCCAGACGTTTACAGACTGTTGTAAAGAGAAAAGGGGATGTCTCACAGTGGTAAACATGGCCTTGTCCCAACTTTTTTGAGATGTGTTGTTGTCATGAAATTTAAAATCACCTAATTTTTCTCTTTAAATGATACATTTTCTCAGTTTAAACATTTGATATATCATCTATGTTCTATTCTGAATAAAATATGGCATTTTGAAACTTCCACATCATTGCATTCCGTTTTTATTTACAATTTGTACTTTGTCCCAACTTTTTTGGAATCGGGGTTGTATATATATTTTTTGAGAGTTAAAATCGACCGCAAAGTTTGCATTCAAGCTGCCCCGCTGAGCCAGCCAGCCCTGAGTCCGTAATGTCACTGCGGCAACTGGTTTTAAGGCCGAGACCTTTGACAGCTATAAACCAAAGTCATATAAATAAAAATTTATGGTGAAAGTAAGAAATCCCGTTACCGACTTGCTCAACTAAGACTGATTTGACTTCAGTGATTGTGGGTTGACTCTCATTAAAACAGGATAGGCGTTAAAACTTATGCAACATGCATGCATTTTCACTGATAAAATGTAAAAGGCTAATTAAATAATCAGATGAACCGAGACAATCACATTCCGAAGCAAATTAAATAATCTTATACCGCTAACTTAAACGCACAATACAAGTTACATGTATTAATCTAAATGCAGGTAAACAACGAGTGTTGTTTTGTATCCAAATGAGAGTCGGAGCTTACCCGTTTGCGTTCTTGCTTCTTGAAGGCCGACCTTGTGGCCGATTGTTTTGAAACAATCTGACTTTCAGTTCTTCGTTCATTCGCTTTTTCCACATAAGGGTGAGATATTGCAGCTGAGACGAACTCAGACGGCTGGTAAACTCATTCTCCATTTTCTCCATACTGTGTACTCCGCCATTACTGCTCAGCTCAGGCGATTACTAAAACCTGGGACGTGACAGGACGGAATGTCACCGGTTTTAGCAACAACTGTAGGGAGGTCACTGGCCGAGTGATACGTCACATCCCGCTCCGTCCCGGGTTTTACCAACAACCCTCGGCTCACACTCCGGGAGAACTGGTGCAACTGAACTCACTTTCCTTGTCGTTTTCTTTAATTGTTGGTACTGCACCCTCTTTCAATACAGGCTTATAGCCAACGCTCCTCAACAGATCAGAGGTTTCGTACGAGTCGTCAGTAAAATGTGCAGAGCAGAGGAAAGACCACTTCGTACCGTAGGCGCCCAATGTGCCTGTGAACTTCTTGCAAAACACGTCCAAATCTTTGCAGTTTGAACATTCTTGGGCCATGAATGCAACGTAAATCCACCTTCTGTCATGTTGCTGCACCCGCCAGCAACACATCTACGTGGCATGGCGATAAATTAGCTCAAAATGGAGGATCAGAGTCGCAGTCAGCTCTGTTTTAGTATAGCGGAAATGGCGATGAGACCGATAGACTTCCTGCTGTGACGTCACGGACGTCAAGGCCCTTCACTCAGACCGCTACCTGTATGAATCACTTTAATCGTAAAAATGACTATAAACGCATTTATAAACGAAAGTGAGGACATGGTTCTGCGTATCTGCTTTCAGGACGTCCTGTACAGTGTCCTTATTACGTTAACAGCATTTAGCAGATGCCATTATCCAGGTCGACGTACCGGTACAACATGCCCAACATACCCAGAGCAGCCTGTTGGGGGTTAGGCCCTTGAAGTGTCGAGGACACGTCAGCCATTCTTGCTAGTCCAGGGAATCGAACCAGCAACCTTTTGGTCCCAAAGCTGCTTCTCTAACCATGGCTTCCCCGCTATATCTGTCTTTCGAGAGCATGGAGAGCACGCCAATCTGGTCAAGTCCGTCCTGTTCTCTCTTTGTCCGTCTGGTGGCATTAGTCTTCTCAAGGTCAAAAGCAAGATCTTTTGCGCTTGCTTTTTATGTAAGAAGTGGCTGCACATCTGTTCACACTTGCCCTGGACAGTGAGCTTTAAATTCAGGAATGAAGACATCCCTTTTTTTTTTTCCCCTTTCACCCGAGTCTCCTGCGAAGAATCAATTTCCATAGCTGCTGGAGGGTTTTGACTTCACCCTGCCAGACTTCCTCTTACTGCCTCGATTGCTGCGCTGCCAAAATACCCCAAAGAGCATTATGTCTGAGCTTTGGCTTCAGGACCAGTGTGTTCGAGTGTGCATGGTAGCACAAGAGCGATCCTGAAGGAGGCACACGGCCCATGGCACTCATGGCGTATGCACATTTCTGAGCCAACTTGCTCTCCGCTCTCCACACTCTTCCATTTCGTTTTTCTTCATTTGCCCACTTACCCTCTTCAGTCTGGTGATTACATAAGTGCTGGAGCTCTTTCTCCTGGCTAGTGGGAGGATAATTGAAAAGAGAGTCAGGATGAAAGCGACTTTTTTTTTTTCTGTTCAGCTTTCAGTCGAGCGTAATAGCGGAGGAAGACACCCAGAGAAGTGAAATGAGCCACAGTGAGTGGGTTGAAAGAGGATGAAATGGCCCAGGCTTTTAAAGCAAGGCTGTGGAGGAAAGTAGGGATGTGCTGATATTAAACGCTCACATAATCACAATAAGTACCGGACCACTTTTATTGCTCTATGATGAAACAAACCTTGGCAGGCGGCATCATTGGGAATCAGAACTTGTATGACGTTGCCTTTGTTGATGAGCTTAAACGTGGTGCTTCAATCAGATTGATAAAGGTACCGGAGAAGAAAATAGTCTTTAAGCTGCCTTGGAATAGGATAGTCTTTTTATCTTTTTGAGCAAATGAGGCTCAGAGATGCTGCCGATTTGGGTAGCGACCGACTAAATCAAACACCAGAGTCGTGATGGTTGTTTGTTGTTTAATATCGTCTCCTAAATGAGCATCTTATCATGGTCGGGCTGCTATCCCGAGATAACGACATAATTAATTCAGGATCTCGAGAAAACAACACAACTAATTCGAGATCTCGAGAAAACAAAACTGTTATCCCGAGATAACGACATAATTAATTCAGGATCTCGAGAAAACAACACAACTAATTCGAGATCTCGAGAAAACAAAACCGTTATCCCGAGATAACGACATAATTAATTCAGGATCTCAAGAAAACAACACAACTAATTCGAGATCTCGAGAAAACAAAACTGTTATTCCGAGATAACAGCATAATTAATTCAGGATCTCGAGAAAACAACGCAACTAATTCGAGATCTTGAGAAAACAAAACCGTTATTCCGAGATAACGACATAATTAATTCAGGATCTCGAGAAAACAACACAACTAATTCGAGATCTCGAGAAAACAAAACCGTTATCCCGAGATAACGATATAATTAATTCAGGATCTCGAGAAAACAACACAACTAATTCGAGATCTCGAGAAAACAAAACCGTTATTCCGAGATAACGACATAATTAATTCAGGATCTCGAGAAAACAATACAACTAATTCGAGATCTCGAGAAAACAAAACCGTTATGCCGAGATAACGACATAATTAATTCAAGATCTCGAGAAAACAACACAACTAATTCGAGATCTCGAGAAAACAAAACCGTTATTCCGAGATAACGGCATAATTAATTCAGGATCTCGAGAAAACAACACAACTAATTCGAGATCTCGAGAAAACAAAACCGTTATCCCGAGATAACGACATAATTAATTCAGGATCTCGAGAAAACAACACAAATAATTCGAGATCTCGAGAAAACAAAACCGTTATCCCGAGATAATGACATAATTAATTCAGGATCTCGAGAAAACAACACAAATAATTCGAGATCTCGAGAAAACAAAACCGTTATTCCAAGATCTCGAGAAAACAAAACAACTACCGTATTCCGTGATCTCGAGAAAACAAAACCGTTATTTCGAGATCTCAAGAAAACAAAGCAATTATTTCATGATCTCAGCTGGATCACTGTATCTCCGTCGGTAGAGACGAAGCCGGGCCAGTCTTCTGCGGAGGTGCCGTGGACTAATTTTGAAATTATCCCTTATTAAAAGACTTAATACAACCTCTCCCTGTGTCAGCCCCTGATCAAAATATTGCCTTATTAGGTGATCGATTATTCCAGACATTCTAATGACCAAAGTCATTATACAGAATGAGAAATAGCCCCAAAGTCAGCATATCACAAGTCTCTTGGCGCACCTGAATGAACCATTTCTCAGCTGTTTACTCGAGATCATGAAATAATTGTTTTGTTTTCTCGAGATGTCGAATTAGTTGTGTTGTTTTCTCGAGATCCTGAATTAATTATGTCGTTATCTCGGGATAACAAGGTGAATAAAAAAAAGGATTATATGAAGGGCCTCTCGCGGCTTCCGTAGGATGGCGTTACTTCATGCCTTTCCTTTCTATCGAAATTCATTCATTCATAGGTCTTTATCGCATAAAATAATTAAAGGAGAACCGAAGTCATTTTTAAACGTGCTTTATTTCTTAATTAACGTGTTATTCAGTTACGTTTTCGGTTTTAGTAACCTTGTATCGTGACTCGTATCGGCAACTAATTGCAATTAAATACTTACTTAAATTGCAATTAAATACTTCTACTTATCGGCCTGTTCGGTTTTTCGCCGTGTTGAATTTAGTTTGTTCGGTCCACGGCAGGTGTCGCTTATCCGCGTGATCTTCACGAGACTTCGAAGCGCCAGGTGTCAGCACCGCCATTTTGAAAACCGTTTTCCAAACGAAATATTGCACAGAAACGAGCTTACCGCCTACTTTTCTTTTTTTCAAACTTTCCCGATTGCTATCAAAACAAACAAAACTTCCGGCTTGATTAGATCAGCGTTCGAAAGAGGGCGCGCGCGGCTTTTGATAACGTTGGCAGATGTTGGCCACTTTCCCCGTGTCCGAAATCGCTCCCTACTCACTATATAGGGCACTATATAGCAAGGACGCCATTTTGTCGTACTGTCCGAAACGATAGCGAGGATTATTACACCTCAGTCAAAGTATCCCACAATGCATGACGAAAAGTAGCGTACAACTGATGGTCACGAACCAAAGCGATATATCCCATCATGCATTGCAGTTGTGCTGAAAGAAATCAAATTAAAAGTCTCAAATGTGATTTGATGAAAGGCAGCGGGAAAGAAGAAAAGTATTCAGCCTGGATTTAAAAGAACTGAAAGATGCCGGTACTTTGTATTGATTAATGTAGGAAATACACTCGGTATAATACGGATTTATCACAAAAACACATGCGTGTATTTACAGGGTTCTACGTTAACTTTGAGATGGGCAACCATTTGTAGAAATCTGGTTGCCCGAACTCAGAACATGATTGCCCAAATATTACATATTATTTTTTTATTTATTATTCAACCTTCTCAGACACTGTCTGTATCAACAAGCATTGACACTAGCGCCCTGTGCTAGTAATGCGGTAATTAGTCATGTAGTGAAGGACATACCAATATTCAGTCCCCCCAGGATTCCGTGGGCCTTTTTTGTGATTGTTGCGGGCTAAAATGTCTGATGTTGCGGGGGGTTTTCCAAAAAATTGCGATGAAAGTTGCAGTGTTTTTTAGGTTTTTGTCGCGATTACATTGCGGGAGGAAGTGAAAGTTGTGAGAAATTGTTGCGATTTTCTCTTTTTGTGATTAAAATTGAGTGATATGTTGAATATTAAGTTATTACTGAAAAACTATTGATTAAAAAAACAAAGACACTGAGAAATGGTCCTATAAACAACTTTACCAATATAAAAGATTACCAGGACTACAAAAATGCAGAAAAATAGGCTTTACTTATCCAAATGCACCTGTTGGTTCAAAAGTTAAAGTGCAGAGAACCTCACAGCACAACATGAAGTTCCCTTCAAATATAATATAAATGCCTCAGCTTTCATGTAAGAAAAAAAACTATTAATACTAGTACTGTGTGCAGGCAGTCTCTCCTGAAGACTAAATTAAACAATAATTATAAACTAATAAAATAAATGGCTCAGGCTTCATAGAAGAAAAAAAACAATTTGAACAGAATCTCACAGTATGATGCTGAAGCTGCCTAAACAATGGAAAATAAAATACCATTTTGGCAAAAATGTTGGCATCCATTAATTTCTTGTATTAGAGCAATTCCAGCGTTATGGACGTGACACTTGAACTCAAAATGGCAACAAATGACCCAGTGCATGTTTTATTGTCTCCCAGTATTTAAACAGGTGTTGCATATTTTAAGGCTGTACCATACTGGAGAAGTGATAGAACAAGAACAATTCCCATAGTACATCTAGGGCATGCCAGAAAATGCCAATAAAAGATGCGTTATGGATGTGACAGAAAAAGTATCACTTTTCTTGGGTGACTGTACATTTTTATCAAACTCTGTGAAATTGTAAACCTAATGTCGAAATGGAGATATCCATTTGATAGAGGGGTCCAAGGTGAATATTAAAAAATCTTTGTTTAAAATATTTTGTATTTCATGCAGAGTTTCGGAAGGAAAAGTCAGCGTTATGGATGTGACGAAATTCCGTTATGGATGTGACGCGTCTGAAATAGACATGGCATATGTTTAGAAAATCAGCAATTTAACCACCATAACCCTTTGAAAAACTCTCTAAATATCAGCTAAAACTATCAAAGTTCTTAAATAATATTTAGGATGGCTATTGTTTTGCTGTTTTGTGGATTTTAGCATACATTTCTGTGGCTTGTGGCAATAATATAGAATTGTACATGATCAAAGTTGATTTTAGCTTGGGTTTTACATTATAAGAAAGAAAGACTGACATATTAAGGCGAAGGGAACAATTCTTGTGACAAATTGGTTCAACTTATTCACATCTGTAAAATACAGGCCTAGGTGAGATCTCTGGGAGTGGTTTTGATGTATTACATGTTGCTTTGTTTTTGCATGGTGAGGTTGACATTTACATGGAATTGCCCATTAAGTAAAAAAATAAAGTGCACACAGTCCTTCACTGTAAACATAACACACTTTCAGTAACAGAATTTAAGCCTACATAAACACTGACTCGCACATGCAGTGTTGCCGGATACTGCTGACGTTTTCCAGCCCAAAATATGTTCAAAACCCGCCAAAATGCATAAAAACCGCCCAATCTGGCAACACTGCACACATGCTGCTTCTCTTGAACGTATACACGGAAGTAAGGCGGAAGGTAGTTTGTCGATGTCACCTCAAGACGACGACAACGATTGGTCGAATTTGCGGGAAAGTTGCGGTGATTGGATATAATTGCAACGCCGCCCTGAATTCGCGGGGATTGGTTGAATTTGCGTTGAATTTGAATCGCGAAATCCTGGAGGGTCTGAATAGAACACTGAATATGCACTACGCGATAATTATTAGCAATGGGAAACTGCATTGCAAGCCCGCGATGTGCAAATGTGAATTCCACTAGTTGTTGAACATCCCGTAATGATAACATGGACGCGGTCTTTCCGAGTCAAACAATCGCAAATCGTGATGGAATTTCATCATAATATGAATGAATAAACATCGTTTTTCACGCAAGTTGACATATTTGGGTAGTTGCCCGATCGGGCAAGCATTTGTGAGAGTCTATTGAATGGTTGCCCCGGGCAATTGGGTTACTGTTAATGTCGAGCCCTGATGTATTATTTTGAAAACCCACCAGCTGACTAATCTGGGCCGTTTTAATTGTGCGACAGTAATGACGTAAATACCAGCGCGACGGAGTAGTGTCCGAAAGCGTTTTACCAATGAGCTCACTATATAGTCCTCTATATAGTAATTCCCTATATAGTGAGTAGGACGTAGTGAACGAGTGAGCGATTTCGGACACGGTTTGATTTCTGCTGTACGTTTTACTTCCGTCCTACGACGTCTCGCGCAGGTCTCGACGAATCTCGTTTACGGCCATGGCTTTGACATATAGGCTGATATATTCCAGAGCATATTTCAAACACTCATAACTTGCTATAGCAGCGACAAAATAGCGATCGAAAATGCATTCCGATATTTAATAAAATGAGAGAAATAGAATTTTGATAATAAAAAATTTGCCTTCAGTTCTACTTTAAGCTGCCTTGTAAAGCCTAGGTCACAACCGGACGTACGATTTTTTGGCCGTGCGATTTTTGGCGTTTCCCAAATCGCTGCTTTTTTTTGTTCGTGGAGAAAGACGCACGTTGGCCGTAAGTTTGTCTTGCAACCTGAAAAAAACGTAAGCGCCCGTAGAGTTTGTTTGACATGACAAAGAACCTCTGCGGCCGGTCTACGGCTCGAAAATCAGGACGTCACACGCGCGTTTCTTGCGTTTTTTGCATGTAGACCGGCCGTAGGAGCGCGTACGGCCGGTTGCGACCTAGGCTTAATAGGATAGTCTTTTTATCTTTTGAGCAAATGAGGCTCAAAGATGCTGCCGATTTGGGTAGCGACCAACCAAATCAAACACTAGAGTCGTGATGGTTATTGTTCTGTTTGTTTGTTGTTTAATATAGTCACCTTACTGAGCATCTTATCATACTTGGACCGCTACTCCAAAATAGCACTAGCATTGTGCGGCGTCTCCTCCCCGCCCCCATAAACAATGACGAGAAAACAACACGGATGGCGGTACTTCATGCCGTTCCTTTCTTTCGAAATTCATTCATTCCTAGGTCTTCGTTGCATAAAGCACTTAACAGTTATTCCACGAAATCAAGTCGTACACGGCGAGGCGTGTAGCACGAGTCCGAGTCCGCTGTAATCCACGTACGGCGAGATTGAGTGGAATAACTGTTTTACTCGATCCACATTCACTGGGTTTTGAGAAACGGAGCATTTTTATTTTTTTGCAAATGCAAATAGCGTGGATTTACACAATTTTCATAACGCTTTTCTCAGCAACTACAAATCACAACCGTTTGATATTTGGTACCGAGCTTCAGCTTGGGGGTCTATACCGTGTATACCGTTTTCAGGTCTGTCGCACATCAACTTCCTGTTTACCGACTGAATGTGTTTACGAAACATAGAGTGGTGGATTTACAATGCCTTTGCACTGTTGTTTTTTTTCGTTTCCGGTTGAGAGTACGTCGTATGCATTCTGGCAGCCGTTTCTCACCGGAGCTTTTTTTATTTAAATTTTTTTTATTTATCTATTTTTATGCCTCCGCCACCTTAAGGTGCAGTGCAGGAGGCATTATGTTTTCGGGTTGTCCGTGCGTGCGTGCATCCGTCCCGAAACCTTGTGAGCATGATATCTCAAAGGCTAATGAAAAGAATTTCACCGAGCTTTCACTATTTGTGCACTTTGGGACAAACATGAACTGATTTAGATTTTGAGGTTAAAAGGTCGAAGGTCAAGATTACTGTGAGGTCAAATGTCCGTCCCCAAATCAAAACTTAATAAGGCGTGTAGTCTACCAGGCGGAGGCATCCCCATCGAGTTCTATCTAGTTTTTCTTTTTTTTCTGTGTGTTTGTGTCGTTTGATGTTTGTTTGAGTGTTTTGTCCGCTGGTTGTGGTGTAGCTCCGGACCCAGTTTTGGGCGTCGGATCCCTCCAGGCCTTGGTTTCGCTGTGGGTGATGCCTGTGCTCCTCGCTATGGACTGCAGCGAGCTCGTTGCTCATTTTAACATCGTGCTTGGCATGATGTTCCGAGCGATATTGCTCAGCGGCGTCGCGGCGGCTGTGCGGGCGGTTTGGGACACACCAGCGCTCTGCGTGGCGGTGCTTCTGTGTTCGCTTTGTGGATCCATGGCGTGGTGTTCCGAGCGATGTTGCTGGAGGTGCGGGACTTGTTTTCGTCCGCCTTTTGGTGGGACTGTGGCTGCTACACCACCGGAATGACATCCTGACCTTTATTTTCTGGACTCTTTCTTTCTTTCTTTCTTTCTTTCTTTCTTTCTTTCTTTCTTTCTTTCTTTCTTTCTTTCTTTCTGCCTATAATTGTAAAGCGACCTTGGGTTTTGAGAAAGGCGCTATATAAATTGAACCTATTATTTTACAACATTTTCATAACCCTTTTCTCAGCAGCTACAAATCACAACCGCTTGATATTTGGTACCGAGCTTCAGTTTAGGGTTCTATACCGTGTATACCGTTTTCAGGTCTGTCGCACATCGACTTCTCATTTACCGACTGGACGTATTTACGAACCTTGCGTATAGGGTGGGGCGGCACGGTGGTGTAGTGGTTAGCGCTGTCGCCTCACAGCAAGAAGGTCCGGGTTCGAGCCCCGTGGCCGGCGAGGGCCTTTCTGTGCAGAGTTTGCATGTTCTCCCCGTGTCCGCGTGGGTTTCCTCCGGGTGCTCCGGTTTCCCCCACAGTCCAAAGACATGCAGGTTAGGTTAACTGGTGACTCTAAATTGACCATAAATGTGAGTGTGAATGGTTGTCTATGTGTCAGCCCTGTGATGACCTGGCGACTTGTCCAGGGTGTACCCCGCCTTTCGCCCGTAGTCAATCGCAATTTCAAAAATCCCTGGGCAGACACACGGCTCTTTACTTCCTTGTTTCCGGGTTTAATTATTTGTTGAAGTCAACCTTCATAATAAGCGTCTTATTCCTTCGATCGCTTGCACTGTGAAATAAGCGAGAGCTGGTGAACCTGTTGTTTTTCCGAGGAAATATTTTGTGGCAAAACAGAAGCTCAGATCGCACAGTAAACCATGGTCGGGGTTCCTCAAGAGCATTCTTGTCGATCAGAGTGTCGCTAGGCAATCACAGGCTTCTATGAGCTCATGTATGTAGAAGAGGGTAGATGGCGCTTTTCTCCGAGTGCGTTATTTCTTCTGTGTAGGATTCAGAAACAGTTTAACGCGGATCGTTTTTTCGAAAGCTAGAACGTACACTACCGTTCAAAAGTTTGGGGTCACTTTGAAATGTCCTTATTTTTGAAAGAAAAGCACTGTTCTTTTCAACGATCACCACTTTAAACTAATCAGAAATCCACTCTATACATTGCTAATGTGGTAAATGACTATTCTAGCTGCAAATGTCTGGTTTTTGGTGCAATATCTCCATAGGTGTATAGAGGCCCATTTCCAGCAACTCTCACTCCAGTGTTCTAATGGTACAATGTGTTTGCTCATTGCCTCAGAAGGCTAATGGATGATTAGAAAACCCTTGTACAATCATGTTAGCACAGCTGAAAACAGTTGAGCTCTTTAGAGAAGCTATAAAACTGACCTTCCTTTGAGCAGATTGAGTTTCTGGAGCATCACATTTGTGGGGTCGATTAAATGCTCAAAATGGCCAGAAAAATGTCTCGACTATATTTTCTATTCATTTTACAACTTATGGTGGGAAATAAAAGTGTGACTTTTCATGGAAAACACAAAATTGTCTGGGTGACCCCAAACTTTTGAACGGTAGTGTACACCACGGAGAACGTTCACAGAACCGTTTTTTCTTGAAGAGCCCAACTTTTTCAGATTGCACGTACTATTTGCGACAAGATATCGTACATGCCGAGTTTGTCATGCGGCTCAAACGGTGCTGCTGTTGAAACACGGTGCGATTTCTTCTTCGAGAATCCAGTGTGCTCGCTCGAGCTTCACTCCGTCTAGTATTTATGACTGCATGCATGCCGTATGCGTGATTTGTATATAAGCTTTTTTTTTTTTGTCGTCAGTCTGGAGCACTTTCATAAACCGTTATGCAGATCTGCACATAAGCTTCAGCTTCATCTCGATCGATGATTAAGGTCAGGCCAAACGCACATCCTGCTTTGTACGCTGTCTTTTTTTTTTTTCCCTTGCCGATAACAACGGAAAACCGCGGCGTGCAGAAGCGATAAGGCAAACGCACATCTGGATGGCGTGCGTAACACAAAACGTTTCTCTTTGCTGTCTTTTTAAAAGCAAATCCGTTCTCAGACCCATTAGAGTTGCCTTTTCACTTCCTTTTTCATCTGTCACTTCAAAGCATGTGAATTCTGGCACGGGCTAATAGGATCACAAGGACGCTGATAAGAGGTTGAGCGATGACGTCTGGTTGATCGGCTGATGTGTGTCTGCGTATTTAATTTTTTATCGGTCTACAACCAAACATTTTCATCAGTCTGAATGAAGTCATTACAGTGACACGTTCGTAATAAACTACGTTTATTTTACGCGAGTTACCGTACGCGGAATCCGATCCGAAGCTATTCACGTGTTTAATCACTTGTAACTTGAAAGATTGCGTAAAAAAAAATCACTGTGACTGACACGGATGGAAAGCAGAAGAGTGATAATTTGGCTTAACAGTAGAGCCCTGCACTCCCGCGGGAGTCCCGCGGGACCCGACGCAAAGCAGTGCGGCGTGTGACAAATGTTGAAAGCTCATTGCGGGCGGGAGAGGTGATAAGCTGCAGTCCCGCTAACTAAAAACGTGTTTAAAATAAAATGTATAAATTATTAATTTATGTCTATCATATATAATTTGTTCTGGATATTTTATTTGGCATTAATAAAAACATTTTAAGATGCCTAAATTTGCGGACGTGGTCTAATCTCGCGTACGTTTCCGATTCCTTTCCGCTCTTCCGTGTTTGAGATCTCCGATCATGGCAGAAGAGCAGAGCTCCTCTAGTGAAGCTCACAGTGCATCAGAAGTAAGATTTCCTAGAATGTAAATGTGAGGAGTGACATATGTGCAATGTACAATATTCTTAATATCCACTGTAGATTTTGGTAGGTGTGTTGGGTATCTCTGTAAAGCCTCAGCTGCGCATGCCGCCTGGCAACGCGCACCCTCGCTACGTGCGCTAGGTGAAGGATCGGTCAGCGGAGAGCTCAGCTAAGCTCAGCATGTTTAATTCCCCAAGCTAATGACAAGAACTTTCGTGAGAAATAACACGAACGTCTGCATCATGCGGGATTTGCGGGCGGGAGCGGGACAAAAAATGGCAGGCACGAGCAGGAGCGCGACTGAAAATCATAATTCTTTGCGGGAGCGGACGGGAGCGGGACTGCACAATGCGGGTGCGGGCGGGAGCGGGACTGAAAATTCTGTCCCGCGCAGACCTCTGCTTAACAGCTCATATTTACCTGATATTCAAGAACAAGGATGTTGAAAAGAATATGAAGTGCAACAGTTGGCGTAATAGCTTGACTCATTTTGTAATATTATGATTAATAAAGGTCGTTCACGATGTTTACATGCACTAAATATTCCTGGTTTCGCCCTTGCTACCGTATATTCCAGAAAAGACAATTTCATGCGGCGAATGAGAATGAATATTTCATGAATAATTAACGGTTGTTCCGAGAAATCGAGTCGTACATGAGCTGATAGCCAGCTATAAGCCATGTATGACGAGATTTGAATGGAATAATTGTTTTATTCTATTCATATTCACTGGATTTGGAGAAACGGAGCGTTTTTATTTTTTGCAAACTCGAGAAACAAAAATTTTCGACTAAATAATTTCTGCTCGGAACGTAAGCGAACCAGCGAAATGACAGGAGCAATTTACGAAAAATGTGATAATAATAATAATAATAATTCTTGAAAAATAAAATAAAAAATACGTTCTTACCATCAAATACTTTTATTTCATGTTTTGTTGCTTTTTAAAAAAAAAAAATTAGGGTTTTGTTTTCGAGTCGAGTTTTTATTTCGTCCTCGGTTGGTTCAGCAACACGCGCCGCCATTTTGTTTTCTTCTTCGTCTTCTTTTTGGCGTTTCATGGCAGTTGGCGAACAACGTTATGGTGCATTACCGCCACCAACTGGTATGGAGTGCGGCTCGGGATATCGAACTATAGCTTGTCTTTTTAAAAAAATAAATAAATAAAACAAATAAATATCAATTCTCTCCATCGATTTCACTCTTCTGAGATACTGCAACAAAAAATAAGGAGCATTTCTCCCCGGAGCTTCTTTGGAAAAGATCCCGCAGATCCAAATTTCACTCGAGTTCCCTTCTCACCGTTTCGTATTTTGGACAGTCTAGCATATCAGTTGTTTCTTCTTGGCAACAAAATTCACAACTTCCTGTCTTGTGTTTCCTGATTTGTAAATAAAGTGCTATTTAATCCCGTACGACCAAAACGCAGCCCGGGTATGACCGTTCCTTCTGTCCGTGTCCTCCTTGCGTGTCTCATCACACCTACTTTTTTCCTTCGGAATCCCGTAAAACCACCTTCTTTCTTCTTCCCACTGTTTTCGCCACCTTGCTTTGCTTTTAACTTTTGTTTAATTACAGTCTTCATTTCCAAACAAGGGTCACGTTCCGTCCCATCATTTGAATCCTGTATAGATGACTTGCAACCACGCGATCAAAACGTGCTACGTCATGAGCGTCCGAGGACGGCAGCCGCTGAAAGCGTGTCTGTAAGCAATGCTGAATTTTCTCAGTATTACCACGATTTGAACACTCGAGCGAAGATAGATATGTGTGGTTTTGACCCATATTTTTTTTTTTTAGTCAGACTTTTCTGAAGATAAGGCGCTTCTACCGACCATCGAGTACGAAGATGGGTCATTTTGTCCCGTGACCATTTCGTCCAAAGCCTTTTTCATACGCGCTATCGGTTACTTTATACCGTATTTCAGGTTATTTGTTTGTTCGAAAAAAGCAGGAATTCTTGACGGAATCTGACCGAAGCAAAACACATTTTTTTATAAAGCAAATGAATGCCATAGTATAGATCGTATTAAATCTTCAGGCGCCGAGCAGCGCTCTCGCAGGGGCTTCGTTCGCGAATCCCGGGCCGAGGCGCGGTCCTACCGACCCGAGACCGTGCTCTTTCCAAGGGGGAGGCTTAGACAGGAGGTGCCGATCAAATTTGGCTTTGCAGTGGCCGAGTTATTCATTTTTAAAGCTGATCGTGCGTATGAAAAAGGCTTTGGACGAAACGTCTTAACTACTGGACGAAGTGTCCCGATCCCCTCGTCTCCTCTCCGTACTAAGCCTCAGAGTTTCCTCGCCCTCTTTCCGAATCACGGACGGTATTTAAAAAAATCGAAACGTGCCACATTTGTATCTCCAAACAACATGGCCGACATCCGGGTTTCTATTTCGCTTGGACGTCACTTGCAAGTCAAGGATCTGTGAAAAACCGCCATTTTGTTTTCCTCTCCTCACAGTATATGAGCTGATAGCCTAGTAGTAGAGTAGCCAATCAGAGCGCACGATTGCTCACATCCGGTGAATGCGGATAGAATAATAAATGCTGTCCGGTCAGTCATCCTGCTTCAGACTCGAAACGTTTCTCCGATCCTGATCTGACCTCAGAATTATTTTTCAGTCGATGAACGAATATCTGTGGTATTGCACAAGGAGAGCGCCATGACTCAGACGTATCCGGAGAAAGTACGCACAGGCTCCGATCGTTAAAACGATCGGTCTGAGCTTTACCTGGCTATTATTGTTTTATTTTTAACGGATTATCGAAAAGCTTATCCACCAGGAATTTTATTCCCATTGGCGTCTTTATTTTGATAGAGCGATATACAGGAATGTGTGTGGTTTTTTTTTTTCCCCCCGATTAGTATTCCAATCGAGCTGTCAGTCTGAAAACAGCAAGTTCCTTCATCATAATCGGTAAAGCAAGCAATTTATGAGCTCCGGGAACAAGTAGCGTGATTATTTATTCAGGACAAAGTAGAGTCATAAAGGCTAAGAGCTCGGGATGAGTCACACTCCAAGTCGCGCTGTAAATGCTTTTTTCGAAGCAGTTAACGCTCCGACTGGGCGACCAGACTTTGGCAGAACTTTTCCACTATGATTACGACGCACGAGTCTAACGTGAGCGTTTCATTTACGGGACAGCAGAAGGGAATAACGGTGTGGAAAGATAAATCCAGGGCTGTTATGCAGGTAGTTTATAGATTTCCTGCCTGATTCATTTCCTGAACAACTCACTGTGTCTACACCAAGAAAGAAAGCCTGGTTCGGGAATCAAATTACAGTCCGGGATCTTAGTTAATGTCTTTATTGTTCAGCTCAAGGTCTGGTATAAATACAGATATTGGAACCGATAATACGAGGCACGTTTGTGACCAGTTTAAAAAAAAAAAAGACAAAAAGTGAAGCCTGAAGACCAGTATACGTGACAAGCTGAGAAACTAATGTTGTGGTCAGAGGGTGCTCCTACGGTCGGTCTACGTGCAAGAAACGCACGGAGGGCGCGCGTGTGACGTGCTGATTTTCGAGCCGTAGACCGGCCGCAGAGGTTCTTTGTCATGTCAAACAAACTCTATGGGCGCTTACGTTTTTTTCAGGTTGCAAGACAAACTTGCGGCTAACGTGCGTCTTTCTCCACGAACAAAAAAAAGCAGCGATTTGGGAAACGCCAAAAATCGCACGGCCAAAAAAATCGTACGTCCGGTTGTGACCTAGGCTTTACAAGGCAGCTTAAAGTAGAACTGAAGGCAAATTTTTTATTATCAAAATTCTATTTCTCTCATTTTATTAAATATCGGAATGCATTTTCGATCGCTATTTTGTCGCTGCTATAGCAAGTTATGAGTGTTTGAAATACGCTCTGGAATATATCAGCCTATATGTCAAAGCCATGGCCGTAAACGAGATTGGTCGAGACCTGCGCGAGACGTCGTAGGACGGAAGTAAAACGTACAGCGGAAATCAAACCGTGTCCGAAATCGCTCACTCGTTCACTACGCCCTACTCACTATATAGGGAATTACTATATAGAGGACTATATAGTGAGCTCATTGGTAAAACGCTTTCGGACACTACTCCGTCGCGCTGGTATTTACGTCATTACTGTCGCACAATTAAAACGTCCCAGATCAGTCGGCTGGTGGGTTTTCAAAATAATAAATACACGCATGCGTTTTTGTGATAAAAAGACTATCCTATTAAGCCTAGGTCACAACCGGCCGTACGCGCTCCTACGGCCGGTCTACGTGCAAAAAAACGCAAGAAACGCACGGAGGGCGCGCGTGTGACGTGCTGATTTTCGAGCCGCAGACCGGCCGCAGAGGTTCTTTGTCATGTCAAACTCTACGGGCGCTTACATTTTTTTCAGGTTGCAAGACAAACTTGCGGCCAACGTGCGTCTTTCTCCACGAACAAAAAAAAGCAGCGATTTGGGAAACGCCAAAAATCGCACGGCCAAAAAATCGTACGTCCGGTTGTGACCTAGGCTTTACAAGGCAGCTTAAAGTAGAACTGAAGGCAAATTTTTTATTATCAAAATTCTATTTCTCTCATTTTATTAAATATCGGAATGCATTTTCGATCGCTATTTTGTCGCTGCTATAGCAAGTTATGAATGTTTGAAATATGCTCTAGAATATATCAGCCTATATGTCAAAGCCATGGCCGTAAACGAGATTCGTCGAGACCTGCGCGAGACGTCGTAGGACGGAAGTAAAACGTACAGCAGAAATCAAACCGTGTCCGAAATCGCTCACTCGTTCACTACGCCCTACTCACTATATAGGGAATTACTATATAGAGGACTATATAGTGAGCTCATTGGTAAAACGCTTTCGGACACTAGTCCGTCACGCTGGTATTTATGTCATTACTGTCGCACAATTAAAACGTCCCAGATCAGTCGGCTGGTGGGTTTTCAAAATAATAAATACACGCATGCGTTTTTGTGATAAAAAGACTATCCTATTAAGCCTAGGTCACAACCGGCCGTACGCGCTCCTACGGCCGGTCTACGTGCAAAAAAACGCAAGAAACGCACGGAGGGCGCGCGTGTGACGTGCTGATTTACGAGCCGCAGACCGGCCGCAGAGGTTCTTTGTTATGTCAAACAAACTCTACGGGCGCTTATGTTTTTTTCAGGTTGCAAGACAAACTCGCAGCCAACGTGCGTCTTTCTCCACGAACAAAAAAAACGCAGCAATTTTGGAAACGCCAAAAATCGCACAGCCAAAAAAATCGTACGTCCGGTTGTGACCTAGGCTTAAAACGTCTCGAATGCAATATGAACGTGCAAAGAATTTCACACAAGCTGAAAACCTGTCCCAAGTCTTCTCTGTGTGCGTTGGCATGGTAACACGCAACACCGTATTCAACTATGGCTTCTTCGGGAACCGTTTTCTTTTTAACGGAGAGTAAATAAAATGACGTCGCCACGTTGCTTTGGAAATGTCAGCTGTGCAGTACGAATGAATTAAACCATCGTAGAAATATGAAAGCAATACGACACTCGCGGTCGTACCATCGTGCTTCCCGCCGAGCCGATATTCAGTACTTGTTTATGCGCTATTGCTAAAGTCCTTCCCGCATCATGACCTGGTCTTCCCAGGCAGTCTCTTGTCCTGGTACTAACCAGGACGTTAAGGCGCATTGGGCGGCGCCGATGTCCGTTTCTGTAGCCCTCGGCCTCTTACCGATACAGCCAGGGTTACAGCAGGGGACGGTCCTCTGGTAACCACGAGAGTTTGGTTCCCTACTCACATCTGTATTGCAGCGTGCCTTACCAGACGGCATTTTTATGATGGTGTTTATATGGTATGATCCTCCCGGTCAAGAGGCGGACACGCTAACCACTAGGCCAGCTCGCGGTATATTGCTAAAGAAGCGGCGGATAATCATTAGATTATCCTGAGAGGAGACAATCAGTTGAGTAACAAGATGGTACATGTTAAGTTGTTCCAAAGAGTTTTGTTGCCTGATTTAATTTGTTATTCACATGAATATTTGACTACGAAAATTTTATTGCTCACACGCATGCTTTGGTCCCGATTCAGATTAGATTATTTCTTCTTCTTCTTTTGTTCTTTTATTACAGGGTTGGTCAAAATTATGGGAACACTAATGTTTTGTTTTGTTTTTTTCTCTTCAATGTGAGGTGCGCCATGACCGCTGCTGGCGTAATTGTGACCCTACTTTTTTAAAGAGCATACGGTATCCTGCACTTTTGATATAAAAGAATGTCCCTCATCCAGAAGGGTAATTTTGCACAAGGCCATCTGTCTACAGCAGAAAAAAAACGCATCTGGAAAAATCCCAAGAAAGTCTGGAGCCAGATTCGTGACGTTACCTGCGGAAGCGCCAGCAGGCTGCGCGAGCTTTGCACGGTTTCAGTGCACAGCCTGTGTAGACCAAGCGCTCCCATTTCAACTCCATATTGTCTGGTCTTTTGGAAAACGATGAGTACTAATCCCATCAAGATTGGTGTTGCTACACCCTCCTACGATACATCTGTTAAGGCCAAAAAAAAAAGTGTGTTTCCGGTAACCCGACCGATCGAGAATTTCCGCGTCGAAATTGCCGACCGTAAAGTTTTTATTACAAATTTCCCTCGATATTTTAGTGTAAGCGGCGTTAGTTTGTCATAATTTTTTGTTTCAACCGCATTCAAGTTGTGAAAGAAACGATAAAAAGTAAAATGTTTCGCCACTTCTATCAGCCCTCCTGCATAAACATGGAAGCGCACTTGTATACTGAAGGAGGAAGGGAAAACTGAGCCGAGCCGCCATTTTGAATCCTCATTCACGGCTGTAATGCAAATTGCTTCCTCTTCAGTATACAAGTGCACTTCCATGGCAGGGAAAAACACTACATTTTGCCGCCTATGTAGTCCCTTATTTATACAAATAGGAGTCATTCAGGATTCAGCCATGTTTTTGCTCGACCCAAGTTCTACAGTAGGCTAGGCCGTCTGCTTTTAATGGAAGTAGCCTAGCCTAGGACGTTATTTTCACATTATTTCTTGATAAGGTGTTTTCACGTTATTACATGAAAATATCATGAAATAACGTGATAATTTCGTATCATGAAATTACGTGATATGTTATTACATGATAAATATATTGTAAAAACGTGATAACTTTAACAATATCTTTTCACGTAATTACTTGATTCTAAGCCAATTTTTTTGAGTGTGGCAGCAATACGCTTCCGTAGATCATAACTCGAACTCTCGCGATATTTTTTTTTTATTCGTTTAAAGATTTAAAACACTTTTATTTTATGATGATGTGTGGTATAAAGGATTCTGTGCCAAAATACTATTTTGTAAGATGTTTACTTGCGTTAATTTTTTCGAACAAAATAAAAAAAAATTAAGAAAAAAAAACTTTTTCCTACCTACCGACCTTATTTTAGTATTTCATGTTACCGGAAACACAGTATCTTTTTTTTTTGGCCTAACCATTTTAATAATTACGCGATAACGTTGAAGAAATTTGCAGAAAACCACCAGGTTGTTTTCTCATAAACAAACCAGCGCTGGCGTAGGATTCAGAGGGAGGCGTCCCGCACGTGATGTCACGGAAATCAATGTTTGCCGGGGAATCCAAACGCCAAGTTTTTTCAGAGGCGGACCAATTCGCCTCAAATGGCTTGATTTCAACTGAATTTTTCCGGTATTGCGCAAGGTAAATAAAAAGTACAAAATGTGACAGATATTTGACCAAAGTTTAATATAAAATAGGAGAATTACATCGATCTTGCGCCTGAATTTACCCGTTACATGCACTTTAACACCCCAACAGTGACGGCAGACATCTACTTAGAGATGGTGCAGCAGTACGCCGTTGATGAGCTTCCACGACAGATCCGATTGGCGGGGTATTTCCAACAGGATGGCACACCGCCACATTTTGGCCGGACTGTTCGTGCTTATCTCGACCACACGTTTCCAGGTCGACGGATAGGTCGCGTTGGACCACTGCCGTGGCCTCCACACTCCCCTGATTTGATAGCCTGTGATTTCTGGTCATGGGGTATGGTGAAGAAGTGCTTGTATAGCAGGAAAGTTCATGATCTCAAGGACAGAATAAGGACTGTGGTATCATCTCTTCCCTGTGAAATGTGTGTCCGGGCTTTAAATGGTACTGTTGCTCGCTCGCTGGCTTTTGTGTGTTGAACACAATGGCGAACAGGTTGAGACCGTCCTGTAAATCATCTTGCACATATGATGTACGTTTTGTGAATAAATGGTTTCTATCATTTAAGTGTTGACATAATTTGGACTAACCCTGTATACTGTTCCAGTGATGCACTTAAATACTAACACCTTTACCCAGTTTTTATCCCCCTGTTGGCCGAAAGGTCCGAAGAGGGATTATGTCGTAGCGATGTCCGTCTGTCTCTCCGTCCGTCTCGGGAAGGGGGCTCACCTTCTGAAATCAACTCCTCTCACAATTTTTGGATGAATTTCATGAAACTTGACAGGATTCTTTGTTATATGTCGGTAATACGCATATTGCAGTTTCGTTCAATTCAGTCGCATTTTACCAGAGGTGCAGCCCTTGATTACCAAACTTTGACAATTTCATGAGGGTGTATTAAGCACTTATAGCATAGATACGGTATAGTCGCTAGCGGGGGATGTCGTGCTCTCAGAGCACTCTTGTTACCGCGCCCGGGATGGAGTCCACCAGGGGGCGAGGTTGGGTTTCTTTAGCAACATTACGGGAAAACTTTCAGGATAGATGCGCATTGGTCTCAAATAGAACCTCCAACATTTTGAGGGTCATCCAGTCAAGGTCACCAGTTCAGTTCAGTTGGTCGGGTTCAATGCCCGAACTGATAATCTGCATCATCAGTTTTTCTTTGGTTAATCAGACACCACTCTTGCCGTAGCGGTTGGGGGTTAGGCGCCTTGCTCAAGGGCACTTAAGCCAGTCCTGCTGGTCCATGGAATCGAACCAGCAACCTTTTGGTCTCAAAGCTGTTTCTCTAACCATTAGGCTATGGCTTTTGGTGACCTTAGGGAAGAGGCGCTAGCTATTATGTTCTCGCGCTGTAAGAGTGTAACGATCGCGCACTGCGCATGCGCATACAGGTGTTCCTGTTAAAATAGCCGGTGAATGTATACAATTCGGTTCACCGTTCGAAATAAACGGACTAGACTAAAGAAATCGCTTTCAGACGTGTTTATGCTTATTACCGAGGGAAAGTGCGGTCGTATTTTAAAATATACTCCAGGTCATGGGCGGCACGGTGGTGTAGTGGTTAGCACTGTCGCCTCACAGCAAGAAGGTCCGGGTTCGAGCCCCGTGGCCGGCGAGGGCCTTTCTGTGCGGAGTTTGCATGTTCTCCCCGTGTCCGCGTCGGTTTCCTCCGGGTGCTCCGGTTTCCCCGACAGTCCAAAGACATGCAGGTTAGGTTAACTGGTGACTCTAAATTGACCGTAGGTGTGAATGTGAGTGTGAATGGTTGTGTGTCTATGTGTCAGCCCTGTGATGACCTGGCGACTTGTCCAGGGTGTACCCCGCCTTTCGCCCGTAGTCAGCTGGGATAGGCTCCAGCTTGCCTGCGACCCTGTAGAACAGGATAAAGCGGCTAGAGATAATGAGATGAGATGAGATGAGATGAGATGAGATGAGACTCCAGGTCATCCCTCTTTCCTCGCCGCCTTCGGCCAGTGGGTCCCATGTGTGATGGAGACGTGACACACTTCCGAGTCGTTACGGGAAGTCGTCGAAAAGAGTATTGAGACCACTGAGCTCTAGCGCCGGGCCATTTCCGGGAAATAAGAGTTTGGGTCATGGCGACAGCGTGTGCATGTCAGCCTCGGTTCGGAGGTTTCAGTTTCGAAAACTGTAAGAGGTAAGAGTAGAATAATATAAAGTACAGACACACTTGGTATATTTTACTTCTGTGATTTTTTTTTTAAATTGTTCATTTTTGGATTATGCGTCATTTTTGTGGCTACTGCCTCATAGAGTAAATATATCTGCTGTATTTACTGTATGGGCATGGGATCAGAAAACAGTTTTATTTTTAAGCAGTAGCCACATGTACGCATAGGGTACCTTTTTTTTTTTTGGCGATGTCTTCCTTTATGTTCATCATAAGTGCTACAGGGTGAGGTTTGTTATTCCTGGCAGCACTTGTTTGTATTATTAGTTTTCTCTCTTTTCTAAATCATCGTCAGCGCCACAAGCTCACGAATGAAACTCGATGGCATGAACGGTAATCCAGTATCTTTTTATAAGAAGATGTGAAGAGGATAATTATAAGTAGAGGAGTACAGAAATGTTAAAGATGAGGGGTTAATGATGTACGGTATCTTTTACGGAGCAGTGTTACAGAAAGATATAGATGTGCGCTAATGAATCCACTCTGCCATTTCTTGCAGACAGTTACAGTGGAATATGAAACTGGATGGCATTTTCTGCAGTGCTGAAGGTCAGTACAGATGCCCCGGATTGCCCCTCCTCCTTAAAGGTCATAGGCAACGGTCGGAGGTGAAACGTAGAATATCAACTTTATTGTCTAGAAGAACGGCCCAAAAAGCGAATTCAGTCTTCCTAGTGTCTAATTTGCACCCTAAAATTGAATAAAACTAGCCTAGTAAACTAGACCCACCCGCCTAGCGGCCAAAAATATTTTTTGCCTGCGAATGGGTCTAGCCTCGCACCATATCAACAAAACACCAAATCGTGCCCGCCAATCACAACGCAAGGTTTTTGTTTGGATTCTTTGGGCGGGCTTTTGCAGGAGTGACGACAAGGCTGCGCGACGCTGGAGAAAGCACAACAGGAAAGATGGCTACGGCTAGTGAACAGCGCGCGTTTGACTCCGCTTTGGAATCAGTTTTAGAAGAATTAGACTTGGAGTTTTCGTTGAAACATGAGCAGGAAGAGGCTCTCCGCTCATTCCTTTTCAAGAAGGACGTTTTCGCCGTTTTGCCGACCGGCTATGGCAAAAGTCTGATCTACCAGCTGGCTCCGCTCGTAGCCAAAAGGATGGGGCTAGTTTGTGCAGTATGAAGAATTAATAAACAGCTTTGAAACATTACTTTTTGATTGTTTCTTATTTTCCCGTTATTTTAAATTTAAGGGAAATTATTTCACCAAACACCACTAAATAAAAACTCTCAAAAACAGTTTAAGCAAACCCTTGGAAAAAAAAATGAGTGTATGTGGTACAGACTCCAAACTTGTGGTCATTATCTCCAAACTTCTTAATATCTAGAACCTGTTTATTAATTAATACGCATTTTGAAAAATGATTTATTTCAAGGCCTCCCCCACTGCTTTCTGTCGCTCTGACTACGTCACAGTCACTGTTGCGCTGATTGGTCAGAGCGTTGGCCTATACGCACAGAGACAGTTTGAAAGACAGCGGGTTGTTCCTCCCACACCCTTCGGAAATGTCTACGAGCGAGGCCAGACTAAATATTCACATTTAGTCTGGCTTGCCAGGCTAGAATAAAACGGTTAAATTATACTGTTTTGCCCAATTTCCGAAGGTTTATTTAGATCTCACTTATGCGCACTTTCATTGCCAGGGGACCGCCGTCGTGACGTCATTTAAGGCAAACAGACTGGGAGCAGCTCTGTGTTTACTTGCGAACCGAGCACACGTGTACGGACTTTGTTCGTGAGAGGTTGTGTAAAATGTCTGATAGCGATTTTGAAGTAGGGACTCTCCAAATTGAATATCGAGAGGTGAAACCATATATGTATGAACCTATGGCCATTGCGAAAGAATCGGTGAACGTGGCTCACTGGTTTGACCGTGCAGCCTCGGAATTGGACAGCGACTCGGCCGACTCTGATCGCGGTGACCCCGGATCTCAACAAGACTCGCGCCCAAACGATTTATCCTGGTAGTTATGATAAATTCCTACTTTCGTCGTAATACTAAATAAGAGCCCTTTTGAAGAATAATTAAACCGCCCTTCCTAGTGGATATAGGCAACGATTACTGGACAGTGCGCCGGTAGGCCACATTAGCCTGCCATCTGCGGCATTATACTATTTATAGCCTACTCTAAGCGAGGAAATATCCCTTTGTCCCATTTCCACAATGATTGTACAGGATCCCTCAGGGTTCTTGACTTGTCAATTGCAAGCAAAAGTAAAAATTTTTACCTCCAATCTTCTCCTTTTTGCTTGAGCGTTGCTGCTCCGTTTCTTCTTTGACTGCTTGATTTTGTTTCACGTGCACAATCCACTCTCTCCGCCTCTTCTCCTCTTCCGGAAAAAAACAACCCTCTCGCTTCACTCGCACAAACCCACTCTCTGCCTCGTCTATGGAATCAATTTTGTGCCAAAATGTTCATACAATACTTTTGAAATATCAAACAAAAACAATAATTCAAAATAAAAAAAAAAAAGTCAATTTTTTTAGACTGGCAAACATGCAAAATATCAGTCTATTACTCTTCAGAAACCTTTTATTTTTGTTCCGCGTCTTTCTCAGTTTTGTTTGACGTAATTTATTTTGGTTGCGATTCCAGCTTTCTCGTTTGCGCTCCCTGACTTTTTGCTTGCAGTTTTGGCACAAACTTGACATGTGGGTGGGCTGTCCAGGAATGCGTTCCCATTGGGTAACTTGTGTTTGACTGACAGCTACGCTCAGCCATTTCCTACTCGGATTTTGGCGGACTGTTTGACGAGTGACCGATCCATTGACGGTAAACAAGGATCGAGTGGACTTCAGTGGCGACTATGATATTGAATTAATTCAACAAAGTGTAAGTGCGGGACAAATGTGTTGTATGTGTTGCAGTAGTACACAAGTCCACTCGATCCTTGTTTACCGTCAATGGATCGGTCACTCATCAAACAGTCCGCCAAAATCCAAGTAGGAAATGGCCGCAACAGCTTCCGGGGGAATCGCTGAGCGTAGCTGTTAGTCAAACACAAGTTACCCAATGGGAATGCATTCCTGGACAGCCCACCCACACGTGAAGTTTGTGCCAAAACTGCAAGCAAAAAGTCAGGGAGCGCAAACAAGAAAGCTGGAATTGCAGCCAAAATAAATTACGTCAAACAAAACTGAGAAAGACGCGGAACAAAAATAAAAGGTTTCTGAAGAGTAATAGACTGATATTTTGCACAATTACACGAATAATTTGTTTGCCAGTCTGATTTATCGTTTTTGTTTGATATTTCAAAAGTATTGTATGAACATTTTGGCACAAAATTGATTCCATACTCGTCTCCTGTTCCGGAAAAAAAAACAACCCTCTGGCTTCACGCACACAATCCACTCTCTCCGCCTCGTCTCCTCTTCCGGAAAAAGCCAACCCACTCTCTCCGCCTTTTCTCCTCTCTCGGAAAAATGTAAAAACTTCTTCCTGAACCGGTCCCGTTGTAACAGTTCACTGTACAACAATAAGGCCTGGTTTTTCTTTGGAAATTCCCGAACGCACGTCTGCACTCAAGCCGAACAGCAATGTAAGTAAACGGAAGTGGACTCAACTCAAGCGGTTTGTTTGGCTTAAATGACGTCACGTGCCGAGTGGTCACGGAAATAGCCGACAGAAATCCGCCACGATCCGCGCTAACTTATTTTAATTATTACTTATTAACAATACTTCTTGGGACCAAAAGAAAATTACAGAGTTTTTTTTTTTTTTTAACATATAAAGTTTCAAATGTGCATAAAATTAAAACCGTTGCCTCCGAGCTTTAAGAGCAACAGCAGTTTGGGCATATTATGCAAGCGAGCGCATCAAGTGCAGATTTCATTCCGAAACACGGGGTGTAAATATTTCCGAAAAAATCTCAATCTCAGCTCTGTAGTGTATTAATCAGTAAAGACTAAAGTTGATCAAGCATAATTAGAGCGTGGCTGTGTGTCCACTCGCCGGTGAGTGGACACCCAGTTCTCATCGGTTTGAGTATTTCAGAACCTGCTGATCTCCTGGGGTTTTCACACACAACAGTCTTTACGGTGCGAAAACCAAAAAACATCGAGTCGAGTCGAGCGAGCGAGCGACGGTTCTGTGGGTGGAAACAAGTGCCTTGTTGATAAGAGAGCTCGGAGGGAAATGCACAGATCGGTTCGAGCTTTTTCTTGAAGGATATACCGTAGCAACTCTGGACAACCGTGCTGAGCAGAAAAGCATCTCCGCACGCAACAAATCTGGTTCCACTCCTGCAGCCAAGAACAGGAATCTTAGAACTCAAGAACGAGTTCCTAATAAAGTGTCCGATGAGTGAGTGTGTGGTTGCATTTATATTCATGCGGTGCCTTTGCTTTCATGTCGACACAACAGGATTAGAATTTTGACGACGACAGGCAGGGACGCGTTTAATTGAAGAGCATGAAGAAGGATTAGAACATCGTCTGAAGTCAAGGAGAAGATCTAAGCGAGAAAAATGAGAGCAGGAGTGTGCGAGAGAGAGAGAGAGAGAGAGAAATCGAGAGCGGACTCATTTGGAAGATAATAAAGAGCACCGGAGCCAGCCATGCAAAATGATTGCACTCATCCCGCTGCTCCACAGTGTAGCAGTGCTAATTGGGCTAAAAACGCTTTTTAATTTTTTGTTTATGCTCACGCAGAGCAGTTGGACAACCACGGGGTGATAATGTTTATGGCTCCATTTATTGAAAAAATACAACTGAGGACTGAGGAAACCAGGGATTTACCCTTTTCACAAAGTGGTTCTCTGTGTTTGCTGGCGGTTACACAACGAGCTATAAAGGGAGCAGCGGAGAACGAAACGGGTGTTAAGAAATCTATTTAGGTGTGTTATTGTGGTTCGACAAGCAATAGAAATAGAAGTTTTGTGAGTTTTTGTACACATATGCAGGGTTCTCCAGGAAACCTGAAGTAGCTAGCTAAAACAAACAAACAAACAAAGTAGTAGGCAGGTTATGCTATGCTATGCTAATAGCAAGAAATTTTTGAAATTTACGTGGCTTCTGGTGCATTCTCGGCTAATAAATTATTAACCATTTCCCTGTGAAATGCTTGCAAAATACGTATGAACTTTCCCTCCAGATGTTTATGCGCTTGGCTTTCTCAGTTCCCCTCTGTAGTACGCTGCCCGGCTCTGTAACATAACTACATATGCGACGATGTGGTCTTGCTCAGCCAATCAGAGCGCGAGAATCGATCAACAAATATGTGCCCAAATCCAGAATCCAGGGACACATGTCGGCCTGGGGGCATTTTGAGTTATTGACAGATTCAGAAAGTACAGTTTCTAAGCTTTCCAATGATGCCTTCCATGTGGAGATCTGACAATATTTGAAGAATGTGTGGCCTTTTGAAAGTGTATACTTCTTAAAACAGAAAAAGGGAGAAAATCGCCCTCAAAGTTTTCCATCTCAGCTACTCTGGGTGTAGGGCGGGCACATAATGGTGCTCATTTGCATGACATTAAGGAAAGCCCAACCCCCTATGAGCTAGCACGATACTACTTTCATGTAAACAAAGATCACCACGTCAATTTTCCTTCCATGCAAAGTATGCCCAACACAATTATGAAGTGCAAAAATAATCCTAAAGTATACTTTAACGTTTTGTGGTTGAAAAATTACTCACACCGTAAGAAAGAAAGATAGCACGATGATGACACAACTAACACAACACTAGTTTCATATAAAGCCTCGGTCACAACCGGCCGTACCGTGCTCCTACGGCCGGTCTACATGCAAAAAACGCAAGAAACGCACGAGAGCGCGCGTGTGATGTGCTGATTTTCGAGCCGCAGACCGGCCGCAGAGGTTCTTTGTCATGTCAAACAAACTCTACGGGCGCTTACGTTTTTTTCAGGTTGCAAGACAAACTTACGGCCAACGCGCGTCTTTCTCCATGAACAAAAAAAAAAAAACGCAGCGATTTGGGAAACGCCAAAAATCACACGGCCAAAAAATCGTACGTCCGGTTGTGACCTAGGCTTAACCAAACCACAACACTCTCCGTTACATGCAAAAATAACCACACAGCCTTAGATTAATAAACTTACCCCATCAGAAAGAGAAACGGCGCCTTGCACACACCAATGCCTCCGATGGAATGTAATCCTAGAACGATCCGTGTATCATCCGATCATTCAAGTATTCCATTCAATCTGGAAAATGAGGTTGCGTTTTTTTTACTAGAAATGGTGATCTCCGATGTAAATACCGTGTGTCTGTTTGCTTCGCGGTGTTTCAGCTCCTCTGCGCTCTGTTTAGCTTGCTCATTCCATAGTGAAATCACACGCCTGTATGCAGCTTAAGTAGCCACGAGCTCAGCTCGTATCATACAGCTGATTTGTGGAAAAAAAAACCAAAAGACTTAAATCATCATGTGAATGGCCCATATGGTAATTTACCCACACCCCCCAGCAGGCTACAGTCCTGACAAAAACGAGACAATTTGCAACAAAAAATGTATGCTTTTCCAACAAAACAATCTATTATCTGAAATACTGATTGCATTCTTCAAGATCTCAACTTGCACATGATGGAAAAAAACAAAAATCACAAATTTCGGAAAAAAATGCTTCTTTTGCGATTATCTCGGATTCGTTTCGGCCGACATGTGTCCCTGGATTCGGTGAGGGGTCACATATGGCCTCGCTTCCAGTCGTGACCCGAATCGAAGACAATTTCATGGCGGAATAACCGGATTTGCGGCAAATTATGGGCAGTGGAGATGATCTAAATCGCTTGAATATTGAAAGACGAGGGTTTCTTTTCTTCTGGGGTGTAGATGGAGAAAATCGCCGATCACCAGTGCTTGTGGCATATCGCTGTACTGACTTTGTTTCCAAAGAGGACCGTAGTAACATGTAATCCAGCCAACGAATATGATTGTAAATGCAATCTGACTCCGTTTCTGATGTAACATTTTATTTCCTGTATTGATAGTTTACGCCGAACGATACGGCGCAACGAGTCACCCGACGACAAAAATCGCCTCGACTCGGTGATGAAAAATTCCAGAAAAGTCGAGCAAAGTTCAACTTTATGCAAATGAACGGCGACAGATTAAGTGACAGCCAATCAGAGGGCAGACCTAGTTCCTATACTAACATTCAAGTTCTCATCGTCAAAAAAAAAAATTAACAGATAAACTTTTTTAAAAGCCTTTTTTGGCTTTTTATTTTTATGTTTTTTTTTTTGCCGTTAAATTACGCCTCCGGGGGGGAAAAAATTCCGTTCAATCTGTTCACCTGGAGAAATGACTGACGGTAATTTGGATCCATCCTGGTAATCCGAGGTTCCACCTTTTACGAGCCGCGTAGCGAACTGGGGTCTCTTCAGCCTGAAGTAATTCTAGAACCTGCCGTCATCCAAAGGCGACTCCTGACTCCTCGTGCTGTCCACCCACGAGGATCTCCAGTGGCGTCGTCTCCACACATGGACAGCGGCGATTGTGAGCACTGGTGAAACGGTAGCAGTCGAAGCACAAAACGTATTTTTCAGCAGGAACGCACCTGATTTGTGGGTTCTCGCATATATTTAACACGAACTCGAGTCGTACATGAGCCGATAGCCGATGAGACACGTAGCGCCAAGTCGGCTATAAGCCACGTACGACAAGATCGAGTGGAATAACTGTTTTTATTCTATCCACGTTCACTGGATTTTGAGAAACGGAGCATTTTTATTTTTATTCATTTGAAAATTCGATCAATAAAAACGTTACACCAAACGTCCAGCAAAATCATTTCCGCTTAGAATGTAAACAAACCAGCGAAACGACAGGAGCAAACTGTGAAAAATGCGATAATTCTTGGGGGAAAAAAACGCCGCTCTTACCATCAAATACTTTTATTCCATAGTTTGTTGCTTTTTTGTATTCTGGGGGGTTTTGTTTTCAAGTAGAGTTTTTAATTTATCCTGGGCTGGTTCATCAAAACACTCCACCATTTTGTTTTTCTCGACTCACGGTGTACGAGCTGATAGCCTAGTAGTAGAGTAGCCAATCAGAGCGCGCGATTGCTCATATCCAGTGAATGTGGAGAGAATAACCGGTGATATATTAATAGGCCTGCCTTTAGGAAAATACAAGCATACAGCTCGACAATGATTGATGATATGAAAGATGACGTAAATATAAAATGTATTGATTCATGTACTGTCAATACGTTTGTAGCTACTTCCTCAGAACTATGTTAGTAATGCTTGAGATTGCGGAGTTTTGCATAAGAAAAAGACGACGACGACGAAGGTGTCCTCAGAAGAACTATGGCAGATTCTCCGTAAAGCTTACCAACTCGTTTTCTTTTAGGAAAAAAAAAAAATCTGCACCTGAGACTACTGATTTTTCGAAGCAAAGGGTTGTGACACCAAATATTGATTTAGTTTATTACCGTTTCCTGCACTTTTATAGTTTTTTTTAATATAGAAATATTTAATTTCACTATATTTGAAGGCAGGTGTCTTTGCTTTACGGGCTGTTTATATATGGGTCTGTCTCAGAAACTGGGTACTGTGGCGGTACCCCACTAAATATACTCATAGTCAATAAACTATACGGTTTTGAATGGTGATGTTGGTTTTAATTTGAAATAAAATGATGAAAGAAATAATACAGATAAAACTAAATCTTTGATGTGAATATTCAGAATTTGGCAAAAATTCTGCAAATTTGTGGAAAAATGGCGGCTTGATCTGGGACATGATAAATGGTTGACTACATCGCATTCCCTTAAAAAGGTTGTAGTCCACTGAAAAGTCTACAGTTATCACTGATTGTATTTTAAGTTGTAACTTTATTCACCTAAGGATCGGTGCGCTCACAGAATAATCATAACCGTAATAAAACATCATGCAAAATATCTGATCACCATCGTAACTCCGTTTTCCGCAGACCCAAAACCAATACGATCGTGTGTTTTGATCTAAACGGAAAGCCTCAGGGTCAAGGTCACTACCTCACCAAAAGTAGTAACTTAAAATCACTACGCCGTATAAAAATTTAGTTATAAATCTGCGATTTTGTTTTTTAAAACGAAAGCTGAAAGTTAGGTATAGAATATGTTTCTTACAGAATGTGTTACGATGGTAGCTGGTCTTGTATGAATTTCTGAGCTATAAAATGAGTTGTGGTCTATTTTTTACCGTAGCGTGTTATTTGTGTGCGGGGAAGGACACACATTAACAATTTGCATGTGTAGAATGGAATTTTCCACTCCGACAGTTAGAAGTTGATCGTGCTTCCATTTGCGGTCTTTCTGTTACGCGAGTGATCTGTTCGGACGTTATCACTGAAAAGGTGAGTTTTGACAGGTTTATTTTGTTTTAGTTTTGCAGTATAAGGCAATAGAATGTTTCTTTTTCATCTTACTTTCATATTTCGTCGTGTTTGCGTATTTTTGGCCAGTATTTTGCAACCATGGTCAATTTAGATCGAACTTTTGATAGAATCTACGGCCAGTCATTTTGCCCCGCCCCCACCTCGCGCTCCGTCCGGTGCGGTAGTGATGTCCCGTTGCTCGCGCGCCGCAGCAGAGACCCGCGCGACCTTCAGCCGGTACAGTCGCTGTTCTTTTACCACCGCCGTTATTCTCATCTTTCCGGTGTGTTCTTGATTTTTCCATTGCGTCCTATTTCGCCATATCAAATACCCAAAATGTATCATATTATTCATATTTAAGTGAATAATCAATTCCGTCATCATAACTTGGCATTTTTAACCCAAGCAATCAAAAAGAGGAAATTTATTCAATATTTTCACTCATCTGTGAAGGAGGGGCTTTAATTCTTCATGATGGAGTTATTTTATATGGAAATCAATTTTACAAAAACATTTGACTTGTAATCAAAAATATTTTTCACAGTGGAGGCCAGATAAAGCAAGATGCTATCTTTATTCTTATTAAACATGACAAAAGAAACACGGAGTGTTTGGTAAACGCAAAAAAATAGTAAAATTAGAAAATTTATTTTTTGACCATAATGTCCCAAATGAGAGACCAGACCTTGCCATTTAATTTCATTCTACTTTAATTATTACACTTGGATTTTACTGGTTAAATCCAGAATTAATTTTTTTTAGCACTGACTAGGTTTTACTTTGGGATGTATACAACACTTTTGTTCAGCAAGAAAGATATTTAAATGGAAGTTATGCTTTTTTTTTTTTTTTGAAACTAAGTGATCTAAAGGATCCTTTATCCGTCAAAAATGTCCTTTCCGGAAAACACTCGCCATATGATGAAGCTGTAAATGATTTTTAAAGAAAGTATTTGTCACTTTTGAAGCAGAAGAGACAGTATAAAAAAAAAAACAGAACTTGAAACAGATGTAAGATGCGTTTGCAGCGGAGCTTCACGTGTGGTTGAAACGCGAGTCCGGTAAAAGCGTCCTCTCTGGAAATTCACAAGGATCGTCACCAGGGCTTAATTTGAGCCGGAACATGACGGAACAAGATCCGGAACCTCCGTCGTCGGATCCGGCAGCTATTTTCATTTCATTCGGTGTTCCGGCAGCTATTTAAATGGATCAGATCACCTCCGTGACCATCACAAAGGGAAAAAAAAAATCAAACAATAAATTAAATAAATAAGTAAAGAAAAATGTGTTTAGTGTTCGGTTTTGATTTTGATATCTGTTGTTGATTTCTCTCCTATGACATCCACAAAATCTATGCGAAAGGGGAAGGGGGGGGACATGGGGTGTATACTTCCGCTCAATAGAACACCGGGTGTTTTGTAGCCGTTAGCTTGCGCTGTGGAAAAAAAATGGCAAAAAAACAAGAAAGCTTACTAAAATTTTTCAAAGTCCCAGGACAGCCGGATCCTAAACGACCTAAAATGGACGACGTTGGACACAGTGACACTGCACCAGCACCTGCTGCAAGTGTACCAGCCTGGCACTGCTTTTAAACTTGAAATATGCTTGAAATCCTAGGCTATGCTTTTAAATCCCCTACTTAAATCCTTAAAATGAGTCATTTAACTCATGTCTTGTGTGATCTGATCTCCAATGGTGAAATAAACCGGTTGTGATATGAGTACAGGCTGTTATTTTAGAAGATACATTTAATATATAATTTAATATATAGCCTAATAAAAAATAATATTTTATAACACAATATCACGACATATTACTGTCTGTAACTGTTCATCACTAAAGCGTTTTCTAAGATCATAATGTCTGATATTATTTTATTTTTTATTTTTTGCCAAGCGGGGCCACTGCCGGGTCAGTCGACATGTCGTAGGTCGTCTATTGTTCAAATGCGTTCTACGGTCTGTGGGGCTGCGTTGTGGGTGCAAGTGCCAGGACCGTTTTATTTATTTACTTTCTTTATAATCTCAGTCAGATACACAAGCAAGATTAAGTCTTTACTCTGCTGTGTTTTATTATGGCCATCAATATATTGTAACCTGTGTTTGATTTGTTAATTATTGATCCAGTTGTTGCCTTAACGCAGGGGTCTGCAATGGCTCGGGAGCCAGATGTGGCTCTTTTGGTGACTGCATCTGGCTCGCAGATTAATCAGCTCACAGTCAGTACGTTTACATGCACGTCCAAATCGAGCTGCTGTTGGTAATCGAGCAAAGGGTCCCAGCAGGGGTGCCAGAGAAATCCAATCCTACATGCACAAGTGAAATCGGGCTATTGTGCAAGGTGCACTGTGCACCCGAGCCACACGTGGCGCTACACGCCCCATCGTGTTGGTACACTTCTGGTTGTCGTCATGAAGAAGAGCATAGTGTTGCCAGATACTGCTGACGTTTTCCAGCCCAAAACATGTTCAAATCCGCTAAAATGCACTTAAAACCCCCAATCTGGCAACACTAGCAGTTCCGTGTTCAAGCTGTTAGGCTTGTTCTAACAGACTATGGCTACAAACTGTCCGGCGCAGACCACTGTTTTGTAAGACAACTTATTTTGCACAATAATATTTTTCTAAAGTCTATTTTTTGCTTACAAAAAAATATTTTTTTTTGCTTACAATTTAACTTATGTCTTAATAAACACAAAAAAAGTTCAATTGTTTTGTTTTTATTGACATTCTTCAGATGTTGGACATATATATACACACACAAATACAATGACTTGTTTATGTACACAATTCACAGCTATGCAACAGCTGTACGGATGTATTTGGTGATACAGTAAGTGAGCTAAATTTTAACAGTGCAAACAATGCCACAAAAAGAAAAGATTCATGCCGTTGTCATGATTCGTTGTCATGCCGACCGAGGCTGTTGTGTTTCCCGCTTGTGGTCTCGTCACTCGTCACTTCCGGAAGTAGCTCGACAACTAGCTCGATAGGGTATACATGCGCAAAATAGCTCGGCAGAAATCGCATAAACTAGGTCGTGTAGCTCGATTCCGAGAAATCAAGTTCGGTTCAATTTCAGCCGAATTAAGGTGTATACATGGCATTTTGAACTTCGATTTCAGTCGAGCAACGGCAGAAATTCGATTCTCTCTATGTGCATGTAAACGTAGTGACTGAGATCAAGAAGTACACCTCCATTTAATGAAAAAGTCAGTTAGCTGTCCGCAAAGCAAAGCCTTTTGACAAAGAACATGGCGAAAAGGGAAAAAAGGTGACTGGTAGGCTACCGTACATTTCAACAGGAACGGACAGAGGAATTCGCCTTTGTGGGGTGAGAGTAGGGATGTCCCGATCAGGTTTTTTTGCCCTCCGATCCGATACCGATCATTTGATTTTGAGTATCTGCCGATACCGAGTCCCGATCCGATACTTCTTATAATCCATAAAAAATAATAAAGACGAGGAAAGAAACGGATCCAGGATGTTCCTCATTTTTTATTTAACACCTTATTTTAACATCCAACAACTCCGTTAGCAAACAGAGCACTTACGTGAGGCAGTTTGAACAATAAATAACAAATTTAAAAAAATAACCTTAAAATACCTGGCAGGAATGTAAACAAAAAAAAAATAAAGTGCCATAGTGCCGGTAATTTGCTTTTAAGAACGCATCTCTCAGTGGTGTACTGTAATTTCAATTAAGGAAATGAACGTTTTTCTTGATGAAAACAAGCATTTCTACCCTTTCAGGTTTGAGCCCGTTTCTTTTGTCATCCAACAACAACAAAAAAATGATCTCATGCTTTGCTTTCCGCTTCGAACTGCTTCCGTGTTCAACTTTGCCGGCAACAGGCAGCCAATAACCAATAGCGTCTCCACTACAAAGTGATGTCATGCCGCACGCGTTGATGTTGCTGTGTTGAGACAAGAGGTCTGGTCTCACTCTGTGCCAACGCATAGCTATTGATGTGTTAAAAATGAGAATATATTATATAGATATATATCCGATCCCTGATCGGGAGGCAATGCCCGATTCCGATCGAGTCTGAAACCATGTGATCGGGCCCGATTTCCGATCACGTGATCGGATCGGGACATCCCTAGGTGAGAGGGTTCTGCTTTGTGTCCAATAGGCCTATACAATGACAAGATTGCATCGATGAAACAATGAAATAAAGCGGCACTTCGAAACACGCCAAGCTACGTTTGCGTCAAAATATTCAGCGGGGGACAGGAGGAAGACGGCATGTCAAGAGCCTCTTCATTATGAAAAAGAATATATTACACTCAAATTGCTGGTCATACGTAAAAATGCATTTTAGTTGTATTCAGTGTCACTTTTTATATATGGCTCTCACGAAAATGTATTTGAAAATGTGGTTTCATGGCTCTCTCAGCCAAAAGGTTCCCGACCCCTGCCTTAACGTATGTGTGGAGAGCGAGAGTGAACTTGAGTGCCTGTTTGGAGAACATTCTGAGCGTTGTCCAGGATTTGATAACTGGTGCTGTTGCAATACATGTCATGCAATAGGCGTGTGTGCGTAAAGTTATAGTAAACCGCCCCCCGCCTTTTTTTTTTTTTTTTTTTGAGTCGCCGGACCCACCCACCTCCTGCGTTCCGGGACCTCCCACTTCACAAATTAAGCACTGATCGTCACCACTTCACTTGTTGTTACAGTTACCGCCGTGTACAAACGAACCTCGCTGCACAGGACTTGAAAATTTGTACTTCAACATAAATCACAGACATTTCTAAAGTTTTTCACTTTGTATCCTTTACTCTTGTGGACTATAAGAAAGGTGGTCAGGTTAAGAAATGCACTTCTGGAAACGCCGTCTTCTCACCACAAGTAACATGTCCAGTGTTCTGACCTGTAGTTCTGAAATTCTCCGCAGTTCATTTCCATCTCAAAAGGTCATTTTTGGCAGCAAATGAAAATGAAAGGTTTGATTTTTGGACTACTGTGGACCTGAAAAGTAAACCCTGATTGTGGATTGTGAAACAGCCCTTACTGTTTCGCTCTACTGGCTTGTGCGCTTCTAAATGGCTGATTGATATCACGATACGATGAAAGCTGTGATAAGCTTGTCAAAAAAAATATCACACTGAAAATTTCAAACCGGAGCAACCTGAGCTGAAAGTTTTTACCAGCGTTGTAGTCGAATCACTAAACCTCGAATCCCCAGTGTTCAAGTCCGAGTCATTAAAGAAAATTTCGAGTCGAGTCCGAGAACAAGGCTCCATCCGCACCATTTGACGGTGGCTGTTGCTGCCTTTACGGCAAAGCGTCTCTGCTACTGTGTTGGACTAACGTTACTGCTCGACTGCCCCATTTTAGTTAACAGACTACAGATAAAAACCCTGTTCATCGCTCAGCAAGCCCCGCCCACTATCAACAGGGCAAATAACAAGAGAGAGGGTTAACACTAGCTAGTTCATCGCTCAGCAAGCCCCGCCCACTATCAACAGAGCAGTGAACATAGCATGTCACTTCCTCCTCTGGGTGGAGTCTTACCAAATGACGATCGAAGTTCGAGGTCGTACCCATCGTCTCCTCGATAGTTCTTCTACATATGAAACACGTAGCAGGTTATTTTTTCCCACTGCACGAGAAGTCCGTATAAGCAAATCGGACAATCCTAGGGGCGTTCTCTCCAGGCATTTTAGCACCATTAATGTTAGTTTGTTCCTGAACATGACGCATATTAGTATAAAAATTAACGTAGATATAAATATCTTATGGCAAATTACAACCCCTATTCCAAAAAAGTTGGGACAAAGTACAAATTGTAAATAAAAACGGAATGCAATAATTTACAAATCTCAAAAACTGATATTGTATTCACAATAGAACATAGACAACATATCAAATGTCGAAAGTGAGACATTTTGAAATTTCATGCCAAATATTGGCTCATTTGAAATTTCATGACAGCAACACATCTCAAAAAAGTTGGGACAGGGGCAATAAGAGGCTGGAAAAGTTAAAGGTACAAAAAAGGAACAGCTGGAGGACCAAATTGCAACTCATTAGGTCAATTGGCAATAGGTCATTAACATGACTGGGTATAAAAAGAGCATCTTGGAGTGGCAGCGGCTCTCAGAAGTAAAGATGGGAAGAGGATCACCAATCCCCCTAATTCTGCGCCGACAAATAGTGGAGCAATATCAGAAAGGAGTTCGACAGTGTAAAATTGCAAAGACTTTGAACATATCATCATCTACAGTGCATAATATCATCAAAAGATTCAGAGAATCTGGAAGAATCTCTGTGCGTAAGGGTCAAGGCCGGAAAACCATACTGGGTGCCCGTGATCTTCGGGCCCTTAGACGGCACTGCATCACATACAGGCATGCTTCTGTATTGGAAATCACAAAATGGGCTCAGGAATATTTCCAGAGAACATTATCTGTGAACACAATTCACCGTGCCATCCGCCGTTGCCAGCTAAAACTCTATAGTTCAAAGAAGAAGCCGTATCTAAACATGATCCAGAAGCGCAGACGTCTTCTCTGGGCCGAGGCTCATTTAAAATGGACTGTGGCAAAGTGGAAAACTGTTCTGTGGTCAGACGAATCAAAATGTGAAGTTCTTTATGGAAATCAGGGACGCCGTGTCATTCGGACTAAAGAGGAGAAGGACGACCCAAGTTGTTATCAGCGCTCAGTTCAAAAGCCTGCATCTCTGATGGTATGGGGTTGCATTAGTGCGTGTGGCATGGGCAGCTTACACATCTGGAAAGACACCATCAATGCTGAAAGGTATATCCAGGTTCTAGAGCAACATATGCTCCCATCCAGACGACATCTCTTTCAGGGAAGACCTTGCATTTTCCAATATGACAATGCCAAACCACATACTGCATCAATTACAGCATCATGGCTGCGTAGAAGAAGGGTCCGGGTACTGAACTGGCCAGCCTGCAGTCCAGATCTTTCACCCATAGAAAACATTTGGCGCATCATAAAACGGAAGATACGACAAAAAAGACCTAAGACAGTTGAGCAACTAGAATCCTACATTAGACAAGAATGGGTTAACATTCCTATCCCTAAACTTGAGCAACTTGTCTCCTCAGTCCCCAGACGTTTACAGACTGTTGTAAAGAGAAAAGGGGATGTCTCACAGTGGGAAACATGGCCTTGTCCCAACTTTTTTGAGATGTGTTGTTGTCATGAAATTTAAAAATCACCTAATTTTTCTCTTTAAATGATACATTTTCTCAGTTTAAACATTTGATATGTCATCTATGTTCTATTCTGAATAAAATATGGAATTTTGAAACTTCCACATCATTGCATTCCGTTTTTATTTACAATTTGTACTTTGTCCCAACTTTTTTGGAATCGGGGTTGTATTACGGCATGTTACAAAAAATAAAGAAAAAATCCGATGTCCAAGTCAAGTCCTTAAAATTAGGGCACGAGTCGGACTCGAGTACTACAAGCCTGATGTTTTACCCCTGCTTAAATTTAGCATGGAGAGTTCACACATGGTTCTTCCACATTCAGCATCAACACACAGTTAGAAATCTCAACCCAACAGATGGGCATTTAACCTTCGAGAAAGTCACCCGTGTTGCGCCCGTTCGTCCGCGGAGAAAGGAAGCAGACCCAGCCTTCCAGTTATTCATCAGAAGTGTCTAACCCACTCGAGATCCAGATGTTTTGTAGGTTATTCCAGAAGACGAGTTATTTAATGGTTTTCGATCCATTTATTTCAGATTGTGCTCAAATTAGCTACTGCATAAACCCAACTATTGAACAGTAACAAAACTTAGTGGGCCAAACCTCCATTATGCAAATGGAACAGCTGTTGCTGGAGGAGCCCGGAGGCCCATCACGAGGCACAGAACGAGGCTTCAGCCATCACCCATCATCCCAACACTCAGTACTAATAGAAGCTCTTGACATTTTTCCATTCCTTACCTGTCTTGTTTATGCCCTGCCAACCCATCAACCTCTCCAAATGGTCATTTGGCTGCCGATCAGAACTCCATCGCTTTGATTGCGATGTCAGATCCAATCAAAGCAGCAGTCCAATCCCATTTTAGAAATCAGTAATGCACTTTACACCCTCACTCACACACCCACACACATGCACGCTTATGATTCTTTTCTTTTTTTTTTTCTCCCTCTCATAATTAACCATATGCCGTGTGCTAACAGGAGGACAAGCTTGCCATTAAAGGGGACTAATTAAACTCAAAGACAGGAAGGAAATCGGTGTGTAACTTGACGAAGATGACGAGACGGGCGGTGGTGACGCATCTGGAGAGCCTGATCGTGCTGGATGTGTGAAATGTACGGTATCTCTCCGCACATTGATGACTCCTGCGTGCGCATGAACACAGGATTAATGACCAACGGTGCAAAATTCCATCCCGTACACCATAATTTGCGCAAAGTATTAAGACATCAATCAGCACATTGATCGGCGTGTCCTGGAAATGTCAGCCAATGATCTGCATCGATTGCCATGACACATAGTGACTTGGGTTATTGGCTTTTTTTTGGGACTGCTTTTTTCACTTTCGGGGCCGTGAGCAGCCTCAGTCTCGTGGAAAACAGACAGCGCTGACGGCTGCTGGCGCCAAACGGAAGCGCTTTCAGTCAAGCAATAAAGCCTCACTTCTGATGTTCTATTTCTAACTGAATGGCTGCCACGTTCCGTTTGAAAAATCAGTCTTATTCTTCAGTACTTTAGCACAATTCCCTGAAGAATAAACCAAGCGTGCATGCTTCACAAGAAAATCTCTGCTGGCCAAGGGAAAATGAAACAAGTCCCCTGAGTTGTTGAGATGTCATTTTTTTTCCTTTCTGTAATTCCCCTTTTCTTCGCTCTGTCCCTTTTTCTCTTTCACACAATGCTTGGATTCAATAAGTGGAGCTTTCTGTGTGACTTCCTCATACCGTACAAATTCACAGTGGGGGCATTTACTTCCGCACACTCAAGCAGACAAAGCTTTTTCTTTCTCCTTTCTAGTTCTCATTAATTTTCCATCAGCTTCAGAGATAGCTGACACAGTTGTTCAGGTACCATTTCCGATGGTTTCATTGAAGACCGAGTACCAAAAGCCATCCAACTGGAGCCTTTTGTTACTTTACCATTGGCTAATGCGTGAAGCAGTTCCACTTTTCCGGTGCCAAAATCTTGGGCACTTTTTTCGCACTTAACAAAAGGCTTTTTTTTTGCATCACAAAGCAGCTTTACATCTTCATTAAATCCGGATGTAGGTCTAGGTCAGAACTAGGGATGTTAACCGATGACCGTTTGACCGATGGTTGACCGAATCAACGTCAACCGGTTCATTTTTTTTTGGTTGTCGGTTAAAAAAAAAATCAATCGTTTTGAAGCTGCCGATTTTGGAGCGGAGAACCTGGAATTCTGTGTTGTAAATGCTTGGGGCATGCCATGCGGTGTAAGGGCGACAGCTGACAAATCAGAAACACCCATTCAGTCATGTCCCGCCCCAGCTGCCACTCGGCGAAAGAAAAGTGTAGACACAGGCTTTTTAGCTTACAAATTACTATTCTGTTTTTTGTTTTTTTTAAATTATTATTAGAAGGCACATGGAGTTTAGTCCTGCCTTGGCCAGTGCATTCTGAAAGTATGTTTCGGTCTGTAGCCAACAATGCATGTTATTGCAGATCATATCTCTCCACACAAACTAAAGGCGCGGATGCCGACTTTTTCACGGCTGAATCGCGCAGATCCGATTTTTTTTTTTTTTTTAGGGGGGGCGTTGGAGTGTCTGATTATCATTTCAAAGTAAATTCTGTATTAAAATTACTAAATAAGCAAATGCCGTTACAGTCCATGAAACATAGGAAGTATGAGAAGAAAACAGTAAATCAGAAAGCTGTGCACGTTTGCGCAGCTTTCGCGCAAACGTGCGCAGCTTTCTGATTTACTGTTTTCTTCTCATACTTCCTATGTTTCATGGACAGTAACGGCATTTGCTTATATACAGAATTTACTTTGATGAAATTATAATCAGACACTCCAGCGCCCGCCTTAAAAAAAAAAATCGGATCTGCGCGATTCAGCCGTGAAAAAGGCGGCATCTACCAAAAGGCATTTGCATCCCTGTAATAATTCCAATTCTAGAATTTTAAACTCATAGGTTAACCGACTTTAACCGGCCAATGAGGCTCGGTGGTCGGTCAAGATTTTTTTTAGTTTTCGCCATCCCTAGTCAGAACATGAACAGCAGGGCTCCATGCCATTACTGTATGTTTTACAGAAAATGAAGGCCAAAAATTCCTTCGCCGTGTTGTCAAAGTTGGAGCCAGAGTCTGCGTGGTAGAGACCAGAGTCAAACTCGGGTACACCTCGTCGTTTGATAGGCCCGCCCCCTTCTCCCAATACCAAGGTCCAGTATGTCACCGAGACTGTCGATCACTTCATTCCCAAGTGTTTCCGTGCTTTCTGATGAAATGGTTTTAGAATAAAGTTTTAAAAACCAATTTCTGGGCAGAAATTTAAAAAACAAAATGTGCAGATATCAGCACTATCCATGGAAAGACCGTTTAGATCAGAAACGTGATGTGGAAAACAGGCTGTTTTTCATTGAAAAAAAAAGTTGTGCTACATGTTATACTGCAGCCAGCCAGCAGGGGCGCTAGACCTGTGGTTTCTTCACTTTTTTTGAGACGTTATACAGTCCGTGTTTTTCGCAATCATTGCTCTGCTTAGCCTCGTTTATCCTGTGCTGTGCAAAATTTGATCCCTGTGCAATAATAGAACAACAGCGACGTTTATTCATTCATCGCACGTACACTTGTAAATTTCCTCTCTGCATTTAACCCATCAGAAGCCGTGAATACACACATACCCAGAGCAGTGGGCACCCATGCTAACAGTGCCCGGGGAGCAGGTGCCTCGCTCAAGGGCACCTCAGCCTAAGGCCGCCCCATGTTAACCTAACCGCATATTTTTGGACTGCGGGGGAAACCCATGCAAACTCCACACAGAAAGGCCCCTGTCGGCCACTGGACTCGAACCCAGAACCTTCTCGCTGTGAGGCGACAGTGTTAACCACGACACCACCGTGCCACCCTGGTAGGAGTGTCTATGAGCTCGTGACTCCTAGACACTGATCGTTTCTTTGAATATTTCACCTGATGTGTATTGTAAATTATGTCCACTTGCATCCATTGTCCAACGTCCCAATATGCCCGTTTTGTTTTGTCGAGGCGTCTCATCTTCCCACTACGGACTAGTGCACAGACTCAACAGATGAGACGTTTTGAATTTAACATGGTGACGAGCACATTTTTCCCTGGACGTTTCGTTTTCGTCACTGACGTTTTCATAAAAAGCCATTTCGTCACTCTGCTAATCAGACCTGAAAATGTCAGTACAGCGGAGCTAATTTCTGAGTTCATGTCTCAAGCATCGTAGCAACTCTCTGATCTGATGAGCTGCCTTCGGCTAAATAATTCACATAAATGCATGTGACTGGCTGCAACAAGGATCTGCTCCAGAAACCGAACTGCTTCATGTGTAGAAAACTAAGGATGTGTTTTTCTCCCATACATTTATCAGCTTTGCTACAGTATTTGAAGTATCTGAAATACTTTGCTCAGTGTGCCTCCTGATCACGGTCCTTAATCTAGATCTCAAGCCAAAAAAGAACTCTTTAGATGACGTGATAGGGCACTGGGCATGTGCTGTCCTTGCCCGCCATGCAGTGGAGTAGTAAGGCGTCCCCTTCTCTCCAGTAGTTTGGGGTGGTGCCTTGAGCAGGCACTAGCAACCCCTTGCTCCCCCTGGTCAGGGTTGTGACCAAAGACTGGACTCAGCAGACTGCGTGGACGAGACCACCACCTGGTGGCTCAACGGGCAGGAAAGCAGACCCAGCAAAGCATTTGTGGAACGTGATCAGGGTGCAATGCAACATGTAGAACACTGTTGGCCATCCACTGTATCCCCACCTAGCTCCAGCCATCTTGATTCTGTCTTGCCCCTGGACCCAGTTAGCTCAGGATGAGACAGTGAGGCATACAAGTTATGCGTAAGTCATGACTTCAAATTCAATTAAAGCTCACCAGTGGTGCACATGCAGCAGCGATGGGGTGCGTTGCCGAAGCTCGGAGGAGAAGGGCTGCGCGGAGGGCTTGGGCTGTTGCCACCCCCACTACAGCACCTACCCATGCCTGCCCGACATGTGGGCGTACCTTCAAAGCCTGGATTGCCCTCATCGGTCACCTCCGGACCTACAACCGCCACCTACCAAATTGAAGTCATGGTCATCTTTGACCCCAAAGGACGGACATCTCATTCTCATCTCATCTCATTATCTCTAGCCGCTTTATCCTTCTACAGGGTCGCAGGCAAGCTGGAGCCTATCCCAGCTGACTACGGGCGAAAGGCGGGGTACACCCTGGACAAGTCGCCAGGTCATCACAGGGCTGACAAGGACGGACATTAGATAACATAAGGAAGACTCCAAACTCCAAATGGAACCCATCCTCTACTGGGTGACAATGGGTAGTGGAATCATTATTCTATAAATCATTCCTCTTCCTCAGCTGTATACGATAAAGTCAAAGCAAACTTTTAGTGTATTCGTGTGGGACCATCGACAGCAGGAGAAAAGGAGTCACAAGTGCAAAAAGTTCTTTTATTTGCTCCTCAAGCTTCATCCATACCATTTAATGGCATTTTGAAACATCAGCACTTCGATGCAAACCTTCAGCATCACTTTTTTTTCTGTCCCACTCAGGAAATGGAATGATGCTGATACTGATGAGTTTATGCATCAGGGCTATAGTGGCTGACACATTTTGTTACGCTCTGCAGGTAAAGCGTGTATGCAGACGTGTGTCATCCATGTTCAACACCAGCAGCAGCTCCCCGACTTCACTTGTAAACATCGTGTCAGGTTTCCCTAAAGCCCCCCAGCGCAGATGGTTCATGATGTCCTGCTCTGTTGCTCTCTGCTCGTTCAGCAAAGCTCATCTCCATAAACCAGATGCCTTTATTAGGCTCCCTAGCGCTGTACAGCATCAGCCTGATAGAAAAGTTTACTTGGTTTTAGTCAAGTTGGCTACGTTGACCATGTTTTAACCATGGCCTAATGGTTAAAGAAACAGCTTTGGGACCAAAAGGTCACCGGTTCGATTCCCTGGACCAACAGGAATGGCTGAAGGGCCCTTGAGCAAGGCACCAAACCCCCAACTGCTGCCCAGGGTATTTTGTATGTCACTCTGGATAAGAGCATCTGCTTAATGCCTGTAATGTAATATATAGTGTGAATGAGTGGCAGTCTAGAAGGGCACTTGGAAAGCACAGACCTCTGCCAAGGACAAAAGTTGACTCCAAATCTGCAACTGCAAGCATGGATGTATTCCCAAAACTACTGGAATTGTGCCTACGTGTGTATCCCAGAGGATTAGTGGTACCCATAGTTAAATGGAGTACTCATATTTCTACATTGGTTATGTTTTGCCACTTCACTATTGACGTTTACTGCCGTCTACTGGATTTTAAATCCAGTAAAAACCTCTCGAGGTTACCAAAGAACTATCCCCTCACTGTAATCCTAGCTATATAATAGGCGAGAGGCTGAGGGCTATAGAAATGGAGATCGGCACCACACCCATGCACCTCAAAGAGCTGGGTAGTACTGGAACAGGAGACTGCCTGGGAAGACCAGATCCTGGCGTGGAAGGGACTTTGACTTTTGACTGGATTTTAAGATGTATGGCATTGTTGAGCAAAGACTTGCGCCAAGGCCAAATGCCGTATCTCGTAACATTAGCGAAAGAGAAAGTCAATTCGTGGGTCTGCCCCGTGTCTCGGATCTGCTCCAAAAGTTATTGGGTGGTTCTTTGGCCCAAGCTACACCCTTCCACCAAGTTTCATGGAAACTGGATTCGATACACTTGATTTTGCTTGGTTGAAGGTTAGTAAGTTTTGTCCTGGTCTACATGACACCTGTTGTTTTTTTTCCCTTGAAATGTTTTTTTCAGCCAAGTTTCCTTGGTTTTCTTTTCATTTTTACATCTTAACTTGTGTTCTGCTTTCACACAGTGCGTTTACATGCACATCCAAATCGAGCTACTGTCGGTAATCGAGCTAAGGGTCCCAGCAGGGGTGCCAGAGAAATCCAATCCTACGTGCGCACAAGGAAATCAAGCTATTGTGTGAGGTACATTGTGCACCTGAGCCACAGGTGGCGCTACACGCCCCATCATGTTGGTACACGTCCGGTTGTCGTCATGAAGAAGAGCTATTCAAGAGTATAAACAAAGTTATCAGTGTTGCCAGATACTGCTGACGTTTTCCAGCCCAAAACATGTTCAAATCCGCCAAAATGCACTTAAAACCGCCCAATCTGGCAACACTGGCAGTTCCGTGTTCACAAGTTCCGTGCTCAAGCTATTAGGCTTGCTCTAACAAACTGTATGGCTACAAACTGTCCGGCGCAGACCACTGTTTTGTAAGACAACTTATTTTGCACAATTGTATATTTTTCTAAAGTCCATTTTTTGCTTACAAAAAAAATTTTTTTTTTTGCTTACAATTTAACTTATGTCTTAATAAACACACAAAAAAGTTCAATTGTTTTGTTTTTATTGACATTCTTCAGATGTTGGACATATATATATCTACACACACACAAATACAATGACTTGTTTATGTACACAATTCACAGCTATGCAACAGCTGTACAGATGTATTTGGTGATACAGTAAGTGAGCTAAATTTTAACAGTGCAAACAATGCCACAAAAAGAAAAGATTCATGCCGTTGTCATGATTCGTTGTCATGCCGACCGAGACTGTCGTGTTTCCCGCTTGTGGTCTCGTCACTCGTCACTTCCGGAAGGGGCAGTGCTGAAGTACGTAGCTCGATAGGGTTTACATGCACTAAGTAGCTCGGCTACAATCGCATAATCTAGGTCGGGTAGCTCGATTACGAGAAATCAAGTTCGGTTCGATTTCAGCCGAGCTAAGGTGTTTCCATGGCATTTAGAACTTCGATTTCAGTCGAGTAACGGCAGAAATTCGATTTTCTCTATGTGCATGTAAACGCACTGACTGCATTGTATACATTGTGTTTAATTGGCTGTATTGTGCTGGAGCCAGCATAAAAAAAAAAACCAACAAAAAAAAAACGAGTAAGAATTTTAGCCGTGTTGTTTTTAAATTCCCGAATCCTCAACCCAAAATGCCACACGCCAACAAAGAGCCCGAGTTCACAGCCATACACACACACACGGAACAGCAGATAGCTTGCACCGGCCGTAGTCTTTTGTCTGTGCTAATTGTTTTTAGAAATGAGTTTACAAGAAAGCTCGGCGTGTAACTGGATATGCTAAACAAATAGTTGCTGTGATGAATGCAGTGTCTGGACAGTAAAGCGCCACAGGTTTCACTGCACACTTGTGTGCTATAGACAGATTAGTGGAGGGAAGCGTTAAAGGGTTGGAGTTCCAGTCACAGCCTGAGTAAATTATAGCATGTGAGGGAATTTGTCTCTAACGAAGCGGTTTTGGGTCTAAACATAGGCTTGAGGTGGGTCTGGAAGGCAGACTTGTGGTGGTTAAATGCTTTGCGCTTCGGTGCACACGTGACTTCAGTAACATAAATGTTAGGTAGTAAATTCTGATATGATATTAGATAATTTATTATATCCATATTCACTGGATATGAGCAATCGCGCGCTCTGATTGGCTGCTCTAGTACTAGGCTATCAGCTCCATATACCGCGAGTAGAGAAAAACAAAATGGCGGAGCGTGTTGCTGAACCAACCGAGGACGAAATAAAAACTCTACTCAAACAAAAAAAACCAAAAATGTTAAGTATTTAAAAGAAACAGAAATGGCTAAAAGAATAGTCCGTCTGTCGTCCCTCCCTCCCTCCCCCGATATCTCCTGTTCCACACTCCAGGCCAGTCGGTGGCAGTAATGCACCTCCTAAGTTGGTTTGCCAACTGCCAAAAAACCCTAAAGAAGAAGAAGACCCCTGAAAAATACAAAAGTGCGCAACAAAATATGGAATGAAAGTATTCAAGAATTATTATTATAATTATTACAGTGTTCTCCACTACCTGAAGTTATAGCTCGGCGATAGTATTGAGCGGCCGTCGCCGGGGGGTTCGCAAGGGGGGGTGTCCCCCATCGCACCAGAAAATTTTGAAATAAGAAACCCCTCAGATGCCATTTCCTGGCATCTAAGTTGCATGTTATTTATTTCGCAAGTAGCTGCTTTTGTGCAAAATCTTCTGACACCGGGAGCCGACTTTACATTTATTTTGTCACTCCGTTACTGAAATGTTTATTGAATAGAATATCTTTGTTTTTAGTTGAATTCTACACAAAATTGCCTTTCATTTGACGTGCAGTATGTGTCTTTTCTTTCCACCGTACTCCTCTCGGAGGTCTGAGGCAATCGGAGCCACTTATGCCTCGGTCACAACCGGCCGTACGTGCTCCTACGGCCAGTCTACGTGCAAGAAACGCACGGAGGGCGCGCGTGTGATGTGCTGATTTTAGAGCTGTAGACTGGCCGCAGAGGTTCTTTGTCATGTCAAACAAACTCTACGGGCGCTTACGTTTTTTTCAGGTTGCAAGACAAACTTACAGCCAACGTGCATCTTTCTCCACGAACAAAAAAAACGCAGCGATTTGGGAAACGCCAAAAATCGCACGGCCAATAAATTGTACGTCCGGTGGTGACCTAGGCTTTAACTGACACGCATTCCTCTGTCGCCGCACTACACATGCGTAGCGACAAGTGAGCGAGCAAGCGTTAAGGGCCTCTGATTATAGCTTAAAGGGGGAAAAAACGTTACGGAAGATAGATAATTTGGCAAGTCGGCGTTCGACTATACGCCCGCGCGACACTGAAACACGTTGAACCTATTGTAAAGTAAAGCGCATCAACGATCTGTGATCAGAGAATTACTTTGGTGTTTGTATTGGCGTGGTTTTTTTACTTTTCTTTGAAGTAAACTTTTTTTTTTTAAATTAAAAAATTAAGGCTCGGTGGCGCATTTACGGTATGAGTCGGCGGTAATAGCTCTTCTAGCCGTTATGACTCAGCGGGCCGCCGAGTCATTAACGATAGCGGAGAACACTGTATTCTAGCATTTTTCACAAATTGCGACAGTCATTTCACCGGTTTGTTTACATTCGAAGCAGAAACGATTTTGTCGGACGTTTTGTATAAAGTTTTTATTGATCGAATTTGCAAAAAATAAAAACGCTGCGTTTCTGCTACGCGCCTCGTCGGCTATCAGCTCACGTACGACTCGATTTCGTGGAATAACTGTTAAGTGTGTGTGTGTGGTGTTTTGTGAATTGGAAGGACCAACATTTCCTCCGTCAGTAAAACCAGTACAAACAGAGGGAACGTACATACACTACCGTTCAAAAGTTTGGGGTCACCCAGACAATTTTGTGTTTTCCATGAAAAGTCACACTTTTATTTCCCACCATAAGTTGTAAAATGAATAGAAAATACAGTCGAGACATTTTTCTGGCCGTTTTGAGCATTTAATCGACCCCACAAATGTGATGCTCCAGAAACTCAATCTGCTCAAAGGAAGGTCAGTTTTATAGCTTCTCTAAAGAGCTCAACTGTTTTCAGCTGTGCTAACATGATTGTACAAGGGTTTTCTAATCATCCATTAGCCTTCTGAGGCAATGAGCAAACACATTGTACCATTAGAACACTGGAGTGAGAGTTGCTGGAAATGGGCCTCTATACACCTATGGAGATATTGCACCAAAAACCAGACATTTGCAGCTAGAATAGTCATTTACCACATTAGCAGTGTATAGAGTGGATTTCTGATTAGTTTAAAGTGATCTTCATTGAAAAGAACAGTGCTTTTCTTTCAAAAATAAGGACATTTCAAAGTGACCCCAAACTTTTGAACGGTAGTGTATATTGAGGAAAACGTGTTGCTTTTGGTAAATTGACGTTAGCAGGTGTGTTATGCTGAAAGTGCATTTTTTTTCAGAGACAGTATATTTTTCTTTCCGGTACGGCCAAATCTTTTAGTGGGACACCGGACCGGCCAACTTTCACCCCTGCCCATCAAGTCAAGTCAGATACCCCTTTTCCACCAAATCAGTTCCAGGGCTGGTTCGGGGCTGGTGCTGGTTCACAACTCGTTCAACTTGCAAGCCAGCTGAGAACCAGTTTGCTTTTCCATAGCTCGCGGTGCTAAGGGAAGACACGTCATTACGTCGCTGTATACGTCAGTTACGTCGCTACGTTTGCATAAACCTTGGTGCGAATATCGAAGCAAAAACAACATGGAAGCAGCAGCAGCGGCACCAACAACAATATTGTTAGTTTTTTTTTCTTTTTTATCAGACATCTAATTTTTTTAGGTTTGTTTACCTGACATGTTTCGACGTACGACTGTCGTCTTCCTCAGAGTGTCACCGGATGTTATTGGTGACGCATCTTTTATCAGCTGATGTTTCCGAAGGCGTGGCCTTCCTGTCTGGATTGACAGGTCGGTCACGCCTTCTACTGTCTGTTCGTCCCCTGCAAGATGGCACTCCAGGTATGGGAGAGCATGTATGCTCCCTCATCTCTGTTGATGGTCCTCGGGCTTCGCTTACGGATCTCTATGGCCTCCCTGATCCAGCGCTGATGTTTATTATCTTCTGTGCGAAGGCGTGACCGACCTGTCAATCCAGACAGGAAGGCCACGCCTTCGGAAACATCAGCTGATAAAAGATGCGTCACCAATAACATCCGGTGACACTCTGAGGAAGACGACAGTCGTACGTCGAAACATGTCAGGTAAACAAACCTAAAAAAATTAGATGTCTGATAAAAAAGAAAAAAAAAACTAACAATATTCAATATAAGACATAATGAACGTAATCGAAAGGAAAAAAAACAACAACAATAATAATGGATGACTTCGCGTTTGTACAGCTGCGGCTTCTCGTCGCTTAAAAATGGCGATCTTTCGCAGTCTTGTTATTGTTGTTGGTCTTAACAACTCCGCCCCCCCGCTGACGTAAGCGGTTCTTTCCTCTGGCCCAGCAGAGAGTTGGTGCTAGCCTGGAACCGGTTTTTCTGGCCCAGAGCCAGTTCTTTGTCAGTGGAAACAGAAAACCCGGTTCCAAACTAAGCACTGGCCCCGAACCAGCCCTGGAACTGCTTTGGTGGAAAAGGGGCAGCAATGGAGATATTGCACCAAAAACCAGACCTTTGCAGCTAGAATAGTCATTTACCGCATTAGCAATGTATAGAGTGGATTTCTGATTAGTTTAAAGTGATCTTCATTGAAAAGAACAGTGCTTTTCTTTCAAAAATAAGGACATTTCAGAGTGACCCCAAACTTTTGAACGGTAGTGTAGCTAGTCAGGACACGCACTTATTTTTCTTGAAAGAAATGCAAAACTCAAGCCATTTTTCATGCTCACTGCGGTAAAGGTTAGGATTAGACTGAAGATTAGGAGTAGAAGCTTCTCACTATATAGACTATAAGTAGTTACATAGATTGTGTGTTCCTATGACCTGAAATGTCACAGAAGTGTGTGTGTGAGTTATGTGTGTGAGAAAGCACTGAAATCTCCTCGCCCTTTTCTTTTATCTTCATTATTCGGTCTCGTCTCACACCGGTTCGCTTTACCCACTGGAATCGACACTGACAGATAGAAGAGATAGAGGCACAGGAAGCATCAGCTAATGAGTTTTTTCCTGCCACACTGCACAAACAAAAGTGATGTGGTACCAGAGCCTCTGCCTAATTGCGAAGAGGAATTGTGTTGAGGTTGTTTTTTTCCCCTTTCTTCCCATGTTGGGCAGCACTTTGTGCCATATGGTCCAGTTACTGAGATGAACATGTTCGTTTATACACCCATCCACATATCGAACCACTTTATATGAAATATTTCGAGTTAAAAAAATCGTCGTGGTCGATATTTTTACGAGTCATAAATATCGTGTGGTGCGTCGGTGTAGTTTGTATACTTCCAGTCTTCCAGCTAATTGAAAAATATACACACGGATCAACACAGATCATTGTGTCCGTTTTCAAATCGAATAAAACGAGTTACCATACATGTCAACCTTTGGTCAATCAAACCTGTATAACCAACCTCCAAAATCTGTATTTCCCTTATAAAATCCGTATAAGATGCAAATTAAAATAATTTACCTAAAATTTAAATAATTAACAATGATATATCCCAGTTACTTTTTATTCAATATTAATAACAATAAATCTTCAGAATGAACACAAAGCTCCAATGTTTGACAAAAACACAAAGTGTTATCAGCGTAGTTACGAAGGAAATACTTCGTTGTTCGGAGACAGGTTTCACCGAGCGGCTATTATGCGCGAGACTTCATATTAGCCACAAAGTCAGGAAAATCTGTTTGTAAAATTACGTTATAATGACCAAATACAATGAAAAGTATTTTTCCAGTCTCACCTGTGAAAGGTAATCCCATGTGATCTCGTTTGGACGGTAAACCTGTTGGTACAGTTAAACACAGCACATGAACGAGGCATCTTTATTCTCGGCTACTGTCTAGACGCTATACCAGAGACGGTTGAAGAATCTCCACTTTGCCACATCCAATATGGCGGCGAGGATGACGTATGATTCTACGCAGAAGGCGGCGTCTATGTTTATATGTCTATGACTTCACGGTTGGCGGGATTCTCGCAATGCGGTGTGCGCATGATCAAAAGTGGAACGAAGTCTCGCTACCACAAGATAACGCGCGATTTCATAAGACTGTTTACTGGCTGTCTGTGCTGTACAGTACGTTTGTAAATGTTATGCGCTCTTTTATCATCGTGGGAATTGATTATAGCTCTAAATAAATATTGAAGTTTTTTTAAAGAATCCGTATCACTTCATTTGTACGCCCGTATACTACGTTTATTGAATCAAATCCGTATAAAATATGGACATTCCGTATAGGTTGACATGTATGAGTTACCGTTTAGGTTGGTTAATTTTAGCAGTGGAGCTTGGCAAGATCAGATTAGCTTCTTGTTGTTGCTTTTAGAACATTTGCGATTTTAAAGCCTGAGCATGAAAACCACTATGAGAAAATCTAGTCTTGGCTTTTCACCAGGCATGTAGTGATGCATCATGGACCGATAAATCATGATACAAATTTATGAACTCGAATCGGGGAAATAAAAAATGAATTGCTGATTAACAGGCCGACTAATCTTCGCTTTTCCGAGCTATAATTGCGTTGTTTAACAGCAGAGGACGGAATAACGTGCATTATTCAATCCACATTCGCTGGATATGAGCAAGCGTGCGCTCTGATTGGCTACTCTACGACCAGGATATCAGCTCATATACGGTGAGTAGAGAAAAATAAAATGGTGGCGCGTGTTGCTGAACCAACCGAGGACGAAATAAAAACTCTACTAAGTAGAGTCTTTTCAAGTAGAGTCTACTTGAAAACAAAACCCTAAAAAAAAGCAACAAAATATGGAATGAAAGTATTTGATGGTAAGAACGTAGCTTTTTTTCAAGAATAATAATAATTATTATTATTATTATAGCATTTTTCACAAATTGCTCCTGTCGTTTCGCTGGTTTGTTTAGATTCTAAGCGGAAATGATTTTGTCAGACGTTTTGTACAAAGTTTTTGTTTATTGAATTTGCAAAAAAGAAAAAGAAAAATGCTCTGTTTTTCTCAAAATCCAGTGAATGCGGATAGAATAAACCAGTTATTCCACTCAATCTCGTCGTATGTACCTTCGAGCTGACTCGCATGTCCGACTCGTCGTCATGGAATAACTGTAAAATAGCGGGAAGATGCATGACTTCCCTGTAAGAGGAAGTAACACAGCTCTAATGCTCCGAAAGCACAAAAAAAAGACCTAAAATGGGAAAAAGATATGCGATTTACTGTACCAAAAAAATGTAACTCGAAATCGGAGCTCTCTTTTTACAAACTGCTGAAAGCCTAAAGAAAAGAGAAGCAAATGCAGGTAGTACAAAAGTTTGTAAAGGTTGATGAAGAAAAGGCCTATTTGTTCTTAAGTTTTTTCATTTTTTATAAAAGGAATATTTTAGTTAATAGGCTATTATGTTTTACTCCAACCTTTACAAATGCGGGTCAATAATTAATGTTGGTTATTAAGAAAATGAATATTTTTTTTTAAGTTAACAAAAATAATATTTAGCTTGATAAAGAATAGGAAAATACTTTTTTTTTTTTAATGTCATGGGAAAATTGAATTGTGAACTCAACATCATGAATCGAATCAATTTTTTAAATTGTATGACTCATTACATGCTTACTTTTCGACATGCGTGTATATTGTGAATATATATTATATTTTTTAAAGTGTGTTATTTGACAAATACAGTATTTTACAGTACTAGGTGTAGCTCATGATCATCTCCGAGTGCACACACACTGCTTCTCATCTCATCTCATCATCTCTAGCCGCTTTATCCTTCTACAGGGTCGCAGGCAAGCTGGAGCCTATCCCAGCGGACTACGGGCGAAAGGCGGGGACACCCTGGACAAGTCGCCAGGTCATCACAGGGCTGACACATAGACACAGACAACCATTCACACTCACATTCACACCTACGGTCAATTTAGAGTCACCAGTTAACCTAACCTGCATGTCTTTGGACTGTGGGGGAAACCGGAGCACCCGGAGGAAACCCACGTGGACACGGGGAGAACATGCAAACTCCACACAGAAAGGCCCTCGCCGGCCCCGGGGCTCGAACCCAGGACCTTCTTGCTGTGAGGCGACAGCGCTAACCACTACACCACCGTGCCACCATTTTTAATTTTTGTTTTCAATTTATTATTATTATTTTAAATCCTTGAAAGATAGCTATATTAGTTAGCCTGGCAAGCCAGACTAAATGTGAATATTTAGTCTGGCCTCGATCCGTAGACATTTCTGACGGGTGTAGGAGGAACAAACTGCTGTCTTTCAAACGGTCTCTGTGCGTATAGGCCAACGCTCTGACCAATCAGCGCAACAGTGACTGTGACGTAGTCAGAGCGACAGAAAGCAGTGGGGGAGGCCTTGAAATAAATAATTTTTCAAAATGCGTATTAATTAATAAACAGGTTCTAGATATTAAGAAGTTTGGAGATAATGACCACAAGTTTGGAGTCTGTACCACATTTTTTTTCCAAGTGTTTTTCAAGGGTTTGCTTAAACTGTTTTTGAGAGTTTTTATTTAGTGGTGTTTGGTGAAATAATTTCCCTTAAATTTAAAATAACGGGAAAATAAGAAACAATCAAAAAGTAATGTTTCAAAGCTGTTTATTAATTCTTCGTACTGCACAAACTAGCCCCATCCTTTTGGCTACGAGCGGAGCCAGCTGGTAGATCAGACTTTTGCCATAGCCGGTCGGCAAAACAGCAAAAACGTCCTTCTTGAAAAGGAATGAGCGGAGAGCCTCTTCCTGCTCATGTTTCAACGAAAACTCCAAGTCTAATTCTTCTAAAACTGATTCCAAAGCGGAGTCAAACGCGCGCTGTTCACTAGCCGTAGCCATCTTTCCTGCTGTGCTTTCTCCAGCGTCGCGCAGCTTTGTCGTCACTCCTGCAAAAGCCCGCCCAAAGAATCCAAACAAAAACCTTGCGTTGTGATTGGCGGGCACGATTTGATGCCCGGGGTGTTTTTGTTTATATGGTGCGAGGCTAGACCCACTCGCTAGGCAAAAATATTTTGGGCCGCTAGGCGGGTGGGTCTAGTTTACTAGGCTATATATTAGTGACATTTTCGAAAAAAACCAGACAAATTATTCATGTTGCAATATCTAACTTGTACCATGGCTACTTAAATTTTTTTTTTTTTTTAAACTGGATGATTTGAAAATGACAAACTTGTTGCCATTCTATTCAATAACTTTCTAGTCCTGCCTTCACATATTACATTACATTACATTACATTATATTAATGGCATTTAGCAGACGCTGTTATCCAGAATGACATACACCACACCCGGAGCAGTTGGGGGTTAGGTACCTTGCTCGAGGGTATTTCAGCCATTCCTGCTGGTCCAGGGACTCAAACCAGCGGCCTTTTGGTCCCAGAGCTGCTTCTCTAACCATTGGGCCATGGCATATTAATGGATTATTATATGACCTATTATAGAATATGAATAGCGTCAATTTCTTCTTTTCCTCGTTCTGAATGTTATAAATTGTTCTTTTATAGATTTCATGTTTTTGAGTGGAATTATGTAGTGAGAAAGTAGCATCGCTAAATATAGGACAAGCATTAAACTGTTATTCAGGCTAGTTGTCATGGTGACGTTCCAACCTGGTTATATAATTATAATAGCATCATTTACATAATTTACGTGTCACAGCCTGAGAAAATTACAGGCTTAAGCCAATCAGGAATAAAATACACATACACAGACACACAGAGTGGTGCTTGAAAGTTTGTGAACCCTTTAGAATTTTCTATATTTCTGCATAAATATGACCTAAAACATCATCAGATTTTCACACAAGTCCAAATGTGAAAATGACCCAACATTACATATCTGTGAGTGGCAAAAGTATGTGAACCTTTGCTTTCAGTATCTGGTGTGACCCCCTTGTGCAGCAATAACTGCAACTAAACATTTCCGGTAACTGTTGATCAGTCCTGCACACTGGCTTGGAGGAATTTTAGCCCATTCCTCCATACAGAACAGCTTCAACTCTGGGATGTTGGTGGGTTTCTTCACATGAACTGCTCACTTCAGGTCCTTCCACATCATTTAGATCGGATTAAGGTCAGGACTTTGACTTGGCCATTCCAAAACATTAACTTTATTCTTCTTTAACCATTCTTTGGTAGAACGACTTGTGTGCTTAGGGTCGTTGTCTTGCTGCATGACCCACCTTCTCTTGAGATTCAGTTCATGGACAGATGTCCTGACATTTTCCTTTAGAATTTGCTGGTATAATTCAGAATTCATTGTTCCATCAATGATGGCAAGCCGTCCTGGCCCAGATGCAGCAAAACAGGCCCAAACCATGATACTACCACCACCATGTTTCACAGATGGGATAAGGTTCTTCTGTTGGAATGCAGTGTTTTCCTTTCTCCAAACATAATGCTTCTCATTTAAATCAAAAAGTTCTATTTTGGTCTCATCCGTCCACAAAACATTTTTCCAGCAGCCTTCTGGCTTGTCCATGTGATCTTTAGCAAACTGCAGCCGAGCAGCAACGTTCTTTTTGGAGAGCAGTGGCTTTCTCCTTGCAACCCTGCCATGCACACCATTGTTGTTCAGTGTTCTCCTGATGGTGGACTCATGAACATTAACATTAGCCAATGTGAGAGAGGCCTTCAGTTGCTTAGAAGTTACCCTGGGGTCCTTTGTGACCTCGCCGACTATTACACGCCTTGCTCTTGGAGTGATCTTTGTTGGTCGACCACTCCTGGGGAGGGTAACAATGGTCTTGAATTTCCTCCATTTGTACACAATCTGTCTGACTGTGGATTGGTGGAGTCCAAACTCTTTTTAGAGATGGTTTTGTAACCTTTTCCAGCCTGATGAGCATCAACAGTGCTTTTTCTGAGGTCCTCAGAAATCTCCTTTGTTCGTGCCATGATCCACTTCCACAAACATGTGTTGTGAAGATCAGACTTTGATAGATCCCTGGTCTTTAAATAAAACAGGGTGCCCACTCACACCTGATCGTCATCCCGTTGATTGAAAACACCTGACTCTAATTTCACCTTCAAATGAACTGCTAATCCTTGAGGTTCACATACTTTTGCCACTCAGGGATATGTAATATTGGATCGTTTTCCTCAATAAATAAATGACCAAGTATAATATTGTTGTCTCATTTGTTTAACTGGGTTCTCTTTATCTACTTTTAGGACTTGTGTGAAAATCTGATGATGTTTTAGGTCACTGTGTTTGTGTGTGTGTGATACATAGGGCTGGGCGATATGAGAAAAAATTCTATCACGATATATTTTTTCAAAATTTTCGATAACGATATATATCACGATATAAATCAAATCACTATTTTTGTATTTTCTTTAATTTTTTGCTCAAAATATGAACATTACAAATTAGTTCCTTCCTAATTAACAAAAATAGCTTAACAAGCCTTCAAGTTTCACAGAACCAAAACAAACTGGATGCACATTCTTTTGTTCTTTTTGTTCAAATGAATAAACTGAAACTGAAAAATAAAAACTATATACCATTGTTAATCATTTGTGCAAATTCTAGCAGCTTTCAAATAAACATAAAAGACATATTGACGTGTAAACCTTATGCTGCAAGGAGAAAAAAAGTGCAATCCTGTATGTCAGTGTGTTTAAGGTTTTGTGTAACACTTTGTTGTATGTCTGATTTTAAATATCCAAAATACCTCCACACAACCGAAGATCTCTGGCCCTTCTTTTCAACGATGTCCTCCAGGGCAGTGCTCTGACTTTCCTGTTCAGAACTCCGGTCAGTCGGCTTCTCGCTCATTTTTATAATCGCTTTGTTTCACGCTTTGTTGGAGAAATGCCGCGCTCCTGCAAACTTCACCACAGCCATGCTGTGCGTTGCTGCTACACGTGTGTGTGTTTGTGTGTGCACGCAACCTAACTTGACATGGCTCTCTTCCAACTGATTGGTTACGTGCGGTACTGTTTAGTTATGATTGGCTATTCGCGTGTCTGTCAAAACTTCGGATGAAGTAATTTTATTGAAGGCGTAGGCTTATCGTAGGCATATCGTACGTGTCTAATTTCTAATCGTAGAGATTTTATATCGTGAATAACATCGTAATCGTAAAATCGCCCAGCCCTAGTGATACATATATATATAATACACACACACACACACACACACACCAGTATATTGTAATCTCCATTCTAACAAACCGTAGCATCCATCAAACTTGTGTTCTGCTCTGTTTATTATTCTGGCTGCGAGGTTGTATGATCTTTCCGCCGCGTTCTAAATCCTGACTCCGGTTCTCTACCAGGATCCGAGTCCTATCTTGCAGAGCGACTTGAGATTTGTCGATCTGCTCTGTCGCCGTGATGGGGCAGGAGGGTGAAACTCATTACTCTGCTGCCTTGTTTTTTCTTCCGTTTACTTTCTTTTCCTCTTGCTGCAGACACTCAGTGTTATGACCTCCCGCTACAGCTCTGCGATGAACCACAAATTTCTCATTCTGTCTCTTTTTTTTTTTGCTTTATCTCTCCGTTTCCATGTAAAGAGAGGTCACAGTATGACTGGATTTCTCTCTCGGCCTGGCACACAGCCACGCTCTTCCTGTTAGGGAAAGCGAATGCAGTAATTGTCATGGAGATATATATATATTTTTTTTATTAGATGATTGAGCCGCTCGACATCCCCCTGCTATAATTAGCAGCTGACTGTAAGGCACTCAAACCTCAGCTGAGCGTGAAGCAGCCGTCATAGATTTAACTTAATCTTTAAGCTGGTATTACAGTGCTGTCTGTTAAAGATTATTACTTGGAACGCAATATGAGATGATCTCAGTGAAAAAAGCATGGCGAGATTCTGTACTATGACATCGCTGATGCTATAACGTGTCCTCTTCGTGTCAGATCATATGATGAAGATCCTCTCACAGTACGCTACAATGCAGTCCAAACCGTCACACGGTTCTGTGGTTGTCCATGGTTTCCGAGGTAAAGCCAGGACTCGGTGCAGCAGATGGCAGATTATCCAAACAAGTGGACAAATTACCCACAGTCCCCCTGTGTGCTGGTGTACAGTCAAGGCGGCCAAAGGCCCAGGCACCAGAATGTGAGGCAGTGGGGAAACTGGCAGTGGGCTTCTTCTTCTTCTTCTTGCTCTCGAAGCAGTTCCAGAAGCATCAATTTTGTGGCCATGGTTAGTTCTGGTTTTGCCAAAACAAAATACATGCCATTATAAATACAATTCAGGCCTCGAGGAAGGAATAAAGTGTGTGCTGGTGGTGGTGGTGGGGTGTTATTATTTTAACAATTATTCGCTGAAGGTGACGTGAATAATAAGAGACGAAGTGGAGGTTATTATTTAAATAATATCGGCTGGCTTTTTTCGCGGTGCATCAGATATATTCCATTCAGCTAGCATGATATTGAACGAGTCGAAGACGAGTAGCTGAGTGGAATATATCTGATATACGGTATCACGAAAAAAAAAACACCAATAGACCTCTTGCAGTCACGTGACCGAATCCCGGCTGGAATGTAAACAGCTGCCATCTTGTCGGTCAACAACACAGCTGAATATTGCTGCACTCGTGTACAAAATGGATCAATTTCAACCGACGGACTACACAGCTCATTTTTCTAATGAACAGATAACTAGATATATGTCTAAAATAAACAACCTACAGATTAGTGACCCTTATCGATTACCGGACGTAGTTTTCACGACCATGTCAGTGGATATCGAACTGCCAGAGGTGGAATACCCAGACGTGTATAATTACCTCATTAACTTTCCCTCGCTGTTCAGTGGTGAAGCACTGCGTACTTATAAATCTCTGGACAGTTTTCTTTACAGAAATTCAGGATTTGTCAGCGACTCAGATGTGGCATCTTGTAAACAAGAAAATAACAATCCTCATTGGACGGGTAAGTCACTTAAGTATTGAGTACTTGTACTGATACTAGATATATCAGTAGTATCTAGTATAGCACTGACCAGCCGATTATGGTTGAATATTTTTATATTATCACTTAGATCAAGTATCAGTAGTCTATCACTATTACTGTATATATGGTATACCTGATAGCAGCAATCCATTTTGCACGCCTGTCAGGGTCCCGTGGCAGCCTATGAAACTTTCTTCCCGATTTCTGACCTCTCCTGTTGTGGCATTTACAGTGGTGCTTGAAAGTTTGTGAACCCTTTAGAATTTTCTATATTTCTGCATAAATATGACTGAAAACATCATCAGTTTTTCACACAAGTCCTAAAAGTAGATAAAGAGAACCCAGTTAAACAAATGAGACAAAAATATTATACTTGGTTATTTATTTATTGAGGAAAATGATCCAATATTACATATCTGTGAGTGGCAAAAGTATGTGAACCTTTGCTTTCAGTATCTGGTGTGACCCCCTTGTGCAGCAATAACTGCAACTAAATGTCTGCAGTAACTGTTGATCAGTCCTGCACACCGGCTTGGAGGAATTTTAGCCCATTCCTCCGTACAGAACAGCTTCAACTCTGGGATGTTGGTGGGTTTCCTCACATGAACTGCTCGCTTCAGGTCCTTCCACAACATTTCCATTGGATTAAGGTCAGGACTTTGACTTGGCCATTCCAAAACATTAACTTTATTCTTCTTGAACCATTCTTTGGTAGAACGACTTGTGTGCTTAGGGTCGTTGTCTTGCTGCATGACCCAACTTCTCTTGAGATTCAGTTCATGGACAGATGTCCTGACATTTTCCTTTAGAATTTGCTGGTATAATTCAGAATTCATTGTTCCATCAATGATGGCAAGCCGTCCTGGCCCAGATGCAGCAAAACAGGCCTAAACCATGATACTACCACCACCATGTTTCACAGATGGGATAAGGTTCTTATGCTGGAATGCAGTGTTTTCCTTTCTCCAAACATAACGCTTCTCATTTAAACCAAAATGTTCTATTTTGGTCTCATCCGTCCACAAAATATTTTTCCAATAGCCTTCTGGCTTGTCCACGTGATCTTTAGCAAACTGCAGATGAGCAGCAATGTTCTTTTTGGAGAGCAGTGGCTTTTTCCTTGCAACCCTGCCATGCACACCATTGTTGTTCAGTGTTCTCCTGATGGTGGACTCATGAACATTAACATTAGCCAATGTGAGAGAGGCCTTCAGTTGCTTAGAAGTTACCCTGGGGTCCTTTGTGACCTCGCCAACTATTACATGCCTTGCTTTTTGAGTGATCTTTGTTGGTTGACCACTCCTGGGGAGGGTAACAATGGCCTTGAATTTCCTCCATTTGTACACAATCTGTCTGACTGTGGATGGGTGGAGTCCAAATTCTTTAGAGATGGTTTTGTAACCTTTTCCAGCCTGATGAGCATCAACAACGCTTTTTCTGAGGTCCTCAGAAATCTCCTTTGTTCGTGCCATGATACATTTCCATAAACATGTGTTGTGAAGATCAGACTTTGATAGATCCCTGTTCTTTAAATAAAACAGGGTGCCCACTCACACCTGATTGTCATCCCATTGATTGAAAACACCTGACTCTAATTTCACCTTCAAATTAACTGCTAATCCTAGAGGTTCACATACTTTTGCCACTCACAGATATGTAATATCGGATCATTTTCCTCAATAAATAAATGACCAAGTATAATATTTTTGTCTCATTTGTTTAACTGGGTTCTGTTTATCTACTTTTAGGACTTGTGTGAAAATCTGATGATGTTTTAGGTCATATTTATGCAGAAATATAGAAAATTCTAAAGGGTTCACAAACTTTCAAGCACCACTGTATATGCCATACAACTCTCCGGTATTGTGGCACGGTAATATTTGCAGATTTGGGCGAAAAACAACGAAAGTCAGTGTCGGTAAATTGCGATGGCGGAAATATGGCGTTTGACCGACAAAATGGTGTCTGTTTACAATCTGGATCGGCTGTGACATCACATGCAAGTGGACTATATTATTATTATTATTATTATACATACACATTCCTTTCAGGTGTTCAATGCATCTTTCTCTTTCAAAACCCTCTCAAAATCTTCCGTATTTAACAAAGCAAACCCGGCAGCCATGCTTGCTTACAAATCGTCGCAGCCGCTCACTAGCGCGGAAGTTTGTGACATTGCGTTGTCTCGACAACCGTGCAATATCGTAAACCATATTCAGCGCTCATCCTCCATTGCGTAGAGCGACGTAATGCACGTAGGATAAGCGATACGCGAACATTATCGCATGCTATCGAACCAAATGAATGAAACCCGCTAGAAAGGCATAGAACACATTTTTGTTCCATCGAAAAAGTGTCCTGTACGTACCGGTATAATCATCACTGATGTTCACGAAGCCTGAGGCGGATAATTGTTTTAGTAGTGTTTTTTTTTTTAATATTAAAAAATATATATATATTTTCAAATGTAATAACGGTGCAGCGCAGACTCGTCGCTTATCTACGTCAACTCACATAAAATACTTTGCTTTGAAACGGATAAAATAAATCCCAATCCCACCTTACCTTTGAATAGTTTTCGACCAAACTTCGTAGCATCTTTCGTGCTTTTAGGAACAGCGTTTTCTTTCATCGTTTCTAATTCTTCCTCGCTCACGGTGACGAAGCGATCGGCTGTCGTTTTGCCGAGTCGCTCGAGGTGATTCCGGAAAATCACACGCACTGATTGGTTGAGAAATTCGGACTATTTCTCGATAATCACCTCCGTATTTACCGTATACTGAAGGAAAATAATCAACAACAGTGCAGTGTGACGTAGCTTGAATTACTCTTACTGCGTCAAAGTTGATTATTTTCCTTTAAGTGCACAGTTCAGAGCGTGTTATTCCTTTTATACCACACCGATTATTACCATTTCTCCGTTTATTAAAGGACGGCAGCTAGCTTATCGCTACAGTTAATGTGCATCCCTGAAACACGACAGTTCCTGTTATCGCTTGCGCTAGAACACCTATTCAGTCGTTCCCTCACCAGCATCTCTTTTTTCTTTATCTCGAAGTTAAGAAGAGAGCTTACTGAGAGAGCGAGCACGACTCGACAAGCTACCTGGAAACTAGTTCAGTGTTACATTTAGGAGCTAGAACCCTGTTAGTTAACGGACACTTGTTAGCAAGTTACATATCCTGCCTGTCAGCGTGCGTGACATCATGAGGATCCAATCAGAGAGGCTGCAGGCTTTTTTTTCCTCCAGTCATACAGGACTCCACTTGTTTAATCAGTTGGACTCGGACTTGAGACGCCTGACGGTGTATCAGGTGCGTTTCAGCTTGAAATGAAAGCATTGCAGCTCCAGCAGCTGATAACCAGACGGGTTCGGGGTTTGGGTTGGACAGCCCTGCACACGCTTCATCAGTTCCACATCGTCCTGCAGTAGATTATATGGAGATCAGGAAGCACGGGAAAGAGATTTGGGAATGAATGAATGAATCCGTGTATTCGTTGCACTTTTAATCTCAATTTCCCAGCGATGGGACGGAGTTTTACGCCTTGAACAATCACATGACGCAAACCGTTTTCTCTTCTCTTCCTCCTTTTCCTCCTCCTTTCCCCTTTTTCCCACTTTCTCTTCCTTTCCACCTTTCTTTTCTTTCCCATTTTCTGCCTTTCCTTCTCCTTTTTCTCCTTTTTCCCCTCTTTCCTTTCTTTTCTTTTCCCCGTTTCCTTTCCTTTCTCCTTTTCCATTTTTCTTTTTCCTTCCCTTTCTATCTTTCCTTTCCCCATTTTCTCTTTCCTTTCTTTTTCCCATTTTCTCTTTCCTTTCCTTTCCTTTCCTTTCCACCTTTCTTTTCTTTTTCCATTTTCTGCCTCTCTTTTCCTTTCCTTCTCCTTCCCCCTTTTCCTTTCCCCTTTTCCATTTCTTTTCTTTTTCCTTCCCTTTCTACCTTTCTTTACCCCATTTTCTCTTTCCTTTCCTTTCCTTTCTCCTTTCCACCTTTCTTTTCCCATTTTCTCTTTCCTTTCTGCCTTTTCTTTCTTTTCCTTTCCCCTTTCTCTTTCCTTTTCCCCTTTTCCATTTCTTTTCTTTTTCCTTCCCTTTCTGCCTTTCCTTTCCCCATTTTCCCTTTCCTTTCTTTTTCCCATTTTCTCTTTCCTTTCCTTTCCACCTTTCTTTTCTTTTCCCATTTTCTGCCTTTCTTTTCCTTTCCTTCCCTTCTTCCCCCTCTCTTCCTTTCTGCCTTTTCCTTTCCCCTTTTCCATTTCTTTTCCCTTCCCTTTCTACCTTTCCTTACCCCATTTTCTCTTTCCTTTCCCTTTCTCCCGTTCCTTTCTTTTTCCCATTTTCTCTTTCCTTTCCTTCTTTTCCCCTCTTTCCTTTCTTTTCCTTTCTGCCTTTTCTTTCCTTTCTTTTCCTCTCCCATTTTCTCTTTCCTTCCCCCTTTTCCATTTCTTTTCTTTTTCCTTCCCTTTCTACCTTTCTTTTCCCCATTTTCTTTCCTTTCCTTCCCCCTTTTCACCTTTCCTTTTTTCCTTTCCCCTTTCCACCTTTCTTTTTCCCATTTTCTCTTTCCTTTCCACGTTTCTTTTCTTTTCCCCCTTTTCACCTTTCCTTTATCTTCTTTTCCCATTTCCTTTCCTTTCCCCCTTTTCCATTTCCTTTCTTTTCCCTTCCCTTTCTGCCTTTCCTTTCTTTTCTTTTTCCCATTTTCTCTTTCCTTTCCCCTTTCCACCTTTCCTCTTTCTCCTTTTCCCGTCTTTGTTTTTTTCCCCTTTTTTCAGACACCAAATGTGTATCGGTTAATAAATTAGACCCTAAAAAAAAAGGACACTATATCAATAAAAGCACAGAATTTCTTTTCATATATCGTTATACATTTAAAATACAGCACTGTTTAAAAAAAAAAAAACTGCTCAGTATCAAGAGCTCGGAAACTCATCTGCCGGATACGTTTTCCTCGGTGTTCTCCCTTTGGCTATGATTGTTCATCTGTACGTTCTTATACACACTTTTAAAGACTACAGTATATCTACAGACTGGTGACAAATTAAAGGAAAACCCGGTGTCACAAAAAACGGATTTCTCAAGAACATGTGTGAAGTCAAAGCACTGTGACCGTCTAACCAAGAGCAAAAAAAAAAAAAACAATCTGTAATTAAATTTGTAAACTGTTTGGGTTTTACACGGTCAAACCTTCGGTTAAAGTCGTTGCCAGTGTGATAATACCGTATGGGTTCGTTTTGTGCTTTAAGACTCGTAGCTCATTGAGACATGGCAGGTTTTCCTTTCCTTTCCCCTGGCCAAGTTTTTTTTTTTTTTTCTTTCCCCTTCTCTTCATGTTTTCTGCCCACGCCATAATTTCTTGAAAGTGCCTCGCTGTGCTCGTGCATGTCCTCTCAGGAGCCGAGGCAGGATCATTCAGTCTTGCTCGTTTTCCATCATGGCTGACGGCAGAGCTGACCTGATGGTGATGAATGGGCTCTTTAGAGGACTCGGCAGCGCCACACCAATCAAAAGCTTTTCTTTCTAATTGAATTGCACTTTTTGCATTACATTGACTGATGCTGGATCATTGTGTCGGCGCTGTAGAGGGAGAGGTTCCAGCATGTTGCTCGAATACACCGTGAATGCTTAATGAAGGTTATTAATGGGGAAGGTATATTCAGAAAGACAACAGTCTCAACGCTGCCGCTTTGGAAATGAAAACCTTCACAAAGCAGATTAGAGACGGCTTCTGTTTTCAACTTATTTTTCCCCCGCTCTCGCTCTCTTCCTCTCGCTCTCATCTTGAATTTTTCAAAATTATTACCTTTCCCATCTCTGGCTTGTTGTTGTTTTTCTTTTAAAGGTCAACCATCTCTCAAAGGCGAGTACTTTTGTTTTGCGAGCGTCTTTGTGTCTGGAGGAATTTGGAGAATGATGAGAGAAAATGTCACAGCTTGAAGGCCGTCATAACAAAACAGAAGAGGCTGGAAAGCGCGCCGTATCGCCAAATGTTTGTGTGTTTTACACCACAGAATCCTTGTTCTACATTTCTCCCTCTTGGGCATTTACATGCTGCAAAAAAAAAAAAAATCCTGCCGAGGACGAAACAAACCCCAGGACTGTGACGAGTCCCCGCTCGTGCGACTTCTCTTCTGAAAAACGCTTAAACGACGTGCTGGTTATTGATTTGTCGAACAGTAAGTGAGAAGGCATGAGTACGGTGTGTCCTGGAGGGAGTACAGTATTACACAGACGGGGAGTTGTGCACCAGCGAGCATCCGCTTCCTGACAGGAATCCTGCTACTTCCTGTGTCTCAACAGGAAGTGCACAAAGGAAGCTGGACTGAACTTAAAAAGACTTAATATTGAGATGCGTTGTATTTATCTTGGATTCTTCCCCTTCCACGCGTAGAACAAACGTTCCCGGGCGGCACGGTGGTGTCGTGGTTAGCACGGTCGCCTCACAGCAGGAAGGTTCTGGGTTCGAGCCCAGCTGCCGGCGACGGCCTTTCTGTGTGGAGTTTGCATGTTCTCCCCGTGTCTGCGTGGGGTTTCTCCCACGATCCCACAAAAGACACGCAGTTAGGTTAACGTGGAGCGGCCTTGGGCTGAAGTGCCCTTGAGCGAGGTACCTACTGTAACCCCTGGCTTCTCCCCGGGTGCTCTAGTATGGCTGTTCGCTGCTTCAGATGGGTTAAATGCAGAGGATGAATCTCACTGTGCTTGAACTGTGCATGTGACAAATAAAGGTTTGAAGAAGAAAAAAAAAAAAAAGGTGTACTGTACTTCTGATTGGTCAGAATTCCCTGACAATAGTGCTAATTGTAATTCCAATATTAATGCATTCGTTCTGATATATTACGGTGTTACTATAGTAACCGCGCATTCACAGGGACTCGTCTGGTGATTTGGATACAGATTTTCAAGACGTGCTGTGATTTATTTATCGAGACGTTTCTGGAAGCTGAGCCTTTAAGCTTTCAACGACAGGAGCACAAAATGTATCATATGGCGTTCTAAACGAAATAAGAAAACGGAATCTTTTTAGCAAATTGCTATGATGTAACAAATTTAAAACATTGCTCAGAGATGTCCACCGGCGACTGGTGGGTTTCTCCGCCTACGCAGGCGGTTTGCGCCGGCGACTCGATCCCAGGAAAACAAACAAACTTGCCTTTCAATGTTCAAGCGATTTTTTTTTTTTTTTTTTATATCGTCTCCGCTGCCCATAATTTGCTGCAAATCCAATTATTCCAACACAAAATTGTCTTTGATTCAGGTCTAACGTGACCGGAAGCGACGACATGTTTGTTGATCGATTCTTGCGCTCTGATTGGCTAAGCCGGACCACATGACCACGCCGTAGTTATGTTACAGAGCCAGGCAGTATACTACAGAGGGTAACTGAGAGAGCCAAGCGCACAAACATCTGGAGGGACATTTCATACACATTTTGAAAGTATTTTACTGGCATGCCCCCAAGACCCCCCCTAGCATTAGCATGCCTTTGCCACCACGGATTCCAGAGCCGTGTCTTGTAAGCCGGCTACTTGAGATTTTCTGGAGAACCTTGTTGGTGCTAGCTTGCCAGGCTGTCAAGGGGTTAGGTCCAGTATGCCTCCAGTGTGTGTTCTGCCCCTACACGCCAGCCAGTTCCCTGCGCTCCGCTACTACTGGTCGCCTGGCCCCTCCTCCTCCTCCTCTCCGCTCCTGCCCAGCCCGCTCAAGACTGCTGATACCCCTTTTCCACCAAATCAGTTCCAGGGCTGGTTCGGGGCCAGTGCTGGTGCTGGTTCACAACTCGTTCAACTTGCGAGCCAGCTGAGAACCAGTTTGCTTTTCCATAGCTCGCGGAGCTACGTCATTACGTCGCTGTATACGTCAGTTACGTCGCTACGTTTGCATAAACCTTGGCGTGAATATCGAAGCAAAAACAACGCGGAAGAAACAGCAACAACAACAACAATAATAATGGATGACTTCGCGTTTGTACAGCTGCGGCTTCTCGTCGCTTAAAAATGGCGATTTTTCGCGGTCTTGTTATTGTTGGTCTTAACAACTCCGCCCCCCCGCTGACGTAAGCGGTTCTTTCCTCTGGCCCAGCAGAGAGTTGGTGCTAGCCTGGAACCGGTTTTTCTGGCCCCAGAGCCAGTTCTTTGTCAGTGGAAACAGAAAACCCGGTTCCAAACTAAGCACTGGCCCCGAACCAGCCCTGGAACTGCTTTGGTGGAAAAGGGGCATGACTGTCCTGGTTCCCCGTTAGTGGAATGACCTGCCCGTTGAAGTCAGAGCCCACTGTGTAACTGCGTTTCGATCTCCACCGATCCACATTCACTGGATTTTGAGAAACGGAGCATGTATATTTTAATTTTTTTCCAAATTCGATAAATACAAACTTTATACAAAATGCCCGACAAAGTAATTTCTGCTTAGAATGTAAACAAACCGGCGAAATGACCGTAGCGATTTTTGAAAAATGCGATTAAAAATAAATAAATAAAGACACGTTCTTACCATCAAACACTTCTATTCATATTTTGTTGCTTTTTTTTTTTGTATGTTTTGGGGTTTTGTTTCAACACGCGCCGCCATTCTGTTTTTCTCTACTCATGCTATATGAGCTGATAGCCTAGTAGTAGAGTAGCCAATCAGAGCATGCGATTGCTCATATCTTGCGAATGTGGATAGAATAATAAGTGTTATTCTATATATACTTCGTGTATCTGACTTTTGAGGAATACAAGAGGAATAAAACAGTTTGAGATGTGACCACTTCAAGGTCACATCTCAAAGTGTAAAACAGTTGGGAGTGGACAGTCTCCCCCCGACAGTTTTTGTTAAATTGTACGATTAATCAGATGGTGAAACCTCTGGGCTTCCATTACCTTATAAAATATTCACCTGAGCTCTGTTACTGGAAGTGTTGCTTAATGAAACTGGAGGTAATTGGATGGGCTTTTGAGGAATGGGTCCTAATTTGATGTAGGTGCGATGGGCATCACGTATCTGGTGCATGTGTGTTCTTTAAGCATTGTCTGTCTGTGTGATGCTTTTAAAACTTGCCCTTCCTCGGGCGTTATTTATCGAGACGGCTCGAGCATCCATCTCAAGTCGGGCCGCATAAACCAGCGCAGGAATTTCTTCTTCATTATGCGCTGCCCCATCCATAAAAATGCAAATGGACGCTTTGCAAATTGCAGCAGCTCTTAAAACCCCATGACGTGGGCGCATTATTACGTTAATGTAATTGGTAAGTCTGTATTAATGCTTTTAGCGTCGTTCTATTTTTCTTCTTGAGCTCTCAGGCCATAATTCCTCATGTGAGGTCAGTTTAAAATTCAAGCCGCACCCCGTGCTTAGGTTAAACTATTACTACCGAAAGTAAGAAAACTTGCCGCCTGCCATTGTCGTAGCCTCTCCATTATGTTTTTGTTCACTTCGGCTCCTGCATGCAATTCATCCCTGATCAGCTCCAACTAGGCACTTCGCCCGGCGCTGTTAGTGTTCAATCACCGTGATAGATCTGCGCTGGAATGAGCTGATCGATCCTGATGCAGTTTGTCAGCTTGAATCTTTTGAGTCAGCGCTTTCGAGCCGCCGCTTGCTTTTCTTTTTCCGTGACAGCATAGTAGCAAGGACAGAGAATGGAGGAAGACTGGAAAAACGAGGCGAGGAAGGATACGAGTTTGATAGCTTGTCTGTCCAGACAGAAAGAGGAGATCATCATCTGAGATGACGTATTCGTTCCAGACAGTCCATTGTCTCTGAAGGCTTTCAGACGTTCACGTCACATTTTGAAATAATCAATTGGACGAAATGAAAGCATTAATGGACTGATGGGTCTAGTAGCACTACATCAAGGCAAGCAGACTAATTTGAAGGGTTTTCACCATTATACCGCATGTTTTGCCTCTGCTACCAGGCTGATCTCGTGTAATGAGATTTCCGATGTTAAATACAGTCTTGGCGTTATTCTCGACTTAATAGCCGTATGAACCTAAATCAGACTGCAGCAGAGAATCATGTGGTTCAAACGACCGGGAAGCCAACGGTTAGAGAAGCAGCTTTGGGACCAAAAGGTTGTCGGTTCGATTCCCTGGACCAGCAGGAATGACTGAAGTGCCCTTGAGCAAGGCTCCTAACCCCCAACTGCTCCTCTGGGTACGTTGTATGTACGGTATGTCGCTCTCGATAAGAGCGTCTGCTAAATGCCTGTAATGTAATGCATTTCAAAAAGGTTGTTCTGACGGTGTTTAATTTATGACGTGTTGACACTCATCCATCCAGGAACGGATGAGTACAAGTTTGCTCATGCTGCATCATCAGCGAATGAAAGTATTTATTGGATGGTGGCTAGGAAACGGTCACAATGCCTTAGTCATTGTCTTCGCTCCAGAGGTTTACGGCTAATGAGTCTTGGAAGAAGTGGCTTTATCGTTTCCCAAAAATGAAACTGCCTGCTTCGAAAACCAACCAACCTGGAAGCGGTTCAATTCCAAGTTTAACTATTAGACATGACCTTGAAAATCTCGGAGACCAGCATGGCTTGTGGCTTCATCAACATGTATTTGGAGGAGTGAGCGAGTAGTAAAACCGAATGGCTTGCTAACTGATGTTTGGCACATCTTCACCGGCTTCCTGCAGCGAGGGAAAGAACACATGGCAGAAAGTCGAGGCAGTCGAGGGATCCGTGCCAGCGTCGAGCTGCGAAAGTTCTGGCAGGGAAAATGGATTGAGAAACAGGGGAAGATGCAAATGCGTGTTTTGCCCCTCCTAGCAGGCTAATCTATTGTAATGAACCATTTGTCGTTTCCATGATGGACTGCATCGCTTCTGGCTCGAGCATGGCCTTGCTGTCCGTGCACTTAAAGAATGACATAGGAGGTTGTTAATTAGGGTTATAACATGGTCTCGAGGGTCCTCGTAGACATATGTCCATGTCTGTTCGTGCAGGGTGTAGGGTTGAGATTCGGCATCATGATTTCATGACTGCAGCCCGTGTCGGTTGTGCGGCTTGGAAACTATTTCCAAGACCACAAATGATGGCATGAACACAAACAAGAACAGACAGGCACGTTTCCTTATGGTTCCTTATGAAAGTCCAATGTTGTGCTTCAAGTTCTGGTAAATAAAAGTCATAGAATTCTCACTCATCTCTCACTTTGGTGGTTTTAGTGCCAGTTTTTGTTTTTTTTGTGGTGAACCTGTACCGTTGGCAGCACTCTGCCCTTGTCAGCGCCAATTGAGCATGTTTAATAGTGTCCAAGACAGCAAGTTGGCATTTATCTAACTTGGCAGACACTTTTATGCAAAGCAACTTACGATCGAGTTGAGCAGATGAGGGTTAAGGGCCTTGCTCAAGGACCCAATAGTGTCAGCTTGCTGTTCCCAGGAATCAAACCCGCAACCTTCCGATCGTTATTTCGGAGCCATAAACGCTGAGTCATCACTGATTGGTCGTTCAACATGGCCAGTTAGCATTGGGAAAAGAAACTGATGCAAGCAAATGACATACTGTAGCTAATTATATCTTTCCAACATGGGGGGGCAAACATGAATTGAAAGCTCGAGCTGCGTGTAAATGGTAGCTAGGCTAGTTTGGCTACATTCCAAAAGACTGTAGCACATCAGGTAAGTACATCAACTTACCGGTAAGCTGCTTTTACGTGGGCGGCGGGAACAAGTTGCGCCAACTTTCCTTCGTGTTTACACGCTCACTCTTTCTATCGCTGACAAACCAGAGGTTAGACAAGTAAACACTAAAGTGCGCGTGTGCAAATCCGTGATCAGAAGCTTGTTTGTAACTTGCTTTATTGTCGTCTCACTGCTTGTTTGTGTTTAAATGCTCAGTGATACAGTAATAAATCAGCTCATTGCGGCCTGATTTCGTCAAATCCAACTGGGTATGGTATCTGCATCTCTGCACAATTGGATGAGGGTAAGAACACAATTATTGGCAGCCCTTGTTAAGATATGTTCTTAGGCTTCTAATAAATTCTTTTTTTTTTTTTTAATACAACCCCGATTCGAAAAAAGTTGGGACAAAGTACAAATTGTAAATAAAAACGGAATGCAATAATTTACAAATCTCAAAAACTGATATTGTATTCACAATAGAACATAGACAACATATCAAATGTCGAAAGTGAGACATTTTGAAATTTCATGCCAAATATTGGCTCATTTGAAATTTCATGACAGCAACACATCTCAAAAAAGTTGGGACAGGGGCAATAAGAGGCTGGAAAAGTTAAAGGTACAAAAAAGGAACAGCTGGAGGACCAAATTGCAACTCATTAGGTCAATTGGCAATAGGTCATTAACATGACTGGGTATAAAAAGAGCATCTTGGAGTGGCAGCGGCTCTCGGAAGTAAAGATGGGAAGAGGATCACCAATCCCCCTAATTCTGCGCCGACAAATAGTGGAGCAATATCAGAAAGGAGTTCGACAGTGTAAAATTGCAACGAGTTTGAACATATCATCATCTACAGTGCATAATATCATCAAAAGATTCAGAGAATCTGGAAGAATCTCTGTGCGTAAGGGTCAAGGCCGGAAAACCATACTGGGTGCCCGTGATCTTCGGGCCCTTAGACGGCACTGCATCACATACAGGCATGCTTCTGTATTGGAAATCACAAAATGGGCTCAGGAATATTTCCAGAGAACATTATCTGTGAACACAATTCACCGTGCCGTCCGCCGTTGCCAGCTAAAACTCTATAGTTCAAAGAAGAAGCCGTATCTAAACATGATCCAGAAGCGCAGACGTCTTCTCTGGGCCAAGGCTCATTTAAAATGGACTGTGGCAAAGTGGAAAACTGTTCTGTGGTCAGACGAATCAAAATTTGAAGTTCTTTATGGAAATCAGGGACGCCGTGTCATTCGGAATAAAGAGGAGAAGGACGACCCAAGTTGTTATCAGCGCTCAGTTCAGAAGCCTGCATCTCTGATGGTATGGGGTTGCATTAGTGCGTGTGGCATGGGCAGCTTACACATCTGGAAAGACACCATCAATGCTGAAAGGTATATCCAGGTTCTAGAGCAACATATGCTCCCATCCAGACGACGTCTCTTTCAGGGAAGACCTTGCATTTTCCAACATGACAATGCCAAACCACATACTGCATCAATTACAGCATCATGGCTGCGTAGAAGAAGGGTCCGGGTACTGAACTGGCCAGCCTGCAGTCCAGATCTTTCACCCATAGAAAACATTTGGCGCATCATAAAACGGAAGATACGACAAAAAAGACCTAAGACAGTTGAGCAACTAGAATCCTACATTAGACAAGAATGAGTTAACATTCCTATCCCTAAACTTGAGCAACTTGTCTCCTCAGTCCCCAGACGTTTACAGACTGTTGTAAAGAGAAAAGGGGATGTCTCACAGGGGGAAACATGGCCTTGTCCCAACTTTTTTGAGATGTGTTGTTGTCATGAAATTTAAAATCACCTAATTTTTCTCTTTAAATGATACATTTTCTCAGTTTAAACATTTGATATGTCATCTATGTTCTTTTCTGAATAAAATATGGAATTTTGCAACTTCCACATCATTGCATTCCGTTTTTATTTACAATTTGTACTTTGTCCCAACTTTTTTGGAATCGGGGTTGTAATATAGGACAACAATGCAAAAAAAGAGAAAAATCCAATCTTTAATTCAAGTGCATTTATTCAGTGGGAAAAAAAATCCCACATTACGAAATAATTATTTTACATGAAATCATGTGTGCCACAATTATTGGCACCCCTGATGTTAATACTTTGTACAACGCCCTTTTGCCAACAAGACAGCGCTTAATCTTCTTCTATAACATTTCACACAAGATGGGAGAACACAGAGAGAGGGATCTTCGACCATTCCTCTTTGCACAATCTCTCTAAAGCGTCCAGAGTCCTGGGTCCTCTCCTATGCACTCTCCTCTTCAGCTCACCCCACAGGTTTTCAACTGGGTTGAGGTCTGGGGACTGAGATGGCCATGGGAGGAGCTTGATTTTGTGTCTGGTGAACCATCTTTGTGTAGATTTGGCCGCATGTTTAGGGTCATTATCTTGCTGAAAGACGACCAGTGACAACCCATCTTCAGCTTTCGGGCAGAGGCCACCAGATTTTGATTTAAAATGTCCTGGTATTTCAAAGAGTTCGTGATGCCATGCGCCCTAACAAGGTTCCCGGGGCCTTTGGAAGAGAAACAGGCCCACAGCATCACCGATCCTCCCCCGTACTTCACAGTGGGCATGAGGTGCTTTTCCGGATACTCATCTTTTGTGATGTATTAGAGTGTTTGTTGCCAAAAAGCTCTATCTTGGTCTCATCTGACCAAAGCACACGGTCCCAGTTGAAGTCCCAGTACCGCTTAGCGAACTCCAGACGTTTACGTTTATGCTTGTAAGTGAGAAAAGGCTTTTTTCCGTGTATGCCTCTTGGCATGTTTGGTTGTTATGGAGACTTTGTGACCCCAAGATGCTACTCTTTGATGCAGTTCTCTAACAGTGAGCTTTGGAGAACTTCTTTTTACTTCTCTTCCCATCCTCCTCACTGTGCGTGGTGGCAAGATAAACTTGCATCCTCGTCCAGGCTTGTTTGCCACTGTTCCAGTTGTTTTAAACTTCTTGATGATTCCTCTGACTGTAGATATGGGCCAGTGTAATTTTTTTTTAAAATTCACTTGAGTTAAAGGTTAAAATTTTCAGTGAGATTATGCTTCTGCAATAAAAATTGAATTTATTTTAAGGCTTTTAACACATCTTAACGAGGGGTGCCAATAATTTTGGAGGGCGCTGTAACTGCGAGTGGTTTGGGAATCGCTTGACTCCATCATTTAAAGATGGAGAAGTTTGACAAGGAAAAGCACTCAAGAAGAACCGACCAACGAATTTGTCGTAAAGCGGTCTTTTCTGGATGATGAACACTACCACTTACGCGTAACCCCTCCTACTTGCCACCGATTGTGTTCAGACGGTAAGCGGGAACAAGTTGCGGCTGGAACAAGATGCTCCGGAACAAGTTTGACCACCTCGTACAGTGGTGCGAGTTGCATCCACAGGTGTCAAATTGTTCTGGAACAAACTGTGTTCGACGGGCACTTGTGCCAGGGCAACCTGTTCCGGGAACAACTAGCTATAGATGCCTTTTTATTTTTGGCAAAATATGTAGTCTCTTCTTCATTCTTTAGTGTTCTGCCCGATGGTGGGTCCAACTTTCACGGGAAGAATTACACTAGTGGTTTCCCATTGCCTTCTACTGGATTATTTATAGGCATTTACCGTACTCCTCTCAACCATTCACACACATTCTCACCTATGGGCAGTTTAGAGTAGCCGGTTAACCTAACGATGGGGGAAACCAGAGCACCCGGAGGAAACCCATGCGGACACGGGGAGAACATGCAAACTCCATACAGAAAGGCCTCCATCAGCCACTGGGCTCAAAGCCAGACAATTTCCAACAATTTATTGTTTGACTACTGCCCCCTCTTGGTATGGAGACCTATTTCATCAGAACAGTGCATTTTCGCCATAAATTGTTAACTTCGCAGTGTGTTTGAGTCCAGATTTTTACAGATGACTTTAGGCAACGGGAAGGGATCCTTAGTTAGCCTTGGTGGGTGTTAGTTATGATTAGTCTCATCTCATCTCGTTATCTCTAGCCGCTTTATCCTGTTCTGCAGGGTCGCAGGCAAGCTGGAGCCTATCCCAGCGGACTACGGGCGAAAGGCGGGGGTACACCCTGGACAAGTCGCCAGGTCATCACAGGGCTGACACAGACAACCATTCACACTCACATTCACACCTACGGTCAATTTAGAGTCACCAGTTAACCTAACCTGCATGTCTTTGGACTGTGGGGGAAACCGGAGCACCCGGAGGAAACCCACGCGGACACGGGGAGAACATGCAAACTCCGCACAGAAAGGCCCTCGCCGGTCGCTGGGCTCGAACCCGGACCTTCTTGCTGTGAGGTGACAGCGCTAACCACTACACCACCGTGCCGCCATGATTAGTCTCAATTCTTCAAATATCCTTACATTTATGATTAGAGGTATAACGCACTGCTACTATTGCCCCTTTTCCACCAAAGCAGTTCCAGGGCTGGTTCGGGGCCAGTGCTTAGTTTGGAACCGGGTTTTCTGTTTCCACTGACAAAGAACTGGCTCTGGGGCCAGAAAAAACGGTTCCAGGCTAGCACCAACTCTCTGCTGGGCCAGAGGAAAGAACTGCTTATGTCAGTGGGGGGCGGAGTTGTTAAGACCAACAACAATAACAAGACCGCGAAAGATCGCCATTTTTAAGCGACGAGAAGCAGCAGCTGTACAAACGCGAAGTCATCCATTATTATTGTTGTTGTTGCTGCTGCTGCTTCTTCCGCGTTGTTTTTGCTTCGATATTCGCGCCAAGGTTTAAGCAAACGTAGCGACGTAACTGACGTATACAGCGACGTAATGACGTGGCTTCCCTTAGCACCGCGAGCTATGGAAAAGCAAACTGGTTCTCAGCTGGCTCGCAAGTTGAACGAGTTGTGAACCAGCACCAGCACTGGCCCCGAACCAGCCCTGGAACTGATTTGTTGGAAAAGGGGTATATCTGTATCTATTTAGCAGGCTTGTAGTACTTGCGTCCGACTCGTGACTCAACTTTGACTTGGACTCGGAGTTGTGCATTAAATGCATTCGGACTCATAAACTGGAGACGAGGACTCTGATTTTTTTTTCTTTATTTTTTTGTAACATGCCATAATAATTTGGCAGAAGATATTTATATCAACATTAGTTTTTGTACTAATTTCGTGCAAGAGTGTCACACCTGCGCGCCTTGGCGCGTGCATCAGATAGACTCTTGGGCGCGCTCCAGACAGTAAACGACTCGCACCTGCACAGGATTAAGGCGCAATCAGCGTGCCGATATAAAAACTGTGAAAACACACTTTGCGAAGTATTGAGTTGCATTGCTGACACATTACCAAGCCTTGTTTCCTTGTTTGGTTTCCTGATTTCCTGTTTCTCGTCTTTGATTCTGCCGAGTCTACGATAGCCTGTTTGTGCGTAGCTCGACCTATCGCCTGTTTCACCGTTTTACGATTGTGCCCGCCGTTCTGGATTGTATATGTCGTCACTTGTATCAATAAACACACCTTCTGCACTTACATCCGTCTCCCAACCATTTAATCTCTGACAAAATACTTCGCGCTCCCTGATAAAGAGAATGCACATTCACCTGTTCATACGTCAGGTTCAGGAACAAACTAATGCAGGGGTTTTCAAAGTGTGGGAGAGTCAGCCCCCCTCAGAGAGCAAATAAACAACAGCCCCCCCCCCCCCCTTACAATTTTTGTTGTTGCTATACTTAATGTTCCATTAGTATTTTAGAAAATGGTTGTTGTACACATTTTATTTTTTTTCTTTTACACATTTTAAACATAGAGCTTTTTTAAAACATATTTTTTAAACATTTTAAACATCTGTGCTTTTTAAAACCTCTTTTTTTACACATTTTAAACATCTGTGCTTTTTAAAACCTTTTTTTTTACACATTTTAAACATCTGTGCTTTTTAAAACCTTTTTTTACACATTTTAAACATCTGTGCTTTTAAAAACCTCTTTTTCTTACACATTTTAAACATCAGTGCTTTTTAAAACCCTCTTTTTTACACATTTTAAACATCTGTGCTTTTTAAAACCTCTTTTTTTACACATTTTAAACATCTGTGCTTTTTTAAACCTCTTTTTTACACATTTTAAACATCTGTGCTTTTTTAAAACCTTTTTTTTTACACATTTTAAACATCTGTGCTTTTTAAAACCTTTTTTTACACATTTTAAACATCTGTGCTTTTTAAAACCTCTTTTTCTTACACATTTTAAACATCAGTGCTTTTTAAAACCCTCTTTTTTACACATTTTAAACATCTGTGCTTTTTAAAACCTCTTTTTTTACACATTTTAAACATCTGTGCTTTTTTAAACCTCTTTTTTACACATTTTAAACATCTGTGCTTTTTAAAACCTCTTTTTTTACACATTTTAAACATCTGTGCTTTTTAAAACCTTTTTTTTTTACACATTTTAAACATCTGTGCTTTTTAAAACCTTTTTTTTACACATTTTAAACATCTGTGCTTTTTAAAACCTCTTTTTCTTACACATTTTAAACATCAGTGCTTTTTAAAACCCTCTTTTTTACACATTTTAAACATCTGTGCTTTTTAAAACCTCTTTTTTTACACATTTTAAACATCTGTGCTTTTTTAAACCTCTTTTTTACACATTTTAAACATCTGTGCTTTTTAAAACCTCTTTTTTTACACATTTTAAACATCTGTGGTTTTTAAAACCTCTTTTTTTACACATTTTAAACATCTGTGGTTTTTAAAACCTCTTTTTTTACACATTTTAAACATCTGTACTTTTTAAAACCTCTTTTTTTACACATTTTAAACATCTGTGCTTTTTAAAACCTCCTTTTTTTACACATTTTAAACATCTGTGCTTTTAAAAACCTCTCTTTACACATTTTAAACATCTGTGCTTTTTAAAACCTCTTTCTTACACATTTTAAACAGTGCTTTTTAAAACCCTCTTTTTTACACATTTTAAACATCTGTGCTTTTTAAAACCTCTTTTTTTACACATTTTAAACATCTGTGCTTTTTTAAACCTCTTTTTTACACATTTTAAACATCTGTGCTTTTTTAAACCTCTTTTTTTTACACATTTTAAACATCTGTGCTTTTTAAAACCTTTTTTTTACACATTTTAAACATCTGTACTTTTTAAAACCTCTTTTTTTACACATTTTAAACATCTGTGCTTTTTAAAACCTCCTTTTTTTACACATTTTAAACATCTGTGCTTTTAAAAACCTCTTTTTACACATTTTAAACATCTGTGCTTTTTAAAACCTCTTTTTCTTACACATTTTAAACATCAGTGCTTTTTAAAACCCTCTTTTTTACACATTTTAAACATCTGTGCTTTTTAAAACCTCTTTTTTTACACATTTTAAACATCTGTGCTTTTTTAAAACCTCTTTTTTACACATTTTAAACATCTGTGCTTTTTAAAACCTATTTTTTTTTACACATTTTAAACATCTGTGCTTTTTTAAAACCTATTTTTTACACATTTTAAACATCTGTGCTTTTTTAAAAACTCTTTTTACAAATTTTAAACATCTGTGCTTTTTAAAACCTCTTTTTTTACACATTTTAAACATCTGTGGTTTTTTTTAAAACATATATATATTTTTTACACATTTTAAACATCTGTGTTTTTTTTTAAACATCTTGTTTTACACATTTTAAACATCTCATAGCATCGTTAGCGAGCACCTCTCGGCAGACAACACACTGTGGCAGTGGAGCATCTTCAGATCCAGTCCATGAAAATCCAAACTTTAAATAATCGTGGTCATACTTCCTTCTTTTTTGCTTGGCCCAGACTCTGTCTCCTCACTCACTGGAGCTTTAGGTACTAAAAATCGATCCAGTTTGTCTCTGGCAAAGGCTAGCTGAAGTTCGCTAAATGTCCGCAATAGTCACTTATTCTGGTTTATTTTTCCTCACGTTCCCCCCCCCCCCCGAAGAACTCTGGCGCCCCCTAGGGGAGGCGCACCCCACACTTTGAAAAGCCCTGAACTAATGTTAATGGCGCAAAACCAGCTACCGTCAAATGGTGCGGTTGGAGTCTTGGACTCGACTCGGATCAATAGTGGACCCGACTTGAAATTTTTTTTTTAATGATTTGGACTTGACTTGAACACTGTGGACCCGGACTTGAGGTTGAGTGACTCGACGACAACAGTGCTGTTTAGTGATATCTGATTGTATAAATCAGATCCATGTCAGAATACATCAATAGGCCACGTTATTATTATTATAGCTTCGTACAATGTCGGATTACCTTAAAAAAATAAATAAGTACGTTGAAAAAAGAGGTCTCGTGTTGTAATCTCTAATTGATTCAACGTCCTGGTATTTTAATGCTAATATGGAAGGGTCAGTGTCAAAGCAGCACTTGCAAGTATCCAGAGATAATGATCACTTTCAGTCGCTGAGCCCTGATCATTAGCTTTAATCTCTGCAAGAGCAACGTATAGAATTCCATTAAGGTCACATCAGTCATTGAGGTTTATTCCGAACGTTCACTCATGAAATGTCTTAAGTACCTTGCAGGTCTAACGCGTGTGAAAGATGTCCTGTCTTTTCCTTTTGAATTGCATAAGGCCTTGCTTTTGTCACTGCGTTTCAGCTCTGTATTTTGTGCTTTCTTTAATGTGCAGAACCACTCCGGGAGCCCCCATGGCCAAATTGCTCTTATTTATATCCGTGCACTTCCACTGTGAAGTCGCAAGGCAAAATGGGTCTCTCGGGGCCCGCCCCCCCCAATCTCTTAGGAATTCTGTAGTCCTATGCATTAGTTTCTTTTATTTTTAAATGTCAGTATTGTGAGAGATTTTCGTAATACTGGTTTTGTATTGAACGTGATACACCAAATATGTTTTATTACCAAATTCTCCATGCAACAGATTTGGTGGAATGTACCGTTTCCAACACTCAAGTCTGTGCATCAATTACATTTCCACTCTTCTTGTGCCATGTTCTCGCAGTGTGCTGCTGACTGGCTCGTAAATGACGTTTCCAGACCAGACCACACCACTTGAATAGTAGCAGCACGTTAAGCCTTGGTCACAACCGGCCGTACGCGCTCCTACGGCCGGTCTACGTGCAAAAAAAACGCAAGAAACGCACGGAGGGCGTGCGTGTGACGTGCTGATTTTCGAGCCGTAGACCGGCCGCAGAGGTTCTTTGTCATGTCAAACAAACTCTACGGGCGCTTACGTTTTTTTCAGGTTGCAAGACAAACTTACGGCCAACGTGCGCCTTTCTCCACGAACAAAAAAAAGCAGCGATTTGGGAAACGCCAAAAATCGAACGGCCAAAAAATCGTACGTCCGGTTGTGACCTAGGCTTTAGAGGTCGTCGTACTCTTTTGTTACTAATATGTCGGTTGATGTTAACTCTCCAAAATTTTCCCAGAATTGGAGTATGTCTCCTGTTTACTGATTGCCTTGGCAGCTTTCGCTTGATTTCGTCTTTGGCTTGTGTTCAGACTTAAGGCCCGGTCCCACAATACCAGTAACTATAAAGATATTCACTCACTCACTCACTCAGCTCCGCATGCTCGCGAAGGGAGCGTGGCGCCTCTGCATATGGATCTCCAAGCGGGTCTGTTCCTGGCAGCCTCCCAGGCGGTGGCGATGTTGAGACCAGCAGCCTGCAGGTCGTCGCTCAGCTGGTCGTCGCTCAGCGGCTCTTTGGGGCGTTTAGCAAATCGGTGACTACGTATGTTTTCACTCAGCGGCCACTTTATTCGGAACACCCACGCATCCACCTGCTGTTCTGTTTGATGCGATTCTCTGATCAGCCGATCCCTTGACAGCAGCACGATGCATCAAATCATGCGGATACAAATCAAGAGCTTCAGTTCATGTTCGCAACCTTCAAACATCAGAACGGGGAAAATTGCGATCTCAAAGTGTGACTTTCGTTCACTGTGGTATGGGTGTTGGTTTGAGCCAGATGAGTATCTCCTGGGGTTTTCACACACAACAGTCTCGAGAGTTTATCCAGACAGAATGGTGCGAAAAACAAAAAACATTCAGTGCGTTTACATGCACATAGAGAAAATCGAATTTCTGCCGTAGCTCGACTGAAATCGAAGTTCTAAATGCCGTGGAAACACCTTAGCTCGGCTGAAATCGAACCGAACTGGATTTCTCGTAATCGAGCTACGCGACCTAGATTATCCGATTGTAGCCGAGCTACTTAGTGCATGTAAACCCTATCGAGCTACGTAGTCAAGCTACTTACTTCAGCACTGCCCCTTCCGGAAGTGACGAGTGACGAGACCACAAGCGGGAAACACGACAGCCTCGGTCGGCATGACAGCAGTAGTAGTAGCGAGCAGCAGAAGAGGTCAGGAGGAACAAGAGGTGTTTCCATGGCATCTTCTTGTGAACACGGAACTGATAACTTTGTTTATACTCTTGAATAGCTCTTCTTCTTGACAACAACCGGAAGTGTACCAACACGATGGGGCGTGTAGCGCCACCTGTGGCTCAGGTGCACAATGTACCTCACACAATAGCTCGATTTCCTTGTGTGCATGTAGGATTGGATTTCTCTGGCACCCCTGCTGGGACCCTTAGCTCGATTACCGACAGTAGCTCGATTCGGATGTGCATGTAAACGCACTGATTGAGTCGAGCGAGCGACAGTTCTGTGGGTGGAAACAAGCGCCTTGTCGATAAGACAGGGTCAGAGGAAAATGGACAGATTGGTTCGAGCTTTTTTTGCCAGGAAGGATATAGTAACTCATAGCAACTCTTTACAACCGTGGTGAGCAGAAAAGCATCTCAGCATGCAGCAGCAGAAGAACACATTTGGGTTCCACTCCACAAATCCTGAAACAGACACTTGGAATCAGAGGTGGACAGTAACGAAGTACATTTACTTGAGTACTGTACTTTAGTACACTTACTTGAGTATTTTTTTTTTTGGGGGGGGAACTTATGACTTTAACTTCACTACATTTGAAAGACAAATATCGTACTTTTCACTCCACTACATTTCTATCAAGGTCCTCGTTACAATGAAGCAGCTTTGAAAGTGGATGTTTTTTTTTCTTTTTTCTAAAACGTGATGGTTTTTTCGCAGGTGACACTGAGACAGCCGATCAGTAATCACTCGGGTCACGTCACATCCACAGACTGGATAAAATCAAGATCAGTGATTTCTCAACAGCATTATTTAACACGATCAGTTGATGGCAGAATGTAAGGAGGCGGTTCTTCTGGGGAACGCACGCACTCATGGTCTATGAACCTATGTTTCAGTTTTCAGTACGGATTAAAGATTCGTTTCGTTTTCAGCGTTTGTTTTGTTTGCTTAAAACGAACCACGGCGGCACGGTGGTGTAGTGGTTAGCGCTGTCGCCTCACAGCAAGAAGGTCCGGGTTCGAGCCCCATGGCCGGCGAGGGCCTTTCTGTGCGGAGTTTGCATGTTCTCCCCGTGTCCACGTGGGTTTCCTCCGGGTGCTCCAGTTTCCCCCACAGTCCAAAGACATGCAGGTTAGGTTAACTGGTGACTCTAAATTGACCGTAGGTGTGAATGTGAGTGTGAATGGTTGTCTGTGTCTATGTGTCAGCCCTGTGATGACCTGGCGACTTGTCCAGGGTGTACCCCGCCTTTCGCACGTAGTCAGCTGGGATAGGCTCCAGCTTGCCTGCGACTCTGTAGAAGGATAAAGTGGCTAGAGATAATGAGATGAGATGAGATGAAAACGAACCACATATCAGCCTACGAAAACTCGCCGTCCGACCCGCGGAAGCATATTGAGGTATATAAAGGTTTTATTCCAAGAGAAAGCTTGCAATGAAGTTGTCTGTGCTTTTAGAGCTAGCGATAACGTTGCAATAGCTGTACAGTCCGGTTAGTCAAATGACTTTCTATGGATTTGCCCGCCAAGTTGCCGTAGCCTTGTCCACAGCTAACGTTAACACATAGCTAGTTAACTTGGACGCTGTTAGTTAGCATGTAAAAACGGAGTTGCGCTAACGTGAAATAACGTTAACTTATCTGAAGTCCTTTCAGAAATATGTCTGAGCATAATCTTGTCAAATAAACAATGTAGAAATGTTTATTTTCTAGTAACGTTAGCTACCCAATATGATTTCGAGTTTGAAAAGATTTTGCTAGCATTTCAGGTGGAGCTTCACTGACTAGCTACTAGCTTAACGTTAAACCAGCATGGTGGCACAGCATGCGTTCATTTTGCAGATCCAGTCGGTTGCTTCAGAAGCATTAGGTTTTGTAAGCGTTGTCGCAATAATACAAGTGTGTTGACAGAATGTATTTTTAATACTTAAAGTGCATATCACGGGTAAATTCAGGCGCAAGATCAATGTAATTCTCCTATTTTATATTAAACTTTGGTCAAATATCTGTCACGTTTTGCATTTTGTGCAATTTTTTTTACCTTCCGCAATACCAGAAAAATTCAGTTGAAATCAAGCCATTTGAGGCGAACTGGTCCGCCTCTGAAAAAACTTGCCATTTGGATTTCCCAGCAAACATTGATTTTCGTGACGTCGCGTGCGGGACGCCTCCCTCTGAATCCTACGTCAGCGCTGGTTTGTTTATGAGAAAACGACCTGGTGGTTTTCTGCAAATTTCTTCAACGTTATCGCGTAATTATTAAAATGGTTAACAGATGTATCGTAGGAGGGTGTAGCAACACCAATCTTGATGGGATTAGTACTCATCGTTTTCCAAAAGACCGGACAACGAGAGAGAAATGGGAGCGCTTCGTGCGAGGCACCCGGAAGCCGAGGACCAAAGCAGAGCCGAGAAAAAGACCAAGAAAATCGGCGATTCACAAGTCGACTGTTGCCAGGGTAAGAAATAAGAGAGACTATACTCTAAATCAGGTGTTCCTGTGGTACACAGATAAGGTTATTTATTGACGCACACAAAAGTAAACAACACGAAAGCGCTGGGCGATAATACACTTACTTCGCATGTATCAAGGGATACATGTGACATGACGTCACGAATCTGGCTCCAGACTCACTTGGGATTTTTCCAGACGTGTTTTGTTATTTTATTTTTTTCTGCTGTAGACAGATGGCCTTGTGCAAAATTACCCTTCTGGATGAGTGTGTAAAGGGACATACTTTCATATTAAAAAAAACACAAAATTGGTCCAGAATATGCACTTTAAGTATTTTTAAAAGCAAGTACTTCAGTAAAAATTTGACTGGACAACTTTCACTTGTCTCGGAGTAACATCTGGCCAGTGGGATCTGTACTTTGACTTGAAGTTGGGTACTTTGTCCACCTCTGCCTGGAATAAAGGTCAAAAGGATCCACTTGCGTTAATAATATGAGGTGTACCTGTGCTTTGTTCATGGTGCCTTGTAAGTTGGAATAACGCCATTTTCCTAAATGGGCACCTCCATAAAAGGCTCTTTGTTGGTTTTTGGACTGAAATTACGGTACAGCAGCAAATAGTGAGTAGCTTAGCAACAAGTAAGGCAGTGGGCGACAATAGTGAGTGAGTATTAGTAACAAGCTAGACGGCTAACGTGAACGACAACTCTGTTAATTACATTCCGTTACAGGCGTTTAGCAGACGCTCTTATCCAGAGTGACGTACAAGAAGACTCTGACATACCCACGGCAGTGGGCAGCCCAGGGAGCAGTTGGGGGTTAGGTGCCTTACTCAAGGGTACTTCAGGCGTTCCTGCTGGTCCAGGGAATCGAACCGGCAACTTTTTGTTCCCAAAGCTGCTTGTCTAAGCTTTACAAACAGCAATTATTATTATAGTTAGGGTTATAGCTTTAACCCGGTACTACGGTATGTCTGTATATTAACTGATCTAAAGTCAAAGTCCCCCCATGCCGTGCCAGGACCTGGTCTTCCCAGGCAGTCTCCTGTCCCAGTACTAACCGGTCTCTTGAGGCACATCGGACGGCGCCAATCTCCGCTTCTATAGCCCTTGGCCTCTCACCTATACAGCGAGGGTTGCAGTGGACGGCTAGTCCTCTGTTTACCGCGAGAGTTTGACTCCCCAGTCGCATCTGTATCGCAGCGTGCCTTGCCAGACGGCAGTAGGTACCACTTTTATGATGGTCTTTGGTATGACCTGACCGCAAGTAGAACTCGCAAGAGGCAGACGCTCTAACCATTAGGCCAACTCGGAGTAAAGCCAATACTAATAAAATAAGTTCATTTAAAAGTAGGGAAGGGGGACTTGATGACGCTCACGGTGTGAGCGGCCATGTCAATTTAACATCACTCCATAAACAGGGTAGGAACTGGTCATTGAGAAGACTACCCCTTGAAATTTCAAGCCGAAGGGGCGGTTTCAGCCATTTTTCGTGGTTGAAGGCGGGGAATTACAAGTTGGAACCTCACTAATGTATAGCTCTTTCAGTAAAACGAGCCTGGATTCCTAATAAGACACTCCTCCACACTCCCATCTGCAATCTGTCCAGATCTCATGGAAATCAATCGTAATTACGACAGAAGTCCATTGACAAAGCGCTTAACAGACATCTGTCTGGAGAGCTTATCCCTTGTGAATAGTCGGCCTACTTACGACACTTTGGGGAAAATTTGTTCAATCCAATGTTGATTGATACCGTAGAAAGCTCACTGTTAAGTTTATTAGCTCGTCTGGCCATCAGGCCGCTGAGCTGTTGCCATGGCGTGGCGTCCGTCATCCATCCGTCGTCCACAGATCAGTTAAATCGTATCTCCTCCGTCAGTTCTCCACAGATTTCTGTTTCGATGGTTTTGTTTGAAAGAACTCATCACTCCGTACAAAACTTGGTCGTTGTTTTGTCCAATGTTTTGCTAACGAGTTACTAATTAGGCCAAATTAACGCATTTTCCAGGCCTCTCACTAGAATTTTATCTCCTCTCTGATTTCTCATCCGATTTCAGTCCTGATCGACGTTTTGGGTCGAGCTTCCCATGAGGAGCAAAACTTGGTTGTTTGCTTGTTGATTTACGACAGGAAATACAATTTGTTTACTTTCAGTTAAATCGTGTCTCCTCCCAACGTCAGTTCTGAACGGATTTCCGTTCTGATTGTTTTATTTGAAAGAACTCGACCTTTTGCACAAAACTTGCTCGTTATATTGTCAAATTTTTGCGAACAAATTCACAATCAGGTCAGTTTAGCACCTTTTCTTCTGACTAGATCTGATCTGTACCGGTATCTCCTCTTTTGGGTACCGGTAGATCTTCCATTGAGTAACACAGTTTAGTCCTTTTGTTGATTTTCCAATTTGTCACGGAGGTTGGTCTTCTCTCACGTCGTCACATTTCAGTTCCGTTTGACGTTTTGGTCGTCACGGTCGTTTTGACGGCAGGCCAGATCAGCTACTACGGCCTCGACGTTCCGTTTTTCACTTTTCCCGACGCCTTCGCCGCGTCGTTTCTTCCCAAATCCGAAGAGCGCTGCAGGATATGTACGATTTTCAAGCAGTTGCGTTAGTCATGCATGCTAATCCACGACAGCATAAGCGACCTCGCGTCATTAGCTTCTCCCTAGAGGACAACATTAGCGCTGTACCGTACATCATATCTGCCGACATATACATAATCAATAGCAGATAGCCGTGCAGTTTGAACTAGTGATCTATATTCAGCCTTCTTTTTCAGCAGTTTATTCTTTGTAGTTGCGCGAAATGTTTGCTTTTTTTTCCTCTAAACTTGTTCTTAAGCATTAACTAAAGTGTCGTCGATTTTTTTTTTCTATTTTTTCTTTTTGAGATTTGTTTACTCGTACGTTTTATGTTAGAAATGCAGACTGTGCCAAAATAGCTACAGTAATGGTGTGTTTAAGTGAGCCTTTTGGGGTTTGCTTAGACCATTAAATCCCGAAGCCTGTCATTAGAAACCAGAGCACACTGGGGCTTATGGGAGAACAGCAAGCAATAGCGTCGAAACAGAAAAAGATCTGTGACGAGCTTGTATGGAGGCTTTGACTTTAATGAGTGTAACCATGCCTCGATGGTGGTGTTTTTGCCTTTTCTGGAGCTTAGTGCACATCATATGCACACCACCATTGCTTTTTCCCCCCCCCCCCTTTTAGGCAGCGGAGGATGAGCAGAAGGAGGATTATCAGATTATTGCTCCATAAGGAAACCGTTTTATTCAGACACACAAATGAAACGGCTTTGATTTATACTCGGGCTATTCCGAGCTGTGCTAATGAAGTGTTGTGCTGTTTACAGATGACCTCTGTTTCACCTGGCTTTTTTTTTTTGTTCCGTTTCGGTGATTTTGTCACTTGTGTCTTCCCATTTGGAGAACAGAGATGGATATGGAGCGTTTGTTTCCCTCAGGGAGCTCGGAGCTGAAGGGAGGGAAGGGTTTAGTGTGTGTGTGTGTGTGCACGCGAGCCCGTCACTGCAGGCCTGTCAGCACTAATGGGCTGTTGACCCCCTAGTAAGAACGAGGGTCAAGTGCTCATTCATCAGCAGCACATCCACGTGTCATCATAGCCACCTCGTCCTGCAGGGTCTGATCAAGAGCCCAGATTAGATACCGTACAGTCCTCCTTGTGTCTCCTTCCTCTGTCTCCCCCACCCTTCTTCTCCACTCCTCTTCTCATCCTCATGTCAAGATGTACGTAATGTCCTTAGCGGTACGATGAGAAGAGAGAGTTGTTAGAATTTCAGTCATGCGATCATAGAGCAAAACATCGTCTCATGGTGATGTTTCTCGCAACCCGGAGCCAATCAATAACGCGATCTGGTGTTAAACGGGAACTGCAGCATCCGTGATCTCGACATGCAGTAAGGTTCCTGACAAATTAATCTGTAACAATAATTATTCTATCCACATTCACTGGATATGAGCAGTCGCGCACTCTGATTGGCTACTCTACTACTAGGCTATCAGCTCATATACCATGAGGAGAGAAAAACAAAATGGGAGAGCGCATCAAGTCATTTTATCAGGTATTTCAAAGAAACGGGGTGGCACGGTGGTGTAGTGGTTAGCGCTGTCGCCTCACAGCAAGAAGGTCCGGGTTCGAGCCCCGGGGCCGGCGAGGGCCTTTCTGTGTGGAGTTTGCATGTTCTCCCCGTGTCCGCGTGGGTTTCCTCCGGGTGCTCCGGTTTCCCCCACAGTCCAAAGACATGCAGGTTAGGTTAACTGGTGACTCTAAATTGAGTGTAGGTGTGAATGTGAGTGTGAATGGTTGTCTGTGTCTATGTGTCAGCCCTGTGATGACCTGGCGACTTGTCCAGGGTGTACCCCGCCTTTCGCCCGTAGTCAGCTGGGATAGGCTCCAGCTTGCCTGCGACCCTGTAGAACAGGATAAAGCGGCTAGAGATAATGAGATGAGATGAGATTTCAAAGAAACGGATATAGCTAAAAGAATGTAAGTGTGTGTTGTCGTCCCCCAAATATTTCCTGTTCCACACTCCAGCCCAGTTGGTGGCAGTAATGCACCTTTAAAGTGCATATCACGGGTAAATTCAGGCACAAGATCGATGTAATTCTCCTATTTTATATTAAACTTTGGGCAAATATCTGTCACATTTTGGGAAATTTTTTTTACTTTGCGCAATACCGGAAAAATTCAGTTGAAATCAAGCCATTTGAGGCGAATTGGTCCGCCTCTGAAAAAACTTGCCATTTGAATTTCCCGGGAAGCATTGATTTTCGTGACGCCGCGTGCGGGATGCCTCCTTCTGAATCCTACGTCAGCGCTGGTTTGTTTATGAGAAAACGACCTGGTGGTTTTCTGCAAATTTCTTCAACGTTATCGCGTAATTATTAAAATGGTTAACAGATGTATCGTAGGAGGGTGTAGCAACACCAATCGATGGGATTAGTACTCATCGTTTTCCAAAAGACCGGACAGTGAGAGAGAAATGGGAGCGCTTGGTCTACACAGGTTGTGCACTGAAACCGTGCAAAGCTCTCGCAGCCTGCTGGCGCTTCCGCACGTGACGTCACGAATCTGGCTCCAGACTCCCTTGGGATTTTTCCAGACGCGTTTTGTTATTTTATTTTTTTCTGCTGTAGACAGACGGCCTTGTGCAAAATTACCCTTCTGGATGAGTGTGTAAAGGGACATACTTTCATATAAAAAACCCCCGAAATTGGTCCAGAATATGCACTTTTTAAGTTGGTTTGGCAACCGCCAAAAAACCCTAAAGAAGAAGAAAATCATGGCGGAGCGTGTTGCTGAACCAACCAAGGACGAAATAAAAACTCGACTTGGAAACAAAACCCAAAAAGTACAAAAAAGCAACAAAATATGGAATTAAAGTATTTGATGTTAAAGAATTATTAATATTATTATCATTGCATTTTTCACAAATCGCTCCTGCCATTTCGCCGGTTTGTTTACATTCTAAGCAGAAATGATTTTGTCAGGCGTTTTGTATAAAGTTTTTATTTATCGAATTTGCAAAAAATACAAAAGCTCCGTTTCTCAACATCCAGTGAATGTGGATAGAATAAAACAGATATTCCACTCAATCTCATCGTACATGGCTTATAGCCGACTCGGTGCTACGCACCTCGTCAGCCATCAGCTCATGTACGACTCGATTTCATGGAATAACTTTTAAATATAAGTTCTACTGACTTTGAATTGAGTCAGGGTTTAAAAACAGTCGAATGTACAAATCCCGAATGATGAAGAAAGGACTATTTTTTTCATTTTCTTCATATTGAAAATGGCAACACGATAGAAACGGAAATGGCGTCTTTTGTTTGTTTATTTTTTCTTGGTAATAGTTTTGTCTTAATAATAGTAGTCGTAACAGTAAAATCCAGGCTCTTGAGTGGCACAATAAAAAAGTGCTCAACCAATCATCGGGAGCTCAAGTATGCAGAAGAGGGCAGACAGCCTGAGATCGCTATCCTGTGATGCATGAGCAGAATTTCAAGGAAAAAAAATTGCACCTGGTTGGCTTCACGTGTCTCAGGCCCTGTCCACACGGCAACGGATTCAGGTGACTCCGATACAATTGCTTATCGTTTAGGCCTGGCGTCCACACGGCACCGGCGTTTTGGGTGCCCAAAACGCAATCTTTTTGAGAACGGGTTCCAGAGTGGAAAGATCTGGCAACGTTGCCATTGTGAAGTCGTCTGGATGAGTAGAACGGATTTGTTTACGATGACGTCACAACCACATGACTGTGAGTGCTTCACGCCGGGTAGAAGTGTAACGAACTCGATGCGAGTTGTCAACAAATCCTATAACTTGGTTCATGAAACGCGCTTACAAAATATTTTCACTGTGAATATTTATTGTGTAATGGTGCAAAGTGAGAGAGAGAGAGAGAGAGAGAGAGAGAGAGAGAGAGACTCTGCCCTTAGGGCAGAGTCAATCCCGCCAGCAAAAATAAGGAAAAAAAGGAGCGATTTCACCTCTTCAGATGTTGGTTTAAATCCTACAATACATTCCTCAAAAAGGACGTAGAAGAAATTAATCCATCAACGTGTAGCATTCAATTTATTCCGGACCATTAAAGACGCCGCCTTCCGCGTAGAATCATACGTCATCCTCGTCGCCATATTGGATAGGTCAAAGCGGAGAATAAAGATTCATGTGCTGCGTTTAACTGTACCAACAGGTTTACCGTCCAAACAAGATCATATGGGATTACCTTTCACAGGTGAGAAACAACAAATTAATCCATCAACGTGTAGCATTCAGTTTATTCCGGACCATTAAAGACGCCGCCTTCCGCGTAGAATCATACGTCATCCTCGCCGCCATATTGGATAGGTCAAAGCGGAGAATAAAGATTAGCTGCGTTTAACTGTACCAACAGGTTTGCCGTCCAAACGAGATCACATGGGATTACCTTTCACAGGTGAGACTGGAAAAATACTTTTCATTGTATTTGGTCATTATAATGTAATTTTACGAACAGATTTTCCTGACTTTGTGGCTAATATGAAGTCTCACGCATAATAGTTTATGCGCATGCGTCCTTACTTCTTCTATTGTTCTGGTGTCTCCGAAGGGACCGTCTTACAGCGCCCCTAGAGGTGTGGCATGTGTATTGCATCGTTTTCAGCAAGCGTTGCGTTGCCATATGGACCTGATATTTTACTGATCGTTGCCCATTTGGACGCGATATATTTTTAAATAACATCTCGTTGTCGTGTGGATGTAGCCTCAGAGGAAGCATGTATTAGCCTTTATCCTGTCTGTTTGGTAGCTGTTATATACTGTAATTAACAATTATTCCACGAAATCGAGCCGTACATGAGCTGATAGCCGATGAGGCGAGTAGCACCGAGTCGGCTATAAGCCATGTACGATGAGATTGAGTGGAATAACTGTTTTATTCTATCCACATTCACTGGATGGCCACTTTTTTTTTTTTTGCAAATTCGATAAATAAAAACTTTATACAAAACGTCCGACAAAATCATTTCCGCTGAGGCGGATTTATTAAAAACCGTTCGATGGCTGCACAAATTGACTTTCATGTTGTTGTTGTTTTTTTTTTTTTTGTAGAAAGTGCCGTCTTTGTGTCTGAGTGCTGTCGTGCCGAGGTATAGAACAGCTTTAGACATTTATTTAATTCTTCCTTGGACATTTCAGTGATGTAATTTTCAAACTTCTTTGAGCTTTTGAACCAGTCTAAAAAAAAAAAGGCAACCAATTTTAACACTTAACATGAGCGTAAACAAACCGGCGAAATGACAGGAGCAATTTGTGAACAATGCGATAATTCTTGAAAAAAAAAAGGTACGTTCTTACCATCAAATACTTTCATTCCTTATTTTGTTGCGCTTTTTTTGTATATTTTCAGGTTTTGTTTTCGAGTCGAGTTTTTAATTCGTCCTCGGTTCGTTCAGCAACATGCGCCGCCATTTTGTTTTTCTCTACTCACGGTATATGAGCTGATAGCCTAGTAGTAGAGTAGCCAATCATACCCCTTTTCCACTAAATCAGTTCCAGGGCTGGTTCGGGGCTGGTGCTGGTTCACAACTCGTTCAACTTGCGAGCCAACTGAGAACCAGTTTGCTTTTCCATAGCTCAGGGTGCTAAGGGGAGCCACGTCATTACGTCGCTGTATACGTCAGTTACGTCGCTGCGTTTGCATAAACCTTGGCGCGAATATCAAAGCAACAACAACACGGAGAAGAAGAAGCAGCAACAATAATGGATGATTTCGCATTTGTACAGCTGCTGCTTCTCGTCGCTTAGAAATGGCGACCTTTCACGGTCTTGCGATTGTTGTTGGTCTTAACAACTCCGCCCCCTGCTGACGTCAGCGCTTCTTTCCTCTGGCCCAGCAGAGAGTTGGTGCTACCCTGGAACTGTTTTTTCTGGGCCCAGAGCCAGTTCTTTGTCAGTGGAAACAGAAAACCTGGTTCCAAACTACCGTATTTTTCGGACTATAAGTCGCACTTTTTTTCATGGTTCAGCTAGCCATGCGACTTATACTCCGGTGCGACGTATATACGTTTTGTTTTGTTTTTTCACCGCGGAATAACTGGAGCTGATGCCACGCAGAAGAAGAGGAAACGGGGCTTCGTCTGCCGCTGGAGGCAGAGTTGTTCAGAAGCGACACCGAGGATGAGGAATTCAATGGATTTGCTGATTTGGAGTGAAATCATCAGCTTGATAAACTTGATTGACCTGTGTTTTATTATTAATGATAGGCCTATAGTTATTTAAATAAGTTATGTAATGATTTTAGCCAGTGCTTAATTTGTGAAGTGGGAGGTCCCGGAACGCAGGAGGTGGGTGGGTCCGGCGACTCAAAAAAAAAAAAAGGTGGGGGGTGGTTTACTATAACTTTACGCACACGAGCTTATTGTGTGTGTAAAAAAATAATAATAATATCAGACATTATGATCTTAGAAAACGCTTTAGTGACGAACAGTTACAGACAGTAATATGTCGTGATATGTTATAAAATGTTGTTTTTATTAGGCTATATATTAAATTATATATTAAATTTATCTTCTAAAATAACAGACTGTACTCATCACAACCGGTTTATTTCACCATTGGAGATCAGATCACACAAGACATGAGTTAAATTACTCTTTTTAAGGATTTAAGTAGGGGATTTAAAAGCGGTTGTTGTTGTTTTTTCACTAGACGGTTGTCTTTGGAGATGATATACCTATAGCCTACTTGACCTCTGATTTAATGAAATAAAATTCGACAAAAATGAAGAATGACTCTCCTCGATGATGACTACAGCTTTAATAACACAGATGAAAGAGCCATGGGGCGATAATAAGCCCTACCGGTAAAAATATTCTAAAAGCAAACTGATTAATGCATCAGTAATAGGCTACTAATATTAGTTATAATAATAATAATAATATGGGCTATTAGTAATAACGATAGTGATAGTATTAAAGATAGTAGTAGATATTTAAAATAATCAGACTAGGCTACTTACAGGGCAAAGGGCGCGTTATCACTGCTCAGCTGTTCGTTTATTAAATAAACAATGCAGTCGCGCAGTAACCACGCGCCGCTTATCAGATACAATCACAGATTCTATGGATAGAATAACCCTTCAAAAAAGTGCGACTTATAGTCCGGTGCGACGTATATATGTTTTTTTCGTCTTCATAATGCATTTTTTGGCTGATGCGACTTAAACTCCGGAGCGACGTATAGTCCGGAAAATACGGTAAGCACTGGCCCCGAACCAGCCCTGGAACTGCTTTGGTGGAAAAGGGGCATCAGAGCGCACGATTGCTCATATCCAGTGAATGTGGATAGAATAATAAAAAGGAGCTGACTGGTGGGTGTGAATTGGCAGATGACTAAATTAATGGAGAAAATGAATGGGAGGGGGTTATACCGTGACAACTTCACACCTTCCAGAGAACTGCTCCTGGGTAGAGGTCACGGATAGCGTAATGAAGGTTCTAACCATCGTACTTGTAGTTCTAAATGAACATACATTTTGGAAAAGTTGTAACTTTTAACACGATGTTTAGGACTACCAAGCACACGTTAAATTCATGAGCAGCAGCAATCCGTCTGGAAGTGGACTGCAGTGGAACTGGTGCGGCTTGCCACTCTGGGGCCCGAACGCTGCATGAACATGACCTTATGTCTGCGCTAGCCTTATCCTCACTTCAGACAGAAAGCTCCTTCTGCTGGAGGGAGAGTGTGGTGAATCAAAATGCTCCCTGACCTGCAGTACGCCTTTGAGAAAACCAGCATTTCATTAGTTTGACTCTCGCAGAGTCTGAAGACTCACGAGTGCAACTTCTAGACAGCCTGGGAGAAAAGTTTCAACTGTTCTGCTCGTCTTCATTTGGAAACCTGTTCAGGAAAGAAGCAGGACTCAACTCTTCTCGCCAGAACTGATGGTGTATATAATTTTCCCGTCTAAGCAATTAATACCTGCAGCTATTTTATTGTAGATTTCTTTTGACAAAATAATATATATATATATATATATATATATATATTTTTTTTTTTCGCAGTCCGGTTTCCATCAAATCCTGCGCTCTGATTGGCTGGCGAGCAGGTCCGTATCCTACGATACAGACCCCGGTTACGGACCCTGTCGACTCACTCGTTCACAACAACAACAAACATAGTCGCATTTTTTGTCAACATTTATCTTTTTTATAAGATTTATTTATAAGATTATCAAATCTTATACATTTTTGCCAGCATTTCTCAGGAGAATAGCATTAATTTTGCAGCATGGATAGCGATAACGACAGTCTTCACAGCGAAAGCGAGTTTTACTACCCTGAGGAAGAAGAAATAAAAGAAAACATTTCAGGGGAAAGCTAAAAACCTCTAACTGTTGCTAACGCCGAGCAAAAACATGGCTGAATCCTGAATGACTCCTATTTGTATAAATAGGGGACTACATAGGCGGCAAAATGTAGTTTTTTTCCTGCCATGGAAGTGCACTTGTATACCGAGGAGGAAGCCATTTGCATTACAGCCGTGAATGAGGATTCAAAATGGCGGCTCGGCTCGGTTTTCCCTTTCGGACGCTCTCGTTTTCTGTTAGAATTTGGTAAAGAAAAAAATAAATATATTATTTACCAGCTTAAGGTCGAGCCGTATGGTGAAATACCGTGACCTCGGCCTTGAATACTGACCTCGGCCCAGAGGGCCTCGCTCAGTACTTTCAAGACCTCGGTCACGGTAAATCAGTCCTTTAAAATTGTCCAACTTGCACATAAGGATAAATCGTATTAAATAATAATATTCAATACAGCTTAATACCAAATAACTGCAAAGTACACAGTTCTGTCTTCTGAAGACTTTACCTCTTAAACTCTCAGAAAATATTCAACAGTTATTCCACAAAATCGAGTCGTACATGAGCTGATAGCCGACGAGGATTTTGGATCACCGGATTTTTTGCAAATTTTTTGCAAATTCAATTCATAAAACCTTTGTGCAAAACGTCCGACAAAACCATTTCCGCTTTGAATGTAAACAAGCCGGCGAAATCACAATCGCAATTTGCGAAAAATGCTATAATAATAATAATTCTTGAAAAATTTTTAAAAGATACATTCTTACCGTCAAATACTTTGTATTTTTTGGTGGTTTTGTTTTCGAGTAGAGTTTTTATTTCGTCCTCGGTTGGTTCAGCAACGCGTTCGGCCATTTTGTTTTTCAAATCCAAGCTAATAAATATCAGCGAGCACCTCGGTGTGATCAACTGAAGCGAGCGATTTCATGCACGTTATTTGCTCGGGAATCCTCTCAAATTAAATATCTTCCCAGCCACAGAACGGCCTGATATTTTGTGAACTATTACAGAAATAAACATACCGTATTTTCTGGACTATAGAGCGCACCTGTATATAAGCCACATCCGCTCTATTTTAAAAAAAAAATTTAAAAAAGATATACAAGCCGCACCGGGCTATAAGCTGCAGATATCTATGTTGAAAAATTAGATATTTACTGCATGTACAGAACGATTTTGTACTGTAAATGTACATGTATGTACCTGAACAGATTCTTTCCGAACAGTGCCTTTTAACACGGCAGCAACTTTGCTGATTAAAACGGAACAGAACCAAGAGAAAATAACCGGTATTTATTTACCTTCATTTCTCCTGTGTTTGAAACCACAAGTCACTTTAATCATCTTCGCTGGATTTGAAAATAATTCCCAGTTAGTAATTTGTCGTGCGTGTTCTATCTGCTAAAGATCTGCTAATTCTTCTTTGCATTGATTTTTCGTCTATCTTATTTTTGATTCTACTTCCGGTTAGAGCGCCCCTAAAAAAATCCACAGAACAGCCGCACCTTTGTATAAGCCGCATGGTTCAAAACCTAGGAAAAAAGTAGCGGCTTATAGTCCAGAAAATACGGTATATCACAACGAGCACATTTCAAAGGGAACTAAATTTCACCGATTTTATGAAATCGAAAGGCCGTCTAGCTTTAAATGAAACGTGCTAAAAAATAAAATGTGTAAAAAGTAGAATAAAAAAAAGAATCCTGCTGCAAACCACTGATAACTTCTCCAATAAATAAAAGATTCTCAAAGAAATTAAAATGAGATGAAGTTTTCCGTAAAGTGCAGCATGAACAGTTTCAGCTAGTCCTCTGAAATGACGGATCTGCTGGCAATTACAGAATCTGAGTGATCAAGTTCGACGTGTTGCCAAAAGCATCCCTGAACTATGTCAGCACACTACTTTCATCTTATCCACTTGTCTTTGTCCGTTGTTGTATTTTACCGGGAAACTGAAGTGTTCTCAAACGGGAGAGCTTAATGATAAGGGCGGGTCTTTGAGCTCTGGTTTCTCGTTCACGTTAGCCATGACGTTCGCTAGCGTGGCTGTGCGTGTCATGCGTTCGAAGTGCGAGGCAGAGATTTAACATGGGCACCGTCCGCTACTTATTATGTCCTTGTGGGAACTCGGATTTCATCCTGTTAAGAAAAAGCCTACTGGTAAAGATTGCATCGGGTCCACATCTGCACCATATACCGACAGTCCTGTACCGAAACCGTACGGTACGAATATGTGTACCATTACACCCCTATTGTTTACCAAACCATTATGCTCGTTTCTAAATATTGTTCCAAGATTGTCTAATTTTTGTCTCCAGAAAGAAAACAGACGAAGGCACGTTTCGCTAAAGCCCGTCGCACACGGGCGATTTTCTGTCGCTTGGTCTTGCAACTTTTTGACGCAAGCGAAAAATCGCGTCGTGTGCTGATATTTGCGACGGCGATTTTTTTGTTGCTTGTGACAGATCACAGGTAGCAAGCATGCTTGATATTCTGCGACCAAAAAAAAAAATAAAAATCACCAGTTGTTGCAGAGATATCGCCGTATGTGCGTGTCTTTGCGATCACCTCCAAAGGCTAAGCCTGTGAAGTAGTCGCGTGATTTCTACGTGACTCGCATCCCCCTCCCCAAATCGCCCACTGGTCGCAGATAACGCGCACACGCAGCTATCCGAGAGGCGAAGCTTGCGTCCAAATATCGCAGTACGCTTGCGGCGAGAAGTTGAATGTCTCATTTTCTGATTTTGATGCACCACTCTTCTATCTTCCCTTTCTTCCTTGACCTGTCGTGAGAGAGGTGATGCATATGGTTGTGACGGCTGGGCTGGCATGTAGGGGTTCTCATTATTCATTCCTTAACGAGCCTTCACTCGGGTTCTAACGAGCCGTAATTACCTCGGTGGCGCCGCTGGAATCGATGCATCTGTTGAAGCTGTGCCCACTGAATGGCCAGCCATTTATATGGACACGTTTAGACTCCCAAAGAGCCTTTCGTCTTCACTTTCTGATCCTGCTTTGTCTCTTTTATATATATATTATATATACACACACACAGAGAACAGAAAATACAAACTCGAACGCTTCTCAGCACGTCTCTTACACGGCTTTTTGGGGGTTAAATTCTTGGAGTGTTTACAATCAGAGGTGTTCACAGTCTGCTTTCGCACCTGTTCAGGCTGTGGGTTTCCTCACAGGAACAAGCTTGTAAGAATATGTCTGTGTAAGACACTCGAGAGGGAAATGTCGCGCGATGGAAAAACATTTGTTTGCAGTCTTTGCTTTCTTTGCACTTATGGCAGACATACGCCTGAGAAAATCTGGATGTTTGCTTTGGGATACCAGACGACGCTATTGCGAGTGGTTTATCTTTATCACTTCTTTATTTCTCTTGATGCCATCTTTCGTTCTCTTCATTTGAAGTTTTCTGTGAGGAATACATGGGAGGGGGGGAGGGTGAACTGGGTAAAAATCCCAATCTTGATTCGTTTTTTAATAGACTAGAAGCGCACTCGAGCCACCTGAACTTAGGATAATACTAAAGCTGTCCACCAAATTTCACTACTGAGCAATTCCAGCGTTATGGACGTGACACTTGAACTCAAAATGGCAACAAATGACCCAGTGCATGTTTTATTGTCTCCCAGTATTTAAACAGGTGTTGCATATTTTAAGGCTGTACCATACTGGAGAAGTGATAGAACAAGAACAATTCCCATAGTACATCTAGGGCATGCCAGAAAATGCCAATAAAAGATGCGTTATGGATGTGACAGAAAAAGTATCACTTTTCTTGGGTGACTGTACGTTTTTATCAAACTCTGTGAAATTGTAAACCTAATGTCGAAATGGAGATATCCATTTGATAGAGGGGTCCAAGGTGAATATTAAAAAATCTTTGTTTAAAATATTTTATATTTCATGCAGAGTTTCGGAAGGAAAAGTCAGCGTTATGGATGTGACGAAATTCCGTTATGGATGTGACGCGTCTGAAATGGACATGGCGTATGTTTAGAAAATCAGCAATTTAACCACCATAACCCTTTGAAAAACTCTCTAAATATCAGCTAAAACTATCAAAGTTCTTAAATAATATTTAGGATGGCTATTGTTTTGCTGTTTTGTGGATTTTAGCATACATTTCTGTGGCTTGTGGCAATAATATAGAATTGTACATGATCAAAGTTGATTTTAGCTTGGGTTTTACATTATAAGAAAGAAAGACTGACGGTGACATATTAGGTGATCAAAATGTGACAAATTGGTTCAACTTATTCACATCTGTAAAATACAGGCCTAGGTGATATCTCTGGGAGTGGTTTTGATGTATTACATGTTGCTTTATTTTTGCATGGTGAGGTTGACATTTACATGGAATTGCCCTACTTTTGAGTTACGCTGGGAAAAGACAAAAAAGTCCTGGATCCACATACGTATCCGGATTTGCCGCAAAATCTAATCAGTCGTTCCTTGGCCCATGGATCGCCTTTCCTCCAAATTTCATCCAAATCCGTTCACTATTTTCCGAGTTACGTTGGGAACAGACATACAAACAGAGGTGAAAACATAACCTCCTTCAACAGACGAAATGAATCAAAGGACAGTATTAAAGCACTTATGAACTATATTTGAATTTAGACAGGCTTTGCATGGAAAAGAGCATCATATATATTAGTGCTGTCAAGCGATTAAAATATTTAATCGCGATTAATGTCGCGACTGTCATAGTTAACTCGCGATTAATCGCAATTTAATCGCACATTTTTGTCACATGAAAAACCATTGTAATTCTCTTATCAGCATAAAAAAGTGAATGGGCTTGCTCACCGTTCGAACTACGGGGGTACTCGGGGGATCCGAGATCCCCTGAAACAGACATGAGATCCCTTGAAAACATGATTTGGGAAATGTTGGGGGGTCTCTAAAATATTGGCAAAATGATGTTTATTGACATAGCAATCGTGTGTAACGGGAAGCATTTGCATATCCGAAGTGAGCGCGTGATGGAGATCTGCGCTCTGAGACAAGCGCAAGCACCCCCCCCAAGGGAATAAAGGGACCCCCCGAAAATATCGGCATAGTTCGAACACTGGTTGTACCAATGTTTTTTTTTTTTTTTATTGCAGAGCATAACACGTCTTGTCACAGCCACTGCAAAGTGGGGCTGGAGCCGCCGATGGGAAAACGAAACCTAAGCCGAGCACCGTGGCTCTTCGGGGGAGGGCAGAGGACTCTGGCTGTGCGGGGCGTGGCATTACAGTCTAGCTGCTATCGTTTTTCTAAGCAAAGTCTCTGTTCCAAGTTTCTGGCAGTTTCAAAAGCTTATGAAAAACCTACATTATGTCACAGAGCGTTAATCTCACGATAAAAAAATTATCGCCGTTAAAATTGAGTCAAGTTAACGTGTTAATAACGCAACATTTTTGACAGCACTAATATATATATGTTATTTACCAGCTGGGAGGTCTGTATGATGAAATACTGTGACCGAGGTCTTGAAAGTACTGAGCGAGGCCCTCTGGGCCGAGGTCAGTATTCAAGGCTGAGGTCACGGTATTTCACCATACGGACCGACCTTAAGCTGGTAAATAATATATTAATTTTTTTCTTTACCAAATTCTAACAGAAAACGAGAGCGCCCGAAAGGGAAAACCGAGCCAAGCCGCCATTTTGAATCCTCATTCATGGCTGTAATGCAAATGGCTTCCTCCTCGGTATACAAGTGCACTTCCATGGCAGGAAAAAAACTACATTTTGCCGCCTATGTAGTCCCCTATTTATATCGGAGTCATTCAGGATTCAGCCATGTTTTCCTCGGCGTTAGCAACAGTTAGAGGTTTTTAGCTTTCTCCTGAAATGTTTTCTTTTATTTCTTCTTCCTCAGGGTAGTAAAACTCGCTTTCGCTGTGAACACTGTCGTTATCGCTATCCATGCTGTAAAATTAATGCTATTCTCCTGAGAAATGCTGGCAAAAATGTATACGATTTTTGATAATCTTATAAATAAATCTTATAAAAAAGATAAATATTGACAAAAAATGCTACTATGTTTGTTGTTGCTGTGAACGAGCGAGTCGCCAGAGGTCCGTAACTGGGGTCCGTACTATAGGATACGGACCTGCTCGCCAGCCAATCAGAGCGCAGGATTTGATGGAAACCGGACCGCGAAACAAATACTTAATATTATTGATACAACGGTTAGTTCTGGTCCAGTAACAGTCCTGGAATGTTCCAGGAGTGCTGATATTTCATGATAACGGCACTTGGATGTTTGACTGCGTATCTCCCTCCACCATGTCCACGTAAAATTCCACTACATTGAAATGGTTACGACGCTATAATGTTAGCGACATCAGACACGGCAAATGATACTTTTCAGGAAGGTATCTTTTGACTTAAAATATGAAAGCTTGTCAGATGAAGATGAAAGGAAGAAAGGACGCCAAGATCACTGGACGCACCTTTAACAGGAATGTATAAAATCAACACGAGCTCACTAGCCGACGTGCAATCAAGTGATGTGGCTTCGTTGCGATCGAATTCCACTCACGGAGCAAAAACAAACGGAACATTTGGCCACGTTGTGTCCAAAATGTCAGTCACTCAATATTCTTTTCTTATTGGCTCATCCGGCCGACAGGTGATGAGCTCATGCCATCGTGTTGTCCATCCGACGTCGTCCACATTTCACGCAAATCGCTTCTTCTCTCTTAATTCTTCACTGATTTTTATTCTTTTTGGCAGGAAGGTAGGTCTGCCTGGGGTGCATATGGCTTCTATGCAGATTTGCATAATTGCAATTAATAATGAAGATATGGAGTAATTAATCAATCCCTAACGAGCAGTTTCCACACAAATCGCTGCTTCTCCCTCAATTCTTCACCGATTTTGATTCTTTCTGGCATGAAGGTAGGGGTACCTAGGGTGCATCTAACTTCTACCCAGATTTGCTTAATTACAATTATTAATGAAATTAATAGTGGACTAATTAAGCCTTGTTCAACAAAAATCGCTTCTTCTCTGTCAATTCGTCACTGCTTTGGATTCTTTCTGGCAAATAGGTCGGTATTCCTAGAGCGTATATAGCTTGCAACGTTTATTGCGCAAGATGGCCCACTTTAGATCGTTCCTTCCGGGCTAGACGGGGCCGGAGTGAGCTACGCCGTCATTGACGGTCTCGTTTATTTACAGAACTGTTGTCTAAAAGCAATATCACACTCAAGGTTGTGCTGTAGTACTGCATATCAGCGCGACGGTGATTAGCTACAATCACAACGAATCACAACCGTGATGATGTTCAAGTACAACAGCACTTAAGTAGTAATAAGTTTCCTGTTACTAAACCATTCATAATTAGTCAGTGCGTTTACATGCACATCCAAATCGAGCTACTGTCGGTAATCGAGCTAAGGGTCCCAGCAGGGGTGCCAGAGAAATCCAATCCTACATGCACACAAGGAAATCGAGCTATTGTGTGAGGTACATTGTGCACCCGAGTCACAGGTGGCGCTACACGCCCCATCGTGTTGGTACACTTCCGGTTGTCGTCATGAAGAAGAGCTATTCAAGAGTATAAACAAAGTTATCAGTTCTGTGTTCACAAGAAGAACGACGACAGCAACATCGATATATATATATATATTCAACTCCTTAAGCTGAATGAGCATGAACTCTATCTCCTCATTGCTCCAGAAGTGCACGTTTCTACTACTGTTGTCATGCCGACCGAGGCTGTTGTGTTTCCCGCTTGTGGTCTTGTCACTTCCGGAAGGGACAGTGCTGAAGTAAGTAGCTCGACTACGTAGCTCGATAGGGTTTACATGCACTAAGTAGCTCGGCTATAATCGCATAATCTAGGTCGCGTAGCTTGACTACGAGAAATCCAGTTCGGTTCAATTTCAGCCAAGCTAAGGTGTTTCCATGGCATTTAGAACTTCGATTTCAGTCGAGCTACGGCAGAAATTCGATTTTCTCTATGTGCATGTAAACGCACTGATTGTTGCTCAAATTGTATTTTCCAGGTGCTCTTCTACGATTTTATTCCCATCTGGGTCAGCCATGTCGATGTTTGTTTCTCTCAGGCCTCTTCTGAGAAAATTACGGGCCAAAATTACCGACTGTTGTTTCACCAAACTCGGCAGTCATCGGATAATTTTAGTCCTGTCCAGATACACGTCTGCGATTTCCTTCGCAGCTGTCACCACTTTGAGGAAAACAAGATGTTTGACTGCGACTACTTGTTATATTCAGTCCAACAGCATCTGTACGGTATCATTGACCCTCCCCCATGTATTAAACACTTCCTGAGTCATGAAAGAAAAACGGCTGCTTCTCATATTCTTTGTGGTTATTGTTTTATCGTGTTCTCACATCGCTGGTTCACCCCAAACTGAAACAAGAGCCAGCGTAGTTTCCCTGCTCCAGCGCCTCTTGGACTGCTCAAATGCCATGTTATGACTGGAACATGATCAGATGATCACGTGACTCAAATAGTCAGGTTCGTAGAAAATGCAGCCGGTGGTCATTGTGTTGCCGTCCAGATGTCTTGTAAACGTGTATTATTCTGATCCCTGATAAGCTAATCTAATCCGAATCAGACTACTGCTGCATTCAATGACTTGCTCTGAATTCTGAATAGTACGCACGTACTGTTTTTATAAAGACAGGTTTTCTTCCACGAGTGGTTTATGAGGTGCTGTAGGAGCTCAGGATTTTGGAAAGAATTACAGAAAGAATCAGGAACTAGATACACTACCGTTCAAAAGTTCGGGGTTCTTTATTTTTGAAAGAAAAGCACTGTTCTTTTCAATGAAGATCACTTTAAACTAATCAGAAATCCACTCTATACATTGCTAATGTGGTAAATGACTATTCTAGCTGCAAATGTCTGGTTTTTGGTGCAATATCTCCATAGGTGTATAGAGGCCCATTTCCAGCAACTCTCACTCCAGTGTTCTAATGGTACAATGTGTTTGCTCATTGCCTCAGAAGGCTAATGGATGATTAGAAAACCCTTGTACAATCATGTTAGCACAGCTGAAAACAGTTGAGCTCTTTAGAGAAGCTATAAAACTGACCTTCCTTTGAGCAGATTGAGTTTCTGGAGCATCACATTTGTGGGGTCGATTAAATGCTCAAAATGGCCAGAAAAATGCCTCGACTATATTTTCTATTAATTTTACAACTTATGGTGGGAAATAAAAGTGTGACTTTTCATGGAAAACACAAAATTGTCTGGGGTGACCCCAAACTTTTGAACGGTAGTGTAGATACTGTGACTAAAGTCACAGTGATTTGCACGAGCTGACCTGAACAAAATTTTTAAAGAACATTGAAAAAAAAAAGCCCGTTTTTCATGGATCATTCCAGTTCAGTGATCCAGATCAGCACCAAAAGTCAGAGCAACTTAATTCAGCCCAGAGGTATTCTTCATGTGATATTTAGTGATGATTGGTTGAAAATTGAGGGAGAACTAGCGTCCTAAAAAATGTTAGGAGAATCTCATTATCTCTAGCCGCTTTATCCTGTTCTACAGGGTCGCAGGCAAGCTGGAACCTATCCCAGCTGACTACGGGCGAAAGGCGGGGTACACCCTGGACAAGTCGCCAGGTCATCACAGGGCTGACACATAGACAACCATTCATACTCACAGTCAATTTAGAGTCACCAGTTAACCTAACCTGCATGTCTTTGGACTGTGGGGGAAACCGGACAGCGCGAACCACTACACCACCGTGCCACCTGTTAGGATAATAATAATAATAATAATAATAATAATAATAATAAAGAATAAGAAGAAAAAAGTAGAAAGATCATGTAATCCGTTGCGTTAAAAAAAAAAACGTGTTGTTGATTACAATCTTGATCTCAAGTGCGGGAAGCCATAGCCTAATGGTTAAAGAAGCAGCTTTGGGACCAAAAGGTTGCTGGTTTGATTCCCTGAACCAGCAGGAATGGCTGAAATGCCCTTGAGCAAAGCATCTGACCTCCAACTGCTCGCTGGGTACGCTGTACGTTGCTCCGGATAAGAGCGTCTGCTAAATGCCTACAGTGTAACGTAACGTAATGTCGGGACAAAAAATGGTGAATTACGTTTCAAGGATTGTGCGGCCCTTTTTTTTTTGGTGTGTCTCTCTCATTCTTTCTGTGAATCAATATATACACCTTTTTTTTCTTTCTTAGAAGCAGAGACATCTCACTTCTAGTTTGTTCACATGCTGTTGCTCGTACAAAGTTGGAAAATTGGACAGTGTGGGTTGCCAGTTTTCTTACGTGTCTTGTAAAGTGTTGGAGAATGCTTGAGGTTGTGTGTGTGTGTGTGGGAGGCATACTGGCACCAAGGAATTTGGCACCGACTCTGGTTGGCCGCTGGGAGAACCGGACTCTGTATCTGTCTCAGCTGGAGGATAGAGATAAAGCAACAAACAAATACACACACAGAGTTTCCTTACACATTCTGGGAAGATTCATTTTATCTGCACGTAGTTTATACTATGCTAAATTACACTCATCCACAGCTATGCAGCTGTTGGATTTTTACTCACTCTTGCGTATGTCCTCATTAAATGCCTGCGGGTGGGTGTGTGTCCGTCCGTCTGTCCACTGCCTTACCATTTCTAAAGCAAGTTCCGTGCACACACACACACACACACACGCTTACACACGGGCTGGTGGTTAGCATCAGTGAGTTTACCTCATTTCTCCCTGCCTTGCTGACTACAGACCCATGTTTACTGAGAAGCACACAGACCACACACACACACACACACACACACCACAGTGAGTTCAGTAAATCTTAAAATACTTGCTCCATTTGAGACACTATAGTGAGAGAGACAGCACTGCGCACAAGTAAATAAAAGAAAGACTGTACAGTGTTGGGGACGCTACTCTGCAATTGTCGCCTGTAGTGTAGGTAGCTACTTTGTCAGAAAGCTAATTTGTAGCTTAGCTATTTTCAGTTATGGGTTATGTGTAGCTTGATGAATTATAACTACAAAGTAACTTCAAGCAAAACATAACTTAAAATAGCTAAGCTACAGCCAAAATACCGTTTTGGCGAAGTAGCTAGCTATGCTACAAGTTACTAAGAAAAACTAGCCAACGCCACTGAAGCTGTTTTGTCAGAAATGTACCGTAGTTTGGCTGTAGCTTAGGTATTTTAAATAACGTGTAGCTTGTACCTTGATAAGATATAGAATTACAAACTAGCTTCAAGCAAAACATAAATGAAAATAATTAAGCTACAACCAAAATACTGTTTTGGCAAAGTAGCTAGCTATGCTACAAGCTACGAAGAAAAACTAGCCAGTTCCACTGAAGCCAGTTTGTCAGAAGTGTAATTTGGCTGTAGCTTTGCTATTTTCAGTTACGGGTAGCTTGTAGCTTGACAAATTACAATTGCAAGGTAGCGTCAAACTAAACATGACTTCAAATTGCTAAGCTACCGTCAAAATACTGTTTTGGCAATAGCTACACTACTGTGAAAAACTAGCCAACGAGACTGAAGACATTTTGGCTGTAGCTTAGCTATTTTAAATAATGTGCAGCTTGTACTTTAACAAGATCGAATTACAAAGTAGCTTTAAACAAATTATTTAAAATAGTGAAGCAATAGCCAAAATACCTTTTTGGCAAAGTAGCTAGCTATGCTACAAGCTACTAAGAAAAACTAGTCAACGCCACTAAAGCCAGTTTGTCAGAAGTGTAGTTTGGCTGTAGCTTAGCTATTTTAAATAACGCGTAGCTTGTACCTTGATAAGATAGAATTACAAACTAGCTTCAAACTCGCAAAACATAAAATAATTAAGCTACAATGAAAATACTGTTTTGGCAAAGTAGCTAGCTATGCTACAAGCTCTGAAGAAAAACTAGCCAACTCCATTGAAGCCAGTTTGTCAGAAGTGTAATTTGGCTGTAGCTTTGCTATTTTCAGTTACGGGTAGCTTGTAGCTTGACAGATTACAATTGCAAAGTAGCGTCAAACTGAACATGACTTAAAATTGCTAAGATACTGTCAAAATACCATTTTGGCAAAGTACAGTTAGCTACACTACAAGCTACTGTGAAAAACTAGCCAATGAGACAAGCCATTTTGGCTGAAGCTTAGCTATTTTAATAATGTGTAGCTTGTACTTTAATAAGATCAAATTACAAAGTAGCTTTAAAGAAAACATAACTTAAAATAGCTAAGTTATTGCCAAAATACTGTTTTGGCAAAGTAGCTAGCTATGCTACAAGCTACTAAGAAAAACTAGCCAACTACACTAAAGCCAGTTTGTCAGAAGTGTAGTTTGGCTGTAGCTTAGCTATTTTTAATAATGTGTAGCTCGTACCTTGATAAATTACAATTGTAAAGTACCTTCAAACTAAACATGATGTAAAATAGCTGCGTTACAGCCCAAAAAAAACTGTTTTGACAAAGTAGCTAGCTACACTGCAAGCTACGAAGAAAAACTAGACAACTGCACTGAAGCCATTTTGTCGGAAGTGTAATTTGGCTGTCGCTTTGCTATTTTCAGTTACGGAGCTTGTAGCTTGACAGATTAAAATTGCTAAGTAGCTTCAAATTGAACATGACTTAAAATAGCCAAGCTACAGCCAAAATACCATTTTGGCAAAATGGCTAGCTACACTACAGGCTACTATGAAAAACTTGCCAACTCCACTGAAGCCATTTTGGCTGTAGCTTAGCTATTTTAAATAACGTGTAGTTTGTATTTTGACAAGCTAGAATTACAAAGTAGTTTTCAGCAAGACATAACTTAAAATAGCTGAGCTACAGCCAAAATACCGTTCTGACAAAGTAGCTAGCTATGCTACAAGCTACTAACAACAAATAGATAGTTTTCATATGACATCACAGAGTCGGGGATTCCCTAGTGGCGGCCATCTTGCGGGTCAAGCTTACCGTACGGGTCACTGAGCACACATTGTAACGCGCGAGTACAAAGTCTTCAAAAGAACCCAAGCAGGCTATTTAAAGCTAGCAATGGTGCACACCTGTTGTATTCACGGCTGTCGTAATAGGTCCGATGACGACGTCAAGCGGAGCTTTTATGGAATTCCCACTGTACGGGAGCACGAAGGCGAGCAAACAAAGAAACTCAGCATACAAAGGAGAAATCTATGGCTTGCGAGAATCAACCGCAAGGATTATCAGCCTTCCAAACACAGCAAAGTCTGCTCCGATCATTTTATAAGTGGTAAGTTGTTTAAATAAACAATCAGTTGTAAAATTCCAATGTTTACATACCTTGGCTGTAATTAGGACACGACTGTCACTTGTTTTTATGTGGTGGACTTCGCGGACCCAGCCACAGACAAAATAATTGTATGACTCCAGCGACTTGTATGCTTCGAGGTCGTCAAGTGTGTAGGCACTTTTACTATTCACGAAATAGTTCACAATATCAGGGTACGATATGGATGGCAGCCCTGCATAGTCACTTGAAAATGCATCTTTGTCCACTTCGTAGGGGTCATTTCCCCCAATCAAGGCCAGTTTGGCTGCATACCGTTGTCGTGAGATGTCGTCCAATGTATCCATATCCTTCCGTTTGCTTGATTTTGCCGACATCGATCTTTATTTTAGAAAACTGACTATATAACTTTGTAAATTCGTCCGAGATAACGTAGCCGGTAATGGCGATGGTCGGTTTTGTTTGACCCACAAGATGGCGGCTGTAGGGCGTTCCCCGGAATGCCGTGACGTCAGTGAAAACTATCAATAGACCCTTTTCACTGACGTCACCGGAAACCGGAAGTAAACAAACCCTGCGCCATATTGGAAGACCAACAAACTCGTGATCAGGGGGAAATAACGGCAGCGCGCGGAATTTAAACCCACGAGGCACTTGATTCATCATAAACCTACAATGGTAAACTTTTGTGCTGTGTTAGGGTGTTCCAACAAAGCTGATGGGAAAGGTGAAAAGAAGTCGTTCTTCAGAATACCAGCTGTGATTGAGACACAAGGGGAGCAAACCAAGGAGCTTTCTGCCAGGAGACAGAGAATAAGTGCATTACTGAGCGTCTGTGAGCAAAGGAGAGCCTGAACGTTGCAACCTCCCTATTGGCTGTTTATTGGCTGTTCGTAAAAATGTATCAATTGTTGCCCTTCCCACGGGAATCATCGCGGGCTCGAGAGACGAGACCTGACGAGTTAGTTCGTTGGTAGCAGAACAAAATGTCTGGACACAAATCGGGTTTTCAGAAAAGGAAAGAAAATAAACGGAGGGTTGAAAATACAAAAAAGGAGGCAGAAAATGCAAAACGAGTTTTAAGGTAGGACAAATGGTTAATTTTCTGAGGCAGCCCGCCGTGGCTGCCTGCAGGCTTATTTATTATAGCCCATTTAGTTAAAATAGTTGATATAAAATGTTTAAAGTTATAGTTATGTGATGGTTGTCCTGATTTAGACTGTTTTTTTTGGGGGGGGGGGGGGGGGGTTGCACGATGTTGCACCCGGATCCAGATTAGGGCAGAACCGGCCCTGGCTACATTTCAGGTGTAGTTTGTTTTATGTATGTATGTACTTGCATAGATGTGTACTTGGTCTTCCAATATGGCGCCTAACAAAATCTCGCGGCGCGGTGACGTCATGCGGTAGCCCTCTATACTCTCCCTGAAGCCATTTGTCAAACTGAAGAACAGTAATTGTGATGCGCTAACTACTCCTTTACTGTGTGTGCGTGCGGTAGGGGGTGGGGTGGGGGGTTTAGCTCAGAAGCTGGGGACGCACTGGTCAGCCACTGGGAAAGCTGGACACTGCATCTTTCGGCTGGAGGAAAGAGATAAAGCAGACAAGTCTCAGCCAGAAAGAGACACACATGCACAGACACCCATGTTGGCACGCTGAAAGAGGCAGACAAGAGACGGAAACACACACACCAGGACGCCAGTTATTTCACATGAGATTTGGTTTGGGTTGGAAAGATTTCATGCCAAACTGAAGTTTAGTATTTAGCAGATTAGCACGCACACAGCTCCTGACTACATATAGATTGCAGTTATTTGGGTGGCTGAATTTTACCCGGGATGTGAGGTAGGTGTGTGTGTGTGCGTGCTAATGCTGTTTGTGTTTCTACAACCCCGATTCCAAAAAAGTTGGGACAAAGTACAAATTGTAAATAAAAACGGAATGCAATGATGTGGAAGTTTCAAAATTCCATATTTTATTCAGAATAGAACATAGATGACATATCAAATGTTTAAACTGAGAAAATGTATCATTTAAAGAGAAAAATTAGGTGATTTTAAATTTCATGACAACAACACATCTCAAAAAAGTTGGGACAAGGCCATGTTTACCACTGTGAGACATCCCCTTTTCTCTTTACAACAGTCTGTAAACGTCTGGGGACTGAGGAGACAAGTTGCTCAAGTTTAGGGATAGGAATGTTAACCCATTCTTCTCTAATGTAGGATTCTAGTTGCTCAACTGTCTTAGGTCTTTTTTGTCGTATCTTCCGTTTTATGATGCGCCAGATGTTTTCTATGGGTGAAAGATCTGGACTGCAGGCTGGCCAGTTCAGTACCCGGACCCTTCTTCTACGCAGCCATGATGCTGTAATTGATGCAGTATGTGGTTTGGCATTGTCATGTTGGAAAATGCAAGGTCTTCCCTGAAAGAGACGTCGTCTGGATGGGAGCATATGTTGCTCTAGAACCTGGATATACCTTTCAGCGTTGATGGTGTCTTTCCAGATGTGTAAGCTGCCCATGCCACACGCACTAATGCAACCCCATACCATCAGAGATGCAGGCTTCTGAACTGAGCGCTGATAACAACTTGGGTCGTCCTTCTCCTCTTTAGTCCGAATGACACGGCGTCCCTGATTTCCATAAAGAACTTCAAATTTTGATTCGTCTGACCACAGAACAGTTTTCCACTTTGCCACAGTCCATTTTAAATGAGCCTTGGCCCAGAGAAGACGTCTGCGCTTCTGGATCATGTTTAGATACGGCTTCTTCTTTGAACTATAGAGTTTTAGCTGGCAACGGCGGATGGCACGGTGAATTGTGTTCACAGATAATGTTCTCTGGAAATATTCCTGAGCCCATTTTGTGATTTCCAATACAGAAGCATGCCTGTATGTGATGCAGTGCCGTCTAAGGGCCCGAAGATCACGGGCACCCAGTATGGTTTTCCGGCCTTGACCCTTACGCACAGAGATAATTCCAGATTCTCTGAATCTTTTGATGATATTATGCACTGTAGATGATGATATGTTCAAACTCTTTGCAATTTTACACTGTCGAACTCCTTTCTGATATTGCTCCACTATTTGTCGGCGCAGAATTAGGGGGATTGGTGATCCTCTTCCCATCTTTACTTCTGAGAGCCGCTGCCACTCCAAGATGCTCTTTTTACGCCCAGTCATGTTAATGACCTATTGCCAATTGACCTAATGAGTTGCAATTTGGTCCTCCAGCTGTTCCTTTTTTGTACCTTTAACTTTTCCAGCCTCTTATTGCCCCTGTCCCAACTTTTTTGAGATGTGTTGCTGTCATGAAATTTCAAAATGTCTCACTTTCGACATTTGATATGTCGTCTATGTTCTATTGTGAATACAATATCAGTTTTTGAGAATTGTAAATTATTGCATTCCATTTTTATTTACAATTTGTACTTTGTCCCAACTTTTTTGGAATCGGGGTTGTAGAATTATCTGATGACGTCCTCAACACTCAAAACACGCGTACAGTTTCATTTGTATGGCTTTTTTTAAACATTTTCAGGAAGTATCTTTACGAAAATCCTTTAGGTCCCTAATGAGCAAGCGAGAAGTGACGGTGGTGAGGAAAATCTCCTCGAGAAGACACGAGGAAGAAACTTTGAGAGGAACCAGACAGAGTTCCAATTCCGAGTGACACCAGATAGTCGGATTATCACTCGTTCCAGCATGCAGGAGTAGAAGAATAAAAGCAAACAGTGTGTTGAAAAGATTAGAGCGAGCGCCCTGGGATGAGCACAGGATATTCTTCATGATTACAGCAGCAGTTCTTACGTCCAAATCTACAGATTTGGGCGCAGACTCTTTCCGGGAAGTGCAAGCTAAATGTTGCGAGCGGAAGTAGAGCATCAGGGTGAATCGGGCAGGACCAGAGTTGAAAATCATACAGTGGTATAAAAATCACCTTGTGGCATCTTGGAGTCTAGACTTTGAAGGACAACTGGCATTGTCGACTAATAGCCAACTCACTTCTGAGTCTCGTGCTATTGAAAAGAATAATGTGACCGAAAACGAAATGGACGTAATTGTGTTTTGAGATCAAAAATAGCCTCTAAAAAAAAAAAAAAAAAGAGAGAGAGAGAGAGAAGGCCAAGTTAGCGAGTGTTTGTCCGTTCCCATCAATTGCGGCATCTGTCTATTGATACTGATGTCACTTTGATGGGCTTGCCTCATTCTGCTGCCAGACACTATCCTGAGGAACAGATGAGAGGGAAAAAGCAAGCACACACAGTATATACATCAGCTTTTCTCGACACACACACGCTCACGCTCACGCTCATACCCGTGCTCTGTGAAGCGAATCGGCGCTGTGTGAAGCTATGGGTCAGAGAGCTGACACACAGGGAGGGAAGCACAATAGTGGATCAGCTCTGCCTCTTACAGATAACACACACACACACACACACACACACATAAGCCTGCCCAAGCTTTGATGCTCACAAATGACCACCGGCAGCGAGCCTGGTAATGAAGGGGATTTTATTACAGACTGGAATAGATGCCATTTATAGTGCAGTCCATAACTAATTGGACAGTGACAAATCATTGTCGATCTGACAGCACGTACATCCATATCGGAATGATAGTACTATTCGTTTATAGTTCTGGAGTCGGGCAATTGGCTGCCGTTGTTTCTTCTAACTGTGTAGTTCTGCTTCATTAGTTTTGCGAGGTGATGTTTTCTGAAGGTCTGGTTTGTTCTCATTAGTACATCTGTTATTATTCTCTCTACATGCATTAGATATGAGCAATCGTGCGCTCTGATTGGCTACTCTACTACGAGGCTATCAGCTCATATCCCGTGAGTAGAGAAAAACAAAATGGCGGCGCATGTTGCTGAACCAACCGAGGACGAAATAAAAACAAAACCCCCAAAATATAAAAAAAAAAGGAACAAAATATGGAATGAAAGTATTTGATAGTCAGAACGTACCTTTTTTTTAATCTTTCAAGAATTATCACATTTTTCACAAATCGCTCCTGTGATTTCATCGGTTTGTTTACATTCTAAGCGGAAATTATTTTGTTGGATGTTTTTTCTTAATACAAAAAAAAGTTGTTTTTTTTTAAATCTCATCTCATTATCTCTAGCCGCTTTATCCTGTTCTACAGGGTCGCAGGCGAGCTGGAGCCTATCCCAGCTGACTACGGGCGAGAGGCGGGGTACACCCTGGACAAGTCGCCAGGTCATAGACACAGACAACCATTCACATTCACACCTACGGTCAATTTAGAGTCACCAGTTAACCTAACCTGCATGTCTTTGGACTGTGGGGGAAACCGGAGCACCCGGAGGAAACCCACGCGGACACGGGGAGAACATGCAAACTCCACACAGAAAGGCCCTCGCCGGCCACGGGGCTCGAACCCGGACCTTCTTGCTGTGAGGCGACAGCGCTAACCACTACACCACCTTGCCACCCAGTAAATAATATATATATTTTTTCTTTACCAAATTCTAACGGAAAACGAGAGCGCCCGAAAGGGAAAACCGAGCCGAGCCGCCATTTTGAATCCTCATTCATGGCTGTAATGCAAATGGCTTCCTCCTCGGTATACAAGTGCACTTCCATGGCAGGAAAAAAATGACATTTTGCCGCCTATGTAGTCCCCTATTTATACAAATAGGAGTCATTCAGGATTCAGCCATGTTTTTGCTCAGCGTTAGCAACAGTTACAGGTTTTTAGCTTTCTCCTGAAATGTTTTCTTTTATTTCTTCTTCCTCAGGGTAGTAAAACTCACTTTCACTGTGAACACTGTCGTTATCGCTATCCATGCTGTAAAATTAATGCCATTTTGAATCCTCATTCACGGCTGTAATGCAAATGGCTTCCTCCTCGGTATACAAGTGCACTTCCATGGCAGGAAAAAAACTACATTTTGCCGCCTATGTAGTCCCCTATTTATACAAATAGGAGTCATTCAGGATTCAGCCATGTTTTTGCTCGGCGTTAGCAACAGTTAGCAGTTTTTAGCTTTCTCCTGAAATGTTTTCTTTTATTTCTTCTTCCTCAGGGTAGTAAAACTCGCTTTCGCTGTGAACACTGTCGTTATCGCTATCCATGCTGTAAAATTAATGCTAATCTCCTGAGAAATGCTGATAAAAATGTATACGATTTTTTGATAACCTGATAAATAAATCTTATAAAAAAAAGATAAATGTTGACAAAAATTGCTACAATGTTTGCTGTTGTGAACGAGCGAGTCGCCAGAGGTCCATAACTGGGGTCCGTACTGTAGGATACGGACCCGCTCGCCAGCCAATCAGAGCGCAGGATTTGGACCACGAAAAAAATAAAAACAGTTATTCCACTCAAGCTCGTCGTACATAGCTGATAGCTGACTCGGTGCTACGCACCTCATCGGCTATCAGGTCATGTATGACTTGATTTCGTGGAATAGCTGTTAAATATAAGGCCTGTTGGACAACTATGAAAATGGCGGTACTTATCAGTACTCGTTATATCCTGGTTAGTGGCATGGTGGACCCGGTGCTTCAGTAATGTTGTTGTATTTGATACACTAATCCCAGCGCCAAACAGACCATCTTCAGCAGCGTCACTGCTGTGAATTACTACAGGTGTTCATCACTCAATTATGTGGTCAGAGGTGACCCACAATCAACAGATCCACAGAATGATGGGTAACGTATTGTATTTACAGTACCCGTCAAAAGCCTGGACACGTGTTTAAAAAAAAAAAAACACACATCACATTAAAATTGTTGTACACGTTCTTTATTTTTACACGTTATCATTGATTTACGATCACTGTGCAGGCACTCTGGACTCACTGCGTTAATCAAAGTTAGATGTTGTTGAAAGCGTGCATCTCGGGTGGTACATCCAACCTACAACACTATTTTGATTTGATGCTCAGAAAAGCACTGAATTCTGTGTGAGACTTTCATGAGCATAAACAGTCACATTTCGGGCGGCACGGTGGTGTAGTGGTTAGCACTGTCGCCTCACAGCAAGAAGGTTCCGGGTTGGAGCCCAGCGGCCGGCGACGGCCTTTCTGTGCGGAGTTTGCATGTTCTCCCCGTGTCTGCGTGGGTTTCCTCCGGGTGCTCCGGTTTCCTCCACAATCCAAAAGACATGCAGTTAGGTTGACGTGGGGTGGCCTTGGGCTGAGGTGCCCTTGAGCAAGGTACCGAACCCCTGACTGCTCCCCGGGCGCTTTGGTGTGGCTGCCCACTGCTCTGAGTGTGTGCATGTGTTCACTGCTTCAGACGGGTTAAATGCAGAGGATGAATTTCACTGTGCTTGAAGTGTGCATGTGACAAATAATAAAGGTTTCTTCTTTTCTTCTTAATTTCTTGCACTGGTTTCGTAAATATAACATGTGTGTGCAGTTTTAACATACATTACGAGTATGTCTGTACAGGACTGCATAAAGATTGTTAATAAATAGCACAGAGGCAAAATATCAAATGCTGAAACAGAAATTTTCTTGCTTTTTCAAAAACGTATGTTCCTTTTGAATTTGACGTCCGCAACATGTTTCAAAAATAGTTGGGACAGGGCCGTGTTGAGCACTGTGTTGCATCACCTCTACTTTTAACAACACTGTAAACGTTTGGGAACTGAGGAGACCAGTTGCTGTAGTTTTGAAAGAGAAATGTTGTCCCATTCTTGCCTGATGTACAATTTCAGTTGCTCAACAGTTCGGGGTCTCCTTTGTCGTGTTTTGCGCTCCATAATGTGTCAAATGTTTTAGGTCCAGACTGCAGGCAGGCCAGTTTAGCACCCGGACTCTAAAAAAGGATTTTCAACAAAATAACTGAGAAAATATAGCATGAATATTGTATTTTGCAGTGTTTCTCGAAGGAAATTGTAATCGTACCATGCAAAAATATGATTTTATTTATTTTTATTTTAATTAGCTGCTCTGTGCTGTCCAGGGTCTGAGATAAAGGCTGGTTTAATTAACACCATGACCGCATGGTGGATATGGTGCTCCTGTGGTCTGGTATAAATTGGGCATAAAAGGAGCTCCTAAATTAATGAAACTACATTTTTACAACAATTAGTGGTTGGTAAAAAATCTCCTGCGATCCCAACCATGTTGCCGCCAAGGATAAGAACTTATGCAGTAATTGTACTCCTACAGACTGACCTACCATGGTCTATGTTGGATTAAGTAAAAGAATAAGAAATCAGCTCCTCGGAAATGAAGCAGGCTGCTGCATCATACTTTTCTTCAGTCCTGTCAAACCTCTAGCACCATTTTGCTCTTAGCAGGTGTGACAAAAATCTTTTGGCCACTCTTGAGCACAATAATGAGAATATTTGTATAAATCCTGTGCACAGTTACGGTTGACTCACAAAGCTCCAGAAATAGCTTTGACAGATTTGAAAAACCTTTTTAGACTTTTTTTGGTGGGGAGAAACGGGGGATTGTCTTCTTTATTATTTTCCAGCGGCATAAGCTTAATCACGTTTAATCCGGTCTTGACCGAGTGCAGATCCCTCTATGGAGGAGGAATGGAGTGAAACCGGCCAAGCGCTTAATATCAGCAAATCCTCTCCAGATCGTCAGGGGCAGGCGGTGAGCGCTCGGCTGTAAGAGATGATACATTTGAGTTCCTTCACTCTGTCTGAAGAAAGAGATTTGAAGAGAGAAAGGATTTGGTGATGGATTTAGAGGTGGAAAAGGTGAAAAGGGGTGGAGTCGAGCGCTTTCCAGACCATGTCGTGAGCTTGGGTAATTGGTTTAACGCCCTAATATCTTTTTTAAAACCTAAAGCCATGCTTTTTTTTTTCCTGATATCATTTGGCATCTTATTGAAGCCAGTATAAAGTGATTTGTTGTAGGTGCGTATTTACAGAAGATTTTGGGTGACCTAGATTTCCATTACTTGTTAGTTTGGGTATTTAACACCACGTTTCTTTTAATTACAGAAGGAGGTTATTTTTTATTGGCCTATATAATAATAATAAGTTGAACTTATATAGCATCTTTCTCACACCCAAGGTCGCTTTCCAGTTACCAGAAAAGAAAAAAGTCCACCAAAAGAGGGTTAGGATGTACAACCCCAATTCCAAAAAAGTTGGGACAAAGTACAAATTGTAAATAAAAACGGAATGCAATGATGTGGAAGTTTCAAAATTCCATATTTTATTCAGAATAGAACATAGATGACATATCAAATGTTTAAACTGAGAAAATGTATCATTTAAAGAGAAAAATTAGGTGATTTTAAATTTCATGACAACAACACATCTCAAAAAAGTTGGGACAAGGCCATGTTTACCACTGTGAGACATCCCCTTTTCTCTTTACAACAGTCTGTAAACGTCTGGGGACTGAGGAGACAAGTTGCTCAAGTTTAGGGATAGGAATGTTAACCCATTCTTGTCTCATTCTTGTCCCATTGTTGCTCAACTGTCTTAGGTCTTTTTTGTCATATCTTCCATTTTATGATGCGCCAAATGTTTTCTATGGGTGAAAGATCTGGACTGCAGGCTGGCCAGTTCAGTACCCGGACCCTTCTTCTACGCAGCCATGATGCTGTAATTGATGCAGTATGTGGTTTGGCATTGTCATGTTGGAAAATGCAAGGTCTTCCCTGAAAGAGACGTCGTCTGGATGGGAGCATATGTTGCTCTAGAACCTGGATATACCTTTCAGCATTGATGGTGTCTTTCCAGATGTGTAAGCTGCCCATGCCACACGCACTAATGCAACCCCATACCATCAGAGATGCAGGCTTCTGAACTGAGCGCTGATAACAACTTGGGTCGTCCTTCTCCTCTTTAGTCCGAATGACACGGCGTCCCTGATTTCCATAAACAACTTCAAATTTTGATTCGTCTGACCACAGAACAGTTTTCCACTTTGCCACAGTCCATTTTAAATGAGCCTTGGCCCAGAGAAGACGTCTGCGCTTCTGGATCATGTTTAGATACGGCTTCTTCTTTGAACTATAGAGTTTTAGCTGGCAACGGCGGATGGCACGGTGAATTGTGTTCACAGATAATGTTCTCTGGAAATATTCCTGAGCCCATTTTGTGATTTCCAATACAGAAGCATGCCTGTCTGTGATGCAGTGCCGTCTAAGGGCCCGAAGATCACGGGCACCCAGTATGGTTTTCCGGCCTTGACCCTTACGCACAGAGATTCTTCCAGATTCTCTGAATCTTTTGATGATATTATGCACTGTAGATGATGATATGTTCAAACTCTTTGCAATTTTACACTGTCGAACTCCTTTCTGATATTGCTCCACTATTTGTCGGCACAGAATTAGGGGGATTGGTGATCCTCTTCCCATCTTTACTTCTGAGAGCCGCTGCCACTCCAAGATGCTCTTTTTATACCCAGTCATGTTAATGACCTATTGCCAGTTGACCTAATGAGTTGCAATTTGGTCCTCCAGCTGTTCCTTTTTTGTACCTTTAACTTTTCCAGCCTCTTATTGCCCCTGTCCCAACTTTTTTGAGATGTGTTGCTGTCATGAAATTTCAAATGAGCCAATATTTGGCATGAAATTTCAAAATGTCTCACTTTTGACATTTGATATGTTGTCTATGTTCTATTGTGAATACAATATCAGTTTTTGAGATTTGTAAATTATTGCATTCCGTTTTTATTTACAATTTGTACTTTGTCCCAACTTTTTTGGAGTCGGGGTTGTAATTCCAGTGGTGTAGCTGCCCACGGTCCCACCAAAAGGTGCATGAGGGTATGTCCCAAACCGCCTGCACAGCCACCACGACACCACTGGGCAACAACACTACACCAGAACACCACAACATGGTTCCAAAAAGCAAGCACTGCCGCACAGAGCATAGGACAACCACAATGTTAAAGAGAGCAGCGAGCTCACTGCAGTCCATAGCAAGCAGCACAGGCATCACTCATGGCAGACCAAAGCCTGAAGGGAACCGACGCCCAAAACTGGATCTGGAGCGATGTTCATAACCGGTGGACAAAGCATTCAAACAAAGAACCGACATCAAACCATACAAACACAAAAAAAAAAGGGAAGAAAACGAAAAAGCTATATGAAATAAAAAGCTGTGTGCTAAAAGTATGTTTTATAATAGTATTAGACATCTAAAGGCCGGGTCTCAAAACACAACTGACTATACCTGTGCCTGAATTTAGTTCCAGTCTGGAACAGTCACACCACAACTATAATCCTGACTGTAATATCAGTTGGTCCTGCCACTCAGGTAAATAAATATACTTAGTTGTCCAGGTCCCGGCCTGGAAAAAATCGCTCCAGAAGCAATCTCACCGATACCGATAAACCCTGTATCAGTTATAGATATCGTTATCGGTCTGGTGTGAGCACCAACCACATAAACCACAGGGGAGCGGTTTATTTATAGTTGTAGTTATCAGTATTGTGGGACCGGGCCTTTAATGCGGTCCTTTGAATTGAGCATATAAATATTTGGGTATGTATTTCCAGGAAGGAATTGGGGTGAAATAGACTTCCGTTGGAATTGTAGCTCCAGCGCAAGACGAAAAAAAGCAAACATCCGACACCAAACATGGCAGATTGGCTGCATTTAGAGTGACTGGAAAATAGCGTACATTTGTTTTTTCACTGAACTCTCAATTCGGTTCACACACACAAACAAACGTTATCTTTTGATAGTCCTTGTTAAGCTAAAGGCTAGAATTAGACACAGTCTGGGATTCCTGCTGAATGGCAGACCACCCATTCGTCTCTGTTCTCCTCACGTCTAGAGAGGAAACGGTGGATCCAGGGGGTGTGTGTGGTGTTGGGGGTGAGACATGCGCTTGCTATGTGACTCCTGCTCAGCTCCAGACGTGACAGGTTAAAGGCCATATGATCTCGGTGGAGAGGTTACAGGTTTCATTTCTGCTGTGCCCCGTAATTTTTGAAACGTGCCATGCCAGACGTGCCCGTCTGCCTCTCCAGAAACACCAGAGCGAGTCTAAACTTGCGGAGGCAGGGAAAGACAGATTGTGAAAATGGAAGGGAATTTGGTCGTCCGTGACAGGATGTAGGGCTGCGTGTTTGAGTTGTGTTCTCAGTGACGCACCATTCTGGTATTATGTTTCTGATGAAGTCGCTTGGTTGGGGTTCAGTCCTACACTGCTGTTTATTAAAGTTTCTTTGAAAATGTCATTTTGAACCATTAAAATAAGTTATGTAAAACATAATGGGTTTGTGTGTGTGTGTGTGTGTGTGTGAGAATCCCAAGAAACTAGGAAAACTGAGTCAAACGTTTGACTTTTACCATAAATAGGCAACATTTATGAATATGCAAACTGAAAAGATCCTGCCATCCCTGCTAGCTAACTAACAAGTTAATCACTAGTAAACTAGCTGGTAACTAAAGTCAAGTAAACTAGAGGTAAACGAGAAGAATTATGGTATCCAAGTAGTCTACCATCTTAATTTGTGAAATTTTTTTTATCGATTTATTTAACAGAATTGACAAACTATCAGAATATAATTAAATCTTTGGTAAGCACTAACCTTAGCTAAAGTAGCTAGCTATTTGCTTAACTGCTAGCAACATAGGTCGCTCTTGTTACAGGAAGAAAGGAGGAGGGCTCTATCTATCTAGCTAGCTAGCTAGCTAGCTAGACCTCAATTTGTATTATCATATTTATTTATTTATTTTCAGTAGTAGCCAAATCTGACAAAATATCACAACACCTAAAATTTTGTTAGCTTCTGTAACCTAGCTAACCAGCAAATTAAAAGTTTGTAAACCAGCTCACATTTATCACAGGTAGACGTGAATGGGATTTTAGTTTCCATCAAATCCTGCGCTCTGATTGGCTGGCGAGCAGGTCCGTATCCTACGATACGGACCCCAGTTACGGACCCCGGATACGGACCTCTGGCAACTCGCTCGTTCACAACAAGAGCAACAAACATAGTAGCAATTTTTGTCAACGTTTATTTTCGCATTTCTCAGGAGAATAGCGTTAATTTTACAGCATGGATAGCGATAACGACAGTGTTCACAGCGAAAGCGAGTTTTACTACCCTGAGGAAGAAGAAATAAAAGAAAACATTTCAGGAGAAAGCTAAAAACCTGGAACTGTTGCTAACGCCGAGCAAAAACAAGGCTGGATGACTCAATTTTGTATAAATATGGGACTACATAGGCGGCAAAATGTAGTTTTTTTTCTGCCATGGAAGTGCACTTGTATACCGAGGAGGAAGCAATTTGCATTACAGCCATGAATGAGGATTCAAAATGGCGGCTCGGCTCGGTTTTCCCTTTCGAGCGCTCTCGTTTTCTGTTAGAATTTGGTCAAGAAAAAAATAAATATATTATTTACCAGCTTAAGGTCGGTCCGTATGGTGAAATACCGTGACCTCGGCCTTGAATACTGACCTCGGCCCAGAGGGCCTCGCTCAGTACTTTCAAGACCTCGGTCACGGTATTTCACCATACGGACCTCCCAGCTGGTAACTTCAGGAAAGTAGCTCATATTTTGTCACACATAAACACAACTCAGATTTTGCTATCAGAGACTGAGTACGTCATTATTTTCAGTGTTTTATTTAAGTAGTCAAAGTAGATAGCTAAGTCAGCTAGCTGACTGGTTAACTGCTAACACACTACACTAGCTTGCATTTGGCACAAGAAAATAATGATTAGCAATTAGCAGCAGTAGCCAAACCTGTCAGAATATAGCATAAACATTCATTTGGTCAGACCTAATATAAGCTAAGTTAGCTAGCTAGCTGGGTTAACACACTATGTGGTAAAAAGGTTTCCAGATACTGCAACAATTTGCTTATGATTAGCTTGTGATGGTTTCTGTGACTGTGAAATGTAAAAATGTTCACAGTTTTGACAGGAATATTCATTTGTTTTAACACAGTTAGCCTTCTAAGTGGAATTAAAGGCTCTGATTGCAAAGTTGAATTCTGGGCAAAATGTTCTATTTCTATTGCTGCTGGAGTTTCGAGACGTTTCACCTCGATTCGAAGTGGATTTGAGTTTAAATTGAGGGGCTGCGCTGCTGCACACGCTGTGTATCCTGCGTGTAAATGTTTTGCCGAGATAAAACGCGTCCCGTATTTTACGATTCCGGAGATTGCTGAAGCACATGACCACCGTGGGGTGTGTTTGACCTACTTTTTACCAAAACAGGTCAGCATGGGCAAACATGGCGGACTCCGTTCCCCCGCCAGCTAAAAGCCGGCGGAAAAGAAAAGGAAAATATGAAAGCAAATCAGCTAGAAAGTGCACACAAAGCGACAGAAACCAAAAGGTTGTCTGCAAGAATTTTCTTGAAGGGACAGATCGACCGCTGGAATCGACTGAAGGATGAAACAGGAGTGAAAGCTGATGAATTTGCAGTGCTCGTCTTGGACTGATGACAAGTCATCACCTTTTTTTCATCTTACAGCAAAAGAAACGACAACACAAAAAGCAGTAACGGAGAAAAGACATACACTGGAGATCAAAATTAGAGAACAACTTATAAAAACTTGAATAATTTTGAAATAATACCATCTTCACTGCTCAACAGTTTAAGGACATTTTGTTGTGTCTATACCATGCTACAACAACACTTTTTCACAAAATGGATAACGCATTTCAACAAAAAACCTGCATTTTGCAAAAAATGCACTGATCAAAATTAGAGAACACTTTCAGGTGCCTCCCACTTAATGGTGCTAATCTAGCACATGGTGCTAATTTCCTTGATTATCAGTCAACCCCTATTTAAGTGGCATTCTAACTGCCAGTTTCATTGACTTTGCAAGATGGTGGGTCGTTCTAAAGTGACTGAAAGCCTCCGGCAGCAGGTTGTCCAGATGAAAACCAAAGGGATGACCCTATCAGCCATAGCAAGACAAGTTGATCGTTCCAAATCTGTGATTTCAAGAATATTGAATCTTTACAAAACTACAAACTCATTCAAGTCGCCCAAGAAGGCTGGTCGTCCACGGAAGACAAATGCAAGAGAGGACAGGTCACTGCGAAGGATGTCAATGGGTAATCGTTTCCATACTGCAGGTGGAATTGCTCGCCAGTTCAGTGCTGAACATGGTAAGGATCTGTCTCGCCGTTTAAGAGCATTTGGACTGAAGGCCCACACTGCAGTGACCAAACCTCTCATTAGCAAAAAAAATCAAAAAGCTAGACTGAGCTTTGCTGAGGAGCATGTTGTGTGGACAGAGGAGAACTGGTCCAGGGTTCACTTCAGTGATGAAAGCAAATTTAATTTATTTGGGTCTGATGGGAAGCATTATGTTCGGCGACACATTGGAGAAAGACTAAACCCAAAGTGTGTAAAGAAGTCAGTGAAAGGTGGAGGAGGAAGTGTCATGGTTTGGGGCATGTTTTCTGCTGCGGGAGTTGGGCCTCTTGTACAGCTACATGGCCGAGTGAATGCAAATGTGTATCAGAACCTTCTTCAACAGCACATGGTTCCTTACTTGCGTTCATCGCCCAATCAGCCTGCAGTCTTTATGCAGGACAATGCTCCATGTCACACAGCAAAACGGGTAAAGAATTTCCTTGAAGGTGAAAACATTGAATTAATGGCATGGCCTGCCCAGAGTCCTGATCTCAACCCAATAGAGAACCTCTGGAAAATCCTTGGTGACAAAGTTATGGTCAAGAAACCCTCTACAATCACCGAACTGTGGAGGAGGCTGGAAGAAGAATGGACCAAAATCACACCAGAGCAGTGTGAGAGACTAGTGCTATCCTGTGGCCGCAGATGTGCTGAAGTCATTCACAGCAGAGGCCTGTACACTTCTTACTAATTGCTGACTGTTGTAACCTTCAGATTTTTGTTCCAGATTGTTGTTCTCTAATTTTGATCAGTGTGTTCTCTAATTTTGATCAGTGCGTTTTCTGAAAAATATTTTTTTTTGTGAAATGCCTTTAGTCATTTTGTGAAAAAAATGTTGTTGAACCATGATATGGACACAATAAAATGTCATTTAACTGTTGAGCAGTGAAGATGGTATTATTTCAAAATTATTCAAGTTTTTATAAGCTGTTCTCTAATTTTGATCTCCAGTGTATGTGCCCAAATCCAGAATCCAGGGACACATGTCGGCCCGGGGGCATTTTGAGTTATTGACAGATTCAGAAAGTACAGTTTCTAAGCTTTCCAATGATGCCTTCCATGTGGAGATCTGACAATATTTGAAGAATGTGTGGCCTTTTGAAAGTGTATACCTCTTAAAACAGAAAAGAGAGAAAATCGCCCTCAAAGTTTTCCATCTCAGCTACTCTGGGTGTAGGGCGGGCACATAATGGTGCTCATTTGCATGATCTTAAGGAAAGCCCTACCCCCTACGAGCTAGCACGATGCTACTTTCATGTAAACAAAGATCACCACGTCAATTTTCCTTCCATGCAAAGTATGCCCAACACAATTATGAAGTACAAAAATAAGTCCTAAAGTATATTTTAACGTTTTGTGGTTGAAAAATTACTCACACCGTAAGAAAGAAAGATAGCACGATGATGACACAACTAACACAACGCTAGTTTCATGTAAAGCCTCGGTCACAACCGGCCGTACAGTACGCGCTCCTACGGCCGGTCTACATGCAAAAAACGCAAGAAACGCACGAGAGCGCACGTGTGACGTGCTGATTTTCGAGCCGCAGACCGGCCGCAGAGGTTCTTTGTCATGTCAAACAAACTCTACGGGCGCTTACGTTTTTTTCAGGTTGCAAGACAAACTTACAGCCAACGCGCGTCTTTCTCCACGAACAAAAAATAACCGCAGCGATTTGGGAAACGCCAAAAATCACACGGCCAAAAAATCGTACGTCCGGTTGTGACCTAGGCTTAACCAAACCACAACACTCTCCGTTACATGCAAAAATAACCACACAGCCTTAGATTAATAAACTTACCCCATCAGAAAGAGAAACGCCGCCTTGCACACACCAATGTCTCCGATGGAATGTAGTCCTAGCTTCCTTTTGGTTGTTTTTTTTTGCTAGAAATGGTTATCTCCGATGTAAATACCGTGTGTCTGTTTGCTTCGCGGTGTTTCAGCTCCTCTGCGCTCTGTTTAGCTTGCTCATTCCATAGTGAAATCACACGCCTGTATGCAGCTTAAGTAGCCACGAGCTCAGCTCGTATCATACAGCTGATTCGCAAAAAAAAAAAAAAAAGACTTAAATCATCATGTGAATGGCCCATATGGTAATTTACCCACACCCCCCAGCAGGCTACAGTCCTGACAAAAACAAGACAATTTGCAACAAAAAATGTATGCTTTTCCAACAAAACAATCTATTATCTGAAATACTGATTGCATTCTTCAAGATCTCAACTTGCACATGATGGAAAAAAACAAAAATCACAAATTTCGAAAAAAAATGCTTCTTTTGCGATTATCTCGGATTCGTTTCGGCCGACATGTGTCCCTGGATTTGGTGAGGCGTCACATATTTGTCTCTTGTTTCATGGATCTATTCGTGAACGTCAACCATAAATTGCATCCCTGCGACTCAAAACTATCCAAAGCCGATGCCGAGTCACGATGTTTTCCACACGTCGCCATCTTGGTGTGACGCAGTTCCTGATTAGTTAAACTCTTCGCGTTCGGCTATTTCTGTCGGGCCGTACTGTTTACCTCAAGAAGTAGGAAAACGGTCCCAAAACGGAGAAAAGCGACCCTCGCATCACATCTCGTCCGCATGATATTGTTCTTACGGGACATAGGAAAATGGCATGCACAAAAAAAATTAACATTTCAGATGACTTTGCAGTCAGCACCTTTAACCATTGACGCATCATAGCTAGCTCCTGTTAAAGTTAGTGCACATACGTACGGTATAACGCTGTCCTCCTTTAGAGAGTTAGTTCCTGTTGTGGCTTATTTTTCTCTTTCTTTCATCTCTCCACCTATCTCACCTTCTGTGTTAGTGTGTAGGGGTTCAGTGTTGTAGCTTCATACTGGCATTATACAGATGTTTTAAATCTCCGCTTTCTCTCACACACACACACACACACACACACACACACACACACACACACACACACAGAGTTAGCAGCCTGAGGAAGATGCTTATCCCACCATGATCTTTTTCGTGTGAACTGTTAAAGGGGAGCTCGAAAGGCGAGAGGATCTGCCAGACGTAGGTTTATTTAAAGATCTCTCATCTCCTCCTCCCTCACCTCCTTCGCCTGCTAGCTCCATTACTCTCTGCACTTTTCTCATTTTTCCGCAAGAGCTCCCCTGGGCTGAGAGGCAATTATGCAGTTGTATGGTGTTATATTTCATTTCTGAAGCGCTCCGCTGCATTACGGCATGCTGCGAGGGCCGGCCCGCTAACAGTCCCGTGCGTCGGGAGAGGAACACTGAAAAGCATGCTAACAGCTTCATAGTCAGAGAGGACAGGTTTGGGTACATCACAGTGACACTACAGAGATTCACTAATCCTGATTCTCCAAGTCGTTGCCTCTGCAGCACTCCGAATTCGTTTCGGAGGGCCGCCCTTCACTAGGTTCTAGTAAACTCGGTAATTCCTTGTTAAGGCGTCTGCATGCTCTTGCGACAAGGCTTTCGCAGATAGCTTTTCGCAGACAGTTGTAATTTATCGTTGAGCAGGGAGTAATAGGCGTGCGCGATGTTATTCACCGCCACAACGCAAGGGGGTGCGAAGTCGCGAAATCGCTAGGAGTAGTTGGTGGGTGTGGTTAGTGGAGTGTTTATTCTCCGGTTACTTATGACTAGAACTGGAGTCGTATAGATGTACGTACTTCCTCACTTCCTCGATCAACCGCTCTTCGTGCTGCTCCATCTTCGCTCGTGTTTTTAAAAATGGCGGTCGTGAAAACAAACCAAACCGGGAAAGTAGGGAAGCGGAAGTGCGTGTACAGCGGATGTACAGTGGACCAATCAGAGCCCTCTTGTCTGTGACGCTGTCTGCGAGGCTGTCTGTGGTGGTCACAATTTTTGGGAGGTGCGCGCAGAGTGTCTGCGAAGGGGGGGGGGGGGGGGGGTTCGCAGATGCCATCTGCGACGCCATCTGCGAGGACTGGGTTGTCAGCATAAATTGGCCTTTATACTGTCCTGGGAAAATTTGTAATCTGTTCTCCTTTGGTTTAGAGAAAGTACATTGATAATTCTTCGAATGTGGAAATTGATCATTTTTGGAATGCATTACGGTGGGATGGTGGTGCAGTGGTTAGCACTGTCGCCTCACAGCAAAAAGGTTCTGGGTTCGGACCTTGCGACGGTTCAAACCGGGGCCTTTCTGTGTGGAATTTGCATGATCTCCTCGTAATTGTATAGGTGGGGTTCTCCAGAAAATCTGAAGTAGTAGGCATCTCTGGAATTTGCGGCGGCTGGGGGGGGCATGCATCTCATCTCATCTCATTATCTCTAGCCGCTTTATCCTGTTCTACAGGGTCGCAGGCAAGCTGGAGCCTATCCCAGCTGACTACGGGCGAAAGGCGGGGTACACCCTGGACAAGTCGCCAGGTCATCACAGGGCTGACACATAGACACAGACAACCATTCACACCTACGGTCAATTTAGAGTCACCAGTTAACCTAACCTGCATGTCTTTGGACTGTGGGGGAAACCGGAGCACCCGGAGGAAACCCACGCGGACACGGGGAGAACATGCAAACTCCACACAGAAAGGCCCTCGCCGGACCCGGGGTTCGAACCCAGGACCTTCTTGCTGTGAGGCGACAGCGCTAACCACTACACCACCGTGCCGCCGGGGGGGGCATGCCCCCCAGAAATTTTTTTTTTTTAATTTACGTGGCTTCTGGTGCACTCTCGGCTAATAAATTACTAACCATTTCCCTGTAAAATACTTGCAAAATATGTATGAAATTTCCTTCCAGATGTACATGTGCTTGGCTTTCTCAGTTACCCTCTGTAGTATACTGCCTGGCTCTGTAACATAACTACATGGTGTAACATAACCACATATGCTACGTCGTGGTCACGTGGTCCGGCTCAGCCAGTCAGAGCGCGAGAATCGATCAACAAATATGGCATCGCTATGTGGCAGTCATGTTAGACCCGAATCGAAGACAATTTCATGGTGGAATAATTGGATTTGCAGCAAACTATGGGCTAGTGGAGATGATCTAAATCGCTTGAACATCGAAAGGCAAGGGTTGTTGTTTTTTTTCTGGGATCGAGAAAACCATTGGTCGCCAGCGTTTGTGGACATCTCTGCATGAGTGTCCTCCGGGTGCTCTGGTTTCCTCCCACAATCCAAAAAGACATGCAGGACCTAACCCACATGTCTTTGGACCGTGGGAAGAAACCCACGGAAACACCGGGAGAGCATGCAAACTCTGCACAAAAAGGCCTCAGTCGGCCATTAGATCCGAACCCGGAACCTTCTTGCTGTGAAGCGACAGCGCTTCCCACGATACGTTTTTGTTTTTATTCACGATATGGTTTTGCTGTAGCCTATACGATGCTTTTTTTACGATATGTACATGAGGTGCTTCCTGAAAGGTCACATGATCAGATATGTACACTCTCTCGCACTGACACGAAGGTTGTGCGAGTAATAAGACACTTACGGTACTTAGCAAGCCAATACACTATAATGACACGAGCGTGAATAATTAAATGCTACGTTCTTGTTCATTTGAATTGTTATGCTTTTCCGCGCTAAAACAAGACCGCAGGCTTAAATTGGCTGAGTAAGTACCGGAAATTATTTTCACAAAAGCATCGGGTCTATGCAAATTCCATAATGAACACGTGATAAAAGAAGCCTTTATATTTTGTCGCATGTACCGTATACTCAAGCACACCGAAATTCATCCTCTGCAGGAATTTAACCTATCTGAAGCAGTGAACACACACACAGCAATAGGCAGCTATGCTACAGCACCCAGGGAGCAGTTCGGGGTTTGGTGCCTTGCTCAAGGGCACGTCCCCCCAAATCTGTTCCTCTGAGTTGCATGTCGGTCCTGGGATCGTGGAGCAGGAGCAGAACCTCGGACCTGCCTGATCCATCCTGGTGCCCTGTGTCTGGTTGGAGTCTCATTGCATCGCTCCTGTAGAGGACGGCCCCATGCGGACAGTCGAAAGTCGCACCTGGAAGACGCTCTGGACTCTTACAGTAACGCTTTTATGGCTGAGGACTACAGTTGACTTGCTAACTTTAGGACTGCAGTTGTCATGAACAGTTTTGCACTCAAATTTCCATCAATGAAGAGTTACAACGTCAACGAAACTGACTTCATGTTAAAACTGTTAATATTATAGTCAGGCTGTCTGTTGTTGCCCAAATGAGGATGGGTTCCCTTTTGAGTCTGGTTCCTCTCGAGGTTTCTTCCTCATGTCGTCTGAGGGAGTTTTTCCTCGCCACCGTCACCACAGGCTTGCTCATTGGGGATAGATTAGGGATAAAATTAGCTCATGTTTTAAGTCGTTCAAATTCTGTAAAGCTGCTTTGCGACAATGTTTATTGTTAAAAGCGCGATACAAATAAATTAAACTTGACTTGACTTCGGCCATGATGTAGAGGGAGGCGAAAGTGCCATTTGCTACTTTGATGATAAGGTGAATGTGGATAAACGTGAGGCATTCTGGCTCAGAAATCCTTTCTTTAGGTATTAGGAGACAGAAATCATCTTTCAACCATCACCATAACCATAAGCGTCTATAACCCATTGCAGTAACCGAGTACCGATCCTAACCTAGGCGTCCAAAAACTTTTGGTTGTATAGTTCACGATACATAATAAAGGCCCGGTCCCACTGCACTTACGGATGCAAAGAGGATGTAAAATGTAAAAAAATCTTTGCCATCCGTTGGAAAACGCTATGCATCTGTTGTGTACTCATTGCATACGTGCTTCATACGCTCTATCCATCGAGCATCCGTCCACTGTGATTTCATCCGCGCAAAAAGTTTTGAGCTGCACAAAACTTTTAGAACGGATGAACTTTCCGCCGTGTACGATGTAAATCCGCGACATATACGAGCAACAAACGTTCTGTGTCCGTTATCATCCGTTAAACGTCTGCTGTATCCTCTCTGCATCCTCTGGGCATCCTCGCAACTCACATTTGCTGCAGCTGAAAACGGAAAGAGGGAGGAAAGATAAGGTACATGAAACGTCTATTCGTCGTTAGTAGCACGGAAATAGAAAGGATGTAAGCGTATGCATCTCATATATAAAGTATTCAAAACAGACAAAGCGTTTATATCTGGGATGTATCTCGTATATTTAGGATGTCTGGAGTATGTCTAGAGTATGTAGAAGGACACCTAGCGCAGTGAACGGTCTGCATCCGATATACATCCGTGCAACATCCCCTTTGTTTCCGTTAGGCGTACGTGATGCAGCCCCTTCATCCGCTATGCATCCGCTCTTTCTGCTATGCGTCCGCTTCTCAGTTATCACCGGTAACCCCTTCGGAGCTGTCATCCACTTCCATCCACTAGGCTTCCTATGAACATGCATTTAACATCCCCGCTATATACTACCCACGACCGTTCTTTTCCGTAAATTTTCACCAATTTTGTCCATTTCTGGAGCGGATGAAAACGGATAGAGCCACCCCCGAAATTTTGCTCGTCCGCTGTGTCCTTTTTGCATACGTTTTGTGTCCATCGGCCAGTGGGACCGGGCCTTAATATACCTTTCGTCTTTGTTGGTACTTTTGCCTTTTCCTAAGACATGCCTAAGGATAATGGACAAAAGGGTATTGTCTGGCTGCATGAATTTCATTACTCATAGCTTCACGCTAGCAGTGACTACCCACTGGGGCACATGAAGGCTCCGGTGCCAGGATATAAGATTTATTTCCACCTTAAACGTTACGCAATTTTATACCGTGCCCAAAAAGTCAGCAAGACCGATTTATTATTTATGGTAGATCTTTCCATTCCCACCTCACTTTATCTTCTTGTCCGTACCCCAATGTTGCCACGTTAACAAAGCATGAACAACTTTTTTTTGGTGGCGTTTTAGATTTCTGGCGTTCAGGTCTTATGTGCAGATTCAAAAGGTAGATGGAAATCACACTACAGATGGCTGCAGGGCTGAAGCACCCTATGGTGCATTTCACACAGATCTTGTCGACGTGTATCCCAGTGTACGAGTCTGTAGGAGGTGTAGCATAGCAATGGATTATGTTAAATAGCCTTTTTAATTAGATTCGTAATAAACACCCCGAGCAGCATTGTTTAAGGTTGATCATCCATGTTTTTTTTTTTTTTTTTAATACTGATTTAAAATGAATAAAGTTGGTCTGCCTTCAGATATTGCAGGGTGTTCGAATCTGCACAAGACAGCTGGAGGATCCAGCTGGAGCTCCATGTCTCCCAACACAGCGGGCTTCACTATTAAGCACAATTAACTCACCAAGAGCTCGTTTTTGATTAAATTTACCAATGTACGCAAAGTAGATCGGCCCTAGAGCTGATAAGAAAAGCAGATACTTTATATGGCTGGTGTCTACACAGAGCAAACTTTTCAGAAGATGCATGAACAGAATCTGGTTTATTTCCCAAAATAATGGCTTGTGACCAGAAGTGCAACCTTGTTTATTAATAAAGACGATAACTTCTTTTATTTGGATTAGTTCCTTGTATCCGGAACCTCTAACATCTGAGGCTTCCTCGCAATTAAGGATTTTAGCACATGGCACAACAGTTGCTAAGATTTAAGCTCACACCCCTTCAGTTACAAGGGGTGATTAAAGAATCATCAAGCTACCACTTAACCGATATTATAGCTGTCGATTACTCTCCGCCTCAGATGCTCTACCCACGGACCATCTGATGTATATTGTACACTTGGCTGGCCACAACTACTGGAGTCTTGGCTATCCGCACTTGCTTGGACATGTATTTATCGATTTGATGGCGAAGCAAACTTTGGAACATACTGACAACGGTGACGATTTGGAGCAAGACACTAAAAAAGAAAAGCTTGTGAGGTTCACAGCATGCCATCTTTGGCATTACCAGTTGTCTTGCAAGCCAGTCTTCTAGCTATCTCTATCTAGCCTGGTACAGCACTTTGTCAGTGAACATGTCCGAAAGCTCACTACTTTTACAGAAAGTGGGCGTTTGACCAGTAAAAGACACGCAACGGTACATCATTTATTTGTAGCTAAGTGCGTCAAATCTCTGGAGGGCAATTCCATGTAAATGTCAACCTCACCATGCAAAAATAAAGCAACATGTAATACATCAAAACCACTCCCAGAGATCTCACCTAGGCCTGTATTTTACAGATGTGAATAAGTTGAACCAATTTGTAACCAACCTAATATGTCACTGTCAGTCTTTCTTTCTTATAATGTAAACCCCAAGCTAAAATCAACTTTCATCATGTACAATTCTATATTATTGCCACAAGCCACAGAAATGTATGCTAAAATCCACAAAACAGCAAAACAATAGCCATCCTAAATATTATTTAAGAACTTTGATAGTTTTAGCTGATATTTAGAGAGTTTTTCAAAGGGTTATGGTGGTTAAATTGCTGATTTTCTAAACATATGCCATGTCTATTTCAGACGCGTCACATCCATAACGGAATTTCGTCACATCCGTAACGCTGACTTTTCCTTCCGAAACTCTGCATGAAATACAAAATATTTTAAACAAAGATTTTTTAATATTCACCTTGGACCCCTCTATCAAATGGATATCTCCATTTCGACATTAGGTTTACAATTTCACAGAGTTTGATAAAAATGTACAGTCACCCAAGAAAAGTGATACTTTTTCTGTCACATCCATAACGCATCTTTTATTGGCGTTTTCTGGCATGCCCTAGATGTACTATGGGAATTGTTCTTGTTCTATCACTTCTCCAGTACGGTACAGCCTTAAAATATGCAACACCTGTTTAAATACTGGGAGACAATAAAACATGCACTGGGTCATTTGTTGCCATTTTGAGTTCAAGTGTCACGTCCATAACGCTGGAATTGCTCTGGAGTAACTTTTAAAAACAATATGCTAAGAGCATTTGTCAATCCTTTGATTGTTGTCATTTGTCCTCGTCATTGCCAAGGCCTTGAGGCTTGAGGCAAACGATGTTTGGTTGACTTGGCCAGGGGCGCAGATAGGATTTTTGAACTGGGGGGGACTGAGCTGTCAGTAAATGATTCCATTTTGTGTATATATATATATATATATATATATATATATATATATATATATATATATATACACACACACAAGTTTGGGGTCACTTTGAAATGCCCTTATTTTTGAAAGAAAAGCACTGTTCTTTTCAATGAAGATCACTTTAAACTAATCAGAAATCCACTCTATACATTGCTAATGTGGTAAATGACTATTCTAGCTGCAAATGTCTGGTTTTTGGTGCAATATCTCCATAGGTGTATAGAGGCCCATTTCCAGCAACTCTCACTCCAGTGTTCTAATGGTACAATGTGTTTGCTCATTGCCTCAGAAGGCTAATGGATGATTAGAAAACCCTTGTACAATCATGTTAGCACAGCTGAAAACAGTTTAGCTCTTTAGAGAAGCTATAAAACTGACCTTCCTTTGAGCAGATTGAGTTTCTGGAGCATCACATTTGTGGGGTCGATTAAATGCTCAAAATGGCCAGAAAAATGTCTCGACTATATTTTCTATTCATTTTACAACTTATGGTGGGAAATAAAAGTGTGACTTTTCATGGAAAACACAAAATTGTCTGGGTGACCCCAAACTTTTGAACGGTAGTGTGTATACATGTTATTTCACCTCCCTCACTGCCATCACCAGGAACTACCTGCAGGCCAGGACAATGATAACATTTTAACATAGCCTATGGAAATCCAAAGTTTACACATTATCATCACGCACAGAAATTGCAAAACTAGTTTTAAAACCGCTAAGTTCCAACTGTTAAACATAGCGAGAGGCTGGGCTACGTGTGTGTGTGTAAAGTGTAAACCAGTGCATCCTGACTTTCTAACTATGCCTGTGTGTTGCGTGAGCGGCAGTCAGTCAACAACTCTTCGCAAAGTTTCCTTATGAAACAATATGCTCGCTGAAATTATGGCAGGGAACGCCAGATTAAACATTAAAACTGCCTTCTGAGCACTGTATCTACAGGCTACCACCGAAAGAAGGAGGCTACCAGAAAGGCATCTCTACTCCGTACGATTTTACTTTCACTACGACATTACTTTGAACAGACTATCAAAAAATTGCAAGGTGATATGATAAAGTAAGGCACAGTTTACTTACAGTCGTTTTTTTTTTTTAAACGATGCAATCGTTTTTTGCCTTTTGGCACCCTTCATCATGCCGTGTTGGGGTCCTGAACTAGGAGGAGCTGTCCCCGATATGCCTGTCAAACTTGTTGTGGGTAACCATAGCAACCGAGCTCACAACCTGTGCAGTCTGCGCAGTTGCAACTATGTATGTACTGCTGTGCACCTCAATAAACCGAATTAAATTAGTCTTTTGATTTTTCCGTGAGGTTTGCCTTATGCAAAGAAAGACAGCATAGACGTTTTTCCTCCCTATAAGTGGGGGGACCGAACGAGGTGAATTTAAATCTGGGTGGGACGAATCCCCCCCGTCCCCCCCTCTGTCTGCGCCCGTGGACTTGGCCAGAATTACAGCGGTAGAGTGACCAGTTCCTTTCTGCACACACGTTCACACCTATGGCAATTTCGAGTAGCCAGTTAACCTAACCAGTCTTTGGACTGTGGGGGAAACCGGAGCAAACCCACGCAGACACCGGGAGAACATGCAAACCCCACAGAGAAAGCCCCCCGCCCCCAGTCGGCCACTGGGCTCAAACCCAGAACCTTCTTGCTGTGGGGTGACATTGCTAACCACTGCGCCCAAAAAGCACACTGATCTAGTTTCTCATAAGATGTGACTACACAAGGATGTACACAAGTATAGATAGCCTGCAGTCCTACTCGCGGTGAGCGAAGTTTATCCGAAGCGAAGAGTGTGGAAGGTTTGAGGATAAGACTACCACCACCGTGTTTCAACCCAGCCATAGGAAACCATTTGATTTCCAGGTTGTTGCATGGGAGTCTTGATCATAACATAATTTATGCCAAAACACCAGTTTGGTCATTCAGGATTTCAGTCTGTCTTGTAAAACTAGGTGGTTCTTGTCCACGTTGAGTAAAACTGTCAAAGTCTGGCCATCCAGAACACTAGCAGTAATCAACATTACTCTGCCTCTCTCTTTACGCAGAGATCCGAGGGAGCCGTGGTGTAAAGGATGGCCCAGTTCGGCAGCTTCCCCTGTACGACACCCCGTACGAGCCTGCGGAGAACGGCGGGGATTCTGACCCCCTGTGTTCACGCGAGAGCAGACTGCCTCAGGATGACGAGAGGCCGCCGGAGGAGTACGATCAGCCCTGGGAGTGGAAGAAAGAACGCATCTCGAAGGCCTTTGCAGGTATGTCCCAGAGCCTGTGTATTAATCAGCACGTCCTGTCTTGTTTCTGCAGCCAGTGCTTGGTGTTTGGTTCTGTGCTGGTGGTGTGTGTTTGTGCTCTGGTTAGCGCCGAATGTATTGCCAGATGGTGTTTTACTGATAGCAACGGTCAACTCGTGCTTAAGGAGGTGGAGAACCTCTTTCCTCGAGGGCTGATGATCCTAACGTCACCGATTTGTATTTTAACACTTAATGGAATGGTTTTAATGGAGAGTGAGTGGATGACTTTGTCTTGGTAGTAGACGATTTAAAGGTAATTCCACGATAAATCTTGGAGTGAAGCCCTCTGGCAATGGGATTCTCCATTTCTGGTCTGCAGCAATGGTTTCTTTAAAACAAAAAAAAAAGTCTGGTGTTATCTCAGTATTTAACTCTGAACACTTCTTTTCCAGCGCTAATTATTCTGGGTGGCTTTCCAACTGGATATTCTGTTCATGTTAGCGTTTTTTGTCTTTCTTTGATTTGGAGGTGTCAAGCAAAGGAAGCACGTTTGCATCTTTCACTCTTACAGGTGCTCCTGGTGGAATGTATGCGCTTCCGTTTCGCTGAATGCCGCAAATGTATGGCTAACTCAGTCATAACTAAACAGGGCTGTTCAAAGACCAGCAGAATTCGCCGTAACCGTTTAGCAAGCGGATTATAATTATATGATATGAACGTAACCCATTTATAGTTCTTGAAAGGTATTTTCCTTTCTTTTTTTTTTTCTCGTTTTCTGGAACAGCTCTGCTTTGTTATGACTGCATTAGCAGCAAAGGAGCAGGCAGAGGATCAACTCGGAGGAGAGTCGGCACCTCCAAATCCCTCACAGGTACCCACGGAGAAGGGCTGCTTTTTTTTTCTTCCACTAATGTCTCTCTTTTTTTTTTTTTTTTTTTTAAAGTTGTTAATTTGATGGTATGTCTGCTTGGGTGACCATAACACACACACACACACACACACACACACACACACACACACTCAGAGGTAACACTACAGTAAGTCAGCAATTTTGTGCTGGTGAACGATGAATTCAAATCCCAAAGCTACCAGAAAGGTTTTTGTGTACTTAAGGAACACAATTAATGGAATTGGACTCACTTTGGATTTAAAAGAAAAAAAAAAAAGGTGGGGTGGGTGGGGGGGGTTGCTAAAAGTAAGCAGTGTCTGTCTTTTCTTTTACCGGTTATATTAACGCCGTAAGGCCCGGTCCCACTGGCCGATGGACACAAAACGTATGCAAAAAGGACACAGCGGACGAGCAAAATTTCGGGGGTGGCTCTATCCGTTTTCATCCGCTCCAGAAATGGACAAAATTGGCGAAAATTTGCAAAAACAGAACGGAAAAGAACGGACGTGGGTAGTATATAGCGGGGATGTTAAACGCATGTTCATAGGAAGCCTAGCGGATGAAAGCGGATGGAAGTGGATGACAGCTCCGAAGGGGTTACCGGTGATAACTGAGAAGCGGACGCATAGCAGAAAGAGCGGATGCATAGCGGATGAAGGGGATGCATCACGTACGCCTAACGGAAACAAAGGGGATGTTGCGCGGATGTATATCGGATGCAGACCGTTCACTGCGCATGCGGGGGGTATGAATTGCGTCTGCTCCGCGGATATAAAGGGATGCAGCACGCACGCCGTCAGCATAAAGCGGAAAGACGTGCTGGCGGCTACATCTAGACATCTCTACTACTAGATGATTTTCTCCCCCTTTTTATACAAAATATCGATTGTCCGCTAGGTGTCCTTCTGCATACTCTAGACATACTCCAGACATCCTAAATATACGAGATACATCCCAGATATAAACGCTTTGTCCGTTTTGAATACTTTATATATGAGATGCATACGCTTACATCCTTTCTATTTCCGTGCTACTAATGATGAATAGACGTTTCATGTACCTTATCTTTCCTCCCTCTTTCCGTTTTCAGCTGCAGCGGATGTGAGTTGCGAGGATGCCCAGAGGATGCAGCAGACGTTTAACGGATGATAACGGACATAGAACGTTTGTTGCTCGTATATGTCGCGGATTTACATCGTACACGGCGGAAAGTTCATCCGTTCTAAAAGTTTTGTGCAGCTCAAAACTTTTTGCGCGGATGAAATCACAGTGGACGGATGTTTGATGGATAGAGCGTATGAAGCACGTATGCAATGAGTACACAACGGATGCATAGCGTTTTCCAACGGATGGCAAAGATTTTTTTACGTTTTACATCCTCTTTGCATCCGTAAGTGCAGTGGGACCGGGCCTGTAGGTCGCGTTAACCGACAATTGTCCGTCATTTGACGGATTTTTTTTAGCTATGACGGAAAAATCTGAAGGCCGTCGGTCATTTTGACGGATGTTTACCGTTACCATTACCAGTAACAATAATAGCCTAATAATCCAGGGATGGCAATTTTCCGCCAAACAGCGGAAATCCGCCGTTTTGAATTTCAATTTTATCATTTTTGTGGAACGTCTAAATCCGTCGAGAAAAGTTTTAGGGGGGGGTTAGGTACCTAACTTTTATTGCTGCTACCGAGATTAGTGTCAAATCGTATCGAAACCACATGTCTCGCGAACAACGGAAGCTTCTATATCGAGTGTAACAATGAAAATAAGCAAACGAGTCTGTGATTGGTTGCGAAGTGAAGGATTCAACCAATGCGAAAGCATGTTTCATTTCACTGGCCGCCATTTTGCCTTTAGCTAAATGTCTTGCACGAGGTTTTTAGAGCATTGTTTTCCGTGGAAATATGACGTTTTTATCACGAGATCAAGAAGCATCGGTGGCTGAAATTGACAAAAATGTCAAGAACAAATTTCGTTGGGATTGGCTACAGCGGACAGTTACTACGAAAGTGAAACTTGGAAAAAAGATCGAGGAGATCAGCGAGACGCTTGAACAGTTTATCAAGAAGTGCGATTTGCCTGGCAAAGCATTTTGCATTTATTGTAACGATGTGATCAACTACGGATCCCGTGGCTGTGTGGCATTAATTGACCATGCTTCTAAGGTCAAGAAACACTCGGATGTTATTGCACTTCGTAAATATGCCTGGGGCAGTCAGAGTAAGTTGTCTTTTTTTCTATTGAACTTTAGATACTTACTTATTTTTATCATGTATTTTTCACACAATATACACGTAAAATGGCTAGAAAATAGGTAGAAGAGGCTAAAAAGGCTAAAGCTTCAGGGGGGCAGAGCCCCCCTGAACCCCCCGTTCGGAGTTTCAGCTGAAATAAAATTTTCCTGTTGCCATCCCTGAATAACACAATGAAACACACAATTGAAATGATTGGCAAGTTGTGGCAGAGTTTTCTTACGTACAGTATACATAGTCTTCACTGCCGTCACTTTCAATCTGAGCCGACGTTGCGGCGAGTCTTGATGTTCGGTGCATCGGCTGCTCATGTATACACTGTAGCCACTGCGCAAGGCTGTTCCGCCCATCGCGCTCCTGACCGCGCTCTGACTTTTCTAACCACTAGCACAGTGAGATGGATTAACGTTTCCCTTCTCTGCAGAAGACACGTCATTTTTGCTATTAAAAAAAGAGATGCATTGGGTTGTTTGTGTCGTTTCCCTGCCTGTACGTCTTAATGCAACAGCGCTCGTTTAGGCTAGCTGTTTTCTTGTTTTTAAAATGAAACAAATGCCGATTTATTGTATTCTTCCCCAGCAAGCTTAGGAACATCACTGCTCGAATATCTGCTAAACTATCATTTTAATGAGCGCACGGGTAGACAAACTAACATTTAAACAGAACTTCGTTTTATTTAAGACCTTCCGTGTCAGCCCACTACGGGTCACCGCGGGGTGCAGCTGCACCACTGGTGCAGAAAGACCGCGTGCTGCAGGATTTCCTCCCTATGAAGAGAGTACTACAGTAGCAGGGTCGGGAAATCCAACTTTCAGAGGCTCTTGCCGGCTTCTGATCACTTCCCTGGGAGAAATGTTTCCCGACTTCAGAACGTTGGCTGAAGTGGCGCCGGTTATTCCAGTCTCCAGTGTCGCAGCAGAGCGCGGGTTCAGCCTTCAGAATAAAATTAAAACGTCAATGAGAAGTCGTCTGTCCGAGGCAAAGACGCAAAATTTAATGACGGTTGCCTCGGCAGCAGTCTCCGTTGACGACTTTGATTATGCACAAGCGAGCTCCCAATTTAAATCCATGCGGGCCAGAAGGAAGGTTTGAGCTCACGCAAACAGGTCAGATTAGATCGTCACTTAAATCGTTGTAGCGGACTGTTCGTATTTTAACTGCAGTTGTCTTGCTACGTTCTAGAATAACATTGTTCATATGCCCGTTAAGGCACAACAGTTTTTATCGCAATGTTTTTAGCGGAGGGTTCACAAGTGACCGAACGTCAGAATCTCTGTTCATCTTTTTGCATCGTAAATACATAAATAAATGATGAAATAATACAAGCTTGTTCTGTGAATTCATTTTTAAATGAAAATGAGTCCATGAAAACACAAGTTATTAAATGTATAGCATTTATAGCCTCTACATTGTCATTTAAAAGTTAAAATAAAATGACAGATAATAATGGACAATGACGGAATTTTTACGACCCTGTCCGTCAAAATGACGGACTATGAAAAAGTCGAACGCAACCACTGATTAACGCCTACGTACAACCTTTTTTTTTTAAATAAATTCTAGCATTTATTTACAGGAATTTAATATTTAAGTATTTGTATAGTGAATTTCTCGTGCTGTAACTATAGAACAACTATCGAACATTTCTATTGCTGTTTACATTCTATTCGACCATAGCATCCTCCTGAACCACTTCCACGGCGGATACTGCTTCGAAACTGTGATCATCCTATCTATCTATCTATCTATCTATCTATCTATCTATCTATCTATCTATCTATCTATCTATCTATCTATCTATCTAATTTATTTATGATGATTCTTCCCCGCATTTGTGTGTGTGTTTAAGTTACTGGATGCGTTAATTTCCTTCAGGATGAATAAAGTGTCTGTCTGTCTGTCTGTCTGTCTGTCTGTCCGTCTGTCTGTAAAGTACCTAGCAAATGTCTTGCATTCAGTGTCAACAGGGTGGAAAAAAACCCAAAAAAAAAAACCAGATGTCTTCATTTTTCCCATAATTGTCACGTCCCTTTTCACATTTCAGACAGCATTAGTGCTATTTACAGATTAGCATGCAAATTAGCCCAGCTTCTCGGCACACTTTGATAATTAATTTCCTTTCATCAGGATTACGAATTAATTCCCTCTTTTGAAGAGGAGACAAGAACTTGCCGTCCCTCCGGAGCATGATATTTTCCACTTGCCTTTGTCTTCTTTTCTTTTTATGTTCCATTTCCCTCGCTCTAACACAGCTCGGTTTGACAGACGAGAAGCCTGTCAGGAAGCAGAGATATCGTGTCCTGCACTCTGTCTGTCTCTCTCAGAAGCGTAAAAACCTCCCTTTGAACCTGTTTGCTTTCAGACGGCGTCTTCAACGGGGTCCAAGCCAAATTCTCACGCACGACAGCAATATGCTGCAATCGAAAGACGTGCCATTGTGCCATCAGATGCCACCGTCAAGGCACGATCCTTCGCCCAGGAAGGGCCGAGAGGTCAGCCAAAGGTCAAATCAGGACATCGTTTAGAGCCCACGACCCGCTGGTGTCCGTAGTGACCGTTCGGGTGATGCCGAAACGAAAGGATTTGTTCTGAGTAGGCTTTCAGGAGGAGCTCAAGACGACGACTTTTTCACCTTGAACGAAAGAAAGCCTTTTTGTGTTTGTATTCAGTTTGTGTTCCCATGGAAAACTGCGCAGCAGATTTCCCATGTTCCTCTATTCTTTATATCACAATGTGCCTTATTTCCATTCCTTCAATCCGTTTTGGATTGAAGTGTCAAGCTGTAAAATATGTGGGGAATAATATAGATCACTTGAAATAAAGATGGCTGGAAAGACGCCAAAGACTTTAAGATGGAGGAGGGAGTCGCGTATGCTTATCATAGCCGAGCGTTAAAGTAATTACCGAGCAGTACTGGCGTTATTAAAAACGTCCCATTTAACTTCATTAATCTTCATTGAGCCCAGTGATGGAGAACTAATTGGGAACGCTTTGTTTCTGCTCGAGGATTGTTGTGTGTTGACGCACAAACTTCGGTATATCACATTCAGCGCTTTCTTTTCTCTACCTGCAGAATCCTCGCAACATCGTGCTCGTGCTGGGACTCTGTGGGATTGTGCACATTTAATAACTTATCCTCGATGCATCTTAGTGCACCACTACTCACACAGGCATACACACTTAGCCTTCAATCATGTACACACAGCAGGTGATTGATAAGATTAGTGCTGGTGGGAAGATTTACGAGACTACGCGCGCACGTACTGTATGTGTGTCCTGACTAGATATTAGCATGCACACTTCACCAGATAAACTTTGCTTGGAAAATTAAGAGACCACTTAACTTAATCTTCGACTCCAGGAATGCCGACCGCATTAACTGGTGTGATGGTGTGAATCTTGCATTTGGTTAAAGACTTTAATCCCCAGTGGGGAGAAAAAAAAAGGTGCATCAGTGCCGGAGTGCATAAAACATATCAAGTAAAACTGGTTTTTTTTTTGCCTTGGCCAAAAGACTGAGTAAAGGATGTTGCATAGAATCCATAATCCATTTCTTCCTGGGAAACGTTAATGGATTCAAACGGTAAAGATATTTGACGGTGTTACAACTGCATGGTAATCATGGCAACCTTCCTGCGTTCACAGGAATCATTTCTTGCGAATATACGACTGAAATTAGCTGCAAATTGCCTGTTGAATTCTGGGCGAAATGTTCTGTGTCTACAACCCCGATTCCAAAATTGTAAATAAAAACGGAATGCAATAATTTACAAATCTCAAAAACTGATATTGTATTCACAATAGAACATAGACGACATATCAAATGTCGAAAGTGAGACATTTTGAAATTTCATGCCAAATATTGGCTCATTTGAAATTTCATGACAGCAACACATCTCAAAAAAGTTGGGACAGGGGCAATAAGAGGCTGGAAAAGTTAAAGGTACAAAAAAGGAACAGCTGGAGGACCAAATTGCAACTCATTAGGTCAATTGGCAATAGGTCATTAACATGACTGGGTATAAAAAGAGCATCTTGGAGTGGCAGTGGCTCTCAGAAGTAAAGATGGGAAGAGGATCACCAATCCCCCTAATTCTGCACCGACAAATAGTGGAGCAATATCAGAAAGGAGTTCGACAGTGTAAAATTGCAAAGAGTTTGAACATATCATCATCTACAGTGCATAACATCATCAAAAGATTCAGAGAATCTGGAAGAATCTTTGTGCGTAAGGGTCAAGGCTGGAAAACCATACTGGGTGCCCGTGATCTTCGGGCCCTTAGACGGCACTGCATCACATACAGGCATGCTTCTGTATTGGAAATCACAAAATGGGCTCAGGAATATTTCCAGAGAACATTATCTGTGAACACAATTCACCGTGCCATCCGGTGTTGCCAGCTAAAACTCTATAGTTCAAAGAAGAAGCCGTATCTAAACACGATCCAGAAGCGCAGACGTCTTTCTCTGGGCCAAGGCTCATTTAAAATGGACTGTGGCAAAGTGGAAAACTGTTCTGTGGTCAGACGAATCAAAATTTGAAGTTCTTTATGGAAATCAGGGACGCCGTGTCATACGGACTAAAGAGGAGAAGGACGACCCAAGTTGTTATCAGCGCTCAGTTCAGAAGCCTGCATCTCTGATGGTATGGGGTTGCATTAGTGCGTGTGGCATGGGCAGCTTACACATCTGGAAAGACACCATCAATGCTGAAAGGTATATCCAGGTTCTAGAGCAACATATGCTCCCATCCAGATGACGTCTCTTTCAGGGAAGACCTTGCATTTTCCAACATGACAATGCCAAACCACATACTGCATCAATTACAGCATCATGGCTGCGTAGAAGAAGGGTCCGGGTACTGAACTGGCCAGCCTGCAGCCCAGATCTTTCACCCATAGAAAACATTTGGCGCATCATAAAACGGAAGATACGACAAAAAAGACCTAAGACAGTCGAGCAACTAGAATCCTACATTAGACAAGAATGGGTTAACATTCCTATCCCTAAACTTGAGCAACTTGTCTCCTCAGTCCCCAGACGTTTACAGACTGTTGTAAAGAGAAAAGGGGATGTCTCACAGGGGGAAACATGGCCTTGTCCCAACTTTTTTGAGATGTGTTGTTGTCATGAAATTTAAAATCACCTAATTTTTCTCTTTAAATGATACATTTTCTCAGTTTAAACATTTGATATGTCATCTATGTTCTGTTCTGAATAAAATATGGAATTTTGAAACTTCCACATCATTGCATTCCGTTTTTATTTACAATTTGTACTTTGTCCCAACTTTTTTGGAATCGGGGTTGTATTGCTAATGGAGTTTCGAGATGTTTCGCTGCTGTACACACCACGTATCCGATGCGTAAACGTTTTGCCCGAGGTAAAAAGCGTCCCGTGTTTTACGATTCCGGAGATCGCCGAAGCAAGTGAGCAACGTTATCACGTGACTACCGTGGGGCGTGCTTGACCTACTTTTAACCGAAACAAGTCGGCGTGGGCAGCAGAAAAGAAAAGGAAATCCTGCCTTGTGAGTGCAACTGCAAGACAGAGCAAGGTTAGAGGATTTTTCTGGACAGATATCTAAACCATTCTACCGTAGCTAGCGCTTAGCTATCTTAGCCTTAGAATGCATGAGCTCGACTCCACGGTAGCGAGTACACCTAATGTTTTGATCTTACAGAGAAAGAAATGATAACGATAACACAAAAGCCATAACAGAGATTTGTTTCACGGATCTATTCACGAATGCCAGCCACAAATTACATACCTGTGACTCAAAACTCTCCGAGGTCGACGCAGAGTCACCATGCGCCGCCATCTCGGTGTGACGCAGTCCCATAATTATGCTAATTAGTTAAAGCTCCTCACGTTCGGTTATTTCTGTAGCTCAAGCGCTCCCTCTAAACAGTCGCAAAACAGAGAAAAGCGACCCTCAGGACATCAAAGTGATCACATCTCGTGTGAATGACACATTTGTTCTTGCGAGACATGAGAAAAATATCATGCACAATTAAAAAAAAAAAAAATTAGAAAATTTCAGATGACTTTGCAGCCGGTACCTTTTAATCCCATCCGAGCATCTATACCTCATTAAAAAGGTATCCAGAGGTGCCAACATCTGCGGTGTAGCCATTTCTTCGACACAAGGGAGTGAAGTTGTGTACCAGCGATTTCTGAGATTTTCAGCCATGACGTAAGCCCCATCAGAACTAACCGATCATGTGAAAGACGCACTTCAGCAGTCTGTTAAAGCACTGTGTGCCTTGACGGTATCACGTGATCGTTTAATCCGTGGGCTCGTGGATCTCAGTCGGAAAAACTGAAAATGGTTTACTGTATGTTTTTTCTCTGATCTTGTTAGCACCACTGTGCCTGTGCTGAAAGGCTCCAAGGGATGAGATTAGAGACTTAAAACGGTGGCCCAGACCTGGCGCTCAGGGAATTTATCCTTCTCTTGGCCTTGCTGTTATTTGGTGATAACCTTGCTAATAGACTTCTATCATCTCTCACAAGATGGTGTTGATCCTTCTGGCTTTAGACTACAGCAAACAGTGACACTATCTTCCCATGCACACTTTGACGGCTCTAATGCTCCGACCTCTATCCATGCGAACATCAGCAAAGCCAAGATATGTGCACAAAAACACACACGAATGTATAGATATCCGATGGCTTCTACAGTAATGTGGGAAGGAGGATATACTAGTGCATCTCAAAAATGTAGAATAATGTGAAAAAGTTCAATATTTTCCATCAGTTATTTAAGAAAGTGAAAATGTTATATATTATAGACTCATTACACATAAACTAAAATGTTTCAAGCATTTTTCTATTTTTATTTTAATCAGTATGGCATACAGTACAAAAACATAAAAAAAAATCTCAAAATATTAGAATATTTCATTTCGAGTTTGAGTAAAACAGTATGAACACAGTGTATCTCTCGGTCTAGTTCAGTACACACAACCACAATCATGGGGAAGACTGCTGACTTGACTGTTGTCCAGAAGATGATCACTGATGCCGTCCACAAGGAGGGTAAGCCACAAAAGGTCATTGCTGAAAAGGGTGGCTGGAAAAGGTGCACAAGCAACAGGGATGGCCGCAGTCTTGAGAGGATTGTCAAGAAAAGTTGATTCAAGAACTTGGGAGAGCTTCACAAGGAGTGGACTGAGGCTGGTGTCAGTGTATCAAGACCCATCACGAACAGACATCTTCAAGAAAGGGGATACAACTTTCGCATTCCTAATATCAAGCTACTCCTGAGCCAGAGACAATGTCAGAAGTGTCTTATCTGGGCTAAGGAGAGAAAGAAATGGACTGTTGCTCAGTGGTCCAAAGTCCTCTTTTCAGATGAAAGTACATTTTGCATTTAATTTGGAAACCACGGTTCTAGAGTCTGGAGGAAGATTGGAGAGGCACAGAATCCAAGGTGTTTGAAGCCCAGTGTGAAGTTTCCACAGTCTGTGATGATTTGGGGTGCCATGTCATCTGCTGGTGTTGGTCCACTGTATTTTATCAAGTCCAAAATCAACACAGCCATCTACCAGGAGATTTTAGAGCACTTCATGCTTCCATCTGCTGACGAGCTTTTTGGAGATGCTGATTTCCTTTTCCAGCAGGACTTAGCACCTACCCACAGTGCCAAAACTACTACCAAATGGTTTGCTGACCATGATATTACTGTGTTTGATTGGCCAGCCAACTTGCCTGACCTGAACCCCATAGAGAATCTATGGGGTATTGTCAAGAGGAAGATGAGAAACACCCGACCCAAAAATACAGATACGCTGAAGGCCACTATCAAAGCAACCTGGGCTTCAATAACACCTCAGCAGTGCCACAGACTGATCACCTCCATGCCACACCGCACTGATACAGTAATTCATGGTAAAGGAGCCCCAACCAAGTATTGAGTGTATAAATGAATATACTTTTCAGAAGTTGGACATTTCTGTATTGTAAATCCTTTTTTTGATTGATCTTAGGGAATATTCTAATAATTTGAGATACTGGATTTCTGATTTTCATGAGCTATAAGCCATAATCATCAAAATTAAAACAAAAAAGGCTTTAAATATTTCACTTTACATGTAATGAATATAGAATATATGAAAGTTTAGTTTTTTGAATTAAATTATGAAAAAAAAGGAATTTTTTCATGGTATTCTACTTTTTTGAGATGCACTAGTATATAGTTCTGTTTTTGGAAGGATAGAGTCAGTAAACTCGCCTCAATCCCAGTGTAATTTTCGAAGAAGAACCGCACCATGCTCTGGTACACAGTGTAGGTGTGGTAGCATCCGGCCAGGAGGACAACGGACAAGACGCTCCACACACCCCAGGAGAGCAGCTGCAGAGCTACATCCAGGAGAACCTGAGGAAAGGCAGGGTCCAACTTCAGTACGACACCGTGCAAAACCAAACGGTGGCCATGATCGAGATTGGTGCCAACCTCCCGATTCGAACTATCGCCACCCCCACTACAGCACCTACCCACCTTGAAAGCCCAGATTATGCCTCATCAGTCACCTTTGGACCCATAACAGCCACCCACCAAATTGAAGTCATGGTCATCTTCGACCCCAAAGGATCAACATCATACCGGTAGATATTGACAGCATCGTTGGTGTTTACTGCTGCTTGTTTTTCAGAGAATGCAGCATGAAAATATGCCAAATGAATATATCCGGGTGGTTTAACCAAGTACGAAGGAAGTCTGTATCCTGTTCACAGTATGACACAAATTAATTCCTGAAGAGTTCGATTGCCTAATCGGGATCAAATGGGTCATGCTAAAGCCCAATTCAAGCTGGATTAGTTTCCTGAGCCTGCATATGACTACTTAAGCCTTTCAAACTGATACCTACAAAAAGGTCTATCAAGTGTTATTTCAACAAACAAAGACGCTGTCAGGTTGACGGTAATGGCTAAGTCAAGCAAAATAGAACCTTTTTGTTGACATAAGGTTGTGTTATGACACTTTGTAATGAATTGCATTCAAATGTCAGTTGACATAACAGTGATGTGACTTGTCAAACTTGAATTTAGAGCATTTTTCGAAAATACTCTGGACATCAATCACTAGTCCATGGGCTCGAAAAAACCCGTGAGTGCTTCTTTTTCTGACGTTTACCATTGCCCTCCACCGTTCTCCATCACGTGCAGTTTCCATCATCTGGTGAAAGGTCATGTCTGTCCATTCTGTGATGTAATCAGTTCATGCCGCCCCTTTCTGTTGCTTCCATCAGTCATACCAAGCATGATTATCTTCAACAACCGGTCATCCTTCATTCTACACATGTGCCCAAACAGCCGAACTTTCCTCCTCTTGATGGTCATCACATCATCATCTTCCAGGTGCACGCGCTGCCTGATCGCTTCGTTCGTCACATCAGGGAACCATTTCACATCAAGTGACCTTCTGTAACACTTCATCTCAAATGCTTTCAGTCTTCGCTCATCGTCTTTCTTCAGCATCCAAGTTTCGGAGGCATACAGCAATACACCGGAAACACAAACACGTAGCAGTTGTAGTTTCGTCCGTAGACTCGGTCCACCAGTATTCCACAACTTGTTGAATCCAGCCAACACATCATATGGCTTCCCAATCCGCCGGCGAATTTCCTTGCTGCCAGTGTTGTAGTCAAGTCACTAAACCAAGTCCGAGTCATTCAAGAAAATTTCGAGTCGAGTCCGAGAACAAGACTCCAACCGCACCATTTGACGGTGGCTGTTGCTGCCTTTATGTGAAAGCGTCTCTACTACCATGTTGGACTAACGTTACTGCTCGACTGCCCCATTTTAGTGAATAGGCTACAGATAAAAAGCTTGTTCATCACTTAGCAAGCCCCGCCCACTATCAACAGGACAAATAACATGAGAGATGGTTAACACCAGCTAGTTCATCGGTCAGCAAGCCCCGCTATCAACAGAGCAATGAACATAGCGTGTCACTTCCTCTTCTGGGTGGAGTCTTACCAAACGACGATTGAAGTTCGAGGTCATCCCCATCGCCTCCTCGATAGTTCTTCTACATATGGAACACGTAGCAGTGCATTTTTTTTTCCCACTGCACAAGGAGTCTGTAGAAACAAAGCGGCCAATCCTAGGGGCGTTCTCTCCAGGCATTTTAGCGCCATTAGCGTTAGTTTGTTCCTCAAGATGACGTATGAACAAGTGAATCTGCGTCCTCTTGCAGGAAATTGGTATAAAAGTTAATGTAGCTATAAATATCTTGTGCCAAATTATGCAGTGTTACCCAAAAAAAAAAAAATCCAAGTCCTCGTTTCCAATTTACAAGTCTGGATGCAGTTAATGCACGAGTCCAAATCAAGTCATGCGTCCTTAAAATTTGGGCACGAGTCGGACTCGGGTACGACAAGCCTGCTTGCTGCACTCACCGTCCCATGTGATTAGGCTACCAAGATACTCAAACTCGTTTACATTTTCTACGCGTACACCGTTCACAAGTAGCCAGTGTCCTGCTGACCCATCTCCAGCGTTTGGGTCTTCTTTTAGTTGACCTCAAGTGCTGCTGCTGCAGCTTGTTCCACCAACACTTCCAGTTTGTATTGCAGATCTTTCCGTGCGTGCGTCAGGATGTACTATATACAGTACATACTGTAATTCTTAAGAGCATAATTCTCAGTGGCACTTTAGCAAAACTGCTCAAGAGTGTCACATCACTATTGCCGCTTTTCCACCAAAGCAGTTCCAGGGCTGGTTCGGGGCCAGTGCTTAGTTTGGAACCGGGTTTTCTGTTTCCACTGACAAAGAACTGGCTCTGGGGCCAGAAAAACCGGTTCCAGGCTAGCACCAACTCTCTGCTGGGCCAGAGGAAAGAACCGCTTACATCAGCAGGGGGGCGGAGTTGTTAAGACCAACAACAATAACAAGACCGCGAAAGATCGCCACTTTTAAGCGACGAGAAGCAGCAGCTGTACAAACGCGAAGTCATCCATTATTGTTGTTGTTGCTGCTGCAGCTTCTTCCGTGTTGTTTTTGCTTCGATATTCACGCCAAGGTTTATGCAAACGTAGCGACGTAACTGACGTATACAGCGACGTAACTGATGGATACAACACATAACTGACGTGGCTTCCCTTAGCACCGCGAGCTATGGAAAAGCAAACTGGTTCTCAGCTGGCTCGCAAGTTGAACGAGTTGTGAACCAGCACCAGCACTGGCCCCGAACCAGCCCTGGAACTGATTTGGTGGAAAAGGGGTATATGTGACTGACATACAGTGCCAGAAATTCAACAAGCTTTTATTCAGGTAACATACGGTTGCGTTCTAGCACAAGGTTCCGTCAGCAGAAAAACTGTGACTTGATATCAGCACAGTCTTGATGTTACGACTGTTAGCACCTACTCAAATATGATGTTATATGGACATGTTTTACTGGGAAATATGCCACTTGTATATTTTTCATACGAGCTCCATCTGGGACACGGAGAACCAAAACCATGACATAAGTCTCTCTGTGTCACTCGTGAGGAACTCGATGAATTGTTTTGATAAATTTGGGTCCGTTTTGTTTGTGAACGTCTCTATGTAATAAAAAGAAACTCGCACGTTGGCTTGAAGATGTGAAGTTTACCTTCTCGTGTTGAAAAACTCACGTTTTTCATACGAAATACATCGCGGATCTGAGTGACGTATTTAAATAGTATTGGCTGGCATTATATCAGATACAGCTAGCATGATATTGAATGAGTCGAAGACGAGTAGCTGAATAGAATATATCTGATATACCACGAAAAAACCCCAGCCAATATTATTATTATTAGTGCTTTCAAGCGATTAAAACATTTAATCGCGATTAATGTCGCGACTGTCATAGTTAACTCGCGATTAATCGCAATTTAATCGCACATTTTTGTCACATGAAAAACCATTGTAATTCTCTTATCAGCATAAAAAAGTGAATGGGCTTGCTCACCGTTCGAACTACGGGGGTACTCGGGGGATCCAAGATCCCCTGAAACAGACATGAGCTCCCTTGAAAACATGATTTGGGAAATGTTGGGGGGTCTCTAAAATATTGGCAAAATGATGTTTATTGACATAGCAATCGTGTGTAACGGGAAGCATTTGCATATCCGAAGTGAGCGCGCGATGGAGATCCGCGCTCTGAGACAAGCGCAAGCACCCCAAACCCCCCCCAAGGGAAAAAAGGGACCCCCCGAAAATATCGGCATAGTTCGAACACTGGTTGTACCAATGTTTTTTTTTTTTATTGCAGAGCATAACACGTCTTGTCACAGCCACTGCAAAGTCGGGCTGGAGCCGCCGATGGGAAAACGAAACCTAAGCCGAGCACTGTGGCTCTTCGGGGGAGGGCAGAGGACTCTGGCTGTGCGGGGCGTGGCATTACAGTCTAGCTGCTATCGTTTTTCTAAGCAAAGTCTCTGTTCCAAGTTCCTGGCAGTTTCAAAAGCTTATGAAAAACCTACATCATCACAGAGCGTTAATCTCGCGATAAAAAAATTATCACCGTTAAAATTGAGTCAAGTTAACGCGTTAATAACGCGACATTTTTGACAGCACTAATTATTATACATGCATACACATTCCTTTCGGGTGTTCAACGCATGTCTCTCTTGTTCAAAATTCTCTCAAAATCTTCCGTATTTAATGAAGCAAACCTGGCGGCCATGTTTGTTGACAAATTGTCACAGTCACGCGTTAGCGCGGAAGTTTTACATCTCCGACATGTGACATTGTGATGTCTTGACAGCCATACGATATTGTCGTAAACCATATTCAACGCTCATTCTGCAGTGGGTAGAGTGACGTAATACACGTAGGATAAGCGATATGCTATCAATATTCCATGGAAAAAAGGGCGGCACGGTGGTGTAGTGGTTAGCACTGTCGCCTCACAGCAAGAAGGTTCCGGGTTCGAGCCCCGTGGCTGACGAGTGCCTTTCTGCGTGGAGTTTGCATGTTCTCCCCGTGTCCGCGTGGGTTTCCTCCGGGTGCTCCGGTTTCCCCCACAGTCCAAAGACATGCAGGTTAGGTTAACTGGTGACTCTAAATTGACCGTAGGTGTGAATGTGAGTGTGAATGGTTGTCTGTGTCTATGTGTCAGCCCTGTGATGACCTGGCGACTTGTCCAGGGTGTACCCCGCCTTTCGCCCGTAGTCAGCTGGGATAGGCTCCAGCTTGCCTGCGATCCTGCACAGGATGGATGGATTCCATGGAAAAAGTGTCCTGTATGTCTAATAATTCCCGATATTTCACTCCAATGACGTCACTCCCAGTGTTTTCCCGCTGATTAGACGCGCATTGTCAAAACCGGTTCAAAATTAAAATTCTTTTGATTGACTTGTGTATTTTTTTTTGTGTGTGGATGTGCCCATATAATATACACGGTGGTGCAAAGATATGAAGTTTATCTTGTCGTGTTGAAAAATATATTCACCACTCAAAGATAAGCTTCATATCTTCACGCAACTGTGTAATATCCTCTATTTTTTTTCGCAGTGCGGTTTTCATCAAATCCTGCACTCTGATTGGCTGGCGAGCGGGTCCGTATCCTACGGTACGGACCCCAGTTACGGACCTCTGGCGACTCGCTCGTTCACAACGACAACAAACATAGTAGCAATTTTTGTCAACATTTATCTTTTTTTATAAGATTTATTTATCAGATTATCAAAAATCTGATAAATTTTTGCCAGCATTTCTCAGGAGAATAGCATTAATTTTACAGCATGGATAGCGATAACGACAGTGTTCACAGCGAAAGCGAGTTTTACTACCCTGAGGAAGAAGAAATAAAAGAAAACATTTCAGGAGAAAGCTAAAAACCTGTAACTGTTGCTAACGCCGAGCAAACACATGGCTGAATCCTGAATGACTCAGTTTTGTATAAATAGGGGACGACATAGGCGGCAAAATGTAGTTTTTTTCCTGCCATGGAAGTGCACTTGTATACCGAGGAGGAAGCCATTTGCATTACAGCCGTGAATGAGGATTCAAAATGGCGGCTCGGCTCGGGTTTCCCTTTCGGGCGCTCTTGTTTTCTGTTAGAATTTGGTAAAGAAAAAATAAATATATTATTTACCAGCTTAAGGTCGGTCCGTATGGTGAAATACCGTGACCTCGGCCTTGAATACTGACCTCACGGTATTTCACCATACGGACCTCCCAGCTGGTAAATAACATATATTTATGTAGATTTATATCAGTTGTCATGTAGGTGCCCTACAAACATTTCTCATAGTGATATAACTCTGATTTCTGAACGGATTCTAATTTCCATATCAAGTTCCAGAAAAGTCCTAGCTTGCAGTGGTCCAGATTAGCAACTAACACGACTGAGTTTATGGCACGATATAAGACGATTCAAAGTGTTTTTTTGTTTGTTTGTTTGTTTTTTTGCGATGGCATTTCATATTACCAGTTTTGACAAGCACCACGGAGTTGAGATGTGTTCTGAATTCGATGTGGAGAAATAAACGCCTTTCTTTGTCCGTTGATTTCATCATCAACTTGAAAAAGCATCGTCAGACCGTGAACCAGGCCAGAGAAAATGAAAAATCCATGAAAGTCGTCTGTGAAATCTTTTTTTCAGCCGTCATCTCTAGCCCTGTCTTTGGTACGATGAGCTGCCATCATTTGCATAATTCTGTGTGTGATTGGCTGAAATAAGTCTCATCCAAAGATCTGCTCCGGAAGATGGTTTGTGCTTTGAAAAGTAGACTTGCTGAAACATGGCCATTTAAAAAAAAAAAAAAATGTCTTAGATCTGATGAGATACTTTGCTCAGTCTGCCAGTTGATAATCACTGGTATGGTACCTTGGCACGTACGGTACATCTAATCCGGCTCAAATATGACTTAATTCCTCCACATTAGCACAGCAATCATCCTCCATGGCATAACATCAGAGTATATTATTCACGGTTGCTCATAACACCCACATCAGGCTGCACAAACTCAACCAACTTTAAGTCTGTTGACATCAAGGATGGTGTTTTTTTCTTCCCTTTTTTTCCGCCCGTAGCGTTGTCAGTGTGTCTTAATTAAGGCTCTGTCAGGCATGGATGAAGGTGTGAAATGGAGCGTGTTCCTCTGCCAACTGTGTCCTAGTTCTGCAGTTCAAAAAAAAAAAAATCAAGCTGAAATCAGGACACCGTGACTTGAATATCATCCTCCGGTGAGTTTGGCCGTGAGTGACGCAAGGTACTGTATACGCATGAAGTGTGTCCCAACTAGAAACAGGCTCGACATGGGTTCAGAGTAAGGACAGTGTGTCAGAGTGGCCGGGGCAAGCTAACCGATCCGCAAGGTTTCGGTGCCTCGGCGGTGAGCGCAGCCAAAGTTCAACAGAGTCGTTCACAATGCGTGTAGCTCCAGTTACACAGTGTCTCCATTATTATACGCTGGCTTGGGAACTTTCAACCAGTTGTGTTTCTTAGTTTATGGCTACCATTGGATGCAGTTGTGCTTAGGGTGTAGGATTATGATTCCCCAAGCTCTTTTTATACACCGCACTGTGTATTTTGTCTGTTTCCTCTACTCACACTCTGTACTTTGCTCATGAGTTGTTTTATAAATAGGTTTTGACTCAAATACATGAGAAAAAAAAAAAATAAAGGCTGTACCGAGTCTCGTCAGGATTGAGATTCTGACCTACTCAGGCGTGATGGCCATTCAGCCGTTTTCACGTTCGCACGGAATTTTGGTTCGAAGAAACGCTTCAGCCGTAATTCAAAAGTTCGAATGATAACTGAGGCTGACGCAAGGATGGAGAGAAAAGGTGATGGAACCGTATTTCTTGAACAAATGATTACTAGCGAGTTTGTGATTTAGTTTAGGAGGCTGGATGTCTCCTGATCATTTCCATGAGAGGAGTTCATGGAGAAGCACGAGAGCTTTTCGGTATCAGAAACATCTCAAATATAAAAAGGGTTCTCCGGAAAATCTGAAGTCTCTGGCTTAAAAAAAAAAAAAAGTAATAGACGGCACGGAAATTTTGAAATTCACATGCCTTCTGGTGCACTCTCGTGGAATAAATTACTCACCATTTCCCTGTAAAATACTTGCAAAATATGTATGAAATTTCTCTCCAGATGTCTGTGTGCTTGGCTTTCTCAGTTACCCTCTGTAGTACGCTGCCTGACTCTGTAACATAACTACATATGCTACGGCATGGTCACGTGTTCCGGCTCAGCCGATCAGAGCACGAGAATCGATCAACAAATATGGCATCGCTTCTGGTCATGACCTGAATCGAAGACAATTTCGTGGCGAAATAATCGGCTTCGCAGCAAATTATGGACAGCGGGGACGATATAAAATCGCTTGAACACTGAAAGGCAAGTTTTTATTTTATTTTTCCTGAAATCCAGTAGCCGACGCAGACCGTCTGTGTAGGTGGAGAAAACCGCTATGCTATGACTATCCATACAGGACACTTTTTGGACGGAATACAAACACGTTCTATTCCCTTCGAGCGGATTTCATTCGTTTGGTTTGATAGCTCGCAATATTGTTAGCACATCGCTTATCCTATATGTATTACTTCACTCTACCCAATGGCAAATGAGCGTTGAATATGGTTTACGATATCGCATGGATGTCAAGTAGAGCCCTGCACTCCTGCGGGAGTCCTGCAGGACTCGCGAGACCCGCCGCAAAGCAGTGCGGCGCGGGACAAATTTTGAAAGCTCATTGCGGGCGCGACCGGAAGTGCACATATGCGCGCGCGGGCGGGAGCAGGAGTGCACATATGCGGCGCGGGCGGGAGCGGTGATAAGCTGCAGTCCCGCTAACTAAAAACGTGTTTGAAATAAAATTTATAAATTATTAATTTATGTCTATCATATATAATTTGTGCTGGATATTTTATTTGGCATTAATAAAAACATTTTAAGATGCCTAAATTTGCAGAGAGAGTCAGATTGCCAGATTGAGTGAGGAATGGCATCTTAAATTTGCCATTGATCACCCTAACGGGAAATCCTTTGATCACTCTAATGACTCGCAGTTCACACCCAGCTAGCAAGAGAACCATGAGTGAAGTGATTTACTGCTTGCATTAGTCTACAACTCTAATCAGAGAGACAGGTTACACAGTGACAGTAGGCTTGACTCAGTGCTATCCCAGAAATCCTTCCTGTAATATGCAAATTTGGCTGTCCAATCAGAGGCGGCCAAATTTGCATATTACAGGAAGGATTTCTGGGATAGCATTGAGTCAAGTCTACCGTCACTGTGTAACCTGTCTCTCTGATGAGAGTTGTAGACTAACTCAAGCAGTAAATCAATTCACTTCTCTTACTAACTCTGCATTGCAATAAAAAAAAAAAACACCATTGGTACAAAGCAAGCCCATTCACTTTTTTATGCTGATCAGAGAATTACAATGGTTTCTCATGTGATAAAAATGTGCGATTCGCGATTAAATATTTTAATCGCTTGACAGCACTAATTATTATTATTGTTATTAGAGACACTACATGCTGAATTCAGAAACAAGGTAAATAATAACAAACGTGAACGTGAGCTGTAGATATTTATGCTCAAATCCACTCAAAGTAGGGGGCGGGGCACCATCACGCTGTGTCAAGACAAGAACTTTCCTGAGAAATAACGCGAACGTCTGCATCATGCGGGATTTGCGGGCGGGGGCGGGAGCGGGACAAAATATGGCAGGCGCGGGTGGGAGCGGGACTGAAAATCATAATTTTTTTGTGGGCGGGGGCAGGAGCGGGACTCAAAATCATAATTCTTTGCGGGCGGGAGCGGGACTGAAAAATCCGACCCGCGCAGACCTCTAATGTCAAGACAACATGATGTCCCACGTCGGAGCTGACGCGAAGATTCAGTGAGAGTTTTCTGTTGCGCGTGGCATTTCTTTGGAAAGCGTCGCGGTGAATTGAAAATGCCACGAGATACGTATTACACGTAAAACTTCCGCACTAGCGAGCGACTGTGGCAATTTGTAAACAAACATGGCCGCCAGGTTTGCTTTGTTAAATACGGAAATTTTGAGAGAATTTTGAAAGAGAAGGATGCGTTGAACACCTGAAACGTATCTATAATTGTTCCAACGAATGTGTATGTATAATAATAAATAATAATAATGGCTTTTTTCATGGTATATCAGATATATTCCCTCGTCTTCGACTCGTTCAGTATCACGCTAGCTGAATGGAATATATCCGAGATATCACTCAACGCGGCGGCACGGTGGTGTAGTGGTTAGCACTGTCGCCTCTCAGCAAGAAGATCCAGGTTCGAGCCCCGGGGCCGGCAAGGGCCTTTCTGTGCAGAGTTTGCATGTTCTCCCCGTGTCCACGTGGGTTTCCTCCGGGTGCTCCGGTTTCCCCCACAGTCCAAAGACATGCAGGTTAGGTTAACTGGTGACTCTAAATTGACCGTAGGTGTGAATGTGAGTGTGAATGGTTGTCTGTGTCTATGTGTCAGCCCTGTGATGACCTGGCGACTTGTCCAGGGTGTACCCCGCCTTTCGCCCGTAGTCAGCTGGGATAGGCTCCAGCTTGCCTGCGACCCTGTAGAACAGGATAAAGCAGCTACAGATAATGAGATGAGATATCACTCAACGCCAGCCAATATTGTTTAAGTGTACACCAGTTGAACACTGAAGTTGCAACAGGAAAAATCTTTCCAGAAACAGAGCTCTAACGTTTATATTTTGTGATTAACTTCAGACATATTTTAGCAGGTAGCCGATTGGTCGCCTCTAGAAGCGTGGCCGGGTCTAAAGAACAAACATTGCCAACTTTGTGACTTTGCCACAGTATTTGGTGACCCTTTCGTGACTTTATTTCAAGAAGAGCCCATTGACCGTTTGACAACCGCGAGTCATGTGAATGTTCTGATAAAACAGCGCAGGTTTATATGCATTATGCATACATGTTATATGCCTTTAATCAGTCGAGGTTTTTCATTTGACATCACGTTAACAATGGCAACACGTGGCGGCCATGTTTAAGGATTCAAATGCAATGAAGTAGTAAGGACAGGACATAAACACGATCGAATTTTGTTGCGTTTTTGGTTGTTCAAACCATGATAAAAAGAATCAGAATCAGAAGCACTTTATTACCAGGTATGTTACACACACGAGGAATTTGACTCCGGTTCGACTTAGCTTTCATAGTACAGACAGAAAAAAAGTATAGGGAAAAAAAAAGCACACACACAGAGAGAGTCTCACTGCAGTGAACTCCAGGGGGAGAATCACGTTTCTACAGCGACGGCCTTGAAGGCAGTGCTGGCTGGGAGAGCCAAGATAAGATTGGAATTTGTTTAGACTTAAGATGGGTAGACGTGTCCTTTTTCGCTTAACCCGCTTGTCCAGTCTGGCCACCAAAATGATCCGTTTCTCTTAGCAAAGCCATCAACTTCTACATGATGTTATCAATGTTGCGACTCAAGTTTTGAATAGCCACAGTCTGAGCGCCGACAGCCCTGCCCACCGCCTCAATCATGTCGGGCAGCTTTGTGGGGCTTTGAACAGCTGCCGCCGTTAACTGATTTCCTCAATACACCAGGGCAATGCCAAGTCCAATCAGCAAAAATCCTGTGATCATGGTTCCGAATAGGTAAATATCCTCAATGTCCTCCACGGAAAGAATCGCCAAGCACACCACACGCCACTCTCCCCGGCATCCATGGTGTATCCGGCTGCAAATGTTCCGGCAGGACAGGCAGGTTCCCCCGAACCCAGACTTCTCGTCGAGAAGATTGTGTCAATTGCGTGAAGTGACCAGTTGATCAAATCCATAATTTCGATTCGGAGAACAATGCAGGAAGGGTCTCTCAGACAAGACGAGTCCTCAGAAGCAAAGCAGGAGAGAGGCTTGTCAGGAAGGGAGAGGCTGAGAGATGAGAGGAAAAAACACCCACACATTTCGCTCCTATCAGGACCGGAATGTGTAGGCATTAAAAAAAAACCTCAGTGCAGCATTCCGTGAAGCACGGAGAAGAGTTAACACAACAATTACACAAAAACATAGAAAGTACGAGAGAGCAAAGTCCCGTGGCAGCCGTCTGCGGCACCATCTTGGATGGCATATTTCTGCATTCCGAGCGTAATATTGCATCAGGGAAAGAAAACTACTGAAATTTCGACGAAAAGAAGACATCCGTGGCTGGTGAGTCTGAATCCAAAGGAATGGACTCCATCAAAGTACAGCGGAGTCTGCTCTGATCATTTTCACCCAGATTTGACCGATTTTTATAATTTTGTAGCTGTAGTTTAGTCTAAGAATCAAAATAAGCTTATTTTGCCGGCGTTCCGTAATATGAGCTAAAGCTTCGCAGCCTAACGATGCTTGTTCTCGAAGTCAAGAAGGTTCGTCAAAATCTATCATAATTTAACCGCATTCACGTCACTTTATAGGACAACCAGCTGACTTGTATCATCCAGACTGGGCTCGTACACTCGATCTCGGTGACGCCAAAGCTGCGAAGAAAATCGAGGATGCCGGTTGACCGCTACGAAAGGGCAAATAAACTGCTGGATATTTGTCAGTTTCTCCACACCACTGATTATTAGGCACCTGATAAGGGTCGATGGTGTCTATTCTTGCTGTTTTTTCCTGATATCGTTGCTTAGCCTTTGTATCTAGTGATGACGTATCGGATTTCTCCCGCGACATGACTTGAACTCCTTCATACAGCTGGCAGAACTGACCGTAAACATGGCGGACGAAAGGGTTGCCATGGGATACGTGACGTCAATGGAAATATACAGCAGAGGGGAACCGTCAGGGCCTTTCAGAGAAGACCCAAACATATCAGCTTTTCAAATGTTATATTTAATTCCTTTCATTATTTTTCATCATTTCATTATAATTATTCTCTTTAAATTCTAATTTGGCCTCATTTTCTATTAAGTTTGCTTCAGAAACAAAAAAGTTACTGTCTTGAAAACATTAAAATCGAGTTATCCAATGAGATTTTTTTTATGATACCCCCACTCCAAAGGGGGAGGAGGGGTAGAGGTCTGCGCGGGACAGAATTTTCAGTCCCGCTCCCGCATTGTGCAGTCCCGCTCCTGCAAAGAATTATGATTTTCAGTCCCGCTCCCGCCCGCGCCTGCCATATTTTGTCCCGCTCCCGCCCGCAAATCCCGCATGATGCAGACGTTCGCGTTATTTCTCACGAAAGTTCTTGTCATTGGCTTGGGGAATTAAACATGCTGAGCTTAGCTGAGCTCTCCACTGACCGATCCTTCACCTAGCGCATGTAGCAAGGGTGCGCGTTGCCAGGCGGCATGCGCAGCTGAGGCTTTACAGAGATACCCAACACACCTACCAAAATCTACAGTGGATATTAAGAATATTGTACATAGCTTATATGTCACTCCTCACATTTACATTCTAGGAAATACAAGTAGGCCTATAAGAAATTAATATAATTTAAAGACACAGCGTGATGGTGCCCCGCCCCCTACTTTGAGTGGATTTGAGCATAAATATCTACAGCTCACATTCAGGGGTGCGTTTCCCAAACAACCAACCAAGTTAGCATTAAACCAATATGGTACGATGCAAGTTTGAACTAACATCCAAAAAACGACTGTTTCCCAAAGCTGTAGTACCAACTTGGTCTGAACCAAATTGATTTGAACTAGAGCCCTGCACTCCCGCGGGATTCAGGCCTGATGTACCTGATTTATGGCCGTTGTATGTCAGAACCAGCTGATTTCCCACTGCGTCGTACACGAGTGAGAACGACTTCCAGATGTCTGATTTCAGGACTCTTGACTTTTTAACAGTAAGCCCATGTTTACATTAGACCGTATCAGCGGATCATCAGATTAACGTTTTTAAAGCGATTAGTGTGCACACAGCAACACCAATACACGATTTGCGTGCACACAGCAACACCAATACACGGATACGCTCGGCTCCGCAGGCATCCTGCGCTCCAAATCACTCCGCCCTGAACAGCGAGTGCCCTCTGGAGGGTGCGCACTCCGGCCCTGCGCAGCTCACAGAGCACGCGAGTGAAGTGCACAAGCCACGATTCGGGACTGAGCCGCTGTGTGTGTGATCCCAGCGCATATCACTTACTACTTGCAAGTGGAAGGATGGCAAGCCTAAAGACAATCATAACTACACAATGGGCAGTATTTGCATCAGTATTTGCAGTATTTTCATACTTTTATACTCTTTAATGAAAGGTGATACAAGGCGGAAGTCCGCGCCGTTTTTCAGCAGTCGCGTCACATGACCAACGCCAGCGAATCAGGAAGGTGGATGTCACAGTGACGTTGTCCAATGACGACGCCAGCTAGAGCTCAGCACAGCGTATCCGCGTATTCTCAATGTTTACACAGCACCGGAGCTGACACGATCTGGATTGAATACGTGGACGCTGGCGGATTCCCGTTTCCCGGCGTTTCCAGGCGGTTTAATGTAAACGGACAGTGCATCCGCGAAGAAAACGAGACAGATACGGTCTAATGTAAACGTAGCCTAAATGTACCTCTTTTTAAAGCAGCACTTACTTCCGAAGCACTGTGAGCTTCACTAGAGGAGCTCTGCTCTTCTGCCATGATCGGAGATCTCAAACACGGAAGAGCGGAAAGGAATCGGAAACGTACGCGAGATTAGACCACGTCCGCAAATTTAGGCATCTTAAAATGTTTTTATTAATGCCAAATAAAATATCCAGCACAAATTATATATGATAGACATAAATTAATAATTTATAAATTTTATTTTAAACACGTTTTTAGTTAGCGGGACTGCAGCTTATCACCTCTCCCGCCCACGCCCGCAATGAGCTTTCAAAATTTGTCCCGCGCCGCACTGCTTTGCGTCGGGTCCCGCGGGACTCCCGCGGGAGTGCAGGGCTCTAAGGGGGGTATACTGGTTTACCTCTGTCCGTATTTCCATGCATCCGAAACACCCTTTTTCTCAGCAACCACAAATCATAGCCACTTGGTACCAAACTTCAGCTTGGGGTTCTATACCGTGTATACTGTTTTCAGGTCTGTCGCACATCAACTTCTTGTTTACCGACTGAATGTGTTTACGAAACCTATAGAGTGGATTTTGTCGCTATTACAAGAAGCAAAATCCTATTTCAAAATGACCGTTTACCAGGACGCTATTTGAAATCCCTGGGGAGAGACTCTGCTCTTTACTTACTTGTTTCAGAGTTAATTATTTGTTGAAGTCAACATTCATACCGGTAATAAGTGCCCTATTCCTTCGATTTATTGCATTCTGATATAAGCGAAAGTGGGGGTATACGTACAGTAAGTGAGCTTACAGTTGTTCTTGTTTTGTTCATTGTCTCTAGGCTGAGAAGAGTTTCAAGCCGGCGCACTCATTGGTTAGGACTTCATTGCCGGGACAGAAGGCCATGGCAATGTATGTTTTTGTAGGAAGTGAGAGATGAATTAACCAATCGAAATCTGATTTATAGTGCGAGGGACCAAAAAACGATCGGCCTCGGCCTTCTCGAAGGCCAACGCGAGCTTAATTGCGAGTCGGTGCCGTCAGCGCAGCAGTGAAGTCACCTTCCAGCCGGTGTAGCGTTCATCAGTAGTGTTAGCGAATGCTAATAAAGTGAGTGCTATTGAAGGCACAGGCTAACGACCGAGAAAGCAAGATTTCTGTCTCCAGACTCTTCTTCCACGCTACACGCTCGCCACAGTATTTTTTTTTTTTTTACACTACACAGGCTTTATTTATTTCCCTGTGTAATTTACTTAATTACTGTTAAAATCAACATCAACAACTGCACACAACGGAGCCTGCCGCTAATCCCTGGCAAAATCCTTTGCCCTGTTGCTTTTTTGGTGCGTCTGGCTAAGTTTTGGCTGAGCTGAAGCCCCAGCTCCAGTAGTAACAGTTCGCTACTGGTATACAGTGAGGAATTACCTCACCTTTAGACAAAACTTTGTGCGAGAAACACTTTACCTCAGTGAGTCATGTGTGTGAAACTAGCAGAGTTAAGAAAACATTATGGATAATAAAGAAATGCTCGCCAAACACTTGGTGCCATTAATTTTTTCCCCCCCCAAAGGTGCTGAAGTTGTGATATTGTGAAATCAATCCCATCCTTTAGGAAGGAATTTTAGTGCTTAAAGGACATGGGACATGGATTTTTTTCTGGGTATAATTATGTATAAAGGACATAAGAAATGCCATCTAAATCACTGCAGGGCGTCAAAAATGTGAAAATCATCACATTATTCAACTTTTTTATACATCAGCGTAAAACAATGATTCGTTTATTAGCTAAGCGGTCACGTGACCCGTGACGTCACAAAAACTTTTCAAGGAGCCAGCGCTTGGGAATCTAATGTAAACAGGTTACCGAAATGGACACCATCGACAGTGACATTCCCGATGTTTCACAGAGATGTGAAGTTAGACCCTATCAATTCGAACCGATAGCTGGAAATTCACATGAACATGGATCTTGTCTTTACTCTGACGGGTCAGATGATTCTGAGAGTGAGAGTTCATTCAATCCCCATGAAACTGAAAGCGGTCGGCTCGATAACACTTCCTGGTAAGTTAAAAACAATTCTGCTCAAAGGCTAATGATCTGTTGAAAGAAGTATTATTTTTGTATCATACATTGAAAGTTCATCATAGATCTAGCTAAAGTCCGTTGCAAGCTAGGTTTTTTTGCTGATATTTTTCGAGATTGATTGAGATACAATGCTTCCAGAGTCCGAGATGAAAACATTCAAAATGGCGAAACAAGTCAGAATTATGATAATCAATAATTGATACACCCAAAATTATAATACTAATCCTTACCGCATGAGGCCCATGGTAAAACCACACTTCCAGGAGGGGCTGCCGTCTGCCTCCCAAGCCGGCCGAGAGCGCTCCTCGTCGGGCACGGCCAGGCGGGCGAATGCCCTGGTCCGTCCGCCCTGTCTAAAAAATAATGGTACAACTCCGAGTGAAGGTATCAATGCGCTGCCGAAGCGCGCAGAAGGTGTTAGTACGCCTGTCATTATAGTGCGGACTTTCCATAGCATAGAAAATCGCCACGTTTCAATTTGTGTAACTGAACTTTGTTTCATGTCACTGGTCATAGAAACCTATGTAAACAGGAAAAACGCGGAAGAGTTTGGTCGCATCTAACTACAGCCCCAAAAAATACCATTGGCCATGCTGAGCCTAGCTACATTGCTAACAGGAGTAACAGCGCGTCTGACTGACTGGGAGGTCGCAATACACCATGATGTTCAATGTACGTTAAACACTCTAAAAACGAAACAATTTTCTTGTCATCCAAGACACAAAAACTATTTTGTCGCATTCGTCATCATCACGATTCACACTTCTCCATATTCATCTACCCGCTTGTGCTGTACCCGAAAGTTTTTGTGACGTATGATCACGTGACAGCGGCTCTTCCGGTTGTAAAATATGCATATCGGAGCTCGAGCAGAAATGCCATATAATCATCACGAATATAACGATTTTGCTGAATTTAATAGATAATTTTGTATTTGTTGATGCAATTATTTCATATTTTTAATGGAAAGAAACTGATATACTGTAGCGTGCATTTATGTTTCATGTCCCATGTCCTTTAAGTACGACTTGAAGTCTCAAAAAGACCAAAGTGTACCTTCCTACGATAAAATGGCTCCTTATCGTACATGTTTGGTGCTTCCCTCGTGCTGAAGTACGTACTTGTTGTATCTGCTCTTGAGAAACTCCGAAATTCTGCTTCATCTCATTTACGTGTCCCACCCACATTATAGACTTCACACCATTTAGCCTTAGTGCCAAGAGGCACGGTCATGGCTTTAACAAGGTTCCTGGAAAGCAGAAACTCGCATTAGTAGGATGTGAAACACCGCCACTCGATTCACTTTATCTTCCACAGAGAAAAGTTCGGGACGTGACGGTTCATCTTATTACTGTGTCAGCTAGGCGGTGTTACCTGTGCGAATTGACTCCTCATCCGTCCTAAAGGGAGAAACGTCCGCGCTCTCCTCTCCCAAAACAATTACTCGCTAATCTGCGGCACCGGATGAGAATTAGCACTTTAATCAGGCCTGTGGCAGCCCTCGGCTTCACCCTGCTGCAGAGAAACTTATTATATGAGCTGTCAAAGCCAATGACCTCTCTGTGACTTAGCGACTCTCTCCTGTGCCGCCAGCAGGGATGAGATAACGCTGATCCTCCTCGGGCTGTCATCGCGAACGAGCCGCTCTCTAATGGTGGCCTTCGTGGCCGTCGCTGAAAGGATGTGATTGGAGAATGCTGACCTGCCTTCACGTCATCTTGCTGTAGCTGTAACTTCATCGATTGGCAAAGGCTGCAGTGAAGCTCGGGTGAGTCACGTCCGTGGCTGAGGACAAGATCATAATTTGGTGTTTGGAGGGCGTTGTTTTATTAGCTCGCGAAATGCTGCAGTCAACAAACTAATGGCTGTGTTTCACTTAAAGTCTGCTCATCATTGCCCCATGGTGAACACCAGCAATGTAAAGTGACCATAATATATTTAAATCATATTGGCTGGCGTTGAGTGGTACCGGTATATCAGACATATTCTATTCAGCTAGCACGATACTGAACGAGTCGAAGATGAGTAGCTGAATGGAATATATCTGATATACCATGAAAAAAGCCAGCCAATATTACGATCGTTTCAAGATGGCGCCAAGGACGGCCGCCTCGGAGTTTTGGCAGAGAAGGTGATCGGCTGCAGCCTGCCTTCGCTTGAGGACCCGTTCGCCGACAGGACACTGAGGCGGGCAGGAAAGATTGTGGCTGATCCCTCCCACCCCGGACATAAACTCTTTGAGACACTCCCCTCCGGCAGAAGGCTACGGTCCATCAAGACCAAAACCTCACGCCACAGAAACAGTTTCTTTCCTACCGCTGCTGGCCTCAAACATGACTATTGACCCCCACTTACTCTGCTCCTCCCCGCCCCGCCCGCCAGTACCATCCCTCAGACTCTTGACCCACTCTGCCCCCCCACCTCAATAAACAAGACCCCATTTACTCTGCTCCCCCCAGTTGTCTACCTGATTTGCACAGTTGTTTATTTTTATCTTGTTTACTTAATTCTTATTTTTTAATATCTTAGAATAGACTGTCTTTATTTATTGAGCACCTTAACTCCAAGCTAAATTCCTTGTAGTTGCAGCAATTACTTGGCAATAAAGCGCTTTCTGATTCTGATTATTATTCCTTTCAGGTGTTCAACGCGTCATTCTCTCAAAATTTTCCGTATTTAACGAAGCAAACCTGGCGGCCATGTTTGTTTACAAATTGTCACAGTCGCTCGCTATTGCCGAAGTTTTACGTCTCCCGGCGCGTGACGTCATGTCTTGACAGCCATGCAATATCGTAAACCATATTCAACGCTCATTCTCCGTTGGTAGACACACGTAGGATAAGCGATATGCTAACAATATTGCATGCTATCAAACCAAACGAATGAAACCCGCTCGAAGGGAATAGAACACACGTTTTTATTCCATTGAAAAAGTGTCCCGTATGTATAATCATTTTCTTTCTTACCTCACCCGTGACGGAGTAAGCAGGGCGAGGTATTGTAATCAGTGCGGTTTGTTTGTATGTCTGTCTGTTAACAATCTATCGTCTAGACGGTTGCACCGACTGACTAAATTTTCAGGGGAAAGGTCAACCCAGCAAACACACACGTACTGTACATACGACCTAGTGGTTTGGTAATGTCAGGGAAATACGTCGTAGTTACGTAGTAGGCACGTCCTAATACAACGTCGTGCCAATACGTAACGACAATGTAGCGGTAATACGTAACGGACACATTATCCGGCGACCATCCAGTGACGTATGTCCTACTACGTAGTCTACATGTTGTGTGTATTGTGTGAATGGTTAACCTTTCAGTCAAAATAACATTTTCCATTGTGACTCAAAAAACGGTTGCCGATAGACAGATGTTTACTATTATGAGCATATAGGAACTTCTGTATGGCCTTTCATTTGGCACCATGATCTTTGACCTCGAGTGACCGTGAAAGGTCAAACTCAAGGTCACGGATTTTCAGAGGGCTGTAAGTTGAAAACGGTTGATGGTAGACAGATCTTTACAATTATCAACTTATAGGAAGTGCCGTATGGGCTTTCATTTGGCACCATGATCTTTGGCCTTGATAGGTCAAACTCAAGGTCATGGGTTTTCATAGGACCATAACCTGACAGCTGATGATCGAGAAATATTACCATTATCAACGTATAGGTATAAAATAAGTGCTGCCGGGCGAGATTTGTTTTGCCTGGCAACACTTATTTCTTTTATTCATTCATCCATCCAGTGGAAGGTTCACAGTTGAAACTATCAGGACTGTGACCCAGTAAAGGTTTTTACATTTATTCCTATAAAGTTTAACATTATTTCATTCAGGGATGCGGAATTCCGAGTTTTTCCCGCTGAAAATGTAATTTTTGTGAAACGTGTAAATCCATTAAGAAAATTTGGGGGGGTCGGCGCGAGGCAAGGCTTGTGGTGGCACAAGCAGGCAGGACCGCCCGACCGCCCGCCAGCATCTTTCGGCAACGCTCATCGCAAAATTAGTTGCAGCTGTGATAACGGAAATCGTCATTGCTTTCTTCAATATTTATGCTAACGACAACTCGCGACGATTTCCGGCAACGTTTTGGGGCTAGTTTCATCTCACTTGTACAATTCACAGAGAAACAAGCTATACGTACACGGTTTTGATCACTTCTTAAGTTCTAGTTATTTTGGTTAGTTTTCAAAGTTACTTCGCCAATATGGCGAAAGTTTTGGACCGCAAAAATGAGGATCGTGCCAGGGAAATCGATAAATCGAACGGGATAAAGAACTGTTTCCGATGGGCATGGCTCGATAGTAGCGTTACCGTGCAGATAGGGACGCAAACTGTGACGACGTGCCTGACGGAACATATCCGAAAAGTGGACGTGCCGGGAAAGGTTCTGTGTATTCCGTGCTCAGATATGATCAATTATGGAAACAGAGGAGCTCGAAACATCCAGGAGCACATCAAAACAAAAAAGCACAAAGGTACGTTTTACTTAAATTGTCAAAGATAGAGTCAGGAGGAATCTAATATATCGTTACGGTTACCTCCATTATCGCTCACGATATATATGTATTAGTGCTGTCAAGCAATTAAAATATTTAATCGCGATTAATGTCGCGACTGTCATAGTTAACTCGCGATTAATCGCAATTTAATCGCACGTTTTTGTCACATGAAAAACCATTGTAATTCTCTTATCAGCATAAAAAAGTGAATGGGCTTGCTTTGTGCCAATTTTTTTTTATTGCAGAGCACAACACGTCTTGTCACAGCCACTGACATCCATAACTTCCATATTAGATGAGAAAACCAAGGGATGAAAAATAAAGTGCATATCACTGTGAAAATAAAAAAATGTTTTATTTTACTCTTCATTAGTTTCTTTTGAAGAGAAGTATATTTGCCATAAAAGAAGAAAAAAACAGATAACAAAAATAAAAACATTCATCATACGTTCAAAAACGTTCATCATAGTGTGGCACTGTATTCTCTAATTCTCACTGCTTATAACTCTACACCTACCCGGTGGAGCTGAGCTGGGAAACTGAAGACTGAAGGAACAGTATTGAAAAGTATTTTTCCAGTCTCACCTGTGAAAGGTAACCCCATGTGATCTCGTTTGGACGGTAAACCTGTTGGTACAGTTAAACGCAGCACATGAATGAGGCATCTTTATTCTCCACTTTGCCCCATCCAATATGGCGGCGAGGATGTTTATATGTCTGTGCCTTTCTCCATCACTCACACGTACTCTTATTGAAGCAGCGCGCGACAAGCCTCAACAGGAACTACGGGTGACTCGCAGGGCTAAATTAGAATTTGCGTTAACGGCGGACGGAAGACGTAGGAATGGTTCATTGCGCATGCGCATTATATTCGTATCGATACAGAGCCGCATCATCTGTCCACACTACAGCGAAGCGCTACAGTACCGATACTGTACCGGTACAAAATCCATACATTTGTGGGTTTCGTACCGATACAGTTATACCGCTACAGTACCGGTATAGTTGCTAGTGTGGACAGGTGTTGCGGTACGAAAGTAGTTTCGCATCGGTACAAAATCCCTAGTGTGGACAGGGTATAAAATTGGCACGAAGAGAAAGAAAAAGCCTTCATTTGCACGTTTGATCCAGGTGTGTGCTGTGCAGTGTTGGGCACGTTACTTTCAAAAAGTAATTAGTTATAGTTACTAGTTACTTTTCCCAAAAAGTAACTGAGTTAGTAACGGAGTTACTTTGTCATAAAAGTAACTAATTACCAGGGAAAGTAATTATTCCGTTACATTTTGTTCCCCCTCAAAAAAAAAATCAAATTCAATTAGTGTAATCATAATAAAAGTGAATGTTAAATGTGTTTAATGACTGAAATGGACACTTAACAGAACCAATTAGTAATGTTATCTACACTATATTCATATTTTTGTGGGACAATGTGAGATAAGACATCTATCAAATGTAATATATTTTTGTAGTTATTAAAATTGTTACTAATTACTGGCCACTGACGAGGACAAACGCTTTGTTCCTCGACATAATGTGCATTGCATGTAAACACTCTTGCCTTTTATTTCAAGTAATGAAAAGTCCTGGCTGTATTTCCAGTGTGAAAGCGCAGTGCTGGGCTGACCGCTCGCCATCGCTGTGTCTTCCGATTGAAAGAGCGCGCAGTAGTGCAGTAGGTGGAGCCTACCTACGTATGTTGTCCAAATCTACTCTGATTGGCTTACTGTGCCGTTGTCTCGTGTCTCCCCGCCCCACACTAAAGCAGAGGAAAGAAAGGCTGAGCGAGCAGCGTGCCAGATGAGAACAGCTTTAATAAAGTAACGCATAGTATTTTATTGTAAGTAACGGGAACGGCGTTATAACGATGTAAAAAGTAATTAGTTAGATTACTCGTTACTAAAAAAAGTAACGCCGTTAGTAACGCCGTTTATTTCTAACGCCGTTATTCCCATCACTGTGTGTGCGTAGCGGGAAAACACAATCGACTCCACCCACCTAGAACATCTTAGCAAATCACGATTTGTTCTCTTGCATTCAAAGGGTGAATGGGAGAATGTAAAAGCCATATTGGTACATAATTATTATTATATATTGCGGTACCGTGTTGCCAATGCTCATGTTGTCAAGGCGCCCATATCAAATTGTAACGCATCACGTTACTTCCCGAGTAACGGTAACGGCGATACAAATATGGATTAAGTAACTAAGTAATTATTCCGTTACCCAAAATGTGGCTCCGTTAGTAACGCCGTTATACTCTAACGCCGTTATTCCCAGCACTGGTGCTGTGCGTGCACGTGCCCATTCCTCTGAGGAATCCTTCTTTCTCTGTCTGCTTTGTTATTCGGAAATGTCTCCATTGTTACTTCTAAAGTCCTAAAGAGTAATGAGAGCTTTAAAGCTCAGTACTGGTTAATCCTCCAGCCATCATCTCAAGGGCCCAACTGTGTGCTAATTTACTTTTTCCTTCCAGTGCAGTTTTCCTGGAGTCTTGTTTCCTTCATTTCCTTTTCCTGTCACGTCCTCTTTTCTAACATCGTACTCTTGTGCCCTTCACCTAACCTTGTTTGAACTGACCTACTGACCTTCTTCCACTCATTCACGATCTTTCTCTTTTCCTTCTCTTCCCTCCCTCCCTTCTCTTCTTCCTTTCCCCATGTTCTTTCTTTTGGTATTTTCTGTCTGTCTGCTCTCTCCATTGTTTGCTTTTCTGTCCATGCGTCATTCTTTTCTGCCTCTTCTTTCTTTCTTTTGCTCTCTCTGTACCCTCTCTTTCTCTGTTCTTCTGCCTCCCTGCAGTAGAGATTAAAGTGATAAAGGACCTCCCATGGCCTCCTCCTGTTGGCCAGCTCAGCACTACGTCCCCCCTGGTGGAGGTGGTTGAGGCTCCTCCTGCTCCCCAGCAGGCGTCCCAGCTCTCCCCTGGACAGAGCACCTCAGGCACTGAGCAGCACCACCAGGGTGGGTCTGACCCTCAACTTCATCCCTCCATCCCTCCATCTCCGATAACGTACTGAACGGCTGCTTCATTCTATGACCATCACCAGTAAACTGGCGGAAAACCTGCTGAAAGGATAAGAGTTGGACCTGCTCAAGTCTCTATGGCCCGATTATATATGACATTGTAGTCTTTGTTTTTGATCGAAGACCAGTTGTTGGTGTTTCTCATCTCCTACTTCGATTGTATCTTTTACAGCGGCTCTTCTAAAAAGGTTCCTTCGGGACACTTCGAATGGTCAGCTTTGTACAGAGGTTCTACTCGAAAGCTTTTCTGAACGTCAAGCGCTGATCCTAGCGCATCTTGAACAGTTATTCCACAAAATCGATTTGTACATCAGCCGACGAGGCGCATAGCACCGAGTTTTCTATCAGCCGTGTACGACAAGATTGAGCGGAATAACTGTTTTATTCTATCCACACTCGCTGGATTTTGAGAAACGGAGCATTTTTATTTTCCCTTCTTGCAAATTCGATAAATAAAAACTTCGTACGAAACGTCCGACAAAATCATTTTCGCGTAGAATGTAAACAAACTGGCGAAATGACAGGAACAATTTGTGAAAAATGCTATGATAATTCTTGAAAAAAAAAAGATACTTTTCATTCCATTTTTAGTGTTTTCGAAGTAGTTTTTATTTCGTCCTCGGTTGGTTCAGTAGGACGCGCCGCCATTTTGTTTTTCTCTACTCCATGGTATATGAGCTGATAGCCTAGTAGTAGAGTAGCCAATCAGCGCACACTATTGCTCATATCCAGTGACTGTGGATAGAATAAAGTGACTTGTACAACAGCGCTGTTGAATTCTTGATTCTGATTAATCACGACACAGCAACTCTGAGAGAAGGTCCAGGCAGAAGAAAAATAACCGCTATTTCACAAGGACTTGTATGATGAATGCACCACATCATGTCGGTTTAAAAACGTGTTGTTTATTGAACAAATGTGTAGTCATTGATCTGATGCAACATTCTGTAAGGATATTTATTTATTTAACATTTATGGAAGGAGTCTCCAGTGTCAGAGCTTTGTACCAGTTTTCCACCACAGCATACATGTCAACTAGTCTGGTTAACACCAGACCATATCACAAGTGAAATATGGTCTGGAATCCGCCTATTGAATTTCTCGTAGGGGAGGTGTGGTTTACGATTGTCAACGGCCGTTTATTGGACGTTGCGAATGTCTATCATTTGGCGTATACGTAGCCCATGGCCAATCATGGCAGTTGTACCCGGTGACGTAGTTAGAGTGGCGAAGAAGAGAAGGAAAGAGAAAGAGAAGGCAAAACAAAAATAGGAAAACAATGGCACCGAACGATTACTGATGTTTGTGCAAGACAAATATGAGAGAAGCTGGTTTGGTTAGTTTGGTTCGTATCGCTCGCCGCCATGTTAAATGTGATCCGTAAACAGTCCCAAATAAACTACAAGCTTCCGTTTGTCGAGTAGTACGCGTCACCGTCTTTCCACCCCTCCCCACTCTCTGATTGGCTCCCTAACTCAGGCGACCATAGTTTCCATGCTGTCTTTTCAGATCGGAACGATTGTGCAAAGCAGCATGGGATTTCCCAGGCTACATGTCAACCCCTTTGGGCGTCCACCTGTAGTATCAGAGGAAGAAATCCATAAAATCAACATAAAATCCTTATAGCCTTCGGAAAATAAATAAATAAATAAATATAACTTGCCTGAGAACTTCGTCCAGCATGTCGAAAATCGCCTCGCCCATGCCGATATTGCACACGGGCATGTCTATGATTCTTGACTTCGCCCCTCTGTTTATGTCGAAGATCCGCACCAAAACGGCCAGTCGCTTGTCCGTCTTTTTGTCACTGGATTCGTCGATCATCAAGGAAAATGGCGACGTCCGGCAGTGCTGGATGATTGGTAGTGTAGCTTCGGGGGCCAAGCTGTTTTTGATTATTTGCGTTGTTTTGGTGCGCCTACTGTACAGCTGATAGATTTCGCAATCGTACTGTCCGTGCAAATTCGCGGCAACAGTTCTGTCAGGTGGTCCGCAACGGCTAGCGGCAAATTGTGCTGAGCAATAAAATTACAGATCGTAACTTCTGCTCTTATTACACTTGTTGGTTGATCATCGGTCTTAGGCTTTGCAAACATCGTCATTTGCGGCCGATTCTGTTTCTGGTGCAAATTTCGCTGATGAAGTTTGGACCTCGTGTTCCCTCACGTCGTAAACTTCAGACGCCGCAACTTTTATATCTCGCACACAAACTGTGCAGTGCGCGTACTCCTCATTTTTCGCCTGAACAATGACACCATTAAATGTCTCCTTCCATTCAGGAAGATACCGCCCACCGTATCTCATTTTCTTTCTCGGTGTTCCCATTCTTTCACTCAGCAGACGCTATTCAAAATCTCTCAGGTGGAAATAATGTCGCTCTGCACAATGAGAAAATCGTTCGAACAATGACCGTTTGGCGCGTTTAAATGCAGATCGTGCGCATGACCGGAACGAGCGAAGTCTCGAGCGAAGGACTTTGTGGTTTCTTTGCAACATGAAAAGCTAAAAAAAGAAAAAAATCATCAACTTCAAGATGGGAACAAATTAGACTTTATATTTTATTTATTTTATAGGCTGTTCGACCTAAGTGATAATATGAAATAGCATTAAACGTAGTTATTATATGGGACGAGCTACTTCCGGTAAAATCGTGCGCTCTGATTGGTTCCTTGGCGGGTAGTATTTTTCTGTAATGCCCGTGGGCGATTCCAAGCTTTTCTTTCCAAGGCGCTGGCCTTCAATGTTGCAAAAAACAAACAAAACGACAAAAAAAAAAGATGAATTGGAAATCAAAACGGCCGAAAGACAAACCAGAGTCACCGAGCTATTCAAGAAATGAGCAACGAAGAGCATTCAGAAACCGCTAGCAGAAATTCAGTTTTGAAACCGCTAGCTGTTTATTCTGCACGAGTGACTCAACTACGTTACAAATATGACGTGACTGAAAGCAGCGTCACGCCTCATTTTAATAACCGTCTGTTTTAATCTTCGAAATAAAAAAGCCATACAATAAACTCCTTATTAACCTCGCTCGCTCGGGCTTTACACGGACCAAGGTTTGGTCCCGTAAAGACCGAGCACTCGGTTAATAAGTAGTTATTATAAGCGTTGAGTTATAAAACATGGCGTTGTTCACGAATAAATGAAAACTTGCCATCGACGACAAACCGCCGTGGTATAAGAGGAATAAAACACGATGTTGTTATCGAAGAAAATAATCCACTTCAGAGTGAGATCACAGAGCGTGTTCCATACATGGCAAAATCCTTAAACGTCCATGGTGTCAGGATGAACAGCTTAAAGGGCGTATTCTGGACCAATTTCGTTTTTTTTTTTTTTAATATGAAAGTATGTCCCTTTACACACTCATCCAGAAGGGTAATTTTGCACAAGGCCATCTGTCTACAGCAGAAAAAAATAAAATAACAAAACACGTCTGGAAAAATCCCAAGGGAGTCTGGAGCCAGATTCGTGACGTCACCTGCGGAAGCGCCAGCAGGCTGCGCGAGCTTTGCACGGTTTCAGTGCACAGCCTGTGTAGACCAAGTTTAGCAGCTAGCGATTTTGCATTGAAATATGGAATTGTCACCTCAGTGTAATGTGGGAAACGATGAGTACTAATCCCATCAAGATTGGTGTTGCTACACCCTCCTACGATACATCTGTTAACCATTTTAATAATTACGCGATAACGTTGAAGAAATGTACAGAAAACCACCAGGTCGTTTTCTCAAACAAACCAGCGCTGACGTAGGATTCAGAAGGAGGCGTCCCACACGCAACGTCATGAAAATCAGTGTTTGCCGGGAAATCCAAACGCCAAGTTTTTTCAGAGGCGGACCAATTCGACTCAAATGGCTTGATTTCAACAGAATTTTTCCGGTATTGCGCAAAGTAAAACAAATTTCCCAAAATGTGACAGATATTTGCCCAAAGTTTAATATAAAATAGGAGAATTACATCGATCTTGCTCTTGAATTTACCCGTGATATGCACTTTAAAGGTGCATTACTGCCACCAACTGGGCTGGAGTGTGGAACAGGAAATATTTGGGGGACGACAACGCACACTTACATTCTTTTAGCTATGTCCGTTTCTTTGAAATACCTGATAAAATGACTTGATGCGCTCTCCCATTTTGTTTTTCTCTCCTCATGGTATATGAGCTGATAGCCTAGTAGTAGAGTAGCCAATCAGAGTGCGCGACTGCTCATATCCAGTGAATGTGGATAGAATAATTATTGTTACAGATTAATTTGTCAGGAACCTTACTGCATGTCGAGATCAGGGATGCTGCAGTTCCCGTTTAACACCAGATCGCGTTATTGATTGGCTCCGGGTTGCGAGAAACATCACCATGAGACGATGTTTTGCTCTATGATCGCATGACTGAAATTCGAACAACTTTCTCTTCTCATCGTACCGCTAAGGACATGACGTACATCTTGACATGAGGATGAGAAGAGGAGTGGAGAAGAAGGGGGGGGGAGAAGACAGAGGAAGGAGACACAAGGAGGACTGTATCTAATCTAGGCTCTATCTAATCTAGAAATTTGCAGGAAACCACCAGGTCGCTTTCTCATAAACAAACCAGCGCTGACGTAGGATTCAGAAGGAGGCGTCCCACACGCGACGTCATGAAAATCAGTGTTTCCCGGGAACTCCAAACGCCAAGTTTTTTCAGAGGCGGACCAATTCGCTTCAAATGGCTTGATTTCAACCGAATTTTTCTGGTATTGCGCAGGGTAAAAAAATTGCAGAGAATGTGACAGATATTTAAAGGTCCCATGGCATGGTGGTTTGTTGATGCTTTAAACGGGCTCGTGGAGGTTTCTGGATGTTATATCCGCAGCCTTTCTCGAAATGAACCCTCGGCACGTAGATATAGCCTCCTGGGAGAAAGCCCCATTTCAGTGCTTTTCCCAGTGCGTCGTTTTGCTTATGAGAAGCATGGAGGCGGGGAAGGGTTGAGGGTGGGGGCGGGCCATGGGGGGAGAGGGAGGGGCTTGACCAAGCTGCGGGCATGCTACCTGTGTGTGAACAGTAGCAATGGCAGGTCAAGTAACAGTCCAAGCTTTCGCTTTTGACCCGGAGTCCGACCCTGGTTTTGTAGCGCAGATTACCTGGCTAACTGCAGGAAGCAGTTAGCTGCACAGCTAATGTAGCCATTGCAAGGCTAACGCACCGATTTTAAAACACGGCAAAACGACTTAACAGTTATACACTTACTTGTTCGGTGTTTGTGGCTGATGCGGCAGGGATGCTTGGTACGGACCCAGGCTTCAGTGACGGTTGATGTGCAAAACCTGCCCTGTACTGTCCCAAGTTGTGGAAACATTCATCAGGAAAATGCTTCCGACAAACATACACCGTCTTAGGTAGACTCGACGGCGTATTATTGGAGTAAATAAAATTAAGCCACTGCGTCTTCAGGGGCTCTCCCGTCGGCAGTAAAAACAGACTCTTTTCTGTGTTGTCACATCCATGTACAGCGCAATTTCCATGTTTCGCTCGCTTAGGTGATGCCATGTTGTTGTGTCCTCTATGGTCTCCTCACTACAACTGGGCGGGCAATCCATACAGTGGGTGGGAATCCAGAGGGGGGGTGTGGGGATCATCTCCCTTGCTGATGTAGTAAAGGGAAGAGCCTATCAACGTGCCATTTTGACGCGCCATTCTCAAATGTTGACAAAGGGTGGGCATAGTTTGGTTTACATATTATGACATTTCTAGCCACTGGGGTGACTTAGGTGGGGTTTACATTAGACCGTATCAGTGGATCATCAGATTAACGTTTTTAAAAACGATTCGCGTGCACACAGCAACGCCAATACACGGATACGCTAATCACATGACTAATTCGGCACGCAAGTTGAAATGTGTCAGTGCGGCTCATCGCTTCCTCCTCAGCGGCTGCGCTCCAAATCATTCCGCCCTGAACAGCGAGTGCCCTCTGGAGGGTGCGCACTCCGGCCCTGCGCAGCTCACAGAGCGCGCGAGTGAAGCACACGAGCAGTGATTCGGGACTGAGCCGCTGTGCGCAAGTCACTTACCACTTGCAAGTGGAAGGATGGCAAGCCTAAAGACCATCATAACTACACAATGGGCAGTATTTGCATCAGTATTTGCAGTATTTTCATACTTTTATACTCTTTAATGAAAGGTGATACAAGGCGGAAGTCCGCGCCGTTTTTCAGCAGTCGCGTCACATGACCAACGCCAGCGAATCAGGAAGGTGGATGTCACAGTGACGTTGTCCAATGACGACGCCAGCTAGAGCTCAGCACAGCGTATCTGCGTATTCTCAATGTTTACACAGCACCGGAGCTGACACGATCTGGATTGAATACGTGGACCCTGGCGGATTCCCGTTTCCCGGCGTTTCCAGGCGTTTTAATGTAAACGGACAGTGCATCCGCGAAGAAAACGAGACAGATACGGTCTAACGTAAACTTGGCCTTAAGAAGGTCAGAGGAACTAATTTTAACGTTAAAAAACCTCAGAAAGTGAAAATTTCATGCCATGGGACCTTTAACAAGTTTAATATAAAATAGAAGAATTACACTGATCTTGCTCCTGAATTTACCCGCGATATGCACTTTAAAGTAACAATGAACGTGCCACTGCAGCCATATCGTTAATATTGAGTCGAGTGTTGTTACGTCGTAAAATACAGGAGCCAATCAGGTTCCAGTATGCAAATTCGACCCGTGCGGAATCTGGATTTTCTGACGAGGACAAAGATGTTGCAGTTCATTTATTTCTGCTTTTTCTCTCTAACGACAACTTGAAAAAACGACATTGTTTCCAAAGCAAGTTTGTTGTACCGTAACTCGGCGAAGTAGCTGCGAACATGTGTGCCTCGTATGTTTCGATAAAGTTAATGGGCTGCCGCGTGATTAATGTTCTTCTCCGAGAGTGAACACCTGCTTCCTCTGAGGCAGAAAATCACTCAGCATCAGTGTTACTGAAATCAGCTCGTTTGCTTTAATAGCATTTGGCTAACCTGTCTACGGTGTAATTGCAGATAAGGGCGACCCAAGCCTTTTTGGTAACGTCGTCCCTTATCTTTTTTTAGGCTGAAAGAGCATTTGGTATCATTGGCGGAAACTCCGGCACCTCCACCGTAACATGATATTAAACTTCCAGACGGCCCCGCTGTCGTGCTTTCAGCATGCAGAGTAAATACACTTCCAGCGATTTCCCTCAGGAGATTACAGCCTTCTCTACTGCCCCAAGACACATGATCCGAAACAGTTGCGTACCAGATGTCTTGTACTCGTATGAAACCGAGCTTCTGTGTGCAACCTCTTCCACATAGCTGTATCCTGTGCATTAAAAAAAATGATTCTTTTGTTAATCGTGGCCTTCATTTGATCTTGCTGTCAAAACCTGACGAGAGAAAAATCCCTCAGAACGCACCGCGTCGTGTCGACCTTGGAGACGACGCTAAATCAAGATTTATGTGGCAGAAGGCAATGGAACGGGATCCGTTTCTTTGAGTGATGCGTGGGGATTTAAGCATGTCTGCTGGCTGTAAGTTAACCTTGATTGATCTGGGCCAAAGGCCAGTTCGAGAGATTAGGAGTAAGTTGATCTATGTCTCGCTACCTCCTCCGAGGAAATACAGAAGGGGTACGGTACATCCAGCTCAGGAAGATGTGTGAGAGTTCGGTGAATATTGCATCCAGGTTTTTTTCTGAATGGTGACAAAGGAAAAAAACATTTCTCAAAAAAAGACTTGCTTACTCTTGGACTTGACGAAGGATGGATCTATAACTTTTTTTTTTCCCCCAGAGACAATTGGCTCCTATTGAGGTTTTTCACCTGACGTCACAGGGTCACGTGACGCCCCGGTGTCCGCCATTTTGAAGGTCAAGCTAGCTAATGTCAACATAGTAGCTAGTATGTTACTGTAGCAATGTTTACGTTCAGTCATTTGGATGACTGTTAAAACCTTTCAGTCTCAAGTTTTTCCTTTACTGCAGGGGTTTTCAAAGTGTGGGAGAGTCAGCCCCCCCTCGGAGAGCAAATAAACAACAGCGCCCCCCACAATTTTTGTTGTTGCTATACTTAATGTTCCATTCGTATTTTTAAAAAATGGTTGTTGTACACATTTTTATTTTTTTCTTTTTCACATTTTAAACATCTGTGCTTTTTAAAACATCTTTTTTTACACATTTTAAACATCTCATAGCATCGTTAGCTAGCACCTCTTGGCAGACAACACACTGTGGCAGTGGAGCATCTTCAGATCCAGTCCATGAAAATCCAAACTTTAAATAATCGTGGTCATACTTCCTTCTTTTTTCAGTCCCCCCAGGATTCCGCGGGCCTTTTTTGTGATTGTTGCGGCTAAAATGTCTGATGTTGCGGGGGTTTTCCAAAAAAATTGCGATGAAAGTTGCGGTGTTTTTTAGGTTTTTGTTGCGATTACATTGCGGGAGGAAGTGAAAGTTGCGAGAAATTGTTGCGATTTTCTCTTTTTGTGATTAAAATTGAGTGATATGTTAAATATTAAGTTATTACTGAAAAACTATTGATTAAAAAAACAAAGACACTGAGAAATGGTCCTATAAACAACTTTACCAATATAAAAGATTACCAGGACTACAAAAATGCAGAAAAATAGGCTTTACTTATCCAAATGCTCCTGTTGGTTCAAAAGTTAAAGTGCAGAGAACCTCAGAGCACAACATGAAGTTACCTTAAAATATAATATAAATGCCTCAGCTTTCATGTAAGAAAAAAAAACTATTAATACTAGTACTGTGTGCAGGCAGTCTCTCCTGAAGACTAAATTAAACAATAATTATGAACTAATAAAATAAATGACTCAGGCTTCATAGAAGAAAAAAAAACAATTTGAACAGAATCTCACAGTATGATGCTGAAGCTGCCTAAACAATGGAAAATAAAATGCCATTTTGGCAAAAATGTTGGCATCCATTAATTTCTTGTATTAAGTAAAAAAAAATAAAGTGCACACAGTGCTTCACTGTAAACATCACACACTTTCAGTAACAGAATTTAAGCCGACATAAACACTGACTCGCACATCATGCAATGTTGCCAGATACTGCTGACGTTTTCCAGTCCAAAATATGTTCAAAACCCGCCAAAATGCACTTAAAACTAATCTGGCAACACTGCGCGCATGCTGCTTCTCTTGAACACACGGAAGTAAGGCGGAAGGTAGTTTGTCGATGTCACCTCAAGACGACGCCAACGATTGGGCAAATTTGCGGGAAAGTTGCGGTGATTGGATATAATTGTAACACCGCCCTGAATTCGCGGGGATTGGTTGAATTTGCGCTGAAGTTGCAAATCGCAACATCCTGGAGGCTCTGGGGTTTTTTTTGCTTGGCCCAAACTCTGTCTCCTCACTCACTGTAGCTTTAGGTACTAAAAATCGATCCATTTTGTCTCTGGTAAAGGCTCCTCACGTTGCGCCCCCCCTGAAGAACTCTGGCGCCCCCCAGGGGGGGCGCGCCCCACACTTTGAAAAGCCCTGCTTTACTGGATTTACTAGTTTACTGTAATTATGATCCGGCAGCTATTTACACCGGATCCAGTGTAAATAGCCGCCGGAGCCGACGTCCCCACCTGCCCGAGCGCGCTAGCTCCGGCAAGCTCGGACGTCGGCTCCAGCAGCTATTATACAGCTATTATAGTAAATACGGTAAAGGAAAAACTTGAGACTGAAAGGTTTTAACAGTCATCCAAATGACTGAACGTAAATATTGCTACAGTAACATACCAGCTACTGTTGTTGACATTAGCTAGTGCTAACAGCTAGCTGCTAGTACACTGCTACAACACAGACACCGACCCTAATAATACAGTTCTTGGTCATTGCCTGGTAACAGCAAATTTATAACGGGCCATGTCTCAACAGGCTAAGAAGTTATTTCAATGACATTTAATAACATTTTGTTTATCCTGAGGACCGAAAGTAAATGAAAATGTGAACAAACCTTAGCTGTAATCAGATGGCGACCACCGGCTCCAGGGACGACCCGCTGATGTAGGCATGTTACCCAGCCTGACACAAAATATTTGTAGGTATCCAAACTCGTATACGCTTTCAGATCAATACCTGTGTATGGCGATGGGTTTTTAACGACATAGGTATACAGATCATGTGGGCCGAAGTCAGGTAAAGACGAGGGCTTCGTGTACTTCCGTACGTCAGTGAACAATCCTGGTGGAAGCAGGTAAACGTCGTTCTCTAAGCCTGCTAACCTCAATTTTTGCAAATACCTCTCCGTCTGCTCGCCCTGTAAATGCCCTACGTCGCTGGATAGTGAAGGTGTTTTCTGCATCTCGCTCCTTTTTCTTTTATGTTTTTCGTTTGTCGCCTTCCTCGCATTCAAACCGATTCGAGCCATGACGTCCAAAATGGCAGCCTCACATGACTTGCACTACGTTCACACTGCAAGGCTTAATGCTCAATTCCGATTTTTTTGTGAAATCCGATTTTTTTGTGAGGTCGTTCAAATATATGCGCCTTGTATGTGATCCTCAGTATGAACGAAAAGCGACCTAAAAGTGTTCCGCATGCGCATTGCAGAATACGACGACGTCACACGCAGTGAGCATGGCCAGTGTTTACGGAAGTAACCTAAAGTTTCCTGTGTATGACCGTAGCCAGCATGGAGTACCTGGCGATGATGCAGTTGTTGTTGCGACGGAGTCAGAACATGCACAATAGCCTGATGTTAAGGAGGAGGTTGAGAAGGAAGAGGGCAAGGGTTTTGGCTCAGGCATTCTGCGGGGTAGTGACTGCAACCTCCGTTCAAAGGAACATCAAAGCCATGTTGTTGTAACTTTTTTTGAGAGACCCGCCGCCTACTTCAGCGCAGAATAGTGACGTTTGTGGCTTGTTGATGACGTGTAAGTCGGATGAATGCGACCTGGCGGTTCAGACTGAAGTCGCGTATGAAAAGAGCGGATAGGAATCGGAATTAGGACCACATATCCAAACGGCCTGGGTCGGATTTGAAAAAATCGGATCCGTGTCGTTCATATTGTCGATAAAAGATCGGATACAGGTCACATACGGGCGAAAAAATCGGATTTGAGTCACTTCAGCCTGCAGTGTGAACGTAGTGTTGGTCACGTGGGTGAAAAACCTCAATTACAGAGCATTTGGACCTGAACAAACAGTTAAAGGAGTCATGTTTAAGTCTTCACATTTATTTTAGAACAGTAATTACGGCCAAATTTTGATTACAGTAGAACTCGAAGGTATCCAGCTAACGTGAAGATGTTTACAAAGTGATGTCATATTCTAGCATGATCTCACTGTGAATATTCGTAACATAACGTTAGCTAACTTAATATAGAGTGTGTCTGAAGGCATCACTCACAATCTTATTTTTTTTCTTTTTTTCAGGGTTGTATGTTCTTAATCTTTTGCCGCTTGGGGGTTTCTGACATTATTAGCTATTGTTTGAGTAATTTTTTTGAGAGCAAAGTGGGGCAGCACGGTGGTGTAGTGGTTAGCGCTGTCGCCTCACAGCAAGAAGGTCCGGGTTCGAGCCCCGTGGCCGGCGAGGGCCTTTCTGTGCGGAGTTTGCATGTTGTCCGCGTGGGTTTCCTCCGGGTGCTCCGGTTTCCCCCAAAGACATGCAGGTTAGGTTAACTGGTGACTCCTGTTTGAAAATTAGGGATCAGTGACCTGGTAATGCTTCGTGTTAGATGTTAATGAATAGCTAATAAGTAGTGAATACAGCACTTATTTGGGAACATTAACAAGTGGTTGAGTCGCTTTGTTTGTATTTTTTTCTGATATCCTTGACACGCTATTAATTCGACCTCACACTGAGATGATAATTAGTGCCTGTTAGTGTTTTTATATACTTGGGTTTTAGCGTAGGTGTTGGTGTTAGTGCTAGCATTTCTTGCTAATCAGGGCTGTCTTTCAGGAAATGAGAAAGTTTAAATATTCACATGACACTGACACTTAGATGAGTTTCCTGCGTACACAGTTTATGCATTTTCTTTAATACCCAACTATCTTGGTGTTTCCCTTTGCTTTTACTGATATACAACACGGGGCGGCATGGTGGTGTACTTTCACGTTACTTTCACGTTATAAGTTAAAGAGATTTGTTTGTTTGTGTTCGTCGAGATATTGTTTAAAATGTTACTTTTCAAAGGGGGTGCACTCATTTACGCCGAGCACTGTACCTCAAATGCATAGAGGTTGAAAGTGATGTAATTCCAAGCTCCAATTTCCCAATTCCTTGGCGCAGCGAATGCACCGTTTGTTTCACCGGTTTATGAAAATTGCATGTGTTCACATGCGTTGGCTTTTGCTCATTTTACAACCCCGATTCCAAAAAAGTTGGGACAAAGTACAAATTGTAAATAAAAACGGAATGCAATGATGTGGAAGTTTCAAAATTCCATATTTTATTCAGAATAGAACATAGATGACATATCAAATGTTTAAACTGAGAAAATGTATCATTTAAAGAGAACAATTAGGTGATTTTAAATTTCATGACGACAACAACACATCTCAAAAAAGTTGGGACAAGGCCATGTTTACCACTGTGAGACATCCCCTTTTCTCTTTACAACAGTCTGTAAACGTCTGGGGACTGAGGAGACAAGTTGCTCAAGTTTAGGGATAGGAATGTTAACCCATTCTTGTCTAATGTAGGATTCTAGTTGCTCAACTGTCTTAGGTCTTTTTTGTCGTATCTTCCGTTTTATGATGCGCCAAATGTTTTCTATGGGTGAAAGATCTGGACTGCAGGCTGGCCAGTTCAGTACCCGGACCCTTCTTCTACGCAGCCATGATGCTGTAATTGATGCAGTATGTGGTTTGGCATTGTCATGTTGGAAAATGCAAGGTCTTCCCTGAAAGAGACGTCGTCTGGATGGGAGCATATGTTGCTCTAGAACCTGGATATACCTTTCAGCATTGATGGTGTCTTTCCAGATGTGTAAGCTGCCCATGCCACACGCACTAATGCAACCCCATACCATCAGAGATGCAGGCTTCTGAACTGAGCGCTGATAACAACTTGGGTCGTCCTTCTCCTCTTTAGTCCGAATGACACGGCGTCCCTGATTTCCATAAAGAACTTCAAATTTTGATTCGTCTGACCACAGAACAGTTTTCCACTTTGCCACAGTCCATTTTAAATGAGCCTTGGCCCAGAGAAGACGTCTGCGCTTCTGGATCGTGTTTAGATACGGCTTCTTCTTTGAACTATAGAGTTTTAGCTGTCAACGGCGGATGGCACGGTGAATTGTGTTCACAGATAATGTTCTCTGGAAATATTCCTGAGCCCATTTTGTGATTTCCAATACAGAAGCATGCCTGTATGTGATGCAGTGCCGTCTAAGGGCCCGAAGATCACGGGCACCCAGTATAGTTTTCCGGCCTTGACCCTTACGCACAGAGATTCTTCCAGATTCTCTGAATCTTTTGATGATATTATGCACTGTAGATGATGATATGTTCAAACTCTTTGCAATTTTACACTGTCGAACTCCTTTCTGATATTGCTCCACTATTTGTCGGTGCAGAATTAGGGGGATTGGTGATCCTCTTCCCATCTTTACTTCTGAGAGCCGCTGCCACTCCAAGATGCTCTTTTTATACCCAGTCATGTTAATGACCTATTGCCAATTGACCTAATGAGTTGCAATTTGGTCCTCCAGCTGTTCCTTTTTTGTACCTTTAACTTTTCCAGCCTCTTATTGCCCCTGTCCCAACTTTTTTGAGATGTGTTGCTGTCATGAAATTTCAAATGAGCCAATATTTGGCATGAAATTTCAAAATGTCTCACTTTCGACATTTGATATGTTGTCTATGTTCTATTGTGAATACAATATCAGTTTTTGAGATTTGTAAATTATTGCATTCCATTTTTATTTACAATTTGTACTTTGTCCCAACTTTTTTGGAATCGGGGTTGGATAATGTTGATTTTAGTTGATGAAGTGCATTTGCTAGCTGCATTAGTTACCCTGGGGAAGCCATGGCCTAATGGTTAGAGAAGCAGTTTTGGGACCAAAAGGTTGCCGGTTTGATTCCTTGGACCAGTAGTGCCCTGGAGCAAGGCACCGAAGCCTGAACTGCTCCCCAGGCTGCTCTGGGTATGTTGTACGTCACTCTGGATAAGAGTGTCCGCTAAATGTCATTAATGTAACGTATAACTGTACGGATAGTACATTCTAGCGCTGTTTATTTTCTGTAGACGTTTTTCTAGCCCAGTGACTGTTTCCTGCAGCGTGGTTGATACTGAGAAAGGTATCGGGTTCTGGTGTCGGTACATCTCTATTTTTGGTAGGATGATATTCTGTAATGCTTATACTTTATCGACAACAGTGTCCCAAACAAATAGCCGTCTTGCGTACAGTCCTATGTGAAAAGGTTAGCAGTGTACAGTATTTAGCTACAACAGCCGTTGCAGCTGCGTATAAGATTTAACCTCAGAAAATATGCATTAAGCAGAGTTAGATCATCGTGAACACTTGCACTTTGATAGAAAATCTAGTTTATTTTCAGGCACAACGGGCCGAAGTCGACTTGCAGCGCAAACAGAGGCACATCTCCTCGAACCCTCATTTGGCTGGAGGTCTTTTTATAGCACTACGGTCAGGTGTGAAATAAACATGCTTTGGTGACTCAGTGCGAGACATTAATTTCTCTCGGATGAAGGGCTGTCAAATGCGAAGCAGAACTGCAGTGGCGGAGAAAATCTAGGATCAACGGAATCGAACTCGAGCTCAGATTTCGGTGGTATTGGATGATTGCATTTTCTCCCGATGCCATCTGTTGCGAAATATACGTGTCTTCTTTGTGATACAGCGCTTGCGTTCAAGCAAAGATGCAACACAGGTTGAGGAAGATTGAGGTTCTGGCAGCACTGCAAAAACTGGCCTTTCAAAGATAAGAAATAAAAGATTAAAACAAAGCATATTTGCTTGAATCAGGTGAAAAAAATCTGCCAATGGAACTAGTCAAATTTGACTCGGTAAGATTTCTTAAAGTAAGATGAAAAATCTAACCTGTTTTTAGATGAAATAATTCCAAAATAAGATTGGGGAACAGGGCGGCACGGTGGTGTAGTGGTTAGCGCTGTCGCCTCACAGCAAGAAGGTCCGGGTTTGAGCCCCGTGGCCGGCGAGGGCCTTTCTGTGCGGAGTTTGCATGTTCTCCCCGTGTCCACGTGGGTTTCCTCCGGGTGCTCCGGTTTCCCCCACAGTCCAAAGACATGCAGGTTAGGTTAACTGGTGACTCTAAATTGAGCGTAGGTGTGAATGTGAGTGTGAATGGTTGTCTGTGTCTATGTGTCAGCCCTGTGATGACCTGGCGACTTGTCCAGGGTGTACCCCGCCTTTCGCCCGTAGTCAGCTGGGATAGGCTCCAGCTTGCCTGCGACCCTGTAGAACAGGATAAAGCAGCTACAGATAATGAGATGAGATTGGGGAACTCATTATGCGAGATCTGATTCACTCAAAATAATCAAAATAGTTCTTATAACAAGATCGTACTTCTTACATTTAGGCGCCGTTTACACATACCCGGGTATTTTTAAAAACGCAGACCTTTGCCTTGGTTTGTGCCTTTCGTTTATACACAAACGGAGTTTTTTCCTCTGAAAACGATTCTTTCTAAAAACCCCGGCTAAAGTGGAGATTTTTTGAAAACTCCGTTTTGCGTTTGTGTGTAAAGAGACCAAAACGGAGTTTTAGGCAATCTTCGCACCACAAAAGAGCGACCATTGTACATATGACAAGCATGGAAACACTCAGAGTAGCAGCATTTCTGTTATTAAGAGCTATATTCGCCGGTTTGCTTTTGAGAATAAAGCTTATAAAGCTCATTGACCAGCAGAGACGTATTAGGGCTCGGAGGGCAGCAATTGCGGAGCTTCTGGTGACCAAAAGAGCCCCACCGCCAGCGTCGGCGATTTTGGGTTCGACCTGGACGGACTGCTATCTGGTGGGAGAATTTCGAGAATGGCGTTGTCGTCCCGGACGAATGGCAGGAAAATTTCAGAATGTCGCGATCCTCACTCCTGTCACTCGCAGAGTTGGTACGTCCGTACATACAGGGTGAGTGTACTCACATGCGCGCTTCTGTCGATGTCGTCAAAAAAGTCGCCTGCACACTCTGGCATAGTTTAACAGCTCTTGACAGCGTATTTATGCGGATCTATATAAACGTAATTTAAAAAAAAAAAAAAACGCAGCTGTGTGCACGAAGTTATTTTGGAAAACGGAGTTTAGAAAATATGCGTTTTTAAAAATACCCGGGTATGTGTAAACAGCGCCTTAGCCATTCAAGTCATTTTTATTTATTTCATTTTAAGGGTATTTCACTTAAATTCATGACAAAGTCTTCGCAGTAAAAACTGAATTTAAGATACTAATATTAGGATTGTTAAATTCTACAACTAAGCATTGCTAGCTTAAAAGATTCTCCTTTTGTGACCTGTAATTAGTAAAATACTCTAGATACGAGACCAGAGACTATCTTGAATCAAGTTGACGACACGTGTAGCATTGCAACAAGTTTATTTTTTTTCCCATTTCAACATTCAAACATTAAAACGTCTCTTAAAGTGCCATTCCACCATTGGATGTATTCTTTGGCATAAAATACAATATATTTTATGACAACATGACTAGACAGAGAAATCTTTTAGCTTCAAAATGATAATTTTTTGACAACGACAAGTATATTAATTGTGCGACCAAAGTCACCTACCCTTTTAATTTCCGCGCGGTAGTGAAACGTGATGTCATCGGCAGGTTCCCCTTCTTGTGTACCACGTCACGTGTGACGTGGCACAGATTATCAGCAATGGCGGATAGAACGCGATTTCCACTTGTCGATTGCTGTGCCGATATTCACCATCGACCGTCTCCTTTGGGCATCACTTGCGATTTTCCTTCGCTTCTTTTCCGAAGCTGACAATCGCGTTCTATCCGCCATTGCTGATAATCTGTGCGTACACAAGAAGGGGAACCTGCCGATGACATCACGTTTCACTACCGCGCGGAAATTAAAAGGGTAGGTGACTTCGGTCGCAAAATTAATATACTTGTCGTTGTCAAAAAATTATCATTTTGAAGCTAAAAGATTTCTCTGTCTAGTCATGTTGTCATAAAATATATTGTATTTTATGCCAAAGAATACATCCAATGGTGGAATGGCACTTTAAGATTCCACTTCCCCAGGACCTCAGGCACCAAAAAAAAAAAAAACAGTCTACGCATTTTGACTTACAGTGCTTACACAACGCCAAAGCAACAGTGCATGTTGGTGGCACTGACTATTCATGTGTACGAGGGGTTTACAAGATCAGGCACAAAAACAACCAACCAAACAAACAAAAAAACACTGAACTTAACTCACAGCATTCCAAAAAGACCTCACTAAAACGCCCTCCACTCACTCATAGCCTTTTTGAAGGCACTTGTCTGGTCTAGAGTATGTACCGTACAGCATCTAGAACAGACCTGGGCATTTTCCGGCCCGCGGGCCGCATCCGGCCCTCTGGTTCATTCTGACCGGCCCGCGTAAGGTTAATTAGAAATTACAAAATAAACGTATTTTCTAATTTGACCTCACGCATGGACTGAATGTGCATTGCTTTTATTTTGAAGTTGTGTTCAACAAAAACGCAATGCGCGCGACATGAAATCCCACGAAACCTAATCCCGCGATAACTACTTCCGTAATTTGTCCAGACCAACCACAAACTTGTACGTCATCCTTCAAACGGTCCAGCCAATCACATCATGTGACGTCACCAGCAGGCGCCGGAGCCCGAGCCGATCTGTAGATCTGATACCTACACCGAATCGACTGATGATCATCTGTCAGCTGTGCTTCGGATCTCCACCTCAGACATTCAACCTGACTCTGATGCACTCGTTAAAGACCAACAGAGACTAGATTTCTCTCACCGAACAAATAAAAAACACCAAATGAGGTGATTAGACTACAAATGTGGGCATCATTATTATAATATGATGTATCTTGTTTGATATTTGGAGTAGAAAGACAATATTGTGATGTCTTTATTGTGTTTTGGGGTGAATGTGACTGAAAAAAAAATGGTACAAACGTTCACATTTTGTTAACCATTGTTTTGGGAAATTTGATTGAATAAATGACATTTTTTGTAAGGCAACCTCGTTTTTTTCCCCAGACTCTTACCAGTCTTAGCAGCTCGTAAAAACAATGTTATTTACTGCTTTATCTAGAAGGATCTCACTCTGAATGACTGAGAAAACAGTCGCAGTAAACTTAGGATCTGTAAGGTGGAGTTGAATTGTAATGAAAGATTGAAAGATTTCAGTAAAGTTCATTTATTCCCAAAACAAGCATACTTTGGTTTTTTTTCTTGAAACAAGATGAACCGCATTTGACAAATGTACTTACTTGTTTTAAAAAAAAGCTTGTTTTATTTTCAAAGGTGCTCCAAATAAGACTTTTTCAAGACGTTTTGTCTATACAAGATTTTCAAGATGGACTGTCTAAAAACTAGCCTTTCGAGCTAAATGAGGTTTTGCTTGTTGGGCAGTTATGTCTTATTATAAGGGTAGCTAGATGTTTTGACTTGAAAATAGACAAATAAACTTCCTAAGATTTTTATTTTTTGCAGTGAGATTTCTTTGCTCAAGAAACTGAACGTTTGCTTCAGCGATGAAAATAAGAGCGTGATTATGGGATCCTGAATTTGTTCCCATGCACTACAAGAGCGATTTTTGTACGGTATACAGTATCTACAGTACATGGACACGAGGTGAGGGTTTTATACCAGCTTTCGCGTCGACTGATCTCTCTTTTAGTCTCCCAGTGAAGCCTGATCGAACATACTGTATGGAAGTGTCCATAGGTGATAAAATACGGGTTGCGGAGGTGGTCATTTTCCAACATGAGGTTCAAGCGCTGCTGTGTAAGCTGCACTGAAGTTCCTTCTGACCTTTTTGATTCAGATGTCACTAAAATCACATGTTAGCACCTCCAATAGGGCGGCACGGTGGTGTAGTGGTTAGCGCTGTCGCCTCACAGCAAGAAGGTCCTGGGTTCGAGCCCCGTGGCCGGCGAGGGCCTTTCTGTGCGGAGTTTGCATGTTCTCCCCGTGTCCGCGTGGGTTTCCTCCGGGTGCTCCGGTTTCCCCCACAGTCCAAAGACATGCAGGTTAGGTTAACTGGTGACTCTAAATTGAGCGTAGGTGTGAATGTGAGTGTGAATGGTTGTCTGTGTCTATGTGTCAGCCCTGTGATGACCTGGCGACTTGTCCAGGGTGTACCCCGCCTTTCGCCCATAGTCAGCTGGGATAGGCTCCAGCTTGCCTGCGACCCTGTAGAAGGATAAAGCGGCTAGAGATAATGAGATGAGATGAGCACCTCCAATACCCCTTGTCCACCAAATCAGTTCCAGGGCTGGTTCGGGGCTGGTGCTGGTTCACAACTCGTTCAACTTGCGAGCCAGCTGAGAACCAGTTTGCTTTTCCATAGTTCACGGTGCTAAGGGAAGCCACGTGATTACGTCGCTGTATACGTCAGTTACGTCGCTACATTTGCATAAACCTTGGCGCGAATATCGAAGCAAAAACAACATGGAAGAAGCAACAGCAACAACAATAATAATGGATGACTTCGCGTTTGTACAGCTGCTGCTTCTCGTCGCTTAAAAATGGCGATCTTTCGCGGTCTTGTTATTGTTGTCGGTCTTAACAACTCCGCCCCCCCGCTGACGTAAGCGGTTCTTTCCTCTGGCCCAGCAGAGAGTTGGTGCTAGCCTGGAACCGGTTTTTCTGGCCCCAGAGCCAGTTCTTTGTCAGTGGAAACAGAAAACCCGGTTCCAAACTAAGCACTGGCCCCGAACCAGCCCTGGAACTGCTTTGGTGGAAAAGGGGCACAAGAGATCCGGTACCTAGTGTTAATGCTGCATGAGTAGGGCTTAACAGAGGGGAATCGTCAGGGCCTTCAGAGAAGGCCCAAACATATCAGCATTTCGAATGTTATATTTCAAGCTAGACTGCCTTTCAGACTTTTTCAAGTTTAGTTCATAAAAAGGAATTTTCCCCGACACGTAATTATTTTTGTTTAGTGGACCGAAAGCTACTGAATTCGAATCAGATTTCCAATTTTATTAGTTTTTTTTAAAATAAAAAGAGCAATTAATTAATTCAGGGTCACATGGCCCTAAATTCTCAGCTATTTTTTCCTGCTTCACCATGACCCGATTCAAGATGCTACGTCATGCATCACGTGGTGGGCTTTCCCTGTTTACGCAAGGCATTGTGGGATACAAGTTTGAAACAGGACCGAACAACGGAGGACTCGAATGAAACGTGAAAGACCGACTACAGTAACGGAAAGCGAGATGTTATGTTATGTACGAAGGAAAGGAAACGCAGGACCAAACTAATAAATATCGGCGCTCGGCGAGCACCTCGGTGTGATCAGCTGTTCGTTTAGCGACAGAATGATGGAACTGTCAGTGTACGGTCAAAGGGAAACCTGCAACACTGGACGCCGCATGACGGGAAACCCAACAGAAGAAGGAAAAGAAGCAGGTAAACCTGCGCATGCACACACGGACGTCCTCTGTCTGCTTGGCTGCGCAAAGCGAGTGATTTCATGCGCATTATTTGCTTTAATCCCCTCAAATTAAATCACTTCCCAGCCACAGAATGGTCTGTTTTATTTATTTTTTTTTTAGATATTACAGAAAAACTTGTATCACCTGAAATAAATAAATAAATAAATAACTTTATCACCCTAGGCCTTCTCGAAGGCCAATGCTAGCCGCCGTCAGCGCAGCAAAGTCGCCTTCCAGCCAGTGTAGCGTTCATCAGTAGCCTTAGCGAATCCTAATAAAGCGGTTAAACCAGTGCCATCAAGAGCAAGTAGCACAGGCTAACGACCGAGAAACTAAGATTTCTGTCTCCAGACTCTTGTAGCACGCTCGCTACAGTATTTTTCACTGACTTAAGTATGCATTTCCCTGTGCAATTTACGTAGTTACTTTTAAAATCAACATCGACAACTACACACAACTGAGCGACCTGGCAGCCTGCCGCTAATCCCTTAGAAAAATCCTTTGCCTTGTTGCGTCTGGCTAAGTTATGGCTGAGCTTAAGTCCCAGCTCTAATAGTAACGCTTCGTCACTGGGATTTAACATCGCATAACACACTGCAAATGTGAAAATGTACGACTTTGCGAAAGTCGTAAATGCCCACCCTTTAAACGTAGTCAGAACTCGGTTTCAGAACGCTACTATCGAGAGACCGGTTTCACCTTTTCTACAGCCGATGCAGTCATCCCTCTTCATTAGTATAACATGATTTTAATTTCTCAACATTAGCTGACAGGACAGAAATTACATCTGCATACGAATGGCGGACGATCCTTTTGTACGGGTGAAATGAAAAGCCAGCGTCGTTTGTTTCCGAACACGAATTAATCGTCGGGAACTTCATCTTTTTCTCTCACCGTCATCTCTCAAGCGCGTCACTGTAGAATACAGCCGTTAAAAGAGATCCAGGTTGCATTTTGAGAACTCAACCGCCAGGCCTCAGTCTGTAGAGGTTTGCTTTTTTTTTCTTCCTTTCCTTTCCTTTCCCCTCCCCTCCCCTCTCTCTCTCTCTCTCTCTCTCTCCCTGTAGATTTATTATACTGCATGTTGGTACTGGATGCAGAAAAATGCCTTCCTAATTCAGCAGCGGTTCCGTCGTCCTGTCCGAGTACCGCGTATTATTTTAGACCTCGTTCGACATGGCTGATTCGAATACGTCACTGAAACGCGAACTGAATTCGTGAGGTAAAGCGGTGTTTTAAGATGTGACCAGCATCGCAACAAGATGGCAACTTGTTAATCATGTTAGCAGTCAAACAGGGAGTACTTAATTGCAGCCCAGTAACACTGCACTGAATTACGGATTCCCTTCCCTACTGAGTAGCGCACTAGTGTCACGGAAGTGCCATTAGTAAATGAGAATTAATTAGCGGGCTTAATAAGGAAACGTGCTCATGGAAGCCTGGGTCATCTTTGTGTCGTGACGTCCTGCGTATTGGAAATGTCAAATTAGGAGACGTCTGGATGTTTTTGTGTTAAGAGTTGTACATCTGATTTTATACTTTTTAGTTTCATCTCATCTCATCTCATTATCTTTAGCCGCTTTATCCTGTTCTACAGGGTCGCAGGCAAGCTGGAGCCTATCCCAGCTGACTACGGGCGAAAGCCGGGGTACACCCTGGACAAGTCGCCAGGTCATCACAGGGCTGACACATACAGTAGACACATGCCCCTTTTCCACCAAAGCAGTTCCAGGGCTGGTTCGGGGCCAGTGCTTAGTTTGGAACCGGGTTTTCTGTTTCCACTGACAAAGAACTGGCTCTGGGGCCAGAAAAACCGGTTCCAGGCTAGCACCAACTCTCTGCTGGGCCAGAGGAAAGAACCGCTTATGTCAGCAGGGGGTGGGCGGAGTTGTTAAGACCAACAACAATAACAAGACCGCGAAAGATCGCCATTTTTAAGCGACGAGAAGCAGCAGCTGTACAAACGCAAAGTCATCCATTATTATTGTTGTTGTTGTTGCTTCTTCCGTGTTGTTTTTGCTTCGATATTCGCGCCAAGGTTTATGCAAACGTCGCGACGTAACTGACGTATACAGCGACGTAATGATGTGGCTTCCCTTAGCACCGCGAGCTATGGAAAAGCAAACTGGTTCTCAGTTGGCTCGCAGGTTGAACGAGTTGTGAACCAGCACCAGCACCAGCCCCGAACCAGCCCTGGAACTGATTTGGTGGAAAAGGGGTAACAGACAACCATTCACACCTACGGTCAATTTAGAGTCACCAGTTAACCTAACCTGCATGTCTTTGGACTGTGGGGGAAACTGGAGCACCCGGAGGAAACCCACGTGGACAACATGCAAACTCCACACAGAAAGGCCCTCGCCGGCCACGGGGCCCGAACCCGGACCTTCTTGCTGTGAGGCAACAGCGCTAACCACTACACCACCGTGCCGCCCTACATTATAAATTTATAAAAAATTCAGCCAGGCAATTATAGACTTGAGTTAGTAGAATATTCATTCCTGTGAAAGTTTTTTTTTTTTTCCTTCCCTATGCTAAGCTTGACACTCGGATTACCCATGAGGAAAACCAGGAATAAGCAATACGGAAAGTCAAATGACGATCATTATCCTCCTTATTTGGCCACATAATTGATTTGACATTTGAGCTGAATCCATTAAGACTCGGCATTAGTTTCTGCCCCTGACTCGGGGAGATACTGCAGACAGCCCAATGATTGCGATACCTGACCTCTGCGTTATCGTTTCCCACCATCCTCAAAGATGGCTCTGGTGGGAGGGGCTTACAGCCATCCTTCATTCTTTGACTGGCAGCTTGATCTGATAAAGGGATTCTATTTCCTCTCAGTCACCTACACACGACACCTTAAACAGACTCCTGTCTGGCAGCAAATGTTCACGAATCTTAATTCTCGTACGGTACATTTCTGTCCGGAGCCTACCGTGTCCTTCATTTGCATACACTGCCGATCTTCCACTTTTGTCCCAAAACTCATTACAATCCTCAGTCGTTCCCTCTGTTCCTGCTGTGGAGCTCAGGCAATAATAAGTCCCTCTGTGGAATGCAGCGGAAGTTTAATACTACTGTTTCTTCAGCTGTCGTCGCAGAAATAACGCCAATCGCACAAGCAGTCGTCTCGCCAACAGAAGCTCTGATTTGGGGGAAAAAAGACGACTCCGGAGAGAAAATCGAATGAAGACTCTGGATTTAAGTGTTGTCAGGGACGGTTGACATTGGGACGGAGAACGAGAATGAGAACACTGAAGTGTCAGGGAAGGTTGAAATTGAGAGCGAGGCGAAGAATGAAACCGGCGAACTGTCTCCCTTGTGTCTCGAGGGTTGTCACAGATTGAGTGCTTCGCTGCGTTTTAAGCCGCTTTCTTATAAGCCTGATATAAAGATGGTCATTCGCTCTTGTGTTTTCATTACATTCCAGGTTTATGAGGTCATCCTGCTGGCAAGCTGTAAATCTAAAGCAAATAGGTTTGTGCTCTGCAAACTGGGGCCTGAAATGCCATCTCACAGCACGCAGACGTGTCCTTGATATATTAAAAAAAGGTAGTATATAATCTAGGTTCTCTGTGGTTTGCCAGATAAACATTCGACGATGAATAATGTTAAACGTGTGGCGGTTTGGGGAAAAACCATGCGTATGATCAAATGACATTGTCTTCAGCAGTCTGTGAAATGAAATATCTCCGTTTGTAATGTATCTCAATCACGAGTAAAGCGATAGGTGCATTTTCATGACTTCTAAGTTTACAATGGAAAATTAGTTCTTACTTCGATCAACATCATCCACATCGATCTCATCACCCGAGGTAAAAGTCTCTCGTGGCATTTAAACACCGACTTTGTTGTCTCCTTCACTCACGGAAACGTAATCGTTGATCAGGCTCTTTCGATGATGATCTGAAGGCGCAGGAGCACTGAAGACTTTTTGATAAGCAGTATCGGACTACGAACTGAATTAGACTGACGGCCCGGTCCCACCACACCGATAACTATGACTGGATTTAGTTCCAGTCTGGAGCAGTCACACCACAGCTGTAATCCCGACTATACAGTAATATCGCTTGGTGCTGCCGCTCAGGGAAATAAATGCCTGCAACTTCAGAATACTCATGGAAGTTTTTTCCGAGTAGTAGCACATGCAGGTTAGGTTAACTGGTGACTCTAAATTGACCGTAGGTGTGAATGGTTGTCTGTGTCTATGTGTCAGCCCTGTGATGACCTGGCGACTTGTCCAGGGTGTACCCCGCCTTTCGCCCGTAGTCAGCTGGGATAGGCTCCAGCTTGCCTGCGACCCTGTAGAACAGGATAAAGCGGCTAGAGATAATGAGATGAGATGAGGATACAAAATACGGAGTGGTTAATACAGATGCATCACGGATGCTGATGATTTACGGATTGGTCTCAAACGTTGCAGTATATTACAAACAGGGTACCGATTTCATCGGTTGATGCATCACCAATTAAAAAAAAAAAGTCTAAAGGGGTGTTCACACAGCAACTTTTACTCCGGTGTCACACCGGGGCTGCCCCGGTAGAGCGTTCACACGGTACAAAGTTATACCGGTGTAGCCCCTGAAAGCTGCTTAAACCGGTGCAAATCTAACCCTGCTTGGGAGGTGGTTTAAGAAATTTACTCCGGAGTAAATGCTAGTTTGTGGGGCAGCACCGATATAAAATGGGACGTCTGAACGCTACGGGGTAGACTCGCTACGCATGAGGAGAGTTGATTACATACGAGCATTGCATAATTTGCATCCTGCTTCCAAAATGGCGAATATCAACAACAACAGAACTATGTGTCTTCCAGTGTTGCCAGATTGGGCAGTTTTTTAAGTGCATTTTGGCGGATTTGAACATATTTTGGGATGGAAAACATCAGCAATATCTGGCAACACTGGTGTCTTCATCCACGTTGTTTTCCCGGCGCTTGGTGATGCCATGACAACCGGGAAAAGGAAGTACATTTTCACGCATGTGCATATTTAATTTCCGCATTATTACTATCGCAAATGATAGTAATAATGATAGGAACTCTCATCTCATCTCATTATCTCTAGCCGCTTTATCCTTCTACAGGGTCGCAGGCAAGCTGGAGCCTATCCCAGCTGACTACGGGCGAAAGGCGGGGTACACCCTGGACAAGTCGCCAGGTCATCACAGGGCTGACACATAGACACAGACAACCATTCACACTCACATTCACACCTACGGTCAATTTAGAGTCACCAGTTAACCTAACCTGCATGTCTTTGGACTGTGGGGGAAACCGGAGCACCCGGAGGAAACCCACGCGGACAACATGCAAACTCCGCACAGAAAGGCCCTCGCCGGCCACGGGGCTCGAACCCGGACCTTCTTGCTGTGAGGCGACAGCGCTAACCACTACACTTCCGTGCCGCCCCGCATTTATATGTTTACTTTATTAATTTACTACTACTATTAGAATCCGGATTCCGTGACTTCATGATGCAACAAGGATATACAAAGATGCCCGGGGAAAAACAGCACATGTTCAGACAACGTCACATGTAAACAATGACCTGATTGGTCAGATGTTTTATCGGCTCAGGTCCAGGCCTGGAAAAAAAAAAATCGCTCCAGAAGCAATCTCATCGATGCGGATAAACCCAGGCCTGGGCTATAGGGATCGTTATTGGTCTGGTGTGAGCACCAACCACATAACCTGCAAGGGAGCGATTTATTTATAGTTATCGGTATTGTGGGACCGGGCCTTTAGATGCTTTATTTTGTTTCATCAACATAATGAAGCCACTAGAGACTCTTGGATCTGTTCTACCCCACCGCAGTCTCACAGGAAGTCAATTCTGTTGCATGAGCAGCGAGTACCGTCAGGTCCTGCAGCCATTAAAAGGTCCAGGGATCTTTGTGTGCTCAGATATAAACAAAAATTACTTGATTTTGGACACCTAAGAAAGGTCAAGTCTCCGCTTTAGATGCTCTGCACATGGGTGACAAAGTGCCTGATGGTTTTTTTTTTAGTTTTACGGTACACTTTTCTGGCCCCGAGCTTCAGTATCGTTAAATAGTATCTCTTTGCACCAGTTTCAAGCAAGAAAACAGTTTTCCCACTGCTAGAATTTTCAAAGCAAAATATAGTCAATGGAGGGCGGTGGTTAGCGCGGTCACCTCACAGCAAGAAGTTTCCGGGTTCGAATCTCACAGCTGACCGTGGCCTTTCTGTGTGGAGTTTGCATGTTCTCTCTGTTCCTCTGTGGGTTTGCTCTGGGTGCTCTGGTTTCCTCCCACAGTTCAAAGATATGTGGATTAGGTCAACTGTTTACTCTAAATTGCCCGTAAGTGTGACCGAGTGTGAATGGTCCTTTGTCCCTGCGATAGATCGGTGACCACAACAGAGTGCACCTCACCTCTTGCCTGGAGGGATGGGCGCCAACTTCCCCTGCGACCCTGATGGATAAGCGGTATAGATGATGGATGGATATGGTCAATGGACTGAAAAAAAAAAATCAGAATGCTGGCTAACTTGCTTTTTCTGGGTACATAGGTAGGTTTGGCCATGTTTATTGTTGAAACACACCAGACTCTCTAGCAAATACTGGAAGTCTGGCTTATAAGATTAGGGAAGGTCAGGAGGAGTGTGTGTTCAATGGTAAGGGATCTCAAAGCATGACCTGTTCATGGGTTCTTTTTAAGGTCCAATTTATTGACAGTGAAATTTTGCGATTCAGTTCACTATGATCACATACTTTTGCGTGGGAAACATTCTGGCAATTTCAACTTTAGTGGCATGCTAGTCATTTGGGAGGCTTGTTTAGACGGTATTTAGTTGAAAGCACAGGTGTTTAGCACCTAGAAGGCATTTGCCTGTCACACCTCTGCCAGTGCCATTGGGCCAGCTGCAGGGTCATCAGCTGGGAGCCACCCTTCACGGATGTTTCGCCCCTTTGATCCCAGAACATCTCTGGGTGGTGGGGCCGCGGTAGGAACGTCTCCCGACCGCTCCCTGCAGCTTGCCCTGAGATCCTTGGTTCCCCCACTTTGGGTCTTCCCTTCTAAGCCAGAGCCAGGTCCTTCTCCACCTCTTCATCCAGTTCCTTGAGTGCCCTCTTTTGCCTGGACGCAACGACTCCGAGAACTTTCAATAGCCGCTGCATTTATAACGGTTTATAGCTTTAGCTTTTGTGCGTTTTTACTGTTGTACGGTCGGCAAGTCGGTTAACTTGCTAGCATTCAACTTGGACAGGTTCCCAAGCTTCCCGAGCTTGTAATTACCTACAAGCTCCTAACGTTCCTTTCAACATACTATGTAGGACTTGGTTAAGAGAAGCAGAGCCTGTGGTCAGTTCTGTGGTCAGACGAATCAAAATTTGAAGTTCTTTATGGAAATCAGAGACGCCGTGCCATTCGGACCAAAGAGGAGAAGGACCTCTGCTTCTTTTCTCCAGAGTTGCTTTATCTCATCTCAATATCGCTAGCCAAAGCTAAAACGTCAGTGGTCTCAATGCGTCATCAATCTCAGCTTTTTCAGCAGTTTTAATTCAAATCACAATCAAATCTGGGTTGTATCACTATTGTTAGATGCAAGAGACAGTGGTGCTCAGAGAAAAGTCCTGTCTCCAAAAAACCTGGATGATTTGTAGACCTGTACCATGCTTTTTTAAAAAAGTTCACACAAAGACATGGTAGCTATGGGGGACCACTGGAGAAGTTCTCCCAGTTTGGATAACCAGGGGAGCTAATGATGTGAGGAATAGGCCAGTTTGATCAAAATGGTTAGGTGGAAAACGTACCTCTTGTCCTGAGCCCAGATGTTCATGGTGGGCCTGGTAGTAGTGACTATAATTGTGTTTACAAAGTGATTGTAGCTTGTGAGGAAAAATGCTGTTGTCAGTAACCAATGTTAACCAGCTTATTAGTGACATGAAATGAACGATAACCATGTTATTAACTTGGTCAATAAACTGTTTTCTATCCATTGTTTGTCTCCATCGTTTGTTATTAAGGAACATGCTGTTAAGGCCCGGTCCCACAATACCGATAACTATCAACAGATCAGTCCCCTGCAGGTTATGTGGTTGGTGCTCACACCAGACCGATAACGATCCCTATAGCCCAGGCTGTACTGGGTTTATCCGTATCGTTGAGATTGCTTCTGGAGCGATTTTTTTTTTTTCCCCCAGGCCTGGACCTGATCCGATAAAACATCTGACCAATCAGGTAATTGTTGACATGTGACGTTGTCTGAGCATGTGCTTTTTTTTTTTTTTCCCGGGCATCTTTGTACATCCTTGTTGCATCATGAAGTCACGGAATACGGATTCACGTAAAATAAAATAAAAATAAATAATACAAATCACGGATCTTTTATTCACGGATATGTGATTCCCCCCCGCATGAAAATATCAATAGCAAATTAATAAAGTAAACATATAAATGCAGGTAAGATATTTTAATTATGAACTTCGACATTTAATTGTTTTCGACATCTTCATTTTTTTTTTTATCCGTGATGCGTCATCCATATGAAATCGGTAACCAATCTGTAATATACTGAAACAACCAATCAAACACTACGTTCAGACTGCAACCTGAAACGACCCATATCCGATTTGTTGTGAAATCCGATTTTTTTGTTAGGCCGTTCACATTACCAATTATATGAGACTTGTATGCGATCTCCAATATGAACGGAAAACGACCCAAAAGTGTCCCGCATGCGCAAATTGACACGTAATAAGCACATCTACGTAATACGTAAACAAAAAAAAGCGCACTCTTCAAGTTTGCAAGTAAAGCATGGAGATGAGGCGAGACCTGGCGATGTGGTTTTTGTGGCGGCGGCGGCGGAACTCACACAATAATCTGATTAATGTGGGCAGCAGACTAATGAGACCGAAGGTGTCAAATTACTGGAAATTTCCAGAACAATCTTATAATCTTGTAATACAGGATGGTTTAAGTTATAAATCAGTTATAGAAACTGTTTTATTTAATCAGGCTAACAGATCAACATCCAGGTCCCTACCAAATCCACCATTAGCTTGATCAATTCTATAAAAGTCTATTTAAATTCTGAAAACTGTACAAATGTTGTTGTTTTCCACCAAAGAGGCGGGATTAGCCAACGCAGAATAGTGACGTTTGTCTCTTGTTGATGACGTGTAGGTCGCATGAATGCGACCTGTCCAGTCAGACTGCAGTCGCATGTGAAAATAACGGATATGCATCGGAATTAGGACCACATATCCAAGCGGCCTGGGTCGCATGTGAAAAAAATCGGATCTGTGTCGTTCAGATTGTCAATAACAAATCGGATACAGGTCGCATATGGGCAAAAAAATCGGATATGGGTCGTTTCAGGGTGCAGTCTGAACGTAGTCAAAGTGACCGATTTGTAAATTATTAGCATCCTTGATGCATCCGTATTAAAATCCGTAACCACGCCGTGTTTTGTATCCTTTTTTATTATGTTTCCGCAGTCCGCGACCTATCCGTATTATATCAACCACCGGAGTGTGTGCATGGGTTGTTTTGAAGTCCAAGCTGTACAGTATGACCCGGAATAATGTGCTACTAATTGGAAAAAAACTTCCATGCATTTATTTCCCTGAGTGGCAGCACCAAGCGAAATTATAGTCGGGATTATAGCTGTGGTGTGACTGCTCCAGACTGGAACTGAATTCAGGCGGAGGTAGAGTTATCGATGTTGTGGGACCGGGCCCTTAATCTTTAGATATAAGAATTCAGTCATTCTGTTGAATATTACGTCTTATTTAAATGTAGGACTGAGGAGCAGAAATAGGCAAAAAAGTAAATCTAAATATCCTTGTTAAAAAAAAAAAACCATACATATTCTTTGTATATTTTTCAAGTAGTGACACTTTGTGGGAAAAGAGGGCTTCATTCCAAAGAAGACAAGTTTAACTGTCATCTTACATCGTGCGAGAAAAGCAACTTTCACAGCTTTTATCTGTTCCAAATCTGGAGTGTGCATAAGTATTCACCCCCTTTCGTATGAAACCCCTAAATAAGAGCTGGTCCAACCAGTTCACTTCATAAGTCGCATAATTAGTTGATTAAGACCCACCTGTGTGCAATCAAAGTGTCACATGATGTCTGTATAAATCAACCTGTTCTGGAAGGCCCCTGACTCTGCAACACTACTAAGCAAGCAACATGAGAACCAAGGAGCCTCCAAACAGGTCAGAGACAAAGTTGTGGAGAAGTATAGATCAGGGTTGGGCTATAAAAAATATCCCAAACTTTGAATATCCCAGGGAGCACCATTAAATCCATTATAGCAAAATGGAAAGAACATGGCACCACTACAAACCTGACAAGAGAAGGCCGCCCACCAAAACTCACAGACCGGGCAAGGAGGGCATTAATCAGAGATGCAACAAAGACACCAAAGATAACACTGAAGGAGCTGCAAAGATCCACAGTGGAGATGGGAGTATCTGTCCATAGAGCGGGGCTTTATGGAAGAGTGGCCAGGAAAAAAAAAAAAGTCATTGCTTTAAAAACACCCCACATTTTGAGTTTGCCCAACAGCATGTGGCAGACTCTCCAAACACATGGAAGCTGATTCTCTGGTCAAATGAGACAAAAATTGAACTTTTTGGCCATCATGGGGAACGCCACGTGTGGCGCAAACCCAACACCCTGAGAACACCATTCCTACAGTGAAGCATGGTGGTGGCAGCATCACGCTATGGGGATGTTTTTCATCTGCAGGGACAGGAAAGCTGGTCAGGACTGAAGGAAAGATGAATGGCACTAAATACAGGGCAATTCTGGAGCAAAACCTGTTTGAGTCGGACAGAGGTTTGAGACTGGGACGAAGGCTCACGGTCTAGCAGGACAATGACCCTAAACATACTGCTAAAGCGACACTGGAGGAGTGGTTTAAAGGGAAACATTTAAATGTCTTGGAACGGCCTAATCAAAGCCCAGACCTCAATCCGATTGAGAATCTGTGGCATAGCTTGAAGATTGCTGTCCACCAATGCAACCCATCTAACTTGAAGGAGTTGGCGCAGTTTTGCCTTGAGGAATGGGCGAAAATCCCAGTGGCTCGATGTGCTAAGCTAATAGAGACATACCCCAAGAGACTTGCAGCTGTAATTGTAGCAAAAGGTGGCTCTATAAAGTATTCATCTTAATTATTGTCACAAAAAAAAACAAAGTGCACCTTTAAAGTGGTAGGCATGTCGTGTAAATCAAATGGTGCTAACCTTCCAAAAATCCATTTTAATTCCAGCTTGTAATGTGACAAAACAGGACAAACACCAAGGGGGATGAATACTTTTGCAAGACACTGTATAATGGCGCTGACTCTACAGTAGCTGTTTAACGAATAATTATAAAATTCTCTGTAAATTCTGTTTAAAAAAAAAAAGATGTTGCCTTTTAAAACTCGCTTAATGAGAAACCCATAATGTAGTACAAGAGCAAAGTAGCGGATTCGCTCTGATAATCAGGTCCTGAATAATAGCAGGATAAATGTCATTTTTTTAGTCAATAAAAAGTGCCTACGTTGCATTTTATGACATAGCCAGCTGCTACTAGCTGAAACATCAGATGCTCTTTTGCTAGCAGAGCAAACTAGCCATATTTATGCTAGCTATACATGCTATTTTCTCTCGGATAGTCTTTAAGGTCGTGAATAAAACCATGTCATTTGTAGTACAACCCCGATTCCAAAAAAGTTGGGACAAAGTACAAATTGTAAATAAAAACGGAATGCAATGATGTGGAAGTTTCAAAATTCCATATTTTATTCAGAATAGAACATAGATGACATATCAAATGTTTAAACTGAGAAAATGTATCATTTAAAGAGAAAAATTAGGTGATTTTAAATTTCATGACAACAACACATCTCAAAAAAGTTGGGACAAGGCCATGTTTACCACTGTGAGACATCCCCTTTTCTCTTTACAACAGTCTGTAAACGTCTGGGGACTGAGGAGACAAGTTGCTCAAGTTTAGGGATAGGAATGTTAACCCATTCTTGTCTAATGTAGGATTCTAGTTGCTCAACTGTCTTAGGTCTTTTTTGTCGAATCTTCCGTTTTATGATGCGCCAAATGTTTTCTATGGGTGAAAGATCTGGACTGCAGGCTGGCCAGTTCAGTACCCGGACCCTTCTTCTACGCAGCCATGATGCTGTAATTGATGCAGTATGTGGTTTGGCATTGTCATGTTGGAAAATGCAAGGTCTTCCCTGAAAGAGACGTCGTCTGGATGGGAGCATATGTTGCTCTAGAACCTGGATATACCTTTCAGCATTGATGGTGTCTTTCCGGATGTGTAAGCTGCCCATGCCACACGCACTAATGCAACCCCATACCATCAGAGATGCAGGCTTCTGAACTGAGCGTAGATAACAACTTGGGTCGTCCTTCTCCTCTTTAGTCCGAATGACACGGGGTCCCTGATTTCCATAAAGAACTTCAAATTTTGATTCGTCTGACCACAGAACAGTTTTCCACTTTGCCACAGTCCATTTTAAATGAGCCTTGGCCCAGAGAAGACGTCTGCGCTTCTGGATCATGTTTAGATACGGCTTCTTCTTTGAACTATAGAGTTTTAGCTGGCAACGGCGGATGGCACGGTGAATTGTGTTCACAGATAATGTTCTCTGGAAATATTCCTGAGCCCATTTTGTGATTTCCAATACAGAAGCATGCCTGTATGTGATGCAGTGCCGTCTAAGGGCCCGAAGATCACGGGCACCCAGTATGGTTTTCCGGCCTTGACCCTTACGCACAGAGATTCTTCCAGATTCTCTGAATCTTTTGATGATATTGTGCACTGTAGATGATGATATGTTCAAACTCTTTGCAATTTTACACTGTCAAACTCCTTTCTGATATTGCTCCACTATTTGTCGGCGCAGAATTAGGGGGATTGGTGATCCTCTTCCCATCTTTACTTCTGAGAGCCGCTGCCACTCCAAGATGCTCTTTTTATACCCAGTCATGTTAATGACCTATTGCCAATTGATCTAATGAGTTGCGATTTGGTCCTCCAGCTGTTCCTTTTTTGTACCTTTAACTTTTCCAGCCTCTTATTGCCCCTGTCCCAACTTTTTTGAGATGTGTTGCTGTCATGAAATTTCAAATGAGCCAATATTTGGCATGAAATTTCAAAATGTCTCACTTTCGACATTTGATATGTTGTCTATGTTCTATTGTGAATACAATATCAGTTTTTGAGATTTGTAAATGATTGCATTCCGTTTTTATTTGCAATTTGTACTTCGTCCCAACTTTTTTGGAATCGGGGTTGTAAGTCAAGTGCCTACGTCTGGACTTTTGCCATGGCTAGTTCATTTCTTCCCACATTTAACAGATACACAAATCTATTTTAACTGCTAGCAGCTGAAACAGAGCACACTCTTTTGCTCGCAAAGTAAATTAGCTGTATCCTCCATGCTAGTTAGTGAATAAAATGAGGCCGGGGGGGTAAATTTAAAAAAAAGAAAAATGTAAGAAACAATGAAATTAAAAATCAGGGACAAATGAACAGCAGCCTTAATTCGCCTTGCTGTTTTCTTCATTGTCTCTCTCTCACACACACACACACACACACACACACACACACACACACACACACACACACACACACAAGGTCTGTTGTACCTATTGTGTTCCTGTTGTGACTTGACATTTATAACAGCACTGACATGCTGAAAACAGTTTTGCCAGTAAGTTTCCATAGCAACTGATGATTTACTAGAAAACTAAATGTACGTCAATCACTAAATGAAACTTAAGAGTGTGTCTCGGTCTCACAGCTCCAGGTGTTTATACAGCTGTTCCATGATCATTAGAGACTATTAAAATATATCTGGGTCATTTCTCTTTGGGAGTAATCCGACCGTTTAATGCTTTAATGCTGGTTAACTTAGCTTTAGGTTAAAGTGGGAATATTGTAAAGTGACCAGCTTTAGACTGTCGCATAGTGACTGATTGATTGATTTGTAAAGGATAAACCACTCTTTGTTCCGTTACAGAAAACAATAACGATCCATGAGGGTTCTTTTTCATCACCGTACCGACCCTGACGTTTTTATTTCTCTTCAACAATTTGCCGTTTTATTAACGAATGACCGACACGTCGTGATGTTTAACCATCTATAGAGCCTGTTATCACTTGTTATAGCAGCTATAAACGGTCATTCCTTCCCCAGCCTCTCTTTTTTTTCACGTCTCTTGAAGTTAAAAAGGCAAAAAATATATATATCATAGCTTGTCAGCTCGTTACCACACAGTCCTTTGTCCTGAAGATTTAACACGGTGGAAAACAGACACTGTCACAAAGCACTGACACTGGAGACTCCTTCCATCAATGTTAAATAAGTACTTCCTGGCAACAATCCCTCATTTTTCTTTGTTAAATAACACTATCACTTAATAATTAGTCTTTGCAACAATGCAATCGAACCGATACTCGGACAAGTGCGTTAAAATGAAAACTTTCTCCTGGAATTGTACAAACTATAGTGAAGCATATTAATCATTTCAGTGTTGCGTCATATGGTACTATCGTTTGAATTACAGCCAGCACTACTATCTAACTGCTCTTCTACAAAATTAATCAACATCTTCTGACCAATCTGACTGAATAATTCAACAGGGCTGTGGTACAGTATAAAAGGAAGTACATGTGATCACGTGCCGTGGATAAGCGGCTCGTACCACTGAAACGATTCACAGTCTGTCCACATTCACTGGATATGAGCAATTGCACGCTCTGATTGGCTGCTCTCCGACTAGGCTATCAGCTCATATACCGTGAGTAGAGAAAAACAAAATAGCGGCGCGTTTTGCTGAGCCAACCGAGGACGAAATAAAAACCGCTCGAAAATAAAAAAGCAACAAAATATGGAATGAAAGTATTTCATGCAGGGCTTTGAACCAGAATTTTGTTCCTATTGGTTCGTTCCGAACAGAAACGGAATTTTAACGTTTCCGGTTTTGGGTTCCACCATTAAATAGACGTTCCCGAATCGGATAGGACAAAAAAATTTCGTTCCCGGAACGGTTAATTACGTTCCCTGTCAGCTGTTTAACAAATGGCTATAAAATTATGTCTCTGTCTCATCCAGCTTAAGCCAAATGTAGGCTAATTCTATTACAACCTTCATTAAATAAGACAAAAAATAATTCAAAACAATTATTATTTCAAATGTTGGCGATTTGGATTCTCAGTATGTCTTCCCATCTACACAAACAGAAAAAGTGCCAAAAATGAAAGAGAATTCGTTTAGTGTGTTACCAAAGGCTAGTCAGGCCCTATGCATCGATAGGCTAACAGAGGTTAACGTCATTTAATGTTCGCGAGCCTCTCATTAACGTGGACAAATATATTGATATCGTGTTTGAAATTGACGTTTTTGAATAACGATAGACTGCGATATTTACCTCTTATTTAAGATGTGGAGACGTGATAGTAGTCCACCCTCCCGCTCTCTCCATTCAGTCAGCGAACGTCACACAGGAAGTGAACCCCAGCGGGTCATAGAAACTTGCGCAGGAGAAGAATGGCTTTTTTATTTGTAGGCTACGGAAACTTTGAGGAACGAAATAAAAACCGGTATTAACCGGTTACCATTATTTTTAATAAGCGTTTCTGTTCCGGAGCATAAAAAATAATAAAGTTTCTGGTTTCGTTTCTGTTCCATGTGAAATAGAAAAAGTTCCCGGTTTTCGTTTTCGTTCCTTGAACCGGTTCAAAGCCCTGATTTCATGGTAAGAGCGTATCTTTTCAAGAATATCATCATCATAGCATTTTTCACAAATTGCTGCTGTCATTTGTTTACATTCTAAGCGGAAATGGTTTTGTCGGATGTTGTGTATAAAATTAAAGTTGCAAAAAAAAAAAAAAGCTCCGTTTCTCAAAATCCAGTGAATGTGGATATAATAAAATAATTATTCCACTCAGTCTCATCATACATGGTTTATACACTGCAAAAACTGGCCTTTCAAAAATAAGAAATAAAAGATTAAAACAAAGCATATTTGCTTGAATCAGGTGAAAAAAATCTGCCAGTGGAACTAGTCAAATTTGACTCGGTAAGATTTCTTAAAGTAAGATGAAAAATCTTACCTGTTTTTAGATGAAATAATTCCAAAATAAGATTGGGGAACTTATTATGCGAGATCTGATTCACTCAAAATAATCAAAATAGTTCTTATAACAAGATCGTATTTCTTACATTTAGCCATTCAAGTCATTTTTATTTATTTCATTTTAAGGGTATTTCACTTAAATTCATGACAAAGTCTCAGCAGTAAAAACTGAATTTAAGATCTCATCTCATTATCTCAAGCCGCTTTATCCTTCTACAGGGTTGCAGGCAAGCTGGAGCCTATCCCAGCTGACTACGGGCGAAAGGCGGGGTACACCCTGGACAAGTCGCCAGGTCATCACAGGGCTGACACATAGACACAGACAACCATTCACACTCACATTCACACCTACGGTCAATTTAGAGTCACCAGTTAACCTAACCTGCATGTCTTTGGACTGTGGGGGAAACCGGAGCACCCGGAGGAAACCCACGCGGACACGGGGAGAACATGCAAACTCCACACAGAAAGGCCCTCGCCGGCCCCGGGGCTCGAACCCAGGACCTTCTTGCTGTGAGGCGACAGCGCTAACCACTACACCACCGTGCCGCCTGAATTTAAGATAAATATACTAATATTAGGATTGTTAAATTCTACAACTAAGCATTGCTAGCTTAAAAGATTCTCCTTGTGTGACCTGTAATTAGTAAAATACTCTAGATATGAGACCAGAGACTATCTTGAATCAAGTTGATGACACGTGTAGCATTGCAGCAAGTTTTTTTTTTTTTCCCATTTCAACATTCAAACATTAAAACATCTCTTAAGATTCCACTTCCCCAGGACCTCAGGCACCAAAAAAAAAATAAGTCTGCGCATTTTGACTTACAGTGCTTACACAACGCCAAAGCAACAGTGCATTTTGGTGGCACTGACTATTCATGTGTACGAGGGGTTTACAAGATCAGGCACAAAAAAACCAACCAACCAAACAAAAAAAAACACTGAACTTAACTCACAGCATTCCAAAAAGACCTCACTAAAACGCCCTCCACTCACTCATAGCCTTTTTGAAGGCACTTGTCTGGTCTAGAGTATGTACTGTACAGCATCTAGAAGGATCTCACTCTGAATGACTGAGAAAACAGTCGCAGTAAACTAAAGATATGTAAGGTGGCCCAAACGTCTACGCATTTTGACTTACAGTGCTTACACAACGCCAAAGCAACAATGCATTTTGGGGGCACTAGATTCAAAGATTTCAGTAAAGTTCATTTATTCCCAAAACAAGCATACTTTTTTTTTTTCTTGAAACAAGATGAACCGCATTTGACAAATGTCCAAAATGTACTTACTTGTTTTAAAAAAAGCTTGTTTTATTTTCAAAGGTGCTCCAAATAAGACTTTTTCAAGACATTTTGTCTATACAAGATTTTCAAGATGGACTGTCTAAAAACTAGCCTTTCGAGCTAAATGAGGTTTTGCTTGTTGGGCAGTTATGTCTTATAATAAGGGTGGCTAGATGTTTTGACTTGAAAATAGATAAATAAACTTCCTAAGATTTTTATTTTTTGCAGTGTAGCCAACTCGGCGCTACGCACCTCTTCAGCCATCAGCTCGTGTGCGACTCGATTTCGTGGAATAATTGTTAAATATGCTTTGTTATATATACAACCCTGATTCCAAAAAAGTTGGGACAAAGTACAAATTGTAAATAAAACGGAATGCAATGATGTGGAAGTTTCAGAATTCCATATTTTATTCAGAATAGAACATAGATGACATATCAAATGTTTAAACTGAGAAAATGTATCATTTAAAGAGAAAAATTAGGTGATTTTAAATTTCATGACAACAACACATCTCAAAGTTGGGACAAGGCCATGTTTACCACTGTGAGACATCCCCTTTTCTCTTTACAACAGTCTGTAAACATCTGGGGACTGAGGAGACAAGTTGCTCAAGTTTAGGGATAGGAATGTTAACCCATTCTTGTCTAATGTAGGATTCTAGTTGCTCAACTGTCTTAGGTCTTTTTTGTCGTATCTTCCGTTTTATGATGCGCCAAATGTTTTCTATGGGTGAAAGATCTGGACTGCAGGCTGGCCAGTTCAGTACCCGGACCCTTCTTCTACGCAGCCATGATGCTGTAATTGATGCAGTATGTGGTTTGGCATTGTCATGTTGGAAAATGCAAGGTCTTCCCTGAAAGAGACGTCGTCTGGATGGGAGCATATGTTGCTCTAGAACCTGGATATACCTTTCAGCATTGATGGTGTCTTTCCAGATGTGTAAGCTGCCCATGCCACACGCACTAATGCAACCCCATACCATCAGAGATGTAGGCTTCTGAACTGAGCACTGATAACAACTTGGGTCGTCCTTCTCCTCTTTAGTCCGAATGACACGGCGTCCCTGATTTCCATAAAGAACTTCAAATTTTGATTCGTCTGACCATGGAACAGTTTTCCACTTTGCCACAGTCCATTTTAAATGAGCCTTGGCCCAGAGAAGACGTCTGCGCTTCTGGATCATGTTTAGATACGGCTTCTTCTTTGAACTATAGAGTTTTAGCTGGCAACGGCGGATGGCACGGTGAATTGTGTTCACAGATAATGTTCTCTGGAAATATTCCTGAGCCCATTTTGTGATTTCCAATACAGAAGCATGCCTGTATGTGATGCAGTGCCGTCTAAGGGCCCGAAGATCACGGACACCCAGTATGGTTTTCCGGCCTTGACCCTTACGCACAGAGATTCTTCCAGATTCTCTGAATCTTTTGATGATATTATGCACTGTAGATGATGATATGTTCAAACTCTTTGCAATTTTACACTGTCGAACTCCTTTCTGATATTGCTCCACTATTTGTCGGCGCAGAATTAGGGGGATTGGTGATCCTCTTCCCATCTTTACTTCTGAGAGCCGCTGCCACTCCAAGATGCTCTTTTTATACCCAGTCATGTTAATGACCTATCGCCAATTGACCTAATGAGTTGCAATTTGGTCCTCCAGCTCTTCCTTTTTTGTACCTTTAACTTTTCCAGCCTCTTATTGCCCCTGTCCCAACTTTTTTGAGATGTGTTGCTGTCATGAAATTTCAAATGAGCCAATATTTGGCATGAAATTTCAAAATGTCTCACTTTCGACATTTGATATGTTGTCTGTGTTCTATTGTGAATACAATATCAGCTTTTGAGATTTGTAAATTATTGCATTCCGTTTTTATTTACAATTTGTTCTTTGTCCCAACTTTTTTGGAATCGGGGTTGTATATACACAAGACCAGGGTCAAAATACCTGCATGTATTTGCTCTGAAATCTTCTTTTCCCAGAACCCTTTGCATGACGAATATAGAGAGCTTAGCGCAAGATGCTTGGGCAAACAGATCCTCGTTTGACATTGTACGAGTATGTGATGTAATACAGTATTTGCTACAAGGCTGAACATCGATTAAGTGCTGTATGGATCTTGAGTCATTTAGAGTAATTAGAGTGATGGGGGTTTTTTAAAGAGAAGAGAATCAAATTGTTCTGGCGACCAAGACGCGTCAGTGTGCATAATATAAACACACACACACACACACAGCAAAGTCTATGAGAGAGGAAATGACGGGGACGCGGAGCACCGTGTGAATAAAACTAGTCTTTGAAGGCTGCACATGGCACACATTATAGCAACGAGAGTTTGACAGCCATTTCAATCTGTGACTGCAGGCACTTCCTGTGAACTGTGACCCCTGACCTGTGTGTGAGGCAACGCGAATGACTTGTGGCCTTGAGTGCAGCCAAAAGAAGTGTAGGCTCGCTCATGTGATCCTTTTTTCTTTTTCATGAACCTTTATCTCAGTATTTCTCACAGAAAATAAAACTATATTAATGATGCCTAATACTTATTTGTCAAAGCAGCTCATTGAGTTAATATGATATCCTTCAGCTTTATTGTGTGATGATTTAACGATGTTGAGAGCTGTAACCGGTCTTTGAAATATACATACAGTACTGTGCAAAAGTCTTAGTTAAATGTTGATGTTTCAACATTTTTATATTAAAAAAAAGAACCCACCACAGTAGTCTCAGGTCCAATGAGTGCAGTTTTATAAGGAAATGAGCTGTAGGTTTTACTGAGCATCTTCCAGAACCAGCCGCGGTTCTTCTGGACCCTTTGACCGTCACACTCGCTTCTTCATTTTGCCCCAAAACCCAGTAGCCTTCATTATATTTTTCTTTTTTAATCTGAAAAGTGCTCTCTTATGGAATATGCTGCTCAGACATTTAATTTTGTGCTGGAAAATGAACTTTTGGACTCTGAGATGTTTTTGTACCGACTCGATCATGTAGAAGTCATAAAATGGAAATCTATAACAAAGTCTGTATGAAAAAATAGGGGGTCTAAGACTTTTGCACAGTGCTGTCTGTGAGCAACAATAATTCTGTCTTGGAAAAAGTAAAAAAAAAAAAATTTGTTTTGTATATAATTATGGATACAACAAACCTATCTGGAAGGAGTCTCCAGTGTCGGTGCTTTGTAACAGTACGTTTTCTGCCACGGATAAGTTTTAAGTCTGGAACACTTGGCAGTTTTTCTGTAACATTACTGTCTCTGCGAGAGGCTGGAGAGGGAAGAACTCTCTTTATTCTATCCACAGTCACTGGATATGAGCAATCGCGCACTCTGATTGGCTACTCTACGACTAGGCTATCAGCTCATATACCGTGAGTAGAGAAAAACACAATGGCGGCGCGTGTTGCTGAACCAACTGAGGACGAAATAAAAACTCTACTTGAAAACAAAACCCCAAAAAATACACAAAAAAAGCAAAACATGGAACGAAGGTATTTGATGGTGAGAATGTATCTTTTTTTATTTTTCAAGAATTATTCTTTTTAATCGCATTTTTCACAAATTGCGCTGGTCATTTCGCCAGTTTGATTATTCTAGCCTGGCAAGCCAGACTAAATGTGAATATTTAGTCTGGCCTCGATCCGTAGACATTTCCGAAGGGGGTAGGAGGAACAACCCGCTGTCTTTCAAACTGTCTCTGTGCGTATAGGCCAACGCTCTGACCAATCAGCGCAACAGTGACTGTGACGTAGTCAGAGCGACAGAAAGCAGTGGGGGAGACCTTGAAATAAAAAATTTTTCAAAATGCGTATTAATTAATAAACAGGTTCTAGATATTAAGAAGTTTGGAGATAATGACCACAAGTTTGGAGTCCGTACCACTTTTTTTTTTCAAGTGTTTTTCAAGGGTTTGCTTAAACTGTTTTTGAGAGTTTTTATTTAGTGGTGTTTGGTGAAATAATTTCCCTTAAATTTAAAATAACGGGAAAATAAGAAACAATCAAAAAGTAATGTTTCAAAGCTGTTTATTAATTCTTCGTACTGCACAAACTAGCCCCATCCTTTTGGCTACGAGCGGAGCCAGCTGGTAGATCAGACTTTTGCCATAGCCGGTCGGCAAAACAGCGAAAACGTCCTTCTTGAAAAGGAATGAGCGGAGAGCCTCTTCCTGCTCATGTTTCAACCAAAACTCCAAGTCTAACTCTTCTAAAACTGATTCCAAAGCGGAGTCAAACGCGCGCTGTTCACTAGCCGTAGCCATCTTTCCTGCTGTGCTTTCTCCAGCGTCGCGCAGCTTTGTCGTCACTCCTGCAAAAGCCCGCCCAAAGAATCCAAACAAAAACCTTGCGTTGTGATTGGCGGGCACGATTTGATGCCCGGGGTGTTTTTGTTTATATGGTGCGAGGCTAGACCCACTCGCTAGGCAAAAATATTTTTGGCCGCTAGGCGGGTGGGTCTAGTTTGCTAGGCTATGATTATTCATCTTTAAGCATTAAAATTTGCTTTTTTTTTGTTTTTTAGAATGATTCAAAAGCTCAAAGAAGTTTGCAAATTACAGAACTGAAATGTCCAAGGAAGAATTAAATAAAAGTGTCTAAAGCTATTCTATCCTTCGCCACGACACTAAAGTCAGTTTGTGCAGCCATCGATAGGTTAAGTAGTCCGCCTAAGCAGAAATTTTATATATATATACACTGTTTCTCAAAATCCAGTGAATGTGGATAGAATAAAACAATTATTCCACTCAATCTCGTTGTACATGGCTTTCAGGCCATCAGCTCATGTATGACTCCATTTCATGGAATAACTGTTCAGTAGCTGCAGCCATGTACGTAAATGATAACAGGAAGTAACTTTCCATAACATAAAATTGAACTATGAACTGATAAAATGTCACATGATGTAAAAATCTTGATGTACATGTGTACGTTTGCAAAAATTAAAATTTTTTAAAATCGACAAAAAAAAATCTACAAAATCAATATGAATTTTTAAAAAAAAGATTGAAAATAAAATATAGAACTACGTAATTATGATATTTATATCAATAGTGTATATTTTTCTCATTTTTAGACTGAAATTAAACATTAAACTTTTCTCCTCTGGCACCAAGTAGCGTGTCAAGTCAAGTTTATTTGTATAGCGCTTTTAACAATAGACATTGTCGCAAAGCAGCCTTACAGAATTTGAACGACTTAAAACATGAGCTAATTTTATCCCTAATCTATCCCCAATGAGCACGCCTGTGGCGACGGTGGCAAGGAAAAACTCCCTCAGACGACATGAGGAAGAAACCTCGAGAGGAACCAGACTCAAAAGGGAACCCATCCTCATTTGGGCAACAACAGACAGCATGACTATAACATTAACAGTTTTAACATGAAGTCAGTTTCGTTGATGTTATAAACTCTTCATTGATGGAAACTTGAGTGCAAAACTGTTCATGACAACTGCAGTCCTAAAGTTAGCAAGTCAACTGTAGTCCTCAGCCATAAAAGCATTACTGTAAGAGTCCAGAGCGTCCTCCAGGTGCGACTTTCGACTGTACAAACGGGGCCGTCCTCTACAGGAGTGATGCGATGAGACTCCAACCAGACACAGGGCACCAGGATGGATCAGGCAGGTCCGAGGAGCAGAAGAGGTCAGCATCTCGATCCCAGGACCGACATGTAACTCAGAGGGAGAGAGAGAAAACATGGGTTGTTAGGTACAGTATGCCCAATGTCACCTGAATAAGTAGGAACAGTATACATATTGCACTGAGTACAAGCAGAGACTCCGGCGACTAACTATGACAGCATAACTAAAAGGGGAGAGCCAGAAGGTAACACAGGCATGAGGGAGCCCCGGGACATAAAGCAGCAGCCACTACACCGTCAACAAACTCGACTGAGCAAGCGAGTGGGCGACTGACAGCATCCATACATCCCAGTTTACCAAAACACTCTGTCTGAGGATCCTCCAGATCTACTCCTTTACCTCATAAACACCATTAACAAAAGGCTTGACTAAACAGATACGCTTTCAGCCTAGACTTAAACACTGAGACTGAGTCTGATTCCCGAACATTACTTGGAAGGCTGTTCCATAACTGTGGGGCTTTGTAAGAAAAGGCTCCACCCCCTGATGTAGCCTTCACTATACAAGGTACCAGCAGATAGCCTGCACCTTTTGATCCAAGTAGGCATGGCGGGTCATAGAGGACCAGAAGTTCACTCAGGTACTGTGGTGCGAAACCATTCAGTGCTTTAAAGGTCAATAGTAGTATTTTATAATCAATACGAAATGTGATTGGGAGCCAGTGCAGTGTGGATAAGACAGGGGTGATGTGGTCATACAGTATTTTCTAGTTCTAGTAAGGACTCTTGCTGCTGCATTTTGAACTAACTGGAGCTTGTTTATGCACTTATTGGAACATCCAGACAGTAAGGCATTACAATAATCCAACCTGGAGGTAACGAAAGCATGGACTAGTTTTTCCGCGTCATGTAGTGACATTAAATTTCTTATCTTAGCAATATTTCTGAGATGAAAGAAAGCTATCCGGGTGACGTTATCAATGTGAGTTTTGAATGAAAGACTGGGGTCAATAATCACTCCGAGGTCTTTTACTGCTGCACGTGAAGAAACAGAAAGGCCATCCAGAGTCACTGTGTAATCAGAAAACTTGCTTCTAGCTGCACGTGGTCCGAGTACAAGTACTTCAGTCTTGTCAGAGTTAAGCAGAAGGAAGTTAATAAGCATCCAGTGTCCAATGTCTTTCACACATTCCTCATCAGGTTTTGCAGAAACATACAACTGTGTGTCATCAACATAACAGTGGAAACTAATACAATGTTTACGAATAATATCACCCAGAGGTAACATGTATAAAGGAAAAAAAGCAGTGGACCCAAGACAGAACCTTGTGGAACACCAAACTTTACTTCAGTACGTCTAGAAATATCACCATTTACATCAACATACTGATAGCGATCAGTTAAATAAGACCTGAGCCAGGAGAGGGTCGTTCCCTTAACTCCTACAACATTTTCTAGTCTATCCAGAAGAATGGAATGATCAATGGTATCAAATGCTGCACTAAGGTCAAGCAACACAAGCAGCGAGACACAGCCCTGATCAGACGCCAACAGTCGGTCGTTTACTACTTTAACCAGTGCTGTCTCTGTGCTATGATGAGGTCTAAATCCTGCCTGATACATTTCATGGATGTTATTCCTCTGTAAATATGAGCATAACTGCTGTGCCACAGCTTTTTCAAGGATCTTGGAGATAAAGGGGAGGTTTGATATTGGCCGAGAATTGGACAGCTGACAGGGATCAAGGTCAGGTTTTTTAATCAGGGGTTTGATTTGGGTACATAGACAATCGTAAGAGAAGAATTTATTATTTTTAGAAGCGGTTCAGCTACTTCAGGTATTATCTAGACGTGTAGGTAAGGGATCTAGTACACAAGTTGAGGCTTTTGATGCGGAGATTAACGAAAGTAATTCAGTTTCTCTAAGGGGAGTAAAACATTCTAATTGCTGATCTGATACGGTTATATTGTTAACTAGAAAAGCGCTCAGAGAGCGCAGACCTCCGCCAAGAATCCTTTAAAAAAATCCGGGATCCAGAAGGTGATCCGGATCACCGCTAAAATTTATTGGATTGTTACTTGTGCCCAGTCACACCTCTGGAAAAAATTTCAAAGCAATCCGTTCATTACTTTTTCCGTAATGTTGCTAACAGACAAACCAACAAACAAACGCTACCGAAAACATAACCTCCTTGGTGGAGGTAACGACATTGTCTGACCTTAAATTAGGAGTTTGAATTTTTTGTCGGATATTCTCATCTCATCTCATTATCTCTAGCCGCTTTATCCTGTTCTACAGGGTCGCAGGCAAGCTGGAGCCTATCCCAGCTGACTACGGGCGAAAGGCGGGGTACACCCTGGACAAGTCGCCAGGTCATCACAGGGCTGACACATATGCCGCTTTTCCACTACAAACGCGGCTGAGCCGTGCCGTGCTGAGTCGGGCTGAGTCGAGCTGAGTGGGGCTGTTGGAGTTGCATTTCGACTACAACCGTGGTGAACTGTGCTGGCTGGAAGTGGGTGGACACATTGGGTGGAGTTAGCGAAAGTGGGTGGACGTCACGTGATGTTGTTAAGCGGCGCAAACAGTGACATCAGTGATCTTTTAAGCGGTAGTCTCACGACCCGGATAGTAAACAATAAACATGGAGGACATGGAGTCGTTAGTGTTGCTGGTCTTGGTGCTGTGGCTTGTTGTCACCGACAACGCCAACAGATACTGGCAAGAGTGTATAGATGAGGCGAGGCGCATAAGGCTTCAGAAATTCTCGTAATTCTTCTTCTTCCGGGTTTACGGTGTTTACAGATCCCAGCGTGTTCGCGGGGCGTGTGTGGGCATGTGAGGACACTCCTCCTCACCAATCAGTGCACAGGGGAGTGTCTGCTCACGCCCCCAGCCCCACTCAGCTCGGTTTGGCTCGCTTCAGCCCTAATTCAAAACCGTGCGAGTTTTTGGTGCTAAGCAGGGCTGAAGCGAGCTGAGTCGTGCTGCTCTAAGGTAGTCGAAACGCGAGCCGTGTCGGGCTGAAGTGAGCTGAAAAAGGGTAGTGGAAAAGGGCCAATAGACACAGACAACCATTCACACCTATGGTCAATTTAGAGTCACCAGTTAACCTAACCTGCATGTCTTTGGACTGTGGGGGAAACCGGAGCACCCGGAGGAAACCCACGCGGACACGGGGAGAACATGCAAACCCCGCACAGAAAGGCCCTCGCCGGCCACGGGGCTCGAACCCGGACCTTCTTGCTGTGAGGCGACAGCGCTAACCACTACACCACCGTGCCGCCCTTGGATATTCTCAATTTTGTCATTAAAAAAAATTAATGAAGTTGTTGCTACTATGTACTGCAGGTGTGCATGTGTCTATAGTGGACTTATTCCTGGTTAATTTTGCTACAGTATTAAGTAGGAATCTAGGATTATTAGCGTGTGTGTGTTAGTTGTCAGGTATTAGACAGCTGGTATTAGTTCTCATGCTGGATGGGAGATAAGAGCGCGTTTACAAGCAGAAGTGTGTTTACTGGTTATTTTGCCACGCTACTTTCCCACATCTATCTCGGGTAGTGCCAGGCCTGCATTATCACACACCTGCCTACTGTACACACACACACCCATGGGGCCTGTGGGACGCTTTTAACCTTGACAACTGGTGAGAACACGCTCAATGATTAAACAGAGACAGTGTTTCTACTCGTGTTCATGTTCTCTCTCGCTCTCATGGCGTGTACACAGTGGTCTCCGTTTGAGTCCTCTTCTTTTCTTTTGTGCTGAGCAGCTGCTCTTCAAAGCACCGTGGAACAGAAAGGCGTCGGGTATGTTTGCATGCGTGGGCGTGTGAGAGGGATAGACACAGAGAGAGAGAATACATGACAGAGCTGTCTGTCATTTTTATAGCTCAGTGAGAGGGAGTGGAAACACATCCATGTACCACTTTCCTGGGTGATGCCCCCTGCTGGAGTGGCATCATGTCACGTGCGTATCCTAGTATCTGTCAGACAAAGACGTGGCATGTTGATCTCATGTAGCTACAGCAAAACTTGTATTATAAAACAGATTTTTTTTTAAAAAATGATAAATGGTATTACATTATATGAAATATTTAACATACAGGAAACTCTAGGTAGTCGCATTGTTAAATTTTTAATCAAGGACTTAAATTATTTTCGTGATAATACTGTGGAGGGGTTAAAAAAAAGTGGTTTTCTCTTCTTAAAGCTGCACACTGTAGTTTTTAAAAGTGTCTTTGGATTTGTAATAATAATAATCTTAAAGATGCCTAGTAATAAAATGCGATTTGCAGTATTGACATGAAATGAGCCACTCTCATTTCTTTATTTTAGATTATTTTGGACATTTTAGGAGCCGGGCGGCACGGTGGTGTAGTGGTTAGCGCTGTCGCCTCACAGCAAGAAGGTCCGGGTTCGAGCCCCGTGGCCGGCGAGGGCCTTTCTGTGTGGAGTTTGCATGTTCTCCCCGTGTCCGCGTGGGTTTCCTCCGGGTGCTCCGGTTTCCCCCACAGTCCAAAGACATGCAGGTTAGGTTAACTGGTGACTCTAAATTGAGCGTAGGTGTGAATGTGAGTGTGAATGGTTGTCTGTGTCTATCGCTACGTTCACACTGCAAGGCTTAATGCTCAATTCCGATTTTTTTGTGAAATCCGATTTTTTTGTGAGGTCGTTCACATTAACAAATATATGCGACTTGTATGTGATCCTCAGTATGAACGAAAAGCGACCTAAAAGTGTTCCGCATGCGAATTGCAGGATACGACGATGTCACACGCAGTGAGCATGGCCAGTGTTTACGGAAGTAAAACCGCCCGGTTGCGGTATGACCCATCCAATCTAGCTTGAATAGCTGTATCCCCCCAAATGGAAATCAGCTCCCTAACCTCTGCGTCCTTCCACTGAGAAGATTCAGAACCTTCACAGCCCGAAGCGTCCCTCGCATTGATGTCATGCGCAGGGGCGCAGATACGTTTTTTGAACTGGGGGGGACAAAAAACTGGGGGGGACAAAGCTGCCAGCAAACCAACCCCAACCCCGATATGCCTGTCAAACTTGTTGTTAGTAACCATAGCAACCAAGCTCGAGCTCGCAACCTGTGCAGTCTGCGCAGCTCAACCAACCGAATATCAGTCTTTGTTTTGTTTTATGTGAGTTGTTGCAACTATGTATACACTGCTGTGCACCTCAATAAACCGAATGGTAATTAGTCTTTTGATTTTTCCGTGAGGTTTGCCTTATGCAAAGAAAGACAGCATAGACGTTTTTTCCTCCCTATAAGTGGGGGGGGACCGAACGAAGTGAATTTAAATCTGGGTGTTGTTGTAACTTTTTTTGAGAGACCCGCCGCCTACTTCAGCGCAGAATAGTGACGTTTGTGGCTTGTTGATGACGTGTAAGTCGGATGAATGCGACCTGGCGGTTCAGACTGAAGTCGCATATGAAAAGATCGGATAGGAATCGGAATTAGGACCACATATCCAAACGGCCTGGGTCAGATTTGAAAAAAATCGGATCTGTGTCGTTCATATTGTCAATAAAAGATCGGATACAGGTCACATATGGGCGAAAAGATCGGATTTGAGTCACTTCAGCCTGCAGTGTGAACGTAGCCTTTGTGTCAGCCCTGTGATGACCTGGCGACTTGTCCAGGGTGTACCCCGCCTTTCGCCCGTAGTCAGCTGGGATAGGCTCCAGCTTGCCTGCGACCCTGTAGAACAGGATAAAGCGGCTACAGATAATAAGATGAGATAACCTGATATATATATCAAACATACCATTTCGTGAGAGGCTCTGGGAATTATTGAATCTTGGCATAAACTCACCGGAAGCGGCCATGTTTGTTGTTTCTGTCGGCGCGACCTTGGACCTGCGCATGGGCAATGTACCATGCTATCACTTGCCTCGCTAGGCATGATGCCTAGATCTATCCATACAGAAGTGACTCGAGTCGGCTGTATACAGTAGCTTGAAATTGTGACATCAGTTCATGGTATATCCAAGATATACCATGACTGACTCGCACCATATCCTTTTTTTTTTTCCCCCCGGACGTCACGAGATACATTGCTTAAATCAATGGTGGAACTATTTTATGTCACGTGAGCCATCCTTGGCCAGTCCCTGCACGGGAATCTTTTGATGACGGATCCTCTCATCTCATCTCATTATCTGTAGCCGCTTTATCCTGTTCTACAGGGTCGCAGGCAAGCTGGAGCCTATCCCAGCTGACTACGGGCGAAAGACGGGGTACACCCTGGACAAGTCGCCAGGTCATCACAGGGCTGACACATAGACACAGACAACCATTCACACTCACATTCACACCTACGGTCAATTTAGAGTCACCAGTTAACCTAACCTGCATGTCTTTGGACTGTGGGGGAAACCGGAGCACCCGAAGGAAACCCACGCGGACACGGGGAGAACATGCAAACTCCGCACAGAAAGGCCCTCGCCGGCCACAGGGCTCGAACCCGGACCTTCTTGCTGTGAGGCGACAGCGCTAACCACTACACCACTGTGCCGCCCAGGGCTATTTACTGTATGTTTATTATTTACTGATCTCAAACACATTAAGAAGGCAAGAAACTCGTCCACTAATTAACTTTTCATGAGGCACATCTGTTGTCCAAGCATTCCAGGTGACGACCTCATGAAGCTGGTACTGTAATAGTGTGCAAAGCGTCGTCAAGTGTTTTTGAAACACTTTACCATACATGTTCTATATGTTATTTCATCCTTTGATGTCTTCTACAATGTATTGATGCTTATGTATTCATACCCTTTTTGTATTTTTAGGGATTTTATATATATATATATATATATATATATATATATATATATATATATATATATCCCTCCTTATGTTAAATATTTCTTGCCAGTTGGCTGAAAACCCATTTGGCTCGGTGTTACTGGTTGCTAACGAGTTCTCACAATGACCTGATGAAAATATCTTTTTCTCTGCTGTTCTGTCTCTTCCCATTTTGACATGATCCCAGATTCATCTCCCAGTTTACATCTGGAAACTTTTGCTATTTATAGTCATGTCATCATATCAGAGGGAGCTGAGAAGACACTATGGCATTGCTGATCAAATGTTATGAAACTGGCAAAAGAAACAGAGCTGGTGTCTTTACATCCTTCACTTTTAGGGAAAAAAATCAGTTTTGCAGCTCCATAGTCTCGAGCTCTGTAGGAACGATGAGTCACCGAGTCAGTCTCGAAGTATAACTCGTCAAATGTTTGGGGGGGGGGACTCCACAATCTGAACTTGTATTAAGATCCTGGTGATCATCTACAGTGGTGCTTGAAAGTTTGTGAACCCTTTAGAATTTTCTAGATTTCTGCATAAATATGACCTAAAACATCATCAGGTTTTCACACAAGTCCTAAAAGTAGATAAAGAGAACCCAGTTAAACAAATGAGACAAAAATATTACACTTGGTCATTTATTTATTGAGGAAAATGATCCGATATTACATATCTGTGAGTGGCAAAAGTATGTGAACCTTTGCTTTCAGTATCTGGTGTGACCCCCTTGTGCAGCGGTAACTGTTGATCAGTCCTGCACACCGGCTTGGAGGAAATTTAGCCCATTCCTCCATACAGAACAGCTTCAACTCTGGGATGTTGGTGGGTTTCCTCACATGAACTGCTCGCTTCAGGTCCTTCCACAACATTGCGATTGGATTAAGGTCAGGACTTTGACGTGGCCATTCCAAAACATTAACTTTATTCTTCTTTAACCATAATTTGGTAGAACGACTTGTGTGCTTAGGGTCGTCGCTTTGCTGCATGACCCGCCTTCTCTTGAGATTCAGTTCATGGACAGATGTCCTGACATTTTCTTTTAGAATCCGTTGGTATAATTCAGAATTCATTGTTCCGTTAACGACAGCAAGCCGTCCTGGCCCAGACGCAGCAAAACGGGCCCAAACCACAATACCACCATGTTTCACAGATGGGATAAGGTTCTCATGCTGGAATGCAGCGTTTTCCTTTCTCCAAACATAACGCTTTTCATTTAAACCAAAAAGTTCTATTTTGGTCTCATCCGTCTGCAAAACATTTTTCCAGTAGCCTTCTTGTTCAGTGTTCTCCTGATGGTGGACTCATGAACATTAACATTAGCCAATGTGAGAGAGGCCTTCAGTTGCTTAGAAGTTACCCTGGGGTCCTTTGTGACCTCGCTGACTATTACACGCCTTGCTCTCAGAGTGATCTTTGTTGGTCGACCACTCCTGGGGAGGGTAACAATGGTCTTGAATTTCCTCCATTTGTACACAGTCTGTCTGACTGTGGATTGGTGGAGTCCAAACTCTTTAGAGATGGTTTTGTAACCTTTTCCAGCCTGATGAGCATCAACAACACTTTTTCTGAGGTCCTCAGAAATCTCCTTTGTTCATGCCATGATACACTTCCACAAAGATGTGTTGTGAAGACCAGACCAAGTATAATATTTTTGTCTCATTTGTTTAACTGGGTTCTCTTTATCTACTTTTAGGACTTGTGTGAAAATCTGATGTTTTAGGCCATATTTATGCAGAAATATAGAAAATTCTAAAGGGTTCACAAACTTTCAAGCACCACTCTAAGCATAAGAAAAAAACTTTATCAGAAACCTTTACAACATTTCCACTGAAAGTTATTCAGATAACATGGCAGAAATGAGGGAAATAATATCTTGCCTTCTAGAACCAGATCTTCACTTTATTCTTCCCTTGCAGTCGACTTCATCAGCTGTCACCTCGACATCTCTGCGCTCAGAGAGTAGCTGGCTGATAAAAGGCTTTTGGGGGGAAGACGACACACAAAATGCATGATCCTGATCTGTTTCCTAGCATAGAAGCAATAAAACGTGATTAAACAAACTAAACAGGGATGGATGTTTGATGTCTAAGGTGGTTAAATATGACTTTGTTTACCCTCTATGAAAATCAGTATCGCGCAATTACTTTGCAAAACGTGTCATTTTGTGCATGTAATTATCTGCACTGTTGAAATATTTCCCTATCTACAGATATCTTGCCCGTTCTATAACGGCGAGTACATTCCAAGTGTTGATTCTGTTAGTCGTCGTACGTAGACTCTTATCGTTAAGCTGGGCAGTCCGGTAACAGAGTTGACATTTCCCCACCATTTTGTGTCTTAACTCCACACGCTAACCTTAAACTAGCTATTGCATGGCATGTGTGAAAACAGAATTTTATGGATTTTAATCGTAATTGCTTTAAAAAAAAAAAAGGGACTGATTCACTCCAATATCACAATAACAGATTTGACGAATAACGAAGCTACTGCTGGTGTATCCTCAACATTTTGTTCAAATTAACGAGAGAAGAAACAGAACATACTGTACCTCACTGCCTTTCTCAAGTTTCCTGCCAGAGGAAATGACGTCTCTCGGCGCAGGTGTCATGCGTATTATTACAAGTCTTTGTGGAGTCTATGAGTCAACAGAGTTGACGAACATTAGAACGGATAAAAAAATGTTTTTATTCCTGAAATTTCACACAATACAGAAAATAGACTTTTTACGCAGTTGATTTTATACAAGTTAATAGAATAAACCCCGAAAACCAGATTGTTGGACCGAATCACTTCATGTTTATTCGAGTTGAACGTATGAATCAGGAGTCGAAGACGGCCAATAACGTTGGGGGAGGGGTCGGAGTCATGTAGTTGATGTTTTATGGATAAATTGGGTCTAAAATGTACATCAGAGCATTGCTATTGGTGAAAATTTGTCATAATTTGCATTATTGTTCAAAACTCATTCAGTAAAGATTTATTTTGTGGGAAAACAGCAAAAAGGTTTATCTCGGAGATGTGAAATGTACCCCGAATGACCCATATACGGTACATGTCTGGTTAAAAGGGTTTCCCTGCAAATGCATTTTGTGGAAAGGTATCACATGCTACTCGACAACGAAACCTAGATTACACAATAGTGCTGAAAGAAATGTGAAAAATAGCTGGGGAAATTATTAGAGGAAACCTGAAACCTTCTCTTGCAGTACTATGGCTCAGCCCATGGATCATGAAGAAAACTAGGTTATTGAAAAAAAAAAATTAAACACAGCCTAATTTTAACCATTTCCTGTGAATGTAGTTCCCATTGAGGGGGAAAAAAACGATGATGAGCTCCCACGTATGTGTGTGTTTGCCCTGCAGTCCAGTTCGAGGGGGTGGAGAAAGGCAGGATGTCTCCGACGAAAGACGGGAAATCGCGGCCACCCCAGCGCCACTCCAGCGGCTGCCTGGTCAACATGAAGATGAGTTCGGTGGAGCAGTGTATGCCGATGCTGGGCGAACGCATCGACCCTACGATGCCACTGGAGAGCCAGTTGTGAGTGTGTGAGAGATGAAGGCACAATTCATGCACCGTTTTTTGAGAAAGTTCTCATTGCAAATAATACTAATTTTTAGGACTAAAAGGTGAACGAGAACTACGGGAGACGTGATCCAAAATACATAGGGGTTATGGGCAAAAAAAAAAAAGTGTGCTAACCTGTTTGCACAACAGATTTAAGTTAAAAAAAAATTATAATCAGTTATAAAATGATGATTGTTCATCTGTTTGTCGTCTTGATTGCTTGCAAGAATTTTTTTCATTTATTTATTTTTTAATTTAAACTCGTCTTTGAAAACGGTGCATCACTACGATTGTCCAAATCATGACTGACTACTTAACGGGAACCAAACCAAGGGAACTCGCACACCTGTATGCCGATATAATAATGCACTTTTATTGCATATTAAAACAAACAAAAAGTGCTACCCAAGTGAAAAGTGCAAACGTTTCGGTCACAATCAGACCATCCTCAGTGCAAACAATTAAAAATAAAGACACACCCATATATAGACAAGGCCACGTACACGGAAAACAGGTAATAGGCCTACAACCAAGCTTGAATGGAGCACTTGCATGTGACGTCACAGCCGATCCAGATTGTGACAGACGCCATCTTGTCGGTCAAACGCCATATTCCGCCTTCTACTTCTAGTTCTACTTCTAGTTCTACTTCTGCTTTTACTTCTACCTTTTCTTCTGGAAAACCCTACTATATACAATTCTACTACAACGGCTGCGGCTACAAGCTCTCCCTACCTGTGCACGTTTTTTATGTTTTTTTGTGTGTATTTTTGCGTGTTGTTCGTCTGTACCGGATTTCAATATCCACTACAACCGTATGGACTTACTGGACATTGGTTTCCAGCAGAAAATGACGGTTTGTAGCGATTTCCATCGCATGCACGACATTCCGGACGAGAAAAAAAAAAACATTCCGGACGAGATAGTGAGACCAGCGGGGTCTCCGTGGATTGTTATCGGAAGCAAAGCGAAGGAGGCGGTGCCGGGAGCGGAAGCAAAAGCGAGGCTGCAGAGCGGCCTGTTGACTAAGCTCAGAAAACAGCCACTCAAATCTCCACTGCCAAGCCTCTACCTCTCCAACGCCAGATCCATGTAAACAAGACGGACGATTTGGAATTACAGCTGGAATTACCTTATTCTATTCTATAATCGGCTGGTCAGTGCTATACTCAATACTTAAGTGACTTACCCATCCAATGAGGATTCTTGTTTACAAAATGCCACATCTGAGTCGCTGACAAATCCTGAATTTCTGTAGAGATAACTGTCCAGAGATTTATAAGCACGCAGTGCTTCACCACTGAACAGCGAGGGAAAGTTAATGAGGGAATTATACACGTCCGGGTATTCCACTGGCAGTTCAAAATCCGGTCGTGAAAACTCCGTCCGGTAAGCCATAAGGGTCACAAATCTGTAGATCGTTTATTTTAGACATATATCTAGTTATCTGTTCATTAGAAAAATGAGCCGTGTAGTCCGTCGGTTGAAATTGATCCATTCTGTACACGAGTGCAGCAGTATTCAGCGGTGTTTTTGACCGACACGATGGCGGTTGTGTACTTTCCGGTCACGTGACTGCAAGATCTCTATACAGGTTAAGGTGCATGGATAAAGACATCCTATCATCAGTACCGTTCCTGTTATGATTTAACTAATGACATAATTTATAGTCATAACAAATGTCATAAAGAAAGAAAATAACAACAACAAAATAAATATTAATAAAAATAAATAAATAAAATTAAAAAAGAAAAAATAATTAAATAAATAAATAGAAAATAAACGCAGAAAAAAACCCATCAGACAATAAACATAAGACTAAGTGTACAAACTATTCATAGAAAACAAGTCAAGTCAAAATCATCATTCATCAGGCCTATTACCTGTTTTCCATGTACGTGGCCTTGTCTATATATGGGTGTGTCTTTATTTTTAATTGTTTGCACTGAGGATGGTCCGATTGTGACCGAAACGTTTGCACTTTTCACTTGGGTAACGCTTTTTGTTTGTTTTAATATGCAATAAAAGTGCATTATTATGTCGGCATACAGGTGTGCGAGTTCCCTTGGTTCGGTTCTAGTTATTCTGTTGGAACTTGCGCACCCATCAGGTATCAATTTTAAGGCGCGGTACCTTCATTGGAAAGCACGTTCAATGACTACTTAACGGGAAAATATCAGACCAAGGTCTTGAAAGCCTCGTGTCATTGTTTTACCTCATTAACAGGCCTAAATTGGTCCCGTGTCAACTTGGTTTGGACCGTGTTACAGCCTTGAAATGCAGGAACGGATTAACAAACGAAGTTGACCAACAAAACATGAAATATCTTGGGTCTGCAACGAAACACAAATCAAAGTCCAGCTAGCAAACACTGCTCGGTTTTAGATTTGCATTTTTCATACCATCCCAACTTTGTCCAATTTGAGGTTGCAATCGTTATAACGCGGTACCCGTCGATATGAAGTCCGATACGATTTCTTACGTAATCATAACGGTGTGTAAAATACAAATAGGATCTAACGTGTTATAAAATGTATCCACAGGTGCACGTTCTCATTTTGGTTCTCTCTCCCCTTTTTCTTTCTCGTCCTCTTCTCTCAGCTGGTATCACGGAGCAATCAGTCGAACGGACGCCGAGTCGTTGCTGAGGTTGTGTAAAGAGGCCAGTTACCTAGTCAGAAACAGCGAGACCAGCAAGAACGACTTCTCCCTCTCTCTCAAGTAAGCGCACAGCCCTGAAATACTGCACTTTACTCTTCCCTTCCACGCTCGGCAGCGTCCGGCTCTGAAATCCTGAACGCTTTGTTCCAGAAGTCCAGTTTATGTGGATATCGGATGTTTTAAACGGATATCGTACCATAGGGTAGCGTACGATTTAACACACGGTACTTTAAGCACAAATTAACGTTTTATAACAATACTCCGTTCCTGTAGCATGATTATTCTATTATCGTTGGCTCATCCGGCCAACAGGTCCATCGTCCACGTTTCACGAAAATCACTCCTTCTCTCTCAATTCTTCACCGTTTTATTCTTTTTGGCAGGAACGTAGGTCTGCCTGAGGTGCATATAGCTTCTACCCAAATTTGCATAATTGCAATTAATGAAAATATGGAGTAATTAAGCCCTAACTAGCGGTTTCTACACAAATAGCTTCGTCACCGATTTTCATTCTTTCTGCCATGAAGGTAGGGGTACCCTAGGGCAGGGCTGGGCAATTATTTTTTCCATGGGGCCACATGAGAAACAGAAAATCTTGTGGAGGGCCGGACCAAAAGGCTGAACTAAATTCTGCATAATATTAATTGTATTTCTTTATATAAAGCAGTAAATATCATTGTTTTTACAAGCTGCTAAGACTGGTAAGAGTATGGGGGGAAAACGAGGTTGCCTTACAAAAAATGTCATTTATTCAATCAAATTTCCCAAAACAATGGTTAACAAAATGTGAACGTTTGTACCATTTTTTTTTCAGTCACATTCACCCCAAAACACAATAAAGACATCACAATATCGTCTTTCTACTCCAAATATCAAGCAAGATACATCATATTATACAACCCCGATTCCAAAAAAGTTGGGACAAAGTACAAATTGTAAATAAAAACGGAATGCAATGATGTGGAAGTTTCAAAATTCCATATTTTATTCAGAATAGAACATAGATGACATCAAATGTTTAAACTGAGAAATTGTATCATTTAAAGAGAAAAATTAGGTGATTTTAAATTTCATGACAACAACACATCTCAAAAAAGTTGGGACAAGGCCATGTTTCCCACTGTGAGACATCCCCTTTTCTCTTTACAACAGTCTGTAAACGTCTGGGGACTGAGGAGACAAGTTGCTCAAGTTTAGGGATAGGAATGTTAACCCATTCTTGTCTAATGTAGGATTCTAGTTGCTCAACTGTCTTAGGTCTTTTTTGTCGTATCTTCCGTTTTATGATGCGCCAAATGTTTTCTATGGGTGAAAGATCTGGACTGCAGGCTGGCCAGTTCAGTACCCGGACCCTTCTTCTACGCAGCCATGATGCTGTAATTGATGCAGTACGTGGTTTGGCATTGTCATGTTGGAAAATGCAAGGTCTTCCCTGAAAGAGACGTCGTCTGGATGGGAGCATATGTTGCTCTAGAACCTGGATATACCTTTCAGCATTGATGGTGTCTTTCCAGATGTGTAAGCTGCCCAAGCCACACGCACTAATGCAACCCCATACCATCAGAGATGCAGGCTTCTGAACTGAGCGCTGATAACAACTTGGGTCGTCCTTCTCCTCTTTAGTCCGAATGACACGGCGTCCCTGATTTCCATAAAGAACTTCACATTTTGATTCGTCTGACCACAGAACAGTTTTCCACTTTGCCACAGTCCATTTTAAATGAGCCTTGGCCCAGAGAAGACGTCTGCGCTTCTGGATCATGTTTAGATACGGCTGCTTCTTTGAACTATAGAGTTTTAGCTGGCAACGGCAGATGGCACGGTGAATTGTGTTCACAGATAATGTTCTCTGGAAATATTCCTGAGCCCATTTTGTGATTTCCAATACAGAAGCATGCCTGTATGTGATGCAGTGCCGTCTAAGGGCCCAAAGATCACGGGCACCCAGTATGGTTTTCCGGCCTTGACCCTTACACACAGAGATTCTTCCAGATTCTCTGAATCTTTTGATGATATTATGCACTGTAGATGATGATATGTTCAAACTCTTTGCATCTTTACACTGTCGAACTCCTTTCTGATATTGCTCCACTATTTGTCGGCGCAGAATTAGGGGGATTGGTGATCCTCTTCCCATCTTTACTTCTGAGGGCCGCTGCCACTCCAAGATGCTCTTTTTATCCCCAGTCATGTTAATGACCTATTGCCAATTGACCTAATGAGTTGCAATTTGGTCCTCCAGCTGTTCCTTTTTTGTACCTTTAACTTTTCCAGCCTCTTATTGCCCCTGTCCCAACTTTTTTGAGATGTGTTGCTGTCATGAAATTTCAAATGAGCCAATATTTGGCATGAAATTTCAAAAGGTCTCACTTTCGACATTTGATATGTTGTCTATGTTCTATTGTGAATACAATATCAGTTTTTGAGATTTGTAAATTATTGCATTCCGTTTTTATGTACAATTTGTACTTTGTCCCAACTTTTTTGGAATCGGGGTTGTAATAATGATGCCCACATTTGTAGTCTAATCACCTCATTTGGTGTTTTTTATTTGTTCGGTGAGAGAAATCTCGTCTCTGTTGGTCTTTAACGAATGCATCAGAGTCAGGTTGAATGTCTGAGGTGGAGATCCGAAGCACAGCTGACAGATGATCATCAGTCGATTCGGTGTAGGAATCAGATCTACAGATCGGCTCGGGCTCCGGCGCCTGCTGGTGACGTCACACGATGTGATTGGCTGGACCGTTTGAAGGATGACGTACAAGTTTGTGGTTGGTCTGGACAAATTACGGAAGTAGTTATCGCGGGATTAGGTTTCGTGGGATTTCATGTCGCGCGCATTGCGTTTTTGTTGAACACAACTTCAAAATAAAAGCAATGCGTATTCAGTCATGCATGAGGTCAAATTAGAAAATACGTTTATTTTGTAATTTCTAATTAACCTTACGCGGGCCGGTCAGAATGAACCAAAGGGGCGGATGTGGCCCGCGGGCCGGAAAATGCCCAGGTCTGCCCTAGGGTGTATAAAAATTCTACCCAGATTTACTTAATTATAAGTAATGAATTTATGAACTAATTAGGCGGCACGGTGGTGTAGTGGTTAGCGCTGTCGCCTCACAGCAAGAAGGTCCGGGTTCGAGCCCCGTGGTCGGCGAGGGCCTTTCTGTGCGGAGTTTGCATGTTCTCCCCGTGTCCGCGTGGGTTTCCTCTGGGTGCTCCGGTTTCCCCCACAGTCCAAAGACATGCAGGTTAGGTTAACTGGTGACTCTAAATTGACCGTAGGTGTGAATGTGAGTGTGAATGGTTGTCTGTGTCTATGTGTCGGCCCTGTGATGACCTGGCGACTTGTCCAGGGTGTACCCCGCCTTTCGCCCGTAGTCAGCTGGGATAGGCTCCAGCTTGCCTGCGACCCTGTAGAACAGGATAAAGCGGCTAGAGATAATGAGATGAGAAGAACTAATTAAGCCTTAATGAGCAGTTCAACAAAAATCACCACTTCTCAATCAATTCGTCACCGTTTTGGATTCTTTCTGGCAAATAGGTCGGTACTCCTAGGGTGGATATCGCTTCTATCTATAGCTTGCAACATTTGCCCACTTTAGATCGTTCTTTCCGGACCAGACGGGGCCGGAGTGAGCTCCGCCGTCATTGAGGGGTCTCGTTAGAAAGATATATTCGTGTTTGGATTGACTACTTATGTGAAGGTTTGCGCGCGCACACACACTGCATTTTTGTAGCCAATTAGCGTTCAAGTTTGAGGAGGCGGTGTGATTATTTCAACCTTCTATTCGCACAATGCTGAACCGGAGGCGATAAACTTCCTTTACTTGTCAGCAACGTAAGCCTCATAACTTGAGGGCAAAACCGAACGTGTCTTGGCTGATTGACCACGTTTGGGGGAAAGGACGTTGGGCTTTTATTTTTGGCCGAACTTTTCGTTTTAAACAGTTCAGCTGTAATTATTTGTGGTTTGACTTTGCTCCGTAGTTTTCCCTACCCTCAGCACTTTTTTTTTTTTTTGTAGAAACGTCTCACCACCTTTTACACGGGTTTTAACGAAATGCCATCTTTATCTCTTGTTCCTATTATTTATTGCTAACATTCTTATAAATTGGGGCTTTTTTTTTTGCTTGCAGTCTCCGCTTTCTCTAACTGTCAGTCTCTGGGCCCCGCTTGCACCAGGCTTGTAAAGGAAGCTGACAGCCCCCTGGTTACTTTAAGCCGTCTCCACGAGCACAGACAGAAGTGGTTACTTTTAAGAGAGTCATCTTTAATTCACTCACCAGACAGAGATGGAGGGGGAGAGATGGAGTGAAGGAAGTGGTGAAGGCTGTCATACTAATGCACATCCTTTAAAATGAATACAACAAAAATACACGTGCTTAATGGCAGTATTCAGCAACTACCCGTATATAACAAATATTGCAACGAAATTACAGCGATGTTTTAAATAAACCTTTGACCGTGTTTATTGCACGGCTTTGTCGAATACTCTATTCCGATTGGCCGACTTCAGCATTCTATAGTCTTATTTCTGAATAACCGACCTTTTCTATGGACACGGTACTGATCAGAGATTCCGGAGGATCGCATCCAATCATGTCAATCTGCACAAGAAAAGTTTTGTTGCTTTAATAATCAAATCGACACAGTCGGCTCGTTCGCGACACCCTAAACGTTACGCCGTCAGAAAACATCACGGAAGAGTTTTATAATAGTCGTTATTATTATTATAGTCATTAAACTCTGGTGAATTGCAGAGATATCTTTGCCCGTCGGCCATAGTCGACTCGAGGCGGTCACTCGGAGGCCCGTGTCCGTTTCGAGTACCATCGTCAGAGCGGTATGCGTCCGGCCAACCTTGCGCTTTTCGTTTCCTGATGATACAGATAAGGCAGGAGAGTTTTCTAATACAACCCCGATTCCAAAAAAGTTGGGACAAAGTACAAATTGTTAAAAAAAAAATGGAATGCAATGATGTGGAAGTTTCAAAATTCCATATTTTATTCAGAATAGAACATAGATGACATATCAAATGTTTAAACTGAGAAAATGTATCATTTAAAGAGAAAAATTAGGTGATTTTAAATTTCATGACAACAACACATCTCAAATAAGTTGGGACAAGGCCATGTTTCCCACTGTGAGACATCCCCTTTTCTCTTTACAACAGTCTGTAAACGTCTGGGGACTGAGGAGACAAGTTGCTCAAGTTTAGGGATAGGAATGTTAACCCATTCTTGTCTAATGTAGGATTCTAGTTGCTCGACTGTCTTAGGTCTTTTTTGTCGTATCTTCCGTTTTATGATGCGCCAAATGTTTTCTATGGGTGAAAGATCTGGACTGCAGGCTGGCCAGTTCAGTACCCGGACCCTTCTTCTACGCAGCCATGATGCTGTAATTGATGCAGGATGTGGTTTGGCATTGTCATGTTGGAAAATGCAAGGTCTTCCCTGAAAGAGACGTCATCTGGATGGGAGCATATGTTGCTCTAGAACCTGGATATACCTTTCAGCATTGATGGTGTCTTTCCAGATGTGTAAGCTGCCCATGCCACACGCACTAATGCAACCCCATACCATCAGAGATGCAGGCTTCTGAACGGAGCGCTGATAACAACTTGGGTCGTCCTTCTCCTCTTTAGTCCGAATGACACGGCGTCCCTGATTTCCATAAAGAACTTCACATTTTGATTCGTCTGACCACAGAACAGTTTTCCACTTTGCCACAGTCCATTTTAAATGAGCCTTGGCCCAGAGAAGACGTTTGCGCTTCTGGATCGTGTTTAGATACGGCTGCTTCTTTGAACTATAGAGTTTTAGCTGGCAACGGTGAATTGTGTTCACAGATAATGTTCTCTGGAAATATTCCTGAGCTCATTTTGTGATTTCCAATACAGAAGCATGCCTGTATGTGATGCAGTGCCGTCTAAGGACCCGAAGATCACGGGCACCCAGTATGGTTTTCCGGCCTTGACCCTTACGCACAGAGATTCTTCCAGATTCTCTGAACCTTTTGATGATATTATGCACTGTAGATGATGATATGTTCAAACTCTTTGCAATTTTACACTGTCGAACTCCTTTCTGATATTGCTTCACTATTTGTCGGCGCAGAATTAGGGGGATTGGTGATCCTCTTCCCATCTTTACTTCTGAGAGCCGCTGCCACTCCAAGATGCTCTTTTTATACCCAGTCATGTTAATGACCTATTGCCAATTGACCTAATGAGTTGCAATTTGGTCCTCCAGCTGTTCCTTTTTTGTACCTTTAACTTTTCCAGCCTCTTATTGCCCCTGTCCCAACTTTTTTGAGATGTGTTGCTGTCATGAAGTTTCAAATGAGCCAATATTTGGCATGAAATTTCAAAATGTCTCACTTTCGACATTTGATATGTTGTCTATGTTCTATTGTGAATACAATATCAGTTTTTGAGATTTGTAAATTATTGCATTCCGTTTTTATTTACAATTTGTACTTTGTCCCAACTTTTTTGGAATTGGGGTTGTATTAATTTTAATGTTCGGTTTAGCCTGAAGTAAGAAGGCTCGAGAGTTTACGTTGCTATGAACGCACTTCCAACTGTAGAAATACAGTATAACGGACTTATTTTTTAAATTTGTTCTTTAATAAGCACCCAGGATAAGTACAGCAAGCCAGTCATGGCGAAATCAACCCTGACAGAGCGATCCAGGACCCCGAAAAGAAGCAGAAGAGCCTTGAAATCACCCAGAAGGGGTTTATTTCACGATAACTGCTGACTCGCTGTACATCAAGTTACTTGAAATGCACCAAGACGTCTACGGAAATGTTTTGTATAAACATCAGGCTTATATTAACAGGTGATGCATTATACGACATTACATTACAGGCATTTAGCAGGTGCTCTTATCCAGAGCGATGTACGGTACAACGGAGCAGCCTGGGGAGCCGTCGGGGGGGTTAGACGCCTCGCTCAAGGGCACCTCATCCATTCCTGCTGGTCCAGGTAATCGAACCAGCGACCTTTCAGTCCCAAAGCTGCTTCTCTAATCGTTAGGCCATGGCTTCCCGCACGGAAATGGACGTAAACATGTTAAAAGTCACACGATACAATCACATACGTGCTCCAGCCGTAGAGAATCGAGATGAAGTCGAACGCCTCTGGAGTATTCCTTTGACCGACAGCGCTCGTTAGCTCATCCGGCCGACGAGCTTACGCCATCACGCACCAGCCATCCGGCGTCGTCTACGTGTCACGAAAATCGCTTTTTCTCTGTCAGTTCTTCACAGATGTTCATTCTTTTTGGCAGGAAGGTAGGTCTGCCTGGGGTGCATGTAAGCTTTTACACAAATTTGCATAATTGAAATTAATAACGCAGATACAGAGTAATTAAGCCCTAACGAGCAGTTTCCACACAAATCGCTTCTTCTCCCTCAATTCTTCACCGATTTTAATTCTTTCTGGCATGAAGGTAGGGGTACCTAGGGTGAATATAACTTCTACCCAGATTTGCTTAATTGCATTTATTAATGAAGTTATGGACTAATTAAGCCTTAACGAGCAGTTCAACAAGAATCGCTTTTTCTCGGTCAATTCCTCGCCGTTTTGGATTCTTTCTTGCAAACAGGTTGGTAGCGCTCGGGTGTATATAGCTTGCAACATTGATTGCGCAAGGTGGCCCACTTTAGATCGTTCCTTCTGGGTTAAGGCCAATTTATACTGACAACCCAGTCCTCGCAGATGGCCTCACAGATAGTGTCTGCGAAGCCTTCCCCCCTTCGCAGACGCTCTGAGCGCACCCTACGCGCACCTCCCAAAAATTGTGACCACCGCAGACAGCGTCGCAGACAAGAGGGCTCTGATTGGTCCACTCTACATCCGCTGTACACGCACTTCCGCTTCCTTACTTTCCCGGTTTGGTTTGTTTTCACGACCGCCATTTTTAAAAACACGAGCGAAGACGGAGCAGCACGAAGAGCGGTTGATCAAGGAAGTGAGGAAGTACGTACATCTATACGACTCCAGTTCTAGTCATTATAAGCATAATTATAAGTAACCGGAGGATAAACACTCCACTAACCACACCCACCTCGCAGATAGCGTCGCAGACAGTGTCTGCGTAGCCCCCCCACCTTCGCAGATGCTCTGCGCGCACCTCCCAAAAATTGTGACCACCGCAGAAGCCTCGCAGACAGCGCCGCAGACAAGAGGGCTCTGATTGGTCCACTCTACATCCGCTGTACACGCACTTCCGCTTCCCTACTTTCCCGGTTTGGTTTGTTTTCACGACCGGCATTTTTAAAAACACGAGCGAAGATGGAGCAGCACGAAGAGCGGTTGATCGAGGAAGTACAGACATCTATACGACTCCAGTTCTAGTCATTATAAGTAACCGGAGGATAAACACTCCACTAACCACACCCACCAACTACTCCTAGCGACTTCGCGCCCCCTTGCGTTGTGCCGGTGAATAACATCGCGCACGCCTATTACTCCCCGCTCAACGATAAATTACAACTGTCTGCGAAAAGCTATCTGCGAAAGCCTTGTCGCACGAGCATGCAGAGGCCTTTAGACGGGGCCGGAGCGAGCTACGCTGTCACTGACGGTCTCGTTTACTACCACATAAATATCAATAAGCTTATATAATTATTTTTTTTTTTAGAAGAAGTTTAGCTCTTTTCAAGGATCAGTATTTTATAGTGGTCTCGTGCTAGAATATGTGTACACCGTTATCTAAAAACACAAGACACGAGCAAAGACTGGAGATCAGAGCTGCTATTTCTGTCGGACTAAGACCCCGTCCACACGTAGCCGGGTATCTGCTAAATCGAAGATATTTTTCTACGTTTTGGCCTGTCATCCACATGAAAACACATCAAAAACGAATATTTAAAAAAACTCCGGGCAAAGTGAAGATTTTTGAAAACTCCGTGTATGCCTTTTCGTGTAGACAGAGATAACCGGAGGTTTGCGTTTTAGAACGTCACAATCTGCGCCAAAAAAATGACGACAAATCTGCCCTGACGTCAAACGTGCGACCTTTGTTTACTGCAGAAGCCAGATTAAGCATGGACTTAAGCTAGCCACACACCACGGCGATCCACGCGGTACCGAACCGACCCATTTCAGAGCCGACTCCCGACAGGGCACGCACATATCCCCCGACTGTTTACGAGTGCAGTCGCGATTGAAGCAACACGTGACAACTTAATAGCTTTGTGATTGGCTATTGGATATAGTTACTGTTAAATCCAACACTTGAAGATGCTACAGGCTGAATTACAAATGACACAACACGGAATATGTAGCGCACTATCTAGGCTGCATGAGCTATTATTCCCAACCTTAAATAGTGCACTTATATAGGGGAGTTAAAGCGATTTGGAATTCAGCCACACAACTTGAGCAGAGTGGCTTTCCAGCCCACTGTGTCTATGGATAAAGCTTCAGCCTATGGAATTACAGTATATACCTGCATTAGGTGCTACCAACACGTATTTCTCGCGCTAGGAATTGTTTAATGATGTCACGTGTTATATGCGAAAGATATGATTGGCTATTGCTAGCGACTCTCGCCGATCAGTCTGGCTCCCGATTAGTTTTTCGAATCGGCTGTGAGATGAGTCGGTACCATCGAAAACTAGTCTTTACGCCTGACTCGCGACTTCAGTTGGCTCGGTACGCTGAAAATCGGCGTAGTGTGCGGCTAGCTAAAGAGTAATGGATCGGAGTAGTGCCTTGAAAGCGTTAATTATTGTGCAGGTGCTATTTACATGTTTAATTTTAGGAGCTCCAAGAGCACAGGCGATGTGATTAGGGGGTAGGATTTGGGGAAATAATGCCATCTACAGGTTTGGAATGCTTATGAATGTGATTGAAAACGCAGATGTTCGGTTATGTGTGGAAGGGTTTTTTTTCGAAGACGAGGTGGTGTGGATAAAACATTTTTATAAACGGAGGGGGGGGGAATGTTCGGTTTTAAAAATACCTGGCTACGTGTGTACATGGCATAAAATTAAAGACTAGGATGAACATCAAGGAGCGTCACGATGCCGTCCTGAGTCTGACCCTGCTTTAATGTCGTGTTTACTCTTGCTATAGATACACAGACGCAACGTAATGAAAATAAGCACGAAGAGAGAAGGGGTGTTCACACGGCAACTTTTACTCCGGTGTAGCACCGGGGCTGCCCCGGTAGAGCGTTCACACGGTACAAAGTTATACCGGTGTCGCCCCTGAAAGCTGCTTAAACCGGTGCAAATCTAACCCTGCTCGGGAGGTGGTTTAAGAAATTTACTCCGGAGTAAATGCTAGTTTGCGGGGCAGCACCGATATAAAATGGGACGTCTGAACGCTACGGGGTAGACTCGCTACGCGTGAGGAGAGTTGATTACATACGGGTATTGCATAATTTGCATCCTGCTTCCAAAATGGCGAATATCAACAACAACAGAACTGCGTGTCTTCCAGTGTTGCCAGATTGGGCGGTTTTAAGTGCATTTTGGCGGATTTGAACATATTTTGGGCTGGAAAACGTCAGCAGTATCTGGCAACACTGGTGTCTTCATCCACGTTGTTTTCCCGGCGCTTGGTGATGCCATGACAACCGGGAAAAAGAAGTACATTTTCACGCATGCGCATATTTCATTTCCGCATTATTACTATCGCAAATGATAGTAATAATGATAGGAAATGATAGTAATAAAAGGAAATATCAAAACTTTATTACTATCAAAGGAAATGATAGTAATAAAGTTTTTGCTACTATAACACGGTCGCAGAAACTGCCGTGTGAACGCAAGTGGGGCTGCACCGGTGCTAACACGCTTCTCTCTAGTAAGCAGGGTTGTGACGTGTGAACGCTGCGCAAAATTTACACCGGTGTAAGATATATCGCAACAAAATACATCGGTGCAGCATCGATGCAAATATGTGCCGTGTGAACACCCTAAGAGTTTGAAAAATAAACAGAACTGGGCAAAGTCTGTTTTTAAAACTCTTTACCCCGGTCCTTTCACGTTCCGGTCGTAGTAACGTTTAGTACGCATCTACAGACGCGACACACACGAAAAGAGTTTGTAAAAGAAACTTGGGCTCTGTCGAGGCCTTACGGAAGCTCAGAGTCGCTGAAACGTGCCCTCATCTAGACTAACGACGGCCAGCTAACGAAGCGCATCAGCAGAGGGACGAGGATTATCGGACGCAGGTGACCGAGAAGTTTATTTCTTTCCTAATTCGTCTGCGTCCTCGCTTTGGAGGAAATCCCTTACACGAATGCATATTACACATACATGGTACCTTCTGGCGTAAAGGCTTTATTACCGATCCTGATGAAATATTAACGTCACTTCGAAGGCATCGACTTGTGACGCGCCTTGCGAGGGCTTTTAGCGTCACGCACGGAGTCTCATTTTATCCCCCGTTAAAGAAGGGGATGTTTTATTCACACAGGATGGATATCACATCGTCCCTTTGCACGTACGAATACACAAATCAATTTCTTTCTAAAGCTCTTTATTCATTGAAGTACGTTAGACGTAAAGGGGACGCTCCCGAGCTTGGCATCGGTGTGGAAACGAAACGAGGGGATATAAACGGAGCTTAAAACGTGTATTATACAAGGAAGGAGCAACGTGTATAAAAGCAGTTCTCCGGTCGCCTTTAGAGCATCACGGTTTCATGAGTCGGAGTGCATTTTCCGTCAAGCTACAGACACCGAGTCAACTCTTTAGCGACGGTTTGTCAGCGCGCACCATTTTCTTTTGTCATAAATGTCGTGAGTAACGCAGTAGAGAAAAACGGCATATCCTGCCGCTGGTCTTTTGTTTTATACGGCTTAGTTTTCATAAAAATCGTCGATATCGTTATACAACCCCGATTCCAAAAAAGTTGGGACAAAGTACAAATTGTAAATAAAAACGGAATGCAATAATTTACAAATCTCAAAAACTGATATTGTATTCACAATAGAACATAGACAACATATCAAATGTCGAAAGTGAGACATTTTGAAATTTCATGCCAAATATTGGCTCATTTGAAATTTCATGACAGCAACACGTCTCAAAAAAGTTGGGACAGGGGCAATAAGAGGCTGGAAAAGTTAAAGGTACAAAAAAGGAACAGCTGGAGGACCAAATTGCAACTCATTAGGTCAATTGGCAATAGGTCATTAACATGACTGGGTATAAAAAGAGCATCTTGGAGTGGCAGCGGCTCTCAGAAGTAAAGATGGGAAGAGGATCACCAATCCCCCTAATTCTGCGCTGACAAATAGTGGAGCAATATCAGAAAGGAGTTCGACAGTGTAAAATTGCAAAGAGTTTGAACATATCATCATCTACAGTGCATAATATCATCAAAAGATTCAGAGAATCTGGAAGAATCTCTGTGCGTAAGGGTCAAGGCCGGAAAACCATACCGGGTGCCCGTGATCTTCGGGCCCTTAGACGGCACTGCATCACATACAGGCATGCTTCTGTATTGGAAATCACAAAATGGGCTCAGGAATATTTCCAGAGAACATTATCTGTGAACACAATTCACCGTGCCATCCGGCGTTGCCAGCTAAAGCTCCGTTTCATACAAAAGCACAGAGGCGTACGATTATTTACACAGTAATAAAATTGCCGGCTAGCGCGATTGCTTAAAGGGTGGGGGGGATGGGGGGAATCCTGCAGTCATGTAGCAGCCGTCATCTGGACGGTAGGCCATGTCAGAGTAGAGAGATTGTATTATTGTACCGGTTTACTAATGTAGCATTTATTCCAGGTCGCTTTGGACCAGAGCATCCGCCAAATACTATACAGGCTGGATACCTATCGGCTCAAGAAAAAGCTCGGAGAGAAGCATAGGCTAGCCATTTTAACGCAGATGCTGTCAAACTTTGGAAACAAATGTACCATGCTTCAACGAGTGTTGCCAGGCAAAACAAACCTCGCCCAGTAGCGCTTAACCCATTGACGCCTGAAACGCCTGCAAAAAAAAACGTCTGCAAATGCCTAAGCCAGTTTTTAGAAAAGGTCCCCATCTGCCTGAGGGTTTTCTGAAATAAAAATAATTAATTGAAAACGCCTATGAAAAATTCAATATCTCAGCCTCTGAAGCACATAAAGGCATGAAATAAGTTGCATTTAAAAGATAAAATTCTCTGCTTTTATTGGATCATGCTCATTCAGCGTTAACACTAACACATTTTTATAAAAAAAATAAATAAATCTGGCATGCGTCTTGAAAATAATGACAAATCAACAATGCTGCGTTATGCAGCAACCAGCATTTGGGGCAATGTTGCAACAACCGGCGCTAGGGGCAATGTTGCGCGACGCAGCATCCGGCGTCAATGGGTTAATGTTATAACAACGGATTCAATCTCAAGCGTAGTCTGTTCTTTCAAGGTCGCCAATAGCGACGAATACATTACCAAAAAGCTAACGTATAGATTTAGGCACTGACTAAAAAAGTGGCGCTCCCATCCGTTTCTGGGTTGTAGAATTTTCTTATACGTCATCTCTAGTTTTATTTCTTTACCGTTATACACTACTGTTCAAAAAGTTTGGGGTCACCCAGACAATTTTGTGTTTTCCATGAAAAGTCACACTTTCATTTACCACCATTGCTGAGACAAGAATTCCACAACATACAATGAATACGCTGGCCAGTACAAAAACCCAGGATAAAAACTCCCAGGAACGTGCTCCTCGTTCAAATGCAGCACAGGTTGCACCAGGGATTCGAGCTTTGACTTTGAAAAGACAGGTTTGTTTAAAAAAAAATCAGCATCAGCATTGGGCGGCACGGTGGTGTAGTGGTTAGCGCTGTCACCTCAGAGCAAGAAGGTCCGGGTTCGAGCCCCGGGGCCGGCGAGGGCCTTTCTGTGCGGAGTTTGCATGTTCTCCCCGTGTCCGCGTGGGTTTCCTCCGGGTGCTCCGGTTTCCCCCACAGTCCAAAGACATGCAGGTTAGGTTAACTGGTGACTCTAAATTGAGCGTAGGTGTGAATGTGAGTGTGAATGGTTGTCTGTGTCTATGTGTCAGCCCTGTGATGACCTGGCGACTTGTCCAGGGTGTACCCCGCCTTTCGCCCGTAGTCAGCTGGGATAGGCTCCAGCTTGCCTGCGACCCTGTAGAACAGGATAAAGCGGCTAGAGATAATGAGAGATGAGAGACAGAGCGTCGGCATTATCAACATAGTAATATTAAGAAACTAGAAAGACCATGAAAGAGTTTTCTAGACTTGTTTGTAGAAGAGCAATTTTTTTTTTTTTAAGAAGCATGCATGTTTTGCACAAGGGTCTCAGGTCCTTATTATACGGTTTTCAAAATGATTAAACGCACGTAATACAGTATGTCAAGACAGAATTAACTCCGGTGATCAGCCATCTGGCTGTATTTTTATACAATTTCTACAGGCTGGAATCTTTGGGCTTTGGTTCATCCAAGAGACAAGGGAACTGGTTAGCTGAAAGAAAGAAAAAAAATTCATACCTGTAAATAAGCATATGATATGATATGTATGATAAAATTACACTTGTTACTCACTCCTCAGCTGTTGGGTTTCCTGTGGTGGTGGCATGCATGCACAGGACCGGAACCATCAGAAAACAACTCCATGGGTTTATGTAGCCACACTATGCCTATGGGGCTCCACTGACACAGGCCTTTGGCCCGTACAGGAGCCCTGCTTAAATAAATAAATACGCCCCACACCCCCTGACTTCAGGACAAAAGCAGTCATGATCAAAAGATCTCATCTCATCTCATTATCTCTAGCCGCTTTATCCTGTTCTACAGGGTCGCAGGCAAGCTGGAGCCTATCCCAGCTGACTACGGGCGAAAGGCGGGGTACACCCTGGACAAGTCGCCAGGTCATCACAAGGCTGACACACAGACACAGACAACCATTCACACCTACGGTCAATTTAGAGTCACCAGTTAACCTAACCTGCATGTCTTTGGACTGTGGGGGAAACCGGAGCACCCGGAGGAAACCCACGCGGACACGGGGAGAACATGCAAACTCCACACAGAAAGGCCCTCGTCGTCCACAGGGCTCGAACCCGGACCTTCTTGCCGTGAGGCGACAGCGCTAACCACTACACCACCGTGCCGCCCTGATCAAAAGATAAATTCTTAAAATAAAACACCACTTGATATCGAATCAGCAGCCTTGGCGAACCGCGAGGCCAATTTCGTTTACCTTTTTATCTGCCGATTATTTGCTGATACTACAAAGCGATAGCGGGGTTTATTTTGTTTTGATTTCCAATTAGTTCCAAAGCTGACCAAGAAATAGAACAGGTGATCGAACTTGATCAGGACAAGTGCTGATTGGTTACAGACGCTGCGTCCTAAATTGCTCTCGTTCACTACACCCTACTTACTATATATGGAATTACCGTACTACACAGTGAGCTCATTGATTAAATGATACAACTTCTTTGCCACAGCACTACTTTTCGTGACACATCGTGAGATACTTTGAGTGCACTACCGTATATGTTGTAGTCATACTCACGATACATGTTCTGGCAGCACTACGAAATGGCACCCCGACTATATAGTCCACTATGTAGCGAGCGATTTGGGATACATTCGGGACACCGTTTGCCCCAAAAACATTTTTTGACCTTTTCGGTGACCCTCAAAGTGTTGGAGGTTCTATTTGAGACCAACGCCCATCTAGCCTGAAAGTTTAATTAAGATTGGTCCAGCCGTTTTCCCCTAGTCTGGCTAACGTGACAAAGCTCTACGAGCTATTGGTCTGGCCAAGATATTAAGCCCAACCGTTTCCCAGAGCCCGTGGTTGACCCGCCTCCCTGAAATGCCTCAGTTTGCTACTGGTCGAAGCCAGAAAAGGCTGTGACGAAGCTTAAACCAATCACATCACTCTTTCCTCTGACGTATGCGACGCGACGGGGCTAACTGGTAGATTAAACTCTTACCGAAGCCAGTCGGGAGCAAGGCGAAAACGTCCTTCCTTTCAATAAATACCTCCAGGGCTGCTCTTTGCTGCGTTTTCAATGAGAACTTGCTCCATGTTCGTAATGTTTCTAGTGAATGAAGCGCTTCCGGCATAGATTCTGTAAACAATCTATGGCTTCCGGTCGCAGTTCTACTACGTCAGTGCCTTGAACACGCCTCTACCCAGGGCCGTTGGAGATGCTCAAAGTTGATTGGTTCCCGATTTTTCGGGAGCTTGGAAGAGCTGGAAATAGCTTGCCTGGCCAGACTAAGCTCGCAACAGGCCCTCGTGTTGCGTCACACTTAGGATGGGCGGGCCCAGGCTAGTTTTCCCCCGTAACTTTGCTAACTAAAAGAAACCCCACCAAAAACAAATACCTCACCCCCTGGTGGACTCCGTCCCGGGCGAGGAAATAATTCCTCGTCCGCGTATTTGTCCGAGCTTCTTCGACTTCTTAACTCCCCTAATCGTTCCACATAACGGATGGTATTTGTTAGGCCATTTGTTTATGCTAGTACTTCAGCACTGGTCACTCTTTGATTCTCTTGGCTACATGCGCTTAGTCTCATCTCATCTCATTATCTCTAGCCGCTTTATCCTTCTACAGGGTCACAGGCAAGCTGGAGCCTATCCCAGCTGACTACGGGCGAAAGGCGGGGTACACCCTGGACAAGTCGCCAGGTCATCACAGGGCTGACACATAGACACAGACAACCATTCACACTCACATTCACACCTACGGTCAATTTAGAGTCACCAGTTAACCTAACCTGCATGTCTTTGGACTGTGGGGGAAACCGGAGCACCCGGAGGAAACCCACGCGGACACGGGGAGAACATGCAAACTCCACACAGAAAGGCCCTCGCCGGCCACGGGACTCGAACCCGGACCTTCTTGCTGTGAGGCGACAGCGCTAACCACTACACCACCGTGCCGCCCATGCGCTTAGTGACTTTAAATAAAATCTGCCAAGTGACTAAACAATTAGATACGATTAACCTTGTTTCAAGTCCAAAAATGCAGCGGTTAGTGGAAAGACAGGAATCACATGAGCAGCGTACAGTGCCGGACAACACGTCTCCCGAGTCCGTTCGTGCTCAAAATGGATTCCGTTCATAAAATCCAAGCTCCCTTAGCCACTTGGACAAACCAGAAAAATCAAAGCCCAGCATCGGGAGAGACGGGCGTCGCCCCAATGGTGACACCCCGCCCAATTGACACCCCGCCCAATCGACTTGCATGGTGGATGCGTCATATAAACAGATTTAAAACCTGTAATTGATACGGTGAGGTTTTTTATAAGGAGATCTTCATTTATGAAGGAGTCTTCAATGTCTGCACCGAAACAAAATTTGTAACTAAAATTGTCGTCAAGTTGCTCCGGTGTAAGAAGATTAAAACACTCCGACATGCCGATATGGGAAAATCGGCTCTACGGTGGTAACAGTAACTGATTGTTGATTTTCCTATAACGGCGTGCCCCCGTTTTAACGTTTTATTCCGTTCTTACAATTGCAATCAGAAATATTCAACCCTCCCAAAGATTTATCAAAGAGCAAGACTCCGCTTCAGACGACTTCTTTACGAGTTGAGCGAAACACAACATCGACACAGAAAATGCATGATGTACCGTAGCATGTGTGTGTAACAGTATATTTTGTCAAGATGGCCATGTCACAATTATTCAAGCCCTATATTATAACGTTTTTAAAGCTTTGACAGTTTTTATGGCCTAAAGAAACATAATTACGCCTTTGGGAACTCTCCAACGATCCTTCGTTTGCTTCAACCGTGATGTGTATTTAAACCCCACCTGTTAAAGCATTCAAGGTCAGTTGTAATCACGGGAAAGGCAAAGGAGCTTCCGCAAAAGCTGAGAGAGGAGATCGTTTCATCGCACCTAAAGGGCCTCGGGTATAAGATTTCCAAAAAAAATTTTCACGTTCCAAGAGACACCGTTGGGAGCGTTATAAGGAAGCGTAAAACTTATGGAACAGCTGCGAACCTGCCTGGCTGTGGAAGAAAGCCCAAAATTTCATCGAGGTCCCTTAGCCGGTTAGTCAGGACGACTGAGAAAAACCCTCACGTGAGCACGAGACACCTACCGGATGACACGATGAAGGCTGGTACGAGCACTTCGGCGCCGGCAACCATAAGACACGCGCCGAACGAATGAGGATTTCGTGGCTGGACTCCAAGACACGCTCCGCTCTCGACCGCGAAGAACGTCAAAAGTCGACTACAATACGTCAGGAGGAATTTGGATAACGCTACAGAGTTTCGGGAAACGGTTCTATGGACCGAAGAAACCGAACCGGAACCGTTTGGACATGCGGACCGGCAGTACGTCTGGCGTGCGAAAGGCCAGGCTTAGGACTGGAAGAATACCGTCCCCGCGGTCAAGCGCAGAGATGGGTCATTGACGACGCAGGGCCGTTTTTCTGCGGCGGGAACCTGCGATCTCCACAGTGTACCTGGTGTCGTGGATTCCTGGAAAGACCAGGCCATTTTAAAGAGGAACGCGATGCCTTCCGTTGACAAATTAAACCTTGGTCAGTGGACTTTCCAGCAAGACAACGATCCCAAGCACGCCTCCAAGTCAACCGAAGCTCGGTCGAGAAAAAGATCCTGGAACGGCCTTCTCGGTCACCGGATTTAAATCCGATCGAAAATCTTTGGCGGGATTTAAAGAAGGCAGTTGCCGCATGGAAACAGTCACCGAGCTAGAGGCTTTTGCGTGCGAAGAACAGGCAATCGAGAGGTCCAAGAAGCTTGTCGGCACTTACCGAAAACGCTTGTTAGAGGTTCTAAAGGCTAAAGGATGCTCGACAAAGTACTGAAGCTGGGGGTTGAATAATAGCGCACGTGTTAAGATTTACATTTTCATTTGAACTTCAAAGTCAAGTGAACTTCTGTCGTCAAAATGACGGATTGAAAGGTTTGTCATCTTTCATCGCTATAATGTCTTGAGGTTGGGGGGGGTTGAATATTTGATCACAACTGTATATTCAATGCGATTGCGAGTCACCCATTTAGCGAGCTATGAGTCGACGCTATGTACTGCGGAGACCCCTTATCGAAATGAATCCTGGGTCAGAAATCGCCGAACGCGATTAAAGGACAACGATAACGCCAGCAGTTTCGTCGGGAACGATCGCTGGCATATCTCCTGTCTTGGCCACCCTGATAAATTGCGTTTTCGCTTCATTTGCGCCGCTTCGACGAGATAAGTTGGCACCCGGCCACTCGCTGCCTTCAGGGGATCTGATACGAGTCTGCCGCTAAGAAAGAAAAAAAAAGTCTCCATAACGATGTAATGTGAGGTTTTAGAGTTCATTCCTTAAGCCCTTCCTCTTTCTGCCACGATGGAGAGATTAATCGCTGTAAGTGCAGTCTGTCTTCTCCTGGGTTTTCATTCCACTGGACAAGTTTAAGAGCCTTATGGAGAGCTGGGGCTTGTCGAAACGGACTCTCGTTCCGTTTCACGATGACGAAGCCCCAGTTAACGATGGCTGGCTAATGAAGCGAACCAGAGGGAGGGATCGGAATAAATGGATGGAGTTTATTTATATTTCATGGGAAGACCGACTTCAGAGCGTTGTAATAGCAGATCGTGTGTATATACTCAGCAGACTCGAGAAAGAGCAGGACCCGACACCAAGAGGCATTACATGTACAGGGACCTTTAGGTGTAAATGCTTCATATCGGAGTCTGCTGAAATATTAATGTCACCTCGAAGCCATCAACATGTGCCGTGCATTACGATGAGGCCTTGTGCAGTGGTTCACGTTTTATTTCATCTTACGGCCATTGTTTTTTTTTTTATACAGAATAAAGTCAACTGCTACAAATTGAATCCACTACTCGAGTGGTTGAACAGATACAGGGTGTTTCCAAAAAATAATAATAATAATAATAATAATTTGACATGTAAATATCCCAGAAACTGCATAGTCCAGGCAAATGAAACTGAACAGGCGGAATGTTGAGCAATACAAGTTTTATTCCGCAAAATTTGAATGATGTATTCAAAAAGGTATGTGGATTCCATGAACGTTTTCACAAATTTGTCTCGTTCGACTGAGCATACTCTGAGGGCCTCTGCATGCTCTTGCAACAAGGCTTTCGCAGATAGCTTTTCGCAGACAGTTGTAATTTATCGTTGAGCGGGGAGTAATAGGCGTGCGCGATGTTATTCACCGCCACAACGCAAGGGGGCGTGAAATCGCTAGGAGTAGTTGGTGGGTGTGGTTAGTGGAGTGTTTATCCTCCGGTTACTTATAATGACTAGAACTGGAGTCGTATAGATGTACGTACTTCCTCACTTCCTCGATCAACCGCTCTTCGTGCTGCTCCATCTTCGCTCGTGTTTTTAAAAATGGCGGTCGTGAAAACAAACCAAACCGGGAAAGTAGGGAAGCGGGAGTGCGTGTACAGCGGATGTAGAGTGGACCAATCAGAGCCCTCTGGTCTGCGACACTGTCTGCGAGGCTTCTGCGGTGGTCACAATTTTTGGGAGGTGCGCGCAGAGCGTCTGCGAAGGTGGGGGGGCTACGCAGACGCCATCTGCGAGGACTGCGTTGTCAGCATAAATTGGCCTTAACGCACAAAACGCCTTTTCTTTTCCAGTGAAGGACATTTCTATACCCAAGATTTAAAAAAAAAAAAAAAAATTCTGACCTGTTTCCACACGGCTGTTAATTTGAGGGCGTCTCTGGTACGATGAGTGCACTTTTAAGGAAATGAGCATCTTTCAGAACCAGCCACAGTTCTTCTCGACACAGACGGTCACGCTCCTTCATTTTAAGCCTCGGTCACAACCGGCCGTACGCGCTCCTATGGCCGGTCTACGTGCAAAAAACGCAAGAAACGCACGGAGGGTGCGCGTGTGACGTGCTGATTTTCGAGCCGTAGACCGGCCGCAGAGGTTCTTTGTCATGTGAAACAAACTCTACGGGCGCTTACGTTTTTTTCAGGTTGCAAGACAAACTTACGGCCAACGTGCGTCTTTCTCCACGAACAAAAAAAACGCAGCGATTTGGGAAACGCCAAAAATCACACGGCCAAAAAATGGTACATCCGGTTGTGACCTAGGCTTTACACCAAACCCCAATAGCAGTCATTGGGTTTTGTTTTTTTTTTTAAATATGTGATAAGTGCTCATATGCTGCTCAGACGTGTTACAAAACTTCTCTCCAACATTTAATTTTGTGCTGGAAAAACAAACATTTGGAACTCCCAGAATGTTTTTGTACCGACTCGGTAATGTAAAAGTCATAAAACAGAAATCTGTAACAAAAAAGTTTGTATGAAAAATAATAGGAGGCCTCTTGCACAGTACTGCATGTTAAAAACAGCCACGTGTGCGCGTCGTTACTTTATCAGTTGTAGATTTGAAGTTGCATTACGTTGTAGAGTTCCGCATTTTAAACAGTCGTTGGCGGAATTCAACAACTGCCGGTCGTTTTGATTTTTTTCCCCCCTCCCTTAATACAGCTTCACAAATTCTTGTCCAGAGTATCCTTACATGCACAAAGAATGGACATTAGGTTTTAAAAAAACAACAACTTTAGAGCAGTCCTTTAAAGTGCTGATGACACGAACGTGACTCTATGCAATTTCTTAAATAAACTATACAACATGGCAAACATGTTAGATTTCTGTTATAATTACGTGAAAAGGAGCTGTTGTTACGCGAATATCCAACTTTTAATTGCACAGCACAAGAAAACTGGGTCCGTGGCTCGCGGCCATGCTGTGACGTCAGCGGGAGAACACGCTGCGGTTCACTGGCTGTTCTACTCAATGGAAATGGCGCATGAAAACGCCGGTGAACTCTCTAGTGCTAGCGCTTCCTCTTCTGGGAGTCTAGAATTGTGTTGATCTCTTCCGAATAGAATCTATGATAGCCTACCCTCTTTACCCTTTGCCTCTCGTTGCTAGGCGGCAGTTACATGAAAGCCGCAAGCTTTCACAAGCAAATACATGACTGATATCACGCCGACTTTATGATTACATTTATGATTATCATGTAGAATCTATAGCTCTACGTACCTTTATCTTATGTCATTTCACAACACATGTTCTGACAGGAGGACTGTCTTTGGATCCGGCATAGCTACTAGTAGACCCCCTCCGGAATACTGGCAGTGTTGCCAGATTGGGAGGTTTCAAGTGCATTTTGAACATATTTTGGGCTGGAAAACTTCAGCAGTATCTGGCAACAGATACTGCTGACGTTTTCCAGCCCAAAATATGTTCAAAACCCACCAAAATGCACTTGAAACCGCCCAACTGGGCGGGAAACCTCCCAATCTGGCAACACTGTGTAGGCACTGCTGATGGTAGTAACACACGTTTGTGCTGAACTGAACACCCAAGAGATTCCTTTAAGCTGGGAAGGGTGTCAAAACAATCCAAATCGAAGTGTTCAGAGCACAGGACGGATGTTGGTGAGGGCTCCCACTTGTCACGAGTGCACCTGACTTGCTTCACCCACTTCGCATGCAGCTCGGGATCTCTGGGAAACTTGAATAAACTTACCCCATCCTTGTGGGTTTTGGAGCAAAAGCCGGCAACACAACGCGAAGGCATAATAACTATATATATAAAATGTATAATAATGTCTAATAAAAATACTAATAATGACAAACTGAACACCTGCCGCATCAACAACAAACTGGTAAGTGAGGAGGAAGGTTCTTTCGCTGACGTCATATAGCCCCTCCTCCTCTTTCGTCTCCTGGGTGCTGCAGCCCCGTCAAATTTGCCCAAATAGCCATGTTTTTTATCATAACTTGTAAAATAGGTGCCTTCGTGAATTAATATATGGATCATCGGGAATTACTTTTTATGTTATAAAACATCGCCAAAGATGTCAAAAACGTGTCATCAGCACTTTAATGAAGAATAAAGGACTCTCGATGAGAAACATTTAGCAAATTTCGACTGATTGATTGGGGGGGCCTTGTAATGTAAAACTGTATTTCTGATATTTTTAAGTTCATGAGAAGTTGCGACGTTTGTAGCTAGTACGATTTTCTGAGTACAGACAAAATCTCTTGAAATTCGGCATGACGCTGCTCTAAAATCTTCTTTTTTCTTTTTTTTTTACACAACCTACAGCATCCTGAACCAGTGTAGCATGCTTATATACAGCTTTTGGACCGACGCGCCTGTTCTCTCGCTCTTGTCGTTTTCCTTTTCTTTTTTTCTTCCCCGCAGAGAATGAATGGGACTCAAGAGTCTAACCATCCTGCTCAGACACGCTTCATCGGAGACCCACCAAACTTCATGCGATGCCTCAGGCCAACTCCCCTGACACATACATGCAATCAGTTCAGACCCGCACATCTTTTCGCTCATCCCCCATTCCCCTCCATTCGGCTGAATGAAGTTTCTGGAGAAAAACCTTTGTCATGTCACACTGCACACTTCATGCTCTAAAGTCTGTTTTAAACCATGTCACACTGTTCATCTCCCCATCATCTCCTGTAGATCATCTCATCTCATTATCTCTAGCCGCTTTATCCTGTTCTACAGGGTCGCAGGCAAGCTGGAGCCTATCCCAGCTGACTACGGGCGAAAGGCGGGGTACACCCTGGACAAGTCGCCAGGTCATCACAGGGCTGACGCATAGACACAGACAACCATTCACACTCACATTCACACCTACGCTCAATTTAGAGTCACCAGTTAACCTAACCTGCATGTCTTTGGACTGTGGGGGAAACCGGAGCACCCGGAGGAAACCCACGCGGACACGGGGAGAACATGCAAACTCCGCACAGAAAGGCCCTCGCCGGCCACGGGGCTCGAACCCGGACCTTCTTGCTGTGAGGCGACAGCGCTAACCACTACACCACCGTGCCGCCCCCTGTAGATCATGTAAAAAAAAAAAAAAAAGAAGCTTTTAGAGTGCGAGAGGTCATATCGCGCTGCGAGTTGAGCAATTATAAGCCGAGCTCTTAGTGCGCAGCCACACACACATCTGTAGATTGTGTTAAACAGATTTATAGCGTGAGGTCTCATGTCTGATCCGGTTTCTGTGTGTGACCCTTATGGAATCAATTTTGTGCCAAAATGTTCATACAATACTTTTGAAATATCAAACAAAAACAACAAATCAAAATACAAAAAAAAAAAAAGTCAAATTTTTTAAACTGGCAAACAAGTTATTCGTGTAATCGTGCAAAATATCAGTCTATTACTCTTCAGAAACCTTTTATTTTTGTTCCGCGTCTTTCTGTTTTGTTTGCCGTAATTTATTTTGGTTGCGATTCCAGCTTTCTCGTTTGCACTCCTGGACTTTTTGCTTGCAGTTTTGGCACAAACTTCACGTGTGGGTGGGCTGTCCAGGAATGCATTCCCATTGGCTAACTTGTGTTTGACTGACAGCTACGCTCAGCTACTCGGATTCTGGCGGACTGTTTGACGAGTGACCGATCCATTGACGGTAAACAAGGATCGAGTGGACTTCAGTGGCGACTATGATATTGAATTAATTCAACAAAGTGTAAGTGCGGGACAAATGTGTTGCAGTAGTACAAAATCCGAGTAGGGAATGGCTGAGCGTAGCTGTCAGTCAAACACAAGTTAGCCAATGGGAATGCGTTCCTGGACAGCCCACCCACGTGTGAAGTTTGTGCCAAAACTGCAAGCAAAAAGTCCGGGAGCGCAAACGAGAAAGCTGGAATCGCAACCAAAATAAATTACGTCAAACAAAACCGAGAAAGACGCGGAACAAAAATAAAAGGTTTCTGAAGAGTAATAGACTGATATTTTGCACGATTACACGAATAATTTGTTTGCCAGTCTAAAAAAATTGACTTTTTTTTCTTTTTGTATTTTGATTTGTCGTTTTTGTTTGATATTTCAAAAGTATTGTATGAACATTTTGGCACAAAATTGATTCCATAGACCCTCTGCTACAGCTGAGCAAGCACACTTTGCACTTTTGCTGTGGAAATGCAGCACAAGCTGGAGCTAGACTTTTTAGCATCATTGTGGCATTTATATGCTACACCAGGGGTGGGCAATTATTTTTTCCATGAGGCCACATGAGAAACAGAAAATCTTGTGGAGGGCCGGACCAAAAGGCTGAATGAAATTCTGCATAATATTAATTGTATTTCTTTATATAAAGCAGTAAATAACATTGTTTTTACAAGCTGCTAAGACTGGTAAGAGTATGGGGAAAAAACGAGGTTGCCTTACAAAAAATGTCATTTATTCAATCAAATTTCCCAAAACAATGGTTAACAAAATGTGAACGTTTGTACCATTTTTTTTCAGTCACATTCAGCCCAAAACACAATAAAGACATCACAATATCGTCTTTCTACTCCAAATATCAAGCAAGATACATCATATTATAATAATGATGCCCACATTTGTAGTCTAATCACTTCATTTGGTGTTTTTTATTTGTTCGGTGAGAGAAATCTGGTCTCTGTTGGTCTTTAACGAGTGCATCAGAGTCAGGTTGAATGTCTGAGGTGGAGATGCGAAGCACAGCTGACAGATGATCATCAGTCCATTCGGTGTAGGAATCAGATCTACAGATCGGCTCGGGCTCCGGCGCCTGCTGGTGACGTCACACGATGTGATTGGCTGGACCGTTTGAAGGATGACGTACAAGTTTGCGGTTGGTCTGGACAAATTACGGAAGTAGTTATCGCGGGATTAGGTTTCGTGGGATTTCATGTCGCGCGCATTGCGTTTTTGTTGAACACAACTTCAAAATAAAAGCAATGCACATTCAGTCCATGCATGAGGTCAAATTAGAAAATACGGTTATTTTGTAATTTCTAGTGCTGTCAAGCGATTAAAATATTTAATCGCGATTAATGTCGCGACTGTCATAGTTAACTCGCGATTAATCGCAATTTAATCGCACATTTTTGTCACATGAAAAACCATTGTAATTCTCTTATCAGCATAAAAAAGTGAATGGGCTTGCTCACCGTTCGAACTACGGGGGTACTCGGGGGATCCGAGATCCCCTGAAACAGACATGAGATCCCTTGAAAACATGATTTGGGAAATGTTGGGGGGTCTCTAAAATATTGGCAAAATGATGTTTATTGACATAGCAATCGTGTGTAACGGGAAGCATTTGCATATCCGAAGTGAGCGCGCGATGGAGATCCGCGCTCTGAGACAAGCACAAGCACCCCCCCCCCCAAGGGAAAAAAGGGACCCCCCCCCGAAAACATCGGCATAGTTCGAACACTGGTTGTACCAATGTTTTTTTTTTGTTTTATTGCAGAGCATAACACGTCTTGTCACAGCCACTGCAAAGTCGGGCTGGAGCCGCCGATGGGAAAACGAAACCTAAGCCGAGCACTGTGGCTCTTCGGGGGAGGGCAGAGGACTCTGGCTGTGCGGGGCGTGGCATCATGTCACAGATCGTTAATCTCGCGATAAAAAAATTATTGCCGTTAAAATTGAGTCAAGTTAACGCGTTAATAACGCAACATTTTTGACAGCACTAGTAATTTCTAATTAACCTTACGCGGGCCGGTCAGAATGAACCAAAGGGCCGGATGCGGCCCGTGGGCTGGAAAATGCCCGGGTCTGTGCTACACGATGAGGCATATTTATTTAAAAACTGGTGAATTCAGTAAATATACTTATAAAACTAGCAAAACCATGATGTAAACAGAATATAAACAGCAGAGTTGCTCCAAGCGGCCGCTACCGAAAGTCATCGCATACATCGCCGCCGCAGGACGCCCATCTGACATTTTAAAGAAATTTCATTTTGCTTGAACACCATTTGGTCTCTGAAAGTTTGATTTTGGAAATCTGTGACTACTTTTCCTGAAAATAAGTTTGTGAATAAATCCGCTGGAGGATCGCTTTAACGAGGGACATAACGGAGCAAATTTCTACTAACCGATGGAGCAAAAAAAAAAAGCAGCAGTCGCTAGCAGACCTTCGGATGTTCCAAGACGTCTGAACCCTTCTGTAGAACGTGGACAAAATTCAAGGTTTCAAAAGGCAGCGTTTGCAGAAATCCCATGTCTATGAAACACCTCGTTCTTAGGAGCGTACGTGTAATTAAGGCCTGCTATATTTAACGTAGCGCATGTTTCTGTCCGACGGGCACCGTGTCGCTCAGTCACGCTTTTTCTCCAGGGTTTTGTACTCGTCACCCAGCGTACTTCCAAGACTCTGCAGCCCTCTTTGCGACTCCAATTAGGAAATACGTGAGGGATGCACCGACCTCCAGTTCAGCACTGATTACACACGAGGGGATTGGAGTAGCGTTGAAGTCTTTGTCTCATGCGCACGTACATGCATAAATAAACGCCGTTTATCATTTAGCTGTGTCTGGCGAGTAAAGGTTAAAATCCCTTCATCCATCAGCTCTCTCTCAGAGTGGCTATATTCATGTGTATATGCCGTTACACGTTTTTTTTTTTTTTCTCCCTTTTAAGCTACACAGTGATAAATAGGCTGCTCAGGACCTTTTCTTACCACAGGTGTTTTTCTACTATCTCAAGTGATCAAACACTGGTGTCGTGAACGCCTCGCTCGCAGCGTTAGCCCCAGCCAACAAATGGCTTTTTTCATTCACTTAAACCTTCCGAGCAGTCCCAGGAACCACATAATCACATCTGCCGTATAGATAGAGAACTACAGTGCAGGACAAAAATCAGTATATTCTGCTGCCAAGGGTACCGTGTCCTATTATTCTCAGATTTTTTTTTTTTCAAAGCCTGTTTTTACTGAGACCAGCAGCCACTCCGGGGTTGTAAGGGGTCCGAATCCCTCATTCCTCAAATCTTCAATCCCCTCACATTTTCTCTGTTGCTTCAACTCTTTAACCTGAGCTCAGGGTCCGACGTTTTAAACCCCCTCCTCCAAAGTCCATTTGCAAGACGTGTTTATTCCAGTGAGTAAATTTTCCAAAGGGGTCTTTAATAAAGCAATACTCCAGACTTTTTCAACTCAATTTCTGTCCAATATAACTACGGAAAAACAAAACAGGATTTATAATGCAAGTCTAAGGGCAGTTATTGAATTTGGTCAATCAATATTTGTGTGACTTTAGTATAAATACGCAGGTGAATTCCTGTAATCACGTGCACTGATTATTGAGAAATAGTCCAGATTTCTCGACCAATCACCTTGAGCGACTCGGCAAAATGGCGACCGATCGCGTCGGCACTGTAAGCGAGGGAGAATCAGGTTTCGAAAAGCACCATTTCGAAACGAAGTGAGTCGGCATAGATAAGTGACAAGTCTGCGCTCCGCTGTTATTACATTTGCATGGCTCTTTTGAAATAAGTCATTTCTTTAAAACACGTTTTTAAAATCACCTGTGCATTTATACTAAATTATCTGCCTCAGGCAGAGCGAATGTTGGTGAATAATCGAGACAGCCGAGGTTATTCACTGCACCTTCAGGGAATAATTGTTAATCATTCTATCCACATTCACTGATTGAGCAAGCGCATGCTCTGATTGGCTACTACTAGGCTATCAGCTCATATACCGTACCACGAGTAGAGGAAAAAACAAACTGGTGGAGCGTGTTGAACCAACCGCGGACAAAAAAAAAAAAACCTACTTGAAAAACCTGAAAAAAACAACAAGCAAAACTTTGATTCTAAGAACACGTGTCCTTTTTATTTCAAGATTTTAGCCTTTCACAAATTGCTGCTGCCATTTTGCTGGTTTCTAAACAGAAATGATTTTACATCTTGTATAGAAAAAAAAAGTTTTTTTTTTTTTGGTCAATGTATCTTTATTGAGTTTTTAAGATGTACAAGTTAATCAACATGAAGGATTGAATAAAAAACAGAGGAGAAAAAACAAATAGACAAAACAAAAACGCAAAGAAAAAAAAAGCCCACTGTATTTTACATAAAAAGAAAATTACTCAGAGTCCAGATTTATTGTCCACTGTTCCACGTGAATACACTGTATTTAAAGAAGAAAAAAAAGAATTAGGGGACTGCCATATTGCAGGAGACATGTCCATTGATACAAAATAATCCCAAAGTAATTTTACAGGATATAGACAGAGTGCATAATTAAGTATACAAAATGTGTTACGCATTATCTAGGTGCATTGTCAGCTGCTCAACATAGGAAATGAAGGGCTGCCATATAACATGAAACTTGTCCGTTGACCCATTCATTGTGTATCTAATCTTTTCTACCTTAAGGAAAAACATCTCATCTCATCTCATCTCATTATCTCTAGCCGCTTTATCCTGTTCTACAGGGTCGCAGGCAAGCTGGAGCCTATCCCAGCTGACTATGGGCGAAAGGCGGGGTACACCCTGGACAAGTCGCCAGGTCATCACAGGGCTGACACATAGACACAGACAACCATTCACACTCACATTCACACCTACGGTCAATTTAGAGTCACCAGTTAACCTAACCTGCATGTCTTTGGACTGTGGGGGAAACCGGAGCACCCGGAGGAAACCCACGCGGACACGGGGAGAACATGCAAACTCCGCACAGAAAGGCCCTCGCCGGCCCCAGGGCTCGAACCCAGGACCTTCTTGCTGTGAGGCGACAGCGCTAACCACTACACCACCGTGCCGCCTAAGGAAAAACATGACATCACAAATCCATCTACCAAATGATGGAGACTTATCATTTTTCCAATTCAAAAGAATGAGGCGCCGTGCTAGAAGTGAGGAGTAGGCAATACAATTTAACAGAGGCTTTTGGAGAGACAGATCTTCTGAGGGTACACCAAAAAGTCCAATAAAAGGGCATGGGTCAATATTTACACCTGAGATATTTAAATATGCTTCAAATATAGAGGCCCAGAATGAAGTAAGACTGGGGCAGGACCAAAATGTGTGGAAGAGGGTAGCTGGTACTTGCTTGCATCTGTTACAAATAGGATTAACCTCTGGATAGATTTTGGATAACTTAACCTTAGACATGTGGAGTCTGTGCACAATCTTAAACTGAATTAAACTATGCCTGGCACAAATAGAAGTGGAGTGAATTCTTCCAAGTATGTCAGACCATTGTTCATCTGTAATATTAACACCCAAATCATTCTCCCAGTTTTCCTTTACTATAATCAATGAACAGGCTTCCAAATCAAATATCTTAGCATACAGCCTTGATATGGTTCCTCTAAGTGCAGGCTGTACTTCTAATATTGCATCCAAAGATGATGACTGTGGTATTGAGGGGAATTGGGTAAAGTGACTCCGTACAAAATGTCTCACTTGCAGATATCTGAAAAAATTATTTGGTGACAAATGAAATGTCTCTCTAACTTGATCAAAAGACATAAATATGTCATTTTTATATAACGTTTTTATATTCAACACCCCATTTTGAAACCACTGATAGAATGTATGGTCCAAAAGTGAAGCTGGAAATAGATGGTTGGACGTAACTGGAGCATAAACTGACAGGGAAACAAGACCATAATGTTTACGAAACTGAGACCAAATCTTCAAAGAATGAAGCAGAACTGGGTTCTGACAATCCTGAGGTGAATGTAAAGGAATTGATGAACATAACAGAGCAGAGAGTGAGACTGGACTACAAGAATTAGATTCAATGTGTAACCAGCCTGGAGTGTCCATTAGAGATGGGTCTAAAAACCAATATAAAAGACATCTGATATTGGCTGCCCAGTAGTATATTTGGAAGTTTGGTAGTGCCATCCCAGAAAAAAAAAAAAAGTTTTATCGAATTTGCAAAAAATAAAAATGCTCCATTTCGCAAAATCCAGCGGCATACTTGCCAACTTTTCAAAATTCTCATGGGGGAGAAAAGTGCGTGAACGACATTTTCAACTGGACGAGGGTCTGATGCGCGGTTGAAACGATAAAAACAGTGGATCCCAATTAATTGCAAACCACTTGAAATTTATACAATTAAAGAGTTTTTGAATTGTTGATTTTGTTCTGTCAATCACTGTAGGTTATGGGATTCATGTATCAGGCATGAGAGAGCTCAGAGTGAAACATCTGAAATAATACTCTCGTCTTGAATTTTAATATAATAACAATAAAAGGGAAGTCTTAAATCAGATTTTGAGCTGAAAAATCTCCTGCCTGAATATTGTATACATACAGAGACCTACAGAAAATAACACAAGTGATGCTTTAGAAGAATGTTTATCATTTCTTACACGGGCGATTGCTCTAAGACAACGAGGGAGGCTCAGCCTCCTCTAAAAATGACGAACATCGTGTAGGATGAATTGCGCTAGGCTTATGTTATAGCCGACCTTATAACATTGCTATTTCAGATCCAGAATCATAGAAATATATGTGCTCAACCCAACTACAGTGCGAAATCATTCCGTTATAACTTTCCCCAGTTCGCCTAATGTGTGCGTGAGTTTCTCCCCCTCGTGACAGCGCGATGCAGCCCAGCCTCAGTGGACTTCAATGACATTTGGGAGCTATGCGCTTTTCAATCTCAAAATGCAAGACGGTTATTGGACAAATACTGCGAAAATGCCCGCCCACGGAGTCTCACGGACTCCCAGCCTCAGTGGACTTCAATGGCATTTGGGAGCTATGCGCTTTTCAATCTCAAAATGCAAGACGGTTATTGGACAAATACTGCGAAAATGCCCGCCTACGGACTCCCAGCCTCACTGTGGGAGGGACATGGCAAAGCTTTCCGCGAGGAGACTGGTGATTGGTGAAAGCGGCCGGATATTTTCTTTGATTGACAGCTCGTTTCAAATATAGACAGGCAGCGGTGAATTTCAGTTCAGTCCCATGCGGATTCGCAAGTGCTGTGGTGTATTGTAAGAGATCAGCTTACATTTCGATTTCATTCATTACATACGGTTTCTACCAGCTTTTTTAGTTTGTATATATTTTCGTTGTAAATAAAGTGTAAATATAGTGTTGTCAAGTTTGCTATCTTGGTTCCAGAAATGTCGTTTATTTCAGTGACTGAACTTGAACTTGAGGGGGCTAGTCAGCTAGCAAGAAAGCTGCGCACGGATGCCAAGCATTGCTGATTTAATTTTGGCGAAGCCATTTGCCAGTCTTCCTTTCGAGGAAAAAATTAAAATTAAAGAGCAGGGTAGACCAACGCCTCAAATTGACTTGTTGAAAAAGGTAGGGAATAATACTCGTTCCTTTCAGCTCTCCTGGTACGAGAAAGTGAATTGGCTAACAGCAAGTGACCCACATCAACAACAGTAAATAGGCTACTTTAGTAATATGTCATGGATGGACCAAAAATATAGAATCTATTTAAAATGTTTATGCTGAGTATATTATATTGGAATATATATTTTTCTGGATATGAATTAAACACAGCTACAATTTGGAAAACATTTTTAAACAAAAACACAGCCGAGAACATTTCACACTACAGACCTGGATTAAAAGTGAAGGGTTATCAAAATTGTCAATAAAACATTTCTCAGTCAAAATAAGTAAAATATATGGAAAGGGTCATTGAATGAAATGTGTGGCACCCAGCTCTATGTTTGGCTCCCCGAGGTCAGTGCTTGTGCCTATTCCAGAACACTCTGCTGTTACTGCTGAGGTTCCTGACAAAGAGCTGCTTTCAATAATGATCCATTTTTAAACAACATGCCACAATTTTAAAATATAAAATGTTAAAATATACCCCCCCCCCCCCCCCCCCCCCCCAACACCACCATCATGTATATTGGACAGTAGGCTAATGGGCCAAAAGAACCTGTTATTTCACAGTTTGTGACGCTGCCAACAATCAGCCAGATCAGAGGCAAGAGTATGGGCAAAATTGATGTGTTTTTTCTTTTTTCTTTTAAAATCTGGAAATATCGTAACCGACCAGCCTCCCCTGTTTGAAAGACTACCAGCCGCCACTGATTTCTTAAAATAGTCACAGTGAATGAAAGTATTATTGGATTGCATCAAATGTGTTTTCCTTCTGTAAGCTCATGTAAAAATACAGAGAACTATAATATCATATATAAATTAAATAAAATTTTAATAAGATTTAACCAAAATAGTAACAACTCAATTAAATAAATACTGCACTATCTTCGTACGACTAAAACGCATCGCTCTCACCAAACACTTTCCAACAGAATTTTTAAAAAGCGCTAGAAATCCTATCAACATCCACCAAAGGAATTTGCTCATTTGCAAACTTTGACTGAAAGTTTTCAAATAAAATGTAAAAATGGCACTATAAATACTACCATACTATCAAAATATACTCCGCAAAGAAATTCACTCGAATGCAAAATTTTAGTCCGACCAAAATACACTCACTAGTAATCTTTCACTAAAAACATCAAAGCTATCAAAATCAATCACTTTCCAGGCAATTCACTTGTAAAACTTTCAAACATAAATTCAAAATAGCACTAGCACTACGTTCAGACTGCAACCTGAAACGACCCATATCCGATTTGTTGTGAAATCCGATTTTTTTGTTAGGCCGTTCACATTACCAATTATACGAGACTTGTATGCGATCTCCAATATGAACGGAAAACGACCCAAAAGTGTCCCGCATGTGCAAATTGACACGTAATAAGCACATCTACGTAATACGTAAACAAAAAAAAAGGGCACTCTTCAAGTTTAATTTCTTTTTTTGTTTGTTTGTTTGTTTAATTATCTGGTTAGTGTTAAAGTGTGAGGTCTCGTGTGTGTTTTTGTTTCTGAACTGAAATGAAAAGGTGTAGCCTGGTAACGAGGGTTGACTCCTAAATGTCTCTCTAATTTCTATATAAGTGCACTACATGTTACTAGGAAGTAATGGATTTTTAAACTCTATATAGTGCACTCGAGCTTCAGTAGGCAGTCATTTGGGATACGGCCGCTGTATTACCAAACTCTTAATTCAGGCTTAATAATTTGCGCATATTTATTTCGTCATATTAATAAACTTTTTCTACATTTTTATAGATATTTATTTAGATTGTTTATAGCCAGCTGAATTCTGCAACTTCTCTCAGCGCTGGCTCAAGGTGCAGAAACACCAGTGCAGTTTGCTATGGAGATGAGGCGAGACCCGGCGATGTGGTTTTTGTGGCGGCGGCAGAACTCGCACAATAATCTGATTAATGTGGGCAGCAGACTAATGAGACCGAAGGTGTCAAATTACTGGAAATTTCCAGAACAATTTTATAATCTTGTAATACAGGATGGTTTAAGTTATAAATCAGTTATAGAAACTGTTTTATTTAATCAGGCTAACAGATCAACATCCAGGTCCCTACCAAATCCACCATTAGCTTGATCAATTCTATAAAAGTCTATTTAAATTCTGAAAACTGTACAAATGTTGTTGTTTTCCACCAAAGAGGCGGGATTAGCCAACGCAGAATAGTGACGTTTGTCTCTTGTTGATGGCGTGTAGGTCGCATGAATGCGACCTGTCCGGTCAGACTGCAGTCGCATGTGAAAATAACGGATATGCATCGGAATTAGGACCACATATCCAAGCGGCCTGGGTCGCATGTGAAAAAAATCAGATCTGTGTTGTTCAGATTGTCAATAACAAATCGGATACAGGTCGCATATGGGCAAAAAAATCGGATACGGGTCGTTTCAGGGTGCAGTCTGAACGTAGTCTAGGACACGACCACACTATTCAAATACACTCAAGCAAATTCGATAGTTACGGCCACCCGACCCAGCGTTAAAAATGTTCCAACTGAAATAAATTCACGAGACCCGGATGTAAACTTAAGCCTCAGTCACAACCGGCCGTACGCTCTCCTACGGCCGGTCTACGTGCAAAAAACGCCAGAAACGCACGGAGGGCGCGCGTGTGACGTGCTGATTTTCGAGCCGCAGAGGTTCTTTGTCATGTCAAACAAACTCTACGGGCGCTTACGTTTTTTTTCAGGTTGCAAGACAAACTTACAGCCAACGTGCGTCTTTCTCCACGAACAAAAAAACGCAGCGATTTGGGAAACGTCAAAATTCGCACGGCCAAAAAATCGTACGTCCGGTTGTGACCTAGGCTATACAGACTTCTAAACTTTGACCTGTGAGGTCAGTGAATCGCTTACCTTGCAAAATGCGTCGGTCTGGCTGGTCGAACATTTGCTTATCCATGGAAATTCATTCTCCCATGCAGCCTGGTATTTGCGTTCATATTTTTGCCGTTTGGTATTTGGTGACTGTCGTTCTGTTCGTCGATTGGTTAAAAATCAGTCGACGTCAGCAGTGTTTCTCATACGATTCTGATGAGTATTTTTAGCTTGGCGGTAGGGATTTCCCAAAACAGGGAGATTATCCAGTTTTTAACAAATACGATCGGGAGACGGAGGCTAAAATCGGGAGCCTCCCGCCGAGATCGGGAGGGTTGGCAAGTATGCAGCGACCGTGAATAGAACACATACCTCGTCGGCTATCAGCTCATGTACAGTACCACTCAATTTTGTGGAAGAACTAATGCAAATTCAAACCTGCAACCAGTTCACGGTGACGGATATGACCAAGTCTTACCGTTATGTCATTTCCGACTTAGTTAATATAAAAAAAAAAACACAAGTTTCGTACATTCGTGTGAAGAATTAACACATTCATGAAGGCGTTTACGAAAAATGCCTTGAATTCAATGACTGCCGTTAGATTTACATAAAAAGTAAGGTTTTTTGTTTTGTTTATGGGGGGGTCTGGCCTTTTCTTAGAAAAGGCTATTTTCCAACTCATCAACACTCCAGGAAGACTAAGGGTTAAATAATGAATATTTTCATCCTGGGTCTATGGTATTCCATATTTCTCTTTAAACATTTAGACCATTTTTACTTAGCAACCCCATGAATTAATGTAGCATGCACGGCTTGAGCTCGTAATTAGCATTTTATGGTTATCAGCCAAGTCTTTTTTCCCTCTGAACTTATTACACCAAATCTGTCTTGGTCTTTCACTTGTTTGCAAATAAACTCCAGTTCCTCGAAACGTGTCCATCTGCCAAGATCTAATCGCCGGCACGTACTTCATTGCCTCTTAACCAAACCCTCCCCCCGTCCTCCTTTGTCTCACTGTGTTTTTCTCATCCCTCCAGGAGCAGCCAGGGTTTCATGCACATGAAGCTGTCGCGAACCAAAGACAACAAGTACATCCTGGGCCAGAACAGCTGTCTGTTCGACAGCGTTCCGGAGATCATCCACTTCTACTCCAGCCGCAAGCTGCCGATCAAAGGAGCCGAGCACATGTCCCTCCTGTACCCCGTGGCCATCCGGACACTTTAGCCTCTTGTCTAGAAGTTTGATTGCTGAACGAATGGCGTGTAGACGCTCGTTACGGACGGATTGAACGGCCGTCGTCCGCATTTACAACGCCATCTAGCAACGTTTGATGACCGATACGGTGTCTGGTAAGCCTTTGTGAACGGCTGCTTGGACACTGTGCTACTGGAACGCGGTGCTGTCCAGCAAAAAAACTGGAAAACTTGAGGCTTTTAAAAAGCCCTCACTTTCCCTGCCGATATGGGGTCAAATCTCAAGTCTTTTTTTTTTTTTGGAATTTCCACCAAGTCATATCTTCAGCTCAGTGGATTATGGAGACCACACGAAGCAGACCGACCTGTAAATAATGTTTTCCAACAGCTCGAACGTGTACCCTCGTCCCATGCTGACGTTTCCCGTTCATGTGGACCTAAAACCCTGAGCTTTGGCCTGCACCCACACTTTATTTGGTCTCATACTGTATGCATACTGTAATAAAATCTCACTCAAGCCATTTGTGGATGTTTCTGAACGCCAGGAATGATGTATAAACTGCTGTTTGTTAACACTAGTGAACCTGTTGTAATTCCACAACTCATTGAACTTCCTGAAAGGATTCTGGCTTGCCTTTTTTTTTTTTTTTTTTTGCTTCAAGTCCAAGATGACAAATTGGAGAAAATTTGTTTGTATTTCTACCAAACTCATGCTCTCGGTAACAGTGTCGGGCTGAATTAGCAAGAAAGATTAGCAAGAAGCTAACACCATGTCCTACAGAGTTGCTGTTCCCTACAAAGAGGAATCTTAAACAAAGTTGGTCAACACGTACAGTACATGATACCTACATAAGTCTTTCAAGACAGACATGTACCCACGTACATAAGCATTTATAAGGATTATTCCAATAAGCACCGTGTCAAGTCAGGTTTGATATCAAGTTCACCAAACACCAGAAATCTTTCATGGCAACAGAGACAAACCCACATAAGCATTTATGAAGGCCGATTGAATCGGTGTCTATGTTGACGACTTCAGCTTAACGTGTCCGACATTCCACCCTTGTGTCAAGTTTGGGTTATGACACATTCTGGCCTGGTGAGCATCAGAATGCCATGACAGCTGACTTTTTGGAGCTCTTTTGGCATGTTGGGTTCAAACGATGGTGGAACGTCAAAATCCAACTCGTTTTAAGTTCTGAGAAACGCTGCATAACTTAAAAGAGAACTGAAAGCAAATGATCAAAATTCTATCTCTCGTATAGGAATGCGCTTTTGATAGCCATTTTGTCACTGCTGTAGCAAGTTAGGAGTGAAATACGCCGTGTAATACGTCAAAGCGATGGCCGTAAACGAGATCCGTTGAGACCTGTGCAAGACGTCGTACGGTAGGACGGAAGTAAAACGTACAGCGGAAATCAAAGCGGCCAACATCGTCAAAAGACACACGCCCTCTTTCGGATGCTCATGTAATCAAGCTGGAATAGCAGTCAGGAACGTTTGAAAAAAGTAAGCAGTAATTGTCATTTAAACTCGTTTGGAAAACAGTTTTCAAAATGGCGGCACGGACACCTGGCTGACACTTCACGTTTCAAAGTCTCGTGAAGATCGCGCGGATAAGCGACGCCTGCCGTGGACCATCTCATCTCATTATCTGTAGCCGCTTTATCCTGTTCTACAGGGTCGCAGGCAAGCTGGAGCCTATCCCAGCTGACTACGGGCGAAAGGCGGGGTACACCCTGGACAAGTCACCAGGTCATCACAGGGCTGACACATAGACACAGACAACCATTCACACTCACATTCACACCTACAGTCAATTTAGAGTCACCAGTTAACCTAACCTGCATGTCTTTGGAATGTGGGGGAAACCGGAGCACCCGGAGGAAACCCACGCGGACACGGGGAGAACATGCAAACTCCGCACAGAAAGGCCCTCGCCGGCCACGGGGCTCGAACCCGGACCTTCTTGCTGTGAGGCGACAGCGCTAACCACTACACCACCGTGCCGCCCTGCCGTGGACCAAACGAACTAAATTCAACATGGCTAAAAACCGAATAGGCCGGTAACTAATATTTAATTGCAATTAGTTGCCAATACGCGTTACGATAAGGTTACTAAAACCGAAAACGTAACTGAATAACACATTAAGAAATGTTTAAAAATGGCTTCAGTTCCCCTTTAACATTGTAAGGTTGTTGCTACAAGTGATCATCTCAATGAGTTGGGGTTTCTCCTCCAATTCAACCTGGACACTTGGCAAACTACATGTGACTCGAACGTATTAGAAGTTCAGTGAGATATAAAGTCAGTTGTCATGACGTTTTGTATGAAGTGTAATAACCCAGTCATTTTTTTTTTCCAGAAGTATTTGCAATAAGCCTTTATACATGTTATTTACGTGTGAGGGTTTGTTTGTTCGGTCACTTTTGCCACCTCACGCTCTAGTGTGAACCAAAATCCCTTGAAAAGGTGTTTTTTTTTTTTTTTTTTTGGTTTTGGGGGGCAGGCACCATCAACGCTACCCCTAAAAGAGAGAGAGTGAACATGCTGTCTGGGTAGATGGAAAGGCACTATATCTCTCCCTCTCTCAATCACAGCATCACTAGTTAATCGTGCCTGTTTGTAAGGTTATGTATGTGGAAGAGGGTAGATAGCGCTCTCCTCCGTGTACGTCGCGCTGCCCTGTAAAGTTGGAAAACATTCAGTTGACGTCTCTCAGAGGAAGCTCGTGTTGGCCTTTATAGCCCCTGATTTGTAGCAAATCATAGGCAGCCAACACATGAGAGGAAAAAGAAAAGAAATGTACCAGTCAAAAGTGTGTACACCCCTACTCGTTCTTTGCATTTTCTACATTGTAGAACAATACTGAAGACATCAAAATTAAAACATCTGGAACATAAGGAATTGTGGTAAATGAAAAAAAGTATTTAACAAACATTTCTTATTTTAGATTCTTCAAAGTATCCACCATTTACCTTGACGCTTTGCACACTATCGGCACCATCTGAACCAGCTTCGTAAGGTAGTCACCTGGAATGCTTTTCAATTAACAGGTGCCTCATCAAAAAGTGAATTAGCAGACGAGTTTGTTGCCTTCTTAATGAGTTTAAGATCTCATCTCATTATCTCTAGCCGCTTTATCCTTCTACAGGGTCGCAGGCAAGCTGGAGCCTATCCCAGCTGACTACGGGTGAAAGGCGGGGTACACCCTGGACAAGTCGCCAGGTCATCACAGGGCTGACACATAGACACAGACAACCATTCATGCTAATATTCACACCTACGGTCAATTTAGCGTCACCAATTAGCCTAACCTGCATGTCTTTGGACTGTGGGGGAAACCCACACGGACAGCATGCAAACTCCACACAGAAAGGCCCTCGCCGGCCACGGGGCTCGAACCCAGGATCTTCTTGCTGTGAGGCGACAGTGCTAATCACTACACCACCGTGCCGCCCTCAAAATTCTCTCATTTTATTAAATATAGGAATGCATTCGATAGTCATTTTGTCACTGCTATAGCAAGTTATGAGTTTGAAATACTACGTAATATATCAGTCCGTATGTCAAAGCAATAGCCGTAAACAAGATTCGTTGAGACCTGTGCGAGACATCGTAGGACGGAAGTAAAACGTACAGCGGAAATCAAAGCGACCAGCATCTGCTGTCGTCGTCAAAAGACGCGCGCGCCCTCTTTCGAATGCTGACGTAATCAAGCTGGAAGTTGTTTGTTTTGATAGCGATCAGGAAAGTTTGAAAAAAGTAGGCAGTAATCGTCGTTTAAACTCGTTTTTATGCAATACTTCGTTTGGAAAACAGTTTTCAAAATGGCGACGCTGACACTTGATGTTTCAAAGTCTCGCACAAGTCTCGTGGAGATCGCGCGGATAAGCGACGCCTGCCGTGGACCGAACAAATTACATTCAAACAGGGCTAAAAACCAAAAATAGGCCGATAAGTACAATATTTCATTGCAATTAGTTGCCAATACGAGTCACGATATATGGTTACTAAAACCGAAAATGTAATTGAACACCACAAATAAATAAAGCAAGTTTCAAAATGACTTCGGTTCTCCTTTAAGACATGAAGTGACTTAAAAAAAGGAAAAAAAAAATTGAATTAGGTGTCCAAACGTTTGACTGGTACTGTATATATTTATAGGAATATCAAATGTTTATGCAGGTTTGTCTCATGAAGGATTGATGTTGTATCTACAACCCCAATTCCAAAAAAGTTGGGACGCTGTGTAAAACATAAGTAAAAACAGAATGTAAAGATTTGCAAATCATGGAAACCCTGTATTTCATTGAAAATAGTACAAAGACAACATATCAAATGTTGAAACTGAGAAATTTTATTGTTTTTTGAAAAATATCTGCTCATTTTAAATTTGATGTCAACAACACGTTTCAGAAAAGTTGGGACAGTGGCAACAAAAGGCTGAAAAAGTTGTGTAATGCTTAAAAAAATGTATTTGGTTAATTGGCAACAGGTCAGTAACATGATTGGGTATAAAAAGAGCATCCCAGAGAGGCGGAGTCTCTCAGAAGTAACGATGGGGAGGGGTTCAGCGCTCTGTGAAAGACTGCATGGGCAAACAGTGCTACAATTTAAGAATAACGTTCCTCAATGTAAAATTGCAAAAAATTTGGGGATCACATCATCTGTGGTGCATAATATTAAAAGCTTCAGAGAATCTGGAGAAATCTCTGTATGCAAGAGACAAGGCTGAAAACTGACATTGGATGCCTGTGATCTTCAGGCCCTCAGGAGACACTGCATTAAAAGCAGACACATGTCTGGAGTGGAAATCGCTGTATGGGCTCAGGAACACTTCAGAAACCCATCGTCTGTGAAAACACTTCATTACTGCATCCACAAATGCAAGTTAAACCCAGATATAAACAATATCCAGAAACTCCGCCACCTTCTCTGGGCCTGAGCTCTTTTACAATGGACTGAGGCGAAGTGGAAAATTCTCTCGAGGTCTGATGAATCAAAAGTAGAAATTCTTTTTAGAAATCAGGGACACCACGTCCTCCAGGCGAAAGAGGAGAGGGACCATCCGACATGTTATCAACGCACAGTTCAAAAGCCAGCGTCTGTGATGGTATGAGGGTGCATTAGTAAACATGCCATGGGTAGCTTGTACATGTGGGAAGGCATCATTAATGCTGAATGATATATACATGTTTCAGAGCAATATGCTACCATCCAGACAAAATCTTTTTCAGGAAAGGCCTTCCTTCTTTCAGCAAGACAATGCCAGACCACTTTCTGCACATATTAAAACTGCATGGTTCTGTAGTAAAAGAGTCCGGGTGCTAAACTGGCCTGCCTGCAGTCCAGATCTGTTTCCCATTTAAAACATTTGGCGCATTATGAAACGCAAAATATGACAAAGGAGACCCCGAATTGTTGAGCAACTGAAACTGTATCTCAGGCAAGAATGGGACAGTATTTCTCTTTCAAAACTACATCACCTGATCTCCTCAGTTCCCAAATGTTTACAGAGTGTTGGTAAAAGTAGAGGTGATGCAACACCGTGGTAAACATGCCCCCGTCCCAACTTTTTTTTGAAATGTGTTGCTGACATGAAATTCAAAATGAGCATATATTTTTCAAAAAACAATAAAATTTCAGTTTCAACATTTGATATGTTGTCTTTGTACCATTTTCAATGAACTATAGGGTTTCCATGATTTGCAAATTATTGCATTCGGTTTTTATTTACAGTTTATATAGCGTCCCAACTTTTTTGGAATTGGGGTTGTATAATCGCCTCCTTTAACTCGCATTCGCAAATTACCCGAGCCTCTTTGTTAGCTCCAAAACGAGCTTTCCATTCTTTTCTTTCTCCCGGTTGCGTAAAACAATTCAAGTGCGATTTAGAATCAAAAGTTCAGAAAATAGACTACATATTTGACTCGAGACTGAACGACCAAGTGAAGTGTGAAAAAGGACGTTTGATAAAAATGAGCCACTTTACATTCAGTCCCCCCGCTCTCAGCTTAAGACTCTCTTGACTAGGGAGAATGAAATATGTCTGCATTGTCTACCTCAGAAAAAAAAAAAATCAATTTAATTCCACCCATCAGCCAATCAATAAGGTACAATAAGATTGCAGATATCGATCCAGGTCTCTTTTCCTCTCGTCAACTTCTACCAAATTGTACCTTGGCTTTACAAAGAGTTTGTCTTGGTTGAAGTCCATCAAAATAGTTTGTCGCACGCTTGTTTTTACAATCATTTGTATGTAAATGTTCGCGATGCCAGTGGCATCCTTTGGGTTCATGCCTTATACTGTAGATGCATGGTGAGGAAAAAATCCCCCCCCCCCCCAAAAAAAAAAATCTGCTTTAAATGAATGTTCTGTGACTGTAATTTATTATGGAGCGATTATAGATATTTTACTCCCAGACAAAGGGACCGAGATCCTTTTATGTTCTCTTTTCAGTTGTGCTCGTGTGTAAACACAAAGGGGGAAGGGGGAAAAAAAAAACTGGCATACTCATTCTATGGTGCTTGTGCATATGCTATTGATCTGTTTGTTTTCCACATGATGCCCCGTTACAGATTTCTGCGTGTTGCATAAACATGATGCGCAGCCCGATTGTGGTACAGACCAAAACCTGGAATATGCAATGGTTTCTCCCGTCTTTCTGCTTTTGTTGCCCGATTGTGAGCCTCTCAGCAGGCGAGTCTGCTTATGAAAAGGCCTTATTTAATCATCTTTATTGCTCGGGAAGCGAAGCCTTGCAGGTCTTGGAAATAACGAGGAGCCGAGATGAAAGTCGCTAATTAAGCTCATAAACCTTTAAACCCATATTGCAAACCATTCCGAGTCGCATACAGTGTGTTGAATGCATTTAGATTTAGATAACTGCTCGCATCTGCTCACTTTATGACACTCGGAAAACGATTTTTAAAAAAGGACACCCAGGTGCAGTGGTACAGTACAACCAGACCTGTCAACGGTTTGTCTCAAATTCCCATAATTCTTATGAGCTCAATGAAAAGGAGGGGGAAAAAAAATACATACTCCTGCGTCTTGGCTTTCCTAGATGTCCTTTGTGTTTGTTTTTTTAGCTCATGTTCTGTGACCGTCTAATCTGAATTTAGAAAAAAAGGGACTGAAAGACTGTCATATTTAAAAACAGGAGAATTACTGCTTGATTTTTTGTTACAGCAAGATGCTACAGGTGAATAAACCATCACTAGATATCATAATTAATCTTTCCCACTTGATTGCTAGATATTCTTGCAAGTAATTTTGTATCGGGGCTTGGGAAAAAAAAATCTGCAAATGAGGCTTTGTCTATTTAAATTTAAACAGAAAAGTGCAATCTAGTTTTTGGATGAGGTTCAAATTAAAAAAAAAAATCACAGAATAGTGGTGGGTTTCCCAAAAGCCTCTTAATGCTAAGAGCATCTTAACTAGGGGAGAGAGTGTTCATTGTGCTGCTCGCTCTACCATTTAATGATCTTTGTGCCACAGTGCTTTTGGGAAACTCAGCAGTTTGTTGGAATATCATTTCTTCATCATTTAACCAAGAAAACACCGTGAGCCGTGATGAAAAAAAAAACCCTGCCATTTTCAGTATATCGAATGTAAATCCGAGAAATATATTCAAGGAGTTCATCAGTTTATAAATAGGAGTGGAAATGGCAAGGTAAAAATTCATGAATGTCAAATTTCATGGCGATACACTGAAGAGGGAAAAAAAATGACACTGTGCTTGCCTTCGAGTTCTTGTGATTTATAAGGTTTAAATAGGACTTGTACGTCACATGGGTTGGCAATCTCATCTCATCTCATCTCGTTATCTCTAGCCGCTTTATCCTGTTCTACAGGGTCGCAGGCAAGCTGGAGCCTATCCCAGCTGACTACGGGCGAAAGGCGGGGTACACCCTGGACAAGTCGCCAGGTCATCACAGGGCTGACACATAGACACAGACACCCATTCACACTCACATTCACACCTACGGTCAATTTAGAGTCACCAGTTAACCTAACCTGCATGTCTTTGGACTGTGGGGGAAACCGGAGCACCCGGAGGAAACCCACGCGGACAACATGCAAACTCCGCACAGAAAGGTCCTCGCCGGCCACGGGGCTCGAACCCGGACCTTCTTGCTATGAGGCGACAGCGCTAACCACTACACCACCGTGCCGCCCGCTTATAAACGTAATCATCCAAATGTTAAAAAGTAAACGATTGGCTCATTTTCACCTGTAGTGTCTTGCCTTAATCTGAGCATGTGCAGCGTTTGTATTCAAGTGGCCTAAGCCGTAGTCAGGTTCTGAATGTATACTACCGGGAGGTTATTTTTACATAAAATCCAATCTGTTTGGTGAAAATCAGAAAAAAAAAATCCCCAATACCCACCCAAACCCAGTGTAACCAGCATGTTCAGGTATCAGATGACACAGGATTGTAAAATAATCATCAGATGCTGGCAGGTTTGAAGGAAGTAAAAGTTTGTCGTGTGATGGCAGGTTTGAAGATGAACAGCAGGAAGAGAGGACGAGAAAGCCCTACTCTTCATCCTGCTTCCTTGTGTCTGTTACAGCATCTCATTTTGTATAGACGAGTGTTCACTAGTATGCTGTGCGTGATGCTGAAGCTTCCTTCAGCTCCATTCGCCTGTGCGTGCGCATCCTCAACCATACACTGTTGCCTCACCTGAATCTAATATGTGTGTGCTAGTTAGTTTCCTCCTGTGTATGCACTAATAGAACATATCTGTACACTCTCGGCTAAATGTATATACTGAATGTAATAAATGGGGATTGTAGAGGCCTTGAGGTTCAAAGAAATAAAGAGTTTATGGGTCAAACGAAGCAGACTGTTATTCATCCTGTGTTCCGTCACGATGGCTTTTCCTCCACTGCGTTATCAAAAATAAGAACAAACCTCGAGTCAGTTTCCGGGACCTTCACTCAGTCCGTTTGCTTTGCCCGACTTCGAGCAAAATCCAATACATGTGGTTTGTTTGCTCTTTGGATGAGTTCGGTTTCACACCGCGTGTCATTAAACGAGCCAAAAAGCAGCTAAACGTTACCGGAGACGTCGAGCTCTCGACTTTGTCCAAGTCATATCCAAGACCAGGATTAGCTGAGATTGAGTAAAGAGCAAGCCTTAATGAGGTCGATGCCAAGTCAAGATTAGGTCCAAAAGAAAGTGAAACCCAAAAAAGTTGAGGCCAAGTCAATTCGATTGCTTCATTCTCGTGTCGCACCAAACACTAGGTGACGTTTTCTTGAAGGAATTACTTTGTGCATGTGAAAAAAAAAAAAAGACAGGACCATTATTTTCATGAATTTTCAGTCAGGTCAAAGAATATATACAGTTGTGTTCACAATTATTCAACCCCCACTGAAATTAAGTGTTTTGGCCAGTTTGACATTGATTTTGATCATTTCAGTCATCTTATTTACAATTAAATCAAAGAGGCACTTGTAAATTAGACAAATATAACATAACATTTATAATAAAATGACCACAAATGTCTTTTCTGTGCTCACATCATTATCAGTTTTATTCAACCCCCAAGTGACATTCATTCTTAGTACTTAGTACAACATCCTTTTCCAGTTATAACATCTTTCAAGCGTGAAGCATAGCTTGACACAAGTGTCTTGCAGCGACCAACGGGTATCTTAGCCCATTCTTCATGGGCAAAAGCCTCCAGTTCAGTCACATTCTTAGGCTTGCGCGCTGCAACTGCCTTCTTTAGGTCCCACCAGAGGTTCTCAATCGGATTTAAGTCTGGTGACTGCGATGGCCACTCCAGAATGTTCCAGCCCTTCATCTTCAACCATGCTCTAGTGGACTTGGATGTGTGCTTAGAATCATTGTCCTGTTGAAAGGTCCAACGTCTCCCAAGCCGCAGGTTCGTGACAGACTCCATCACATTTTCTTCCAAGATTTCCTGGTACTGAAGAGAATTCATGGTACCCTGCACATGATGAAGCTTCCCTGTACCATTAGAAGCAAAACAGCCCCAAAGCATAATTGACCCCCCGCCATGCTTCACAGTAGGCAAGGTGTTCTTTTCTTCATAGGCCTGGTTCTTCCTCCTCCAAACATAGCACTGGTCCATGGGCCCAAACAGTTCTAATTTAGTTTCATCAGTCCACAGAACACTTTCCCAAAACTTTTGTGGCTTGTCCACATGACTTTTGGCATACTGCAGTCGACTTTTCTTATTCTTTGGAGTCAGCAAGGGGGTGCGCCTGGGAGTTCTGGCATAGAGGCTGTCATTACGCAGTGTGCGCCTTATTGTCTGTGCTGAAACCTCAATGCCCACATCTGACAGATCTTTTTTTCAGTTCCTCACCAGTCACATGGGGATTTTTATCCACCTGGCGCTTTAGGTAGCGCACAGCAGTCACCGTCAGGATCTTCTTTCTGCCACGACCAGGTAGCGTTTCCACTGTGCCCTTTGCCTTGAATTTACAGATGATGCTTCCGATAGTATCTCTTGGAATGTTTAACATTTTGGAAATCTTCTTATATCCATTGCCATTCTTGTGAAGAGAAATAACCTCTTCTCTTGTCTTCTGGGACCATTCTCTTGCCTTCACCATGTTTGTCAACACACCAGTAAATGTCTAGAAGGAGCTGAGTATCACAGTCCTTTTAAATCTGCCTAATTGGTGCTTATTATGCTTGACTGATGCTCGTTGACATCCACAGGTGTTTTCAATACCTGATTGAAAACACTTGAATGAACCTCTGTTCTTAAGAGTGGTAGTCTTAAAGGGGTTGAATAATTGTGTCAATGAAGAAATCACAAACAGGCCATTTAATACTTTATTACAAAAGCAATTGATGTCATTTTAGTTGCATTTGGTTCTTTAACAAGTCCTTGTAAGATGTCATTATGAACACAGTTACAAATGTGCACTGAATTCCCTAAAACCCTTTACAGCATTGGGGGTTGAATAATTTTGAACACAACTGTATTCAGCAAAATCAGTGCCCAAGACAAGTCTAAGGTCCAACAACTACCTCTGCCTGAATTTCATTCCAGTTCTGGAGCAGGCACACCACAACTATAATATCGGTTGGTCCTTCCAACCAGGTAAATAAAATTTGTGGTTTCGTTTTTGCAGGAAAACGTAGCAGTTGTACCGTATGCAGTTTGTGTACACACCCAGTACACTCAGCACCACACAATGGCTGACCGTGACGGCGAGGAAGAGCTGCTTTTGATGCCATTTTGCCCAGAAAGCAAAGGAGATATACAGTGCTCACTTATAACGTGAAAGTAAGGTTAATAATATAACTTAGATTACACATTTTTTCAGTTTTACTCAAATTAGGGTGGTGCGAAAATGAGCACACCCCACAACAAAAACTACTACATCTCGTACTTTGTATGGCCTCCATGAATTTTAATGACAGCACCAAGTCTTCTAGGCATAGAATGAACAAGTTGGCGACAATTTGCAACATCAATCTTTTTCCATTCTTCAACAATGACCTCTTTTAGTGACTGGATGCTGGATGGAGAGTGATGCTCAACTTGTCTCTTCAGAATTCCCCATCGGTGTTCGATTGGGTTCAGATCAGGAGACATACTTGGCCACTGAATCACTTTCACCCTGTTCTTCTTCAGAAATCCAACAGTGGCCTTAGATGCGTGTTTAGTCATGTTGGAAAAGTGCACGACGACCAAGGGCACGGAGTGATGGTAGCATCTTCTCTTTCAGTATAGAGCAATACGTCTGTGAATTCATGATGCCATCAATGAAATGCAGCTCCCCGACACCAGCAGCACTCATGCAGCCCCACATAAAGACACTGCCACCACCATGTTTCACTGTAGGCACCATGCAGTTTTCTTTGTATTCTTCACCTTTGCGACGCCATACAGTTTTGAAGCAATCAGTTACAAAAACATTTATCTTGGTCTCATCACTCCAGAGTGTAGAGTCCCAGTAGTCTTCATCTTTGTCAGCATGGGCCCTGGCAAACTCTAGGTGGGCTTTTTTGTGCCTGGGCTTTAGGAGAGGCTTCTTTCGTGGACGGCATCCATGCATGCCATTCCTCTGCAGTGTACGCCGTATTGTGTCACGGGAAATAGTCATCCCAGTTTGGCTTTCTACTTCTTTAGATAACTGCAGTGAACTTGCATGCCGATTTTCTTCAACCCTTCTCATCAGAAGACGTTCCTGTCCAGGTGTTAACTTCCGTGGACGACCTGGACGTCTCTGTGAGATGGCTGCAGTTCCATCTTTCTTAAATTCTTGTACCACTTTTGCAACAGTATTCTGACTGATAAGTAAAGCTTTGCTGATCTTCTTGTAGCCTTCACCTTTGTGGTGTAAAGAAATTATTTTCTTTCTCAGGTCTTGTGTCATTTCTCTTCCATGTGGTGCCGTTGCTGACAGCATGAAATGGGGAGGGGTTTTCTGTAAGTAACACCCTTTTATAGTCAACTGTCTGCTGGACACCTGTGTAATGACTAATTAGACTCACCTACGATTGTACTCTTGTTAAATTAGACATTTGTAGTCTCCAATTTAGCTTTGCTCCAGAGACTTTCAGTGGAGTGTACTCATTTTTGCACCACCCTAATTTGAGTAAAACTGAAAAAATGTGTAATCTAAGTTTATATTATTAACTTTACTTTTTCACGTTATAAGTTAAACAGATGTTATATTAAACTTTGTCTTGTCAACATTTTGGAAATTGTTTGTGTTCATTGAGATATTGTTTAAAATGTTACTTTTCAAAGGGGTGTACTCATTTACGCTGAGCACTGTATCAGTCCGTATGCCAGAATCAATGGCTATAAATGAGATTCGTTGAGACCTGTGCAAGACATCGCAGGACGGAAGTAAAACGTACAGCGGAAATCAAAGTGACCAACATCTGCCAACGTCGTCAAAAGATGCGAGCCCTCTTTTGAATGCTGATGTAATCAAGCCGGAAGTTGTTTTGAAAGCAATCAGGAAAGTTCAGAGAAAAAAAAAGGCAGCAATTGTCATTTAAACTTGTTTTTGTGCAATATTTCATTTAGAAAACAGTTTTCAAAATGGCGGTACTGACAACACGTCAAGTTTCGAAGTCTCGCACAAATTTCGTGAAGATCACGCAGATAAACAACACCTCCCATAGGCCAAACGAACTAAATTCAACATACTGTAGTTTAAACGCCCGAATAGGCCGATAAGTATATTTAATTGTGATTAGTTGCCAATACGAGTCACGATAAGGTTACTAAAACCGAAAACATAATTGAACAGGTTAAGAAATAAAGCAAGTTTTAAAGGAGAATTGAAGTCACTTTTGGCGGCACGGTGGTGTAGTGGTTAGCGCTGTCGCCTCACAGCAAGAAGGTCCGGGTTCGAGCCCCGTGGCCGGCGAGGGCCTTTCTGTGCGGAGTTTGCATGTTGTCCGCGTGGGACAAATACGCGGACGAGGAATTATTACCTCGCCCGGGACGGAGTCCACCAGGGGATGAGGTTTTTGGTGGGGTTTCTTTTAGTTAGCAAAGTTACGGGGGAAAACGGCTGGACCAATCTTAATGAAACTTTCAGGCTAGATGGGCGTTGGTCTCAAATAGAACCTCCAACACTTTGAGGGTCGCCAAAAAGGTCAAAAAATGTTTTTGGGGCAAACGGTGTCCCGAATGTATCCCAAATCGCTCGCTACATAGTGGACTATATAGTCGGGGTGCCATTTCGTAGTGCTGCCAGAATATGTATAGTGAGTATGACTACAACATATACGGTAGTGCACTCAAAGTATCTCACGATGTGTCACGAAAAGTAGTGCTGTGGCAAAGAAGTTGTATCATTTAATCAATGAGCTCACTGTGTAGTAATTCCGTATATAGTAAGTAGGGTGTAGTGAACGAGAGCAATTTAGGACGCAGCATCTGTAACCAATCAGCACTTGTCCTGATCAAGTTCGATCACCTGTTCTATTTCTTGGTCAGCTTTGGAACTAATTGGAAATCAAAACGAAATAAACCCCGCTATCGCTTTGTAGTATCAGCAAATAATCGGCAGATAAAAAGGTAAACGAAATTGGCCTCGTGGTTCACCAAGGCTGCTGATTCGATATCAAGTGGTGTTTTATTTTAAGAATTTATCTTTTGATCAGGGCGGCACGGTGGTGTAGTGGTTAGCGCTGTCGCCTCACGGCAAGAAGGTCCGGGTTCGAGCCCTGTGGACGACGAGGGCCTTTCTGTGCGGAGTTTGCATGTTCTCCCCGTGTCCGCGTGGGTTTCTTCCGGGTGCTCCGGTTTCCCCCACAGTCCAAAGACATGCAGGTTAGGTTAACTGGTGACTCTAAATTGACCGTAGGTGTGAATGTGAGTGTGAATGGTTGTCTGTGTCTATGTGTCAGCCCCGTAATGACCTGGCGACTTGTCCAAGGTGTACCCCGCCTTTCGCCCGTAGTCAGCTGGGATAGGCTCCAGCTTGCCTGCGACCCTGTAGAACAGGATAAAGCGGCTACAGATAATGAGATGAGATGAAGTCACTTTTAAAGTTTAAAGACAGTCATACCCACTCTACTGCCAATGATCTTCCATACATCTTCCTTTTGGGCTCTCTCTTTGGACAGCTTGTGCTTTCTTTGTCAAAGCATGGGATTCTTGGACACGTCTATAATCAGTTTCTCCTCCTTGATGCAAAGATGGCTGGGAAAAATAGCACGTGCCCAGAGAACATCACACAAACAGTTACCTGATTGGTCAGATGTTTTATCGGATCAGTTCCAGGCCTGGGGAGGCGGAAACCCGCTCCTGAAGCAATCTCACCGATACGAATAAACCCAGCCCTGGGCTATAGGTATGGTTATTGGTCTGGTGTGAGCACCGACCACAAACTGCAGAGGACCAATTTATAGTTAGTTATCAGTATTGTGGGACCAAGGCTTAAGCCAATCCAAAAAAAAAAAAAACCCCAAGGGGTTGAAAGTGTAAAACTCTTAAAGGAGAACTGAAGTCATTTTTAAACTTGCTTTATTTCTTAGTGTTATTCAATTACATTTTCGGTTTTAGTAATCTTATATCGTGACTCGAATTGAATCCATCCATCCATTATCTCTAGCCGCTTTATCCTGTCCTACAGGGTCGCAGGCAAGCTGGAGCCTATCCCAGCTGACTACGGGCGAAAGGCGGGGTACACCCTGGACAAGTCGCCAGGTCATCACAGGGCTGACACATAGACACAGACAACCATTCACACTCACATTCACACCTACGGTCAATTTAGAGTCACCAGTTAACCTAACCTGCATGTCTTTGGACTGTGGGGGAAACCGGAGCACCTGGAAGAAACCCACGTGGACACGAAGAAAGCATGCAAACTCCACACAGAAAGGCCCTCGCCGGCCACGGGGCTCGAACCCAGGACCTTCTTGCTGTGAGGCGACAGCGCTAACCACTACACCACCCTGCCGCCCTGTATTGGCAACTAATTGCAATTAAATATTATACTTATCGGCCTATTTGGTTTTTAGCCATGTTGAATTTAGTTCGTTTGGTCCACGGCAGGCGTCACTTATCCATGCGATCTTCACGAGACTTGTGCGAGACTTCAAAACGTGAAGTGTCAGCGCCACCATTTTGAAAACTGTTTTACAAACCAAGTACTGCACAAAAACGAGTTTAAATGACGATTACTGCCTACTTTTTTCAAACTTTCCTCATTGCTATCAGAACACAAAAAGGCTTGATTACATCAGCATTCGAAAGAGGGCGCCAGGCCCGGCGCCATGGGGGGGCGAAAGGAGGCGTTGCCCCCTCGTGGCTACAGCCCCGCCCCCTCAACGGAGACTCAGATCACTTAATTGTTTTCTTAATTGTTATTGTGGGTGTATGTGTGAAATGCTGACACAGCTGCGCACACACAGACCTGTGATAAGGACAAGGGGAGGGGTCGTGCGGGCGGGGGTTTTACATGTAGTCTACACTTACAAGTGCACTGTCTCTGTAATATGCAGTCAGTTTACGGGAGTAGTCTTTCCCCCACCGAATTAAACGAATTCAATCACAATATTGTGAATCCATTTTCTTTCTTTGTAGGCTAAGTTTATCTCCGTTTATGCTGGTGTATGTGTTCATATATGGTCCGCTTTGTGCGCAAATAGCGTAAGAATATGTGTCATTGACGTCACCCCCCCATGCAGCGGGGGTGAAAATTCATCACTTCAGAGTGTTTAGTCCCCTACACGCCTAAACTGGGATCGCGGATTAAGTGGTTAGCGTTGACTCGGTGCGAGTCAGGAAGGCTATTACTGGTGCAGCCGCGGGGTCTGTTGATTTTTTTTTAAATTATGATTTTGGCCGCCGAGCCAAGTACCTTAGACTTGCATTGATGTTTTGTTTTCATGCCGCGGAGCTATTTGTATGTATTTTAAATGTAAAGGACTTGCCTGTAGGTTTGTGTGTATTGTTTTATGTTTGGCATCTTTCCGGTTGTAACGCGTGTCTGTGAGAAAATTGGAGGGGAGGGGTAACAGGTGGGCACGGGAGTTGATAAAGCGCAACTGCCCTGGTAATATGCCACATGATTTTCCCGGACTAAAGCAACCTCGGGGCCGTGGTTTTGTGGTTGGCGCAGTTAATTGTTTGAAACACGTTGTCAGACCGCCATCACTACTACACACTATATGAAAAATATTTGCCCCCTTGCGATTTCTAATTGCCCCCTTAGTAAACTGTTCCTGGCGCCGGGCCTGGAGGGCGCGCGCGTCTTTTGACAACATTGGTCACTGATTTCCGCTGTACGTTTTACTTCCGTCCTACTATGTCTCGCACAGGTCTCAACGAATCTCATTTACAGCCATTGCTTTGACATATGGACTGATAGCATATTTTAAACACTCAACTTGCTGTAGCAGTGACAAAATAGCTATCAAAAGTGCATTCCTATATTTAATAAAATGAGAAATAGAATTTATCAATTTGCCTTCGGTTCGCATTTAAAACTCATTCACTGGTCAGAAATCTAGTGACAGAAAAGGGGAAAAAAATCTCTTTAGCAACTGCATGTAGAAATCACGAGAATACAGCTAGCACTCAATAATGATATCAATAACTAGTTATCAACAGCGTTAATTTCCTCTTTTTTTGGATTTGTTGGCTCAAATCTTCAAAACCGCACACCTGCAGCACTACAGCCTTTTGTATTGATTAAAAATGTTGCTCACAACCAAAAACACATTGTTAATTTGGCTCACTTCCTGCAGTTGGGGTGACTCAGTTGAGGTTGAATCTCATTGAAATCAGATGACGCTGGAGGAAAAACAGCTCGAGATTAATCCACCTTGCTCAGACACTCTCAGAAGGGATGTTTTCACATCTGCATAACAAACCAACCCCCCCCCAAAAAAATGTTTTATTTCCGACCAAAGAAAAGGGTTTTACCGTTTAGTTTTCATGCCCTTTTTTTTTTAAAATGTTATCATTTTTCATTCTACTTTTATATTTTGCATTCCATATGCACTTTATATTTTATATTTCATATTTTATATAGGCGGCACGGTGGTGTAGTGGTTAGCGCTGTCGCCTCACAGCAAGAAGGTCCTGGGTTCGAGCCCCGTGGCCGGCGAGGGCCTTTCTGTGCGGAGTTTGCATGTTCTCCCCGTGTCCGCGTGGGTTTCCTCCAGGTGCTCCGGTTTCCCCCACAGTCCAAAGACATGCAGGTTAGGTTAACTGGTGACTCTAAATTGACCGTAGGTGTGAATGTGAGTGTGAATGGTTGTCTGTGTCTATGTGTCAGCCCTGTGATGACCTGGCGACTTGTCCAGGGTGTACCCCGCCTTTCGCCCGTAGTCAGCTGGGATAGGCTCCAGCTTGCCTGCGACCCTGTAGAACAGGATAAAGTGGCTAGAGATAATGATAATGAGATGATATTTTATATATATATATTTCTTTTTATATTGGTAAGCATAGTTTGGTCGGGCAGTTGCAAAATAAGAATTTCATTACCCAATAATAAACCGCTGTGTCTGTTATTGTGTATGACAAATAAACATCTTGAATCTTAGCAAACCTCCTTGCAACTCTGCTAAACCGTACCAAATAGCCAACAAACCAGAAGGATGAATTTCACCCAATACATTTCTCTATTAATGAATGTGGTGTCCCACAAGCCTCACATCTGACCACCCATGTGACAGTAAAAGCCACCAGTTTGATTTAAGCCAAGGTCTTTTAAGGACGTTCTGAAAATATAATCCAATTTCTGTCCCTTTGAGTTTTGTCTCATTCAAAGCTGAAAAGAGGGAGCGTTCTCTAAAAAGAGCCATTGAAGGACTTTTCTTATTGAGTTTATTATAGATGGATCAGCCATAAAAATACTGACCGGTAAAGAGAATAACATTAATTATCTTGTTAAGATAATCAAGGCAGCAAGAGAACGGTCAGTTCTTGAAGTTGTGTTGGAAGCGGGACAAAAGAAGGGAAAAAAATCCCCCCCGCAAATGTGAGGATCTGAGTGACTTTGACAAGGCCCAGATTGTGATGGCTAGATGACTGGGTCTGAGCATCTCCAAAAATGGGACATCTTACGGGATGTTCCAGTCCGCAGTACAGTAGTTCGTACCTACCAAAAGTGGTCCAAGGAAGGACAAGTGGTGAACTGGCAACAGGGTCACAGGGCTCGACATTAAAGGTTTAAACCCACTTGCCCTGGGGGACAAGTGGGGGTAAATTTCCACTTGCCCCCTATTTTGCGAGTACTTTTTTTTTTTTAGGAAAACCATAGAATATTTATGAACTGCAACATAAAATAAAGATCACACATTAAGTTTGGTTATTGCTTACTTTTTACTTGTAACGGACAAGAACATCTCATCTCATCTCATTATCTGTAGCCGCTTTATCCTGTTCTACAGGGTCGCAGGCAAGCTGGAGCCTATCCCAGCTGACTACGGGCGAAAGGCGGGGTACACCCTGGACATCCACCTCTAGGTTTATTAAAAAAAAAAAAAAACATGTGCTGCCTCATGACAGACAGGATATTTGAATTTAAAATTGTTCTGTGTGTAGATTGTGGGTGTTTTATACAGACCTGGCAACCTGTAACTGAATCAGCGCAGCCGGCCTGTCATGATGCAGCATGGGGTTTTTTGTTTGTTTGTTTGTTTTAAACTAAACCTAGAGGTGGAGAACAAAAAAAACCCAGATATATAAATATTTTGCACAGGACTGTGTTCCTCTGATAAACAAAACCCCAGTTCTCTCTGCTCTTAAAGGAACAGTCCACCGTACTTCCATAATGAAATATGCTCTTATCTGAATTGAGACAAGCTGCTCCGTACCTCTCCGAGCTTTGCGCGACCTCCCAGTCAGTCAGACGCAGTCAGACGCGCTGTCACTCCTGTTAGCAATGTAGCTAGGCTCAGTATGGCCAATGGTATTTTTCGGGGCTGTAGTTAGATGCGACCAAACTCTTCCGCGTTTTTCCTGTTTACATAGGTTTATATGACCAGTGATATGAAACAAGTTCAGTTACACAAATTGAAACGTAGCGATTTTCTATGCTATGGAAAGTCCGCACTATAATGACAGGCGTACTAACACCTTCTGCGCGCTTCGGCAGCGCATTGATATCTGAGCTCCGTATCAATGCGCTGCCGAAGCGCACTGAAGGTGTTAGTACGCCTGTCATTATAGTGCGGACTTTCCATAGCATAGAAAATCGCTACGTTTCAATTTGTGTAACTGAACTTGTTTCATATCACTGGTCATATAAACCTATGTAAACAGGAAAAACGCGGAAGAGTTTGGTTGCATCTAACTACAGCCCCAAAAAATACCATTGGCCATGCTGAGCCTAGCTACATTGCTAACAGGAGTGACAGCGCGTCTGACTGCGTCTGACTGACTGGGAGGTCACGCAAAGCTCGGAGAGGTACGGAGCAGCTCGTCTCAATTCAGATAAGAGCATATTTCATTATGGAAGTACAGTGGACTGTTCCTTTAAGCTGTTCTTTCAGGATTTATCGCGCATGTTGCTCCTTGACATTTTTTATGCCAGAATTGTTCGAAACCATTTGTTCTGGGTTTTCTGTGTCTAAAAAGGAAGCCGCTTCACCTTTAAGAAAATAACACTTTCATGAAGGAGCTACAGTGGTGCTTGAAAGTTTGTGAACCCTTTAGAATTTTCTATATTTCTGCATAAATATGACCTAAAACATCATTAGATTTTCACACAAGGCCTAAAAGTAGATAAAGAGAACCCAGTTAAACAAATGAGACAAAAATATTATACTTGGTCATTTATTTATTGAGGAAAATGATCCAATATTACATATCTGTGAGTGGCAAAAGTATGTGAACCTTTGCTTTCAATATCTGGTGTGACCCCCTTGTGCAGCAATAATTGCAACTACACATTTCTGGTAACTGTTGATCAGTCCTGCACACTGGCTTGGAGGAATTTTAGCCCATTCCTCCGTACAGAGCAGCTTCAGCTCTGGGATGTTGGTGGGTTTCCTCACATGAACTGCTCGCTTCAGGTCTTTCCACAACATTTCCATTGGATTAAGGTCAGGACTTTGACTTGGCCATTCCAAAACATTACCTTTATTCTTCTTTAACCATTTTTGGTAGAATGACTTGTGTGCTTAGGGTCATTGTCTTGCTGCATGACCCACCTTCTCTTGAGATTTAGTTCATGGACAGATGTCCTGACATTTTCCTTTATAATTCACTGGTATAATTCAGAATTCATTGTTCCATCAATGATGGCAAGCCGCCCTGGCCCAGATGCAGCAAAACAGGCCCAAACCATGATACTACCACCACCATGTTTCACAGATGGGATAAGGTTCTTATGCTGGAATGCAGTGTTTTCCTTTCTCCAAACATAACGCTTCTCATTTAAACCAAAAAGTTCTATTTTGGTCTCATCCATCCACAAAACATTTTTTCTAATAGCCTTCTGGCTTGTCCATGTGATCTTTAGCAAACCAGATGAGCAGCAATGTTCTTTTTGGAGAGCACTGGATTTCTCCTTGCAACCCTGCCATGCACACCATTGTTGTTCAGTGTCCTCCTGATGGTGGACTCATGAACATTAACATTAGCCAATGTGAGAGAGGCCTTCAGTTGCTTAGAAGTTACCGTGCGGTCCTTTGTGACCTTGCCAACTATTACATGCCTTGCTCTTGGAGTGATCTTTGTTGGTCAACCACTCCTGGGGAGGCTAACAATGGTCTTGAATTTCCTCCATTTGTACACAATCTGTCTGATTGTGGATTGGTGGAGTCCAAACTCTTTAGAGATGGTTTTGTAACCTTTTCCAGCCTGATGAGCAGCAACAACGCTTTTTCTGAGGTCCTCAGAAATCTCTTTTGTTCGTGCCATGATACACTTCCACAAACATGTGTTGTGAAGATCAGACTTTGATAGATCCCTGTTCTTTAAATAAAACAGGGTGCCCACTCACACCTGATTGTCATCCCATTGATTGAAAACACCTGACTCTAATTTCACCTTCAAATTAACTGCTAATCCTAGAGGTTCACATACTTTTGCCACTCACAGATATGTAATATTGGATCATTTTTCTCAATAAATAAATGACCAAGCATAATATTTTTATCTCATTTGTTTAACTGGGTTCTCTTTATCTACTTTTAGGACTTGTGTGAAAATCTGATGATGTTTTAGGTCATATTTATGCAGAAATATAGAAAATTCTAAAGGGTTCACAAACTTTCAAGTGCCACTGTAACTCGAATGCGAGCAAAAAAATAATAAAAAATAAAATGAGATTCTTAAGCAAACTTCCGTCCTCACTTCCGACTCCGTTTTTGTAAAATACATTTTAAATACAATCGTGAATTTCTCTGGAGTTTTCAGGCCGAGTTCCTCTTTGTATTCTTTAAACGCTCATTTCCTTGTTGTTCTTGAAGCATTTGCTTCCATTTATTAAGATTTTTCTTGATAGTGGGGAGACGGTAATGGCTTTCATCTATTTGTTTGAACAAGCAAAAACAGGGCAAAAATTAACCATGTTGAAGACCGATTAAGCCTTGCTTGCATGAAAGACGGTGTCTGTCTGACCCCAGCTGTAATTATCACGTGATGCATGATGTCATGCACAGGGGGGGGTCTATAAACAGTACGCATACCATACTACAACAGCAGGAGGGATATAAAATAACTTGCAAAGCAGTAAGTGAAACCAAGACTAAGAAAACCGCCAAGACATAGTGGCAGATATGTAGCGAGGGACGCTTTTAGGAACTGAAATAAAAGATCAAAAGAGCCTAATTTGTGTGGTGCTAGTTCATAATATATGCTCATTCCAACTTGCCCGGTCGGGCATGTTAGGGACATATCCCACTTGCCCCGGGCAATCGGGCAGTCCTTAATGTCGAGCCCTGGGTCATAGGTGTCGAAGGCCCATCGATTCGCATGGGGCACAAAGGCTAGCCCATGTGGTCCAATCCCACAGAAAAGGTTAATGCTCACTAATAAAAACCTTACCTTGTGAAATTTCCATTTCTCACGTACAATTCATCTTTCACATGATTTTTCTGTATGTGAACCAATTATTGTACCCTCACCTTCACTTGGAAGCTGTGCAATAAGCACAAATATTTTTGAACGACTTTTCCAAATGATTTTCCTACGTCGCAGAACAAAATCATTTCAAAACAGTCATTAGTAAAGCCATTGCTCCATTCTATTAGGCCACACACTATGTGCAGTCTGTCACCTTGGAAGCATGAATAGAAATGTCTGCTCGTACCTTGCCTGACAAAGGCGCTCCACGTTTTATTGGTTTCTATGTTGAAAGGTTCTGAGGACGCTCTCTCACCTTTCTTTTCGGTTCACTCAGTGGCATCGTGCATCATGCGCATGTTCAGCTTCCTGAGCCTCAGGGCAATAGCTCTCGTCTGACATTTCATTAGTTTGTGCTGTGCTAGATGCTTCTCAAAGTTAATTCAATCAGCCCTGTGTTGGAGACACCACACAGGCTTTCAGAACATCTCACGCCTGCATGCATGTTTTATACATATACACATATATCATTGTTTCTATTCAGATAGTGGTGCAGTTGTGCAGCTTCTAGCTGTAACTTGTTTTAGTGGGAGGAAAAAAATGTGAGCATGAATTAACAGGCTTCATTTATTGGGCTTTATAATTAAACGGGGGGGATGTTCGTCGTAGGCGATGGTTACTTTGTTCATGACAACTGCGATCAAGGATAATTACTTTATTAAACCTGATACAAGTAAAATACAAAAGTGAACATTCAACATTTCACTTCTTAGTCAATTACACCATGCTAATATGCTCAAACACTAGGAGATGTCAGTATTAAGAATACGTCTATTCCGATAATGGAAACAATGATTGCAATGTAATTTTTTTTTTTTTTACAGGAAACAAAAGCCTGTTCCATGTTAGTTATGGAATCAGTTATATTTTATATACTGTGTGCAATATTTTATTTTTCATGAAAAGACATTGTTAAATTAAAAGGTCAGACTCTGCATGTGTGCTGAAATCAGCAAAAATTATTTAAGACCTTTTTCTCCCCAATAAAGTATGCTGCAATGCAGTCTGGATTAATTAAGCAATAAAACACCTGAGGGTGTTCTTTTTAGACTGGTACCAAAATCCAGAATTGTGACACCCAAAGGCATTTTTGAGACAAAGTCAGCAAACAGTCTTTTTTTTTTTTAATTTATATTTTATTATTTTTCAAGGTAAAGGGTGGTGGGTACATGAAAACAAGAAAGAAAAAAAAAGAGAGACAGGAAATGGGGGGGACAAAAAAACGACAACAACAGTAACAACAACTATTTACAAACAGGGAGTAGTCTTTCACATACATGTACTTACAAAAGGATACGTAATATATACACTTATAGTAAGGATTCATTTGGCCATTTGGCAGGGACAAAATAAAACCATTTCAACCATCTGTCCAAAAAACCCTCAGTTTTTTGGTTAACATGTGCTGTTATTCCTTCCATCTTGTAAATTTCCACCACAATATCTCTCCACGTAATAATTGTTGGGCTGTGTGGTTGTAGCCAGTTCCTGGTAATGGCTTTTTTACTGGCCACCAGTAGAATGTTAATAAGATATTTGTCCACTTTCAGCCAGTTTTCGGGAACGTATCCAAGGTACAAAGTCTTAAAGTCCAGTGCAATATCTTCTTCAAAGATGTCCTGTAGGGCCTTATGTATCTCAGACCAAAAAGCTTTTATGTTGGGGCAATCCCAGAAAACATGGTGGTGGTTTGCACATTGATGGCCACATTGTCTCCAACAAACAGGGATAATGTCACTGAATTTGCATTTCTGATGTGGTGTTATAAAATACCTGATTAAGTTTTTCCAGTTAAATTCCCTCCAGTTCATTGAACTGGTGCATTTCCATTGAAATTTCCATATTTTTTCCCATTCTTCATCTGTTATTTCAGTCCCTGATTCGGTTTCCCATTTTGCTTTGATATATGATGTGGAGTGTGTATTGAGTCCTAACAAGCAGGGCAAACAGTCTTATTTTGTCAATTTGGGTGTGCCGAATTCAAATCTGCAATATGCCGAGCTCTATCTGACCTCTGTTGACCTCTAGAGGTCATTGACCTTTGGGCCTGTAAACGTCTCAGCTGAACCCAGTTTCTCAGCTTTCTAAGGAATGAAATGTACTAAAATGATTAATGAAGTTAGCAAATGGCCTCGTTTGTTAAATGTTTGGGTGCTGAATTCATTTTTCATTTGTAAAACGACATATGACCTCTGATAACCTCAAGGTCATTAAACTTGGCCTATAGGCCTATGCATTTAACGGCATTTTTAAACTGACTTTACTCCCCCAAAAAGAATATGAACAGACAAAAAACAAATAGAAAGGAACAAATACAACATTAAATGCCAGTCCATGTACATGTGACTTACTTTTCACAATGAGAATGCCTCGGCGATCACCTTACATAACATTGCATTACATTTAGCGGTTATTGTTTATACAAAGCTACTGAAAGAAGGACAGATTCAGCAGCATACAAAATGTGGGGGCGTACAGGGTATACAGGTTAATCAGGGTTAGTATATATGAGAGTTTTTTTCTTTGTTGTTTGTTTTTTGTAAAGGCTTTACCCCGTTTAAAACAAAAAACAAAGAACAAAACTCTCATATATACTAACCCTGATTAACCTGTATACCCTGTATGCCCCCACATTTTGTATGCTGCTGAATCTGTCCTTTTTTCAGTAGCTTTGTATAAACAATAACCGCTAAATGTAATGCAATGTTATGTAAGGTGATCGCCGAGGCATTCTCATTGTGAAAAGTAAGTCACATGTACATGGACTGGCATTTAATGTTGTATTTGTTCCTTTCTATTTGTTTTTTGTCTGTTCATATTCTTTTTGGGGGAGTAAAGTCAGTTTAAAAATGCCGTTAAATGCATAGGCCTATAGACCCCTTTCACATGACGTCACCGCGCCGCGAGATTTTGTTAGTCGCCATATTGGAAGACCAAGTACATGCACTCACAATATAAAACAAAGTACGAGCGAGAGTAAAGTGACACGATGGATGATAATTCTGGTTATGTGAGTACATTACCAGCTGCAGAAAGGGCACGGTATGTGGAGAAACTGGCTGTGATTGATGGGCTTGACCCATATGATAAGACTCGGGGCAAGGGAGAATGGAAACATAAGGAGGACCGGACACCAATTCTGCCATCTGTTTGCTACCCAGACATTGTAAACTATTTGTTGTTTACACCCAGTGCCTACACTCAGTGTTCGAACTATGCCGATATTTTCGGGGGGCCCCTTTTTTTCCCTTGGGGGTGTGTGTGCTTGCGCTTGTCTCGGAGCGCGGCTCTCCAAACACATGAGAAGCCTATCTTACGCACATATCACGCGGACTCCACACCTCCACACACGCATCGCGTCTGAAGTCATAACTCATCAGGGGAAATCGTGTCCGCACTGGCATGTTCAAAAAACAACCTCGCGTCAACAATGATACCACATGCAAGAAAAAAAAAACAGTCAGGCTACTCAACAACCAACCTGGCAGCAGCGAGCAAGCCCCAAACCATCCTAAATTATTATTATTATTATTATTATTATTATTAAATTGTAGAAGTCTGGGAGGCTTGCTCCTCATACAGTTATCAACTTGGGGCCACTTTAGCATGTTTTAAATCTGAATTTCTTGCGTTTGCTTACCTCAAAGTGTCCGCAGATCATGCACAGACTTATCCATTATATCCACAGTTTTTTGCCAAGTCTCACACAGGTTTCTTTCAAGTCTACTGTTGGGCCAATAAATCATAAATAAAACAGCTCAGATTTGTTTGTTTAAGTCGTTTGCCACTCCACTTTATTCTCGTGGGTTCACATACCGCTGCCGTTATTATCCCCTTATTGGTCTTCCAAAATGGCGCGGGGTCTGTTTACTTCCGGTTTCGGGTGACGTCGGTGAAAGGGGTCTATAGGCCAAGTTTAATGACCTTGAGGTTATCAGAGGTCATATGTCGTTTTACAAATGAAAAATGAATTCAGCACCCAAACATTTAACAAACAAGGCCATTTGCTAACTTCATTAATCATTTTAGTACATTTCATTCCTTAGAAAGCTGAGAAACTGGGTTCAGCTGAGACGTTTACAGGCCCAAAGTTCAATGACCTCTAGAGGTCAACAGAGGTCAGATAGAGATCGGCATATTGCAGATTTGAATTCGGCACACCCAAATTGACAAAATAAGACTGTTTGCCGACTTTGTCTCAAAAATGCCTTTAAATCCTTAAATAAGCACTTTTTTGAATTTTGGTACCAGTCTATTTATAGGCAAATCAACAATGGAGTGGTGGGATGTGGTGCTACATGAAGCAAAGTTGATTTTTTTTTTTTAAATTGCTGTTATGCTATACCGACACCTTATACTTTGTTTGCTTATAGTATTGCTTAAAGGTAACCCATCATACCCAGTTTCCACAAGTTGACAGTTCCCAGAGGTCCTAACCCTCTGGGGTCTGAGGGTATTTTCTGGCACTCTAATGATTGTCATCATCAATTTCAACAAATCTAAGCAGCGTTTTCAAAGTCATAGAACTTTGTATTCTGTGCAATTTCAGCTACAATAATATCCATGTAGTAGGTCATGATTTAAAAAAAAATTGTAAAAAGCAGTTTTAGAACCGTGTGTAAAAACATGACCTTACCCATTGTGATGAAATGTTTTGGTCACTTGAGGTGATTCTGTTCAGTCAGTCATGCATCAAGCACAAGCTTAAATCTGCTCCACTGATTGGGACAATTAACTGGCCATCAAAAAAAAAAGTATGTCCTTTTGTTTTGGGATAAAGGGTTGGCAGTGTGAGGGGTATTTAATGAGTAAAAATTTCCATTCCATTCACTGAGAAGAGTGAAAACCCCTCACACTGCCAACTCTTTATCCCATCAGCAGGGGTGAAAGTAACTTTTATTTCTTGCCAGTACTATTATTTTGAGTCAGTGCGCGCACGCAGCGCGTGCCAAAAAATACACCTAATTATTTATTATTGTCTACTTATCAAGCACTCACTAAGACTTCTTATTACTCAGTAGTACTAGTATAGTACTTTATCACACTATCACTGTTTCATCCACCTGTATCAGTTTTTGATTATAATTGGGAGACTTTGCAACAAACATCTGTCTACTAAAACACTTTGGATACCAGCTGCGCATGTTAAGCAGTGGGCTACGCGCACCATCTCGCACATTGTCTGTCGAGTGAAACACGGAAGGAATTCACTTCAGACATAATTCAGAGACAGGTCAGAACGAGTTATATGCAATGTACACTACTGTTCAAAAGTTTGGGGTCACCCAGACAATTTTGTGTTTTCCATGAAAAGTCACACTTTTATTTACCACCATAAGTTGTAAAATGAATAGAAAATATAGTCGAGACATTTTTCTGGCCATTTTGAGCATTAATTGACCCCACAAATGTGATGCTCCAGAAACTCAATCTGCTCAAAGGAAGGTCAGTTTTATAGCTTCTCTAAAGAGCTCAACTGTTTTCAGCTGTGCTAACATGATTGTACAAGGGTTTTCTAATCATCCATTAGCCTTCTGAGGCAATGAGCAAACACATTGTACCATTAGAACACTGGAGTGATAGTTGCTGGAAATGGGCCTCTATACACCTATGGAGATATTGCACCAAAAACCAGACATTTGCAGCTAGAATAGTCATTTACCACATTAGCAATGTATAGAGTGCATTTCTGATTAGTTTAAAGTGATCTTCGTTGAAAAGAACAGTGCTTTTCTTTCAAAAATAAGGACATTTCAAAGTGACCCCAAACTTTTGAACGGTAGTGTATATTGAGGAAAACGTGTTGCTTTTGGTAAATTGACGTTAGCAGGTGTGTTATGCTGAAAGTGCTTTTTTTTTCAGAGACAGTATATTTTTCTTTCCGGTACGGCCAAATCTTTTAGTGGTACACCGGACCGGCCAACTTTCACCCCTGCCCATCAAGTCAAGTCAGATACCCCTTTTCCACCAAATCAGTTCCAGGGCTGGTTCGGGGCTGGTGCTGGTTCACAACTCGTTCAACTTGCGAGCCAGCTGAGAACCAGTTTGCTTTTCCATAGCTCACGGTGCTAAGGGAAGACACGTCATTACATCGCTGTATACGTCAGTTACATCGCTGTATACGTCAGTTACGTCGCTACGTTTGCATAAACCTTGGCGTGAATATTGAAACAAAAACAACACGGAAGAAGCAGCAGCGGCAACAACAACAATAATAATGGATGACTTCACGTTTGTACAGCTGCTGCTTCTCGTCACTTAAAAATGGCGATCTTTCGTGGTCTTGTTATTGTTGTTGGTCTTAAGAACTCCCCCCCCCCACTGATGGAAGCGGTTCTTTCCTCTGGGCCAGCAGAGAGTTGGTGCTAGCCTGGAACCGTTTTTTCTGGCCCCAGAGCCAGTTCTTTGTAGTCTGGTTAACACCAGACCATATCACAAGTGAAATATGGTCTGGAATCCGCCTATTGAATTTCTCGTAGGGGAGGTGTGGTTTACGATTGTCAACGGCCGTTTATTGGACGTTGCTAATGTCTATCATTTGGCGTATACGTAGCCCATGGCCAATCATGGCAGTTGTACCCGGTGACATAGTTAGAGCGACGAAGAGGCGAAGAAAGACTGAAACGCCAAACGCTGTTCTTTTTTTAAAACAAACTTTCGCTCTAAAGTATTCAGAACAGTGTCTAAAGCTTGATCGAAAGTTTGGTTCGTATCGCTCGCCGCCATGTTAAATGTGATCCGTAAACAGTCCCAAATAAACTACAAGCTTCCGTTTGTCGAGTCGTACGCGTCATCGTCTTTCCACCCCTCCCCACTCTCTGATTGGCTCCCTAACTCAGGCGAGCCTTTAGACCATAGTTTCCATGCTGTCTTTTCAGATCGGAACGATTGTGCAAAGCAGCATGGGATTTCCCAGGCTAAGTTCTTTGTCAGTGGAAACAGAAAACCCGGTTCCAAACTAAGCACTGGCCCTGAGCCAGCCCTGGAACTGCTTTGGTGGAAAAGGGGCAACAATGGGTAAGGTCATGTCCCCCCCCCCCCACACACACACACACATTCCAACAGTTTTAAAACCTCTTAATTTATCTGATATTTGACTATTCATTGTGTCTTGAAATTAACTCTTGTACCGTTTTACTTAGTTTAGAGCCACAACTCTTACAATTACTCCAATTTTGCTCCCACTCCCAAGTTTATTCTCCAAACTCAAAACTAGCTACTTTTGAGGAAAATACTTTTAACTCTGGAAAAATTGCTCAGTCATTTGTTCTGTTTATGCACTCCAGCACACACACAACCATCTCATCTCATCTCATTATCTCTAGCCGCTTTATCCTTCTACAGGGTCGCAGGCAAGCTGGAGCCTATCCCAGCTGACTACGGGCGAAAGGCGGGGTACACCCTGGACAAGTCGCCAGGTCATCACAGGGCTGACACATAGACACAGACAACCATTCACACTCACATTCACACCTACGGTCAATTTAGAGTCACCAGTTAACCTAACCTGCATGTCTTTGGACTGTGGGGGAAACCGGAGCACCCGGAGGAAACACACACGGACACGGGGAGAACATGCAAACTCCACACAGAAAGGCCCTCGCCGACCCCAGGGCTCGAACCCAGGACCTTCTTGCTGTGAGGCGACAGCGCTAACCACTACACCACCGTGCCGCCCACACACAACCAGTCTGCTCATAATAGAAATATTTACACTTAATCCAACCAAAGAGCAACTTGAGTGAGTCAAAAAGTTTTTAAATTTAAAATAAATAAATAAATAAATAAATAAATAAAAAGCCTGCAGTTCTCAAGATTGAATTGCTGTCCTGAATCATCCAAAGTGCATAAAATCCGTGTGCCACCTCACAATAAGTTTTACCTCAAACAGCCTAAACTTCGGCAGAGATTTTATCCTGTTTACAGTGGGCGGTCCCACCGCGAAAGAGAAACCAATCAAAACCAAAAGTGATCATGCTATTGCCATGTGAATAGTCCTATGAATGCATAAGCAAGAGCTCAGCGCTCCAACTCCGGTGTGATTGAGTAAGGTGACAAGTTATGTTTCATCTAATTTAGCCAATTTACAAACTATAATATTTGGCAGTGGGCACATAGGAAAGTGTAAAGTTTGTCAATATGTTTATCATGCTTGTATGATAAAAACTCACAAAGGATACTTATCTAAATATATGACCCACTCATTCTAAACCTGTCGAACTTCGCCGGCGAAGCTCTCGGTCCCCAAAGGGTTAAAGTGTCTGACATGCTTTGGTCAAAATACCAAAGGACAAACACTACAGCTCCTTTCTCACCCTGTCTGAACAGCCCAGTTCAAAACAGCTGATTTGAGCACCTGTTCCTTTCAACAATAACGAGCCACTGCTCACCCCACCCCCCTCTTCTGTTGGTCAATCAGGTAGCGCTTTGCTCATGAATATTCACAAAGGCAGTTCTCAAGTCATGAGTGAAGATACTCAGATGAGGGGGCGGGGATCATTCTCGTGAGTTCCACTTAGGCTACATCCACATGACAACGGCAACGAGATTTTTTTTTTTTTAAATATCGCGTCCACATGGGCAACGGATCAGTAAAATTTCAGGTACATATGGCAATGCAACGCTTGCTGAAAACGATGCAATACACATGCCACACCTCTACGCACGCTGTAAGATGGTCCCATCGGAGACACCAGAACAATAGAAGAAGTAGACGCATGCGCATAAACTCCTTCTTCTGTAGCATTAGCCACAAAGTTTTGATTATTAATCAGTAGCATAAAACGAAAGATGCGGAAAGAGGAATGAATGGGGGTAGATGGAAGCCAGTACGCCAACATTCTGATATCCTCCAGAATTCTTTAATGGTCCGGAATAAATTGAATGCTACACATTGATGGATTACTTTGTTCTTCTACGCCCTTTTTGAGGAATGTATTGTCAGACTTAAACCAACATCTGAAGAGGTGAGATCACTCCTTTTTTTTTTCCTATGTTTGCCTATGTTCGGGATTGTTTTTGTTTTTGGAAAGCGCACGGGCGGTGCGCGGTTTGGTACTGCTTCCGCAGTGTTTGGACTAAAGACTCTGCCCTAAGGGCTATTCTCTCTCTCTCTCTCTCTCTCTCTCTCTCACTTTGCACCATTACACAATAAATATTCACAGTGAAAATATTTTGTAAGCGCGTTTTATGAACCAAGTAATAGGATTTGTTGACAACTCGCATCGAGTTCGTTACACTTCTACCCGGCGTGAAGCACTGACAGTCATGTGGTTGTGACGTCATCGTAAACAAATCCGTTCTACTCATCCAGACGACTTCATAACGGCGCCGTTGCCAGATTTTTTCACTCTGGAACCCGTTCTCAAAAGATTTCATTTTGGAGCACCCAAAACGCCAGTGCCGTGTGGACGCCAGGCCGAAACGAGAAACAATTTTATCAGATTCACCTGATTCCGTTGCCGTATGGACAGGGCCTTAATCTTTTTCTGAAATATGCAGCCCAAAGGAAACTGACTGGACTGTCTGACTTCAGAGTCTGTGGCTTGGTAGGCTCCAGACATCCAAATGTAAATGCACCAGCAATGAAAAATAGTGAGTTTTTCATAATATGCCTCCTTTAATGCTCGCCATCACTTACTGTACATTCTCAAAACCAGAGGTGGACAAAGTACCCGACTTCATTACTTAAGTCAAAGTACAGATCCCACTGGTCAAATGCTACTCCAATACAAGTTGTACAGTCAAATTTTTTTACTCAAAGGATACACAGAACCTTTATTTTTAAAATACATGTCTGATTGGATAGGATCTCAATCCTTGACTCTTGTAGCCTGCATAAATGGGAATAAAGAGTTTAAAAAAAAACGACCACAAAGTTGGTATTTGAGCTGCCCCACTGAGCCAAACAGCCCTGAGCATGTGACGTCATTGCGGAAACCGGTTTTAAGGCCGAGGCCTTTGACAGCTACAGACCAAAGCCAGACTCGGCAGGCGAGAGTGGTTGCAATGGCCTCTTTGTTCAGATTTATTGGAGATTCTTCGGATTCCTCAGATAGTAATACATCTGACTGATGGTCCTGAAATTGGAGTGTGTACATGCTACTGCTATGCACGTAGAACTGGATCAGTTCGAACCATTGGGAAAGTGAATCCGATAGTAACACTGCAGCCACGGAAGCCCCCACTTTACAAAATAAAGCCAGATAGAATTGGATGGAACTGAACTGACAGTCTCATGTGACTCATTAAAACAGTATAGGCGTTATAACTTCTGCAACATACATGCATGCATTCTCACTGATTAAAATGTAAAAGGCTAATTAAATAATCAGATGAACTGAGACGATCACATTCTGAAGCAAATTAAATAATCTTACTGGTAACTTACACAATACAATTTACATGTATTAATCTAAATGCAGGTAAATGATGAGTGTTAAGAGTGTGAAATGAGAGTCGCATCTTACTGGTCTGTGTTCTCGCTTCCTGAAGGCCAATCTTGTGGCCTATTTTGAAACAATCGGACTTTCAGTTGTTCATTCATTCGCTTCTTCCACATAAGGGTGAGATAGTGCTGCTGAAGCAAGCATATCCAGCAGAGAAATCTGACAACTGGTCCACTCATTCTCCATACTGAGTACGCCGCCATTACTGCTCGGCTCACGCTTCAAGAGAACTGGTGCAACTGAACTTACTTTCCTTTAATTGCTGGTACTGCACTCTTTCAATACGGGCTTATAGCCAACACTCCTCAACAGATCAGAGGTTTCGTACAAGTAATTGCTAAAATGTGCCCGTGAACTTCTTGCAAAACGAGTCCAAATCTTTGCAGTTTGAACATTCTTGGGCAATGAATGCAATGTAAATCCACCTTCTGTGATGCTGCTGCACCTGCCAGCAACACATCTACGATAAATTAGCTCAAAATGGAGGATCGAAGTTGCAGTCTGCTCTGTGTTTTAGTATAGCGGAAATGGCGATGAGACCGATAGACTTCCTGCTGTGAGATTACGGATGTCAAGGTCATTCACTCAGACTGCTACCTGTATGAATCATTTTAATCGTAAAAATGACTATATTAGATTTATTGTTAACACTTAACTCTTCCTGTGCAATTCTTGAGGTCTCAAAACATTTATAAACACTGCAAAAAATGATATCTTAGCAAGTGAAAATATCTTGAAAATAGTTGAAACTATCTAACATTTCCTATTAGAAGAATACAAGACACCAATTCTGAGATTATTAAAGGTCCCATGGCATGGTGGTTTGTTGATGCTTTAAACAGGCTCGTGGAGGTTTCCGGATGTTATATCCGCAGCCTTTCTCGAAATGAACCCTCGACACGTAGATATAGCCTCCTGGGAGAAAGCCCCATTTCAGTGCTTTTCCCAGTGCGTCGTTTTGCTAATGAGAAGCAGGAGGCGGGGAAGCGTGGGGGTGGGTCTTATCATTAATATTCATGACATGTAAATGAGTTACCTCTGATTGGCTAACGGCACTGTGACGCTACCTCCAGTGGGTCAGAACAAGCGGATGTGGGTGTCTTACTATGGTGAGAGAGAAGGAACAAACCGCGAAGGGAAAAATACCGCGCACTGACGTCATTAAGGTGTGACACGAGGAAATAAAATAAATTCAACAAATGTTTGGGTTTTTACTGAACAAACAAACAAATAAAATGAACGAGTGACTTAAAAAAAAGAATGTGGGTGTCTTTGTAAAAACTGTTTTGATTGGCTATTATAACAGAGCATGCTGCATGCTTTTTGGTTTTGTAGCGCAGAGTACCTGGCTAACTGCAGGAAGCGGTTAGCTGCACAGCTAATGTAGCCATTGGAAGGCTAACATGGCACCGATTTTAAAACACGGCAAAACATAAGCTCATAAGTTACAGTCAATTTCCAGACTAAACTCAGTTTAACAGAGCATGCTGCATGCTTTTTGGTTTTGTAGTGCAGATTACCTGGCTAACTGCAGGAAGTGGTTAGCTGCACAGCTAATGTAGCCATTGCAAGGCTAATGTGGCACCGATTTTAAAACACGGCAAAACGACTTAACAGTTATACATTTACTTGTTCGGTGTTTGTGGCTGATGCGGCAGGGATGCTTGGTACGGACCCAGGCTTCAGTGACAGTTGATGTGCAAAACCTGCCCTGTACTGTCCCAAGTTGTGGAAACATTCATCAGGAAAATGCTTCCGACAAACATACACCGTCTTAGACGGCGTATTATTGGAGTAAATAAAATTAAGCCACTGCGTCTTCAGCGGCTCTCCCGTCGGCAGTAAAAACAGACTCCTTTCTGTGTTGTCACCAGACGCGCAGCTTGTGAACAGGCAAGGCAAGCAACTGCTTGGGGCCCCCTGGCCCAGGGGCCCCCCGAGAGTCGGGGCCCAAGGGCTTATTTATTTTGATGAACACTGGTCAGAAGGCGGGCGGCACGGTGGTGTAGTGGTTAGCGCTGTCGCCTCACAGCAAGAAGGTCTGGGTTTGAGCCCCGTGGCCGGCGAGGGCCTTTCTGTGCGGAGTTTGCATGTTCTCCCCGTGTCCGCGTGGGTTTCCTCCGGGTGCTCCGGTTTCCCCCACAGTCCAAAGACATGCAGGTTAGGTTAACTGGTGACTCTAAATTGACCGTAGGTGTGAATGTAAGTGTGAATGGTTGTCTGTGTCTATGTGTCAGCCCTGTGATGACCTGGCGACTTGTCCAGGGTGTACCCCGCCTTTCGCCCGTAGTCAGCTGGGATAGGCTCCAGCTTGCCTGCGACCCTGTAGAACAGGATAAAGCGGCTACAGATAATGAGATGAGATATTGGTGATGAACACTGGTCAGAAGGGCCCCCTAGAAATTTTTGCTTGGGGCCACAACAGACTCTAGAATCGCGTCTGGTTGTCACATCCATGTACAGCGCAACTTCCATGTTTGGTGGCAACTTTTGAGCTGGGCGGGCAATCCATACAGTGGGTGGGAATCCAGAGGGGGGGCATGGGGATCATCTCCCTTGCTGATGTAGGCAAGGGAAGAGTTTATCAACGCGCCGTTTTGACGTGCCAGTCTCAAATGTTGGGCATAGTTTGGTTTACACATTATGAAATTTCTAGCCACTGGGGTGACTTAAGAAGGTCAGAGGAACTCATTTTAATGTTAAAAAACCTCAGAAAGTGAAAATTTCATGCCATGGGACCTTTAAACTTAGTTCTAGATTGCAACCAACTTATTCTAAGATGTCTTATCAAGTAAAAATATCTGTCCATGCAGCAAGCTCATTTTACTAGTATTAAGTAATTTTCTCCTCAAATTCAGTTTTCAATTTTTTGCAGTGAACAAAGTGAGGCATGCATGGTTCTGCGTATCTCCTTTAAGTACTTGCTTTTAAAAATACTTAAGTATTAAAGGTACATTTTGTCAACACGTATTATTGCCACAATGCTTACAAAACCCAATGCCTCTGAATAACTGACTGGATCTCCTGACTAACTTGTAGAACCTGGAGAATAAACACCTGGTAGAATGTTAAAATGAAACAACTGAACTGAAAAAGAGCCATTGTCTTTTTTTTTAAAGTCTTAACATTCCTCCCCACCCCCATGGTGATGTTCTGACCCAGCTCTGGCAGAGTGCGTACACATGTATGTGTATGTTAATCAGGAAGCCAGTACAGTGCCTTGAAAAAGTATTCATACCCCTTGAACTTTTTCACATTTTTCCACCTTACAACCACGAACTTAAGTTTTTTATTGAGATTTTATGTGATAGACCAACACAGCACATAATTGTGAAGTGAAACGAAAATGATAAATGGTCTTCAAAATAAAAAAATAAAAATAAAAATCTGAAAAATGCGATGTGCATTAGTATTCAGCCCCCTGCGTCAATACTTTGTAGAGCCACCTTTTGCTGCAATTACAGCTGCAAGTCTTTTGTGGTATGTCTCTACCAGCTTTGCACATCTAGGCACTGAAATTTTTGCCCATTCTTCTTTGCAAAATAGCTCAAGCTCAGCCAGATTGGATGGAGAGCGTCTGTGAACAGCAATTTTCAAGTCTTGACACAGATGCTCAATGGGATTTAGGTCTGGACTTTGACTGGGCCATTCTAACACATGAATATTCTTTGATCTAAACCATTCCATTGTAGCTCTGGCTGTATGTTTAGGGTCATTGTCTTGCTGGAAGGTGAATCTTCTTCTCAGTCTCAAGTCTTTTGCAGCCTCCAACAGGTTTTCTTCCAGGATTGCCCTGTATTTAACTCCATCCATCTTCCCATCAACTCTGACCAGTTTCCCTGCCCCTGCTGAAGAAAAGCATCCCCATAGCATGATGCTGCCACCACCATGTTTCACAGTGGGGATAGTGTGTGCAGGGTGATGAGCAGTGTTAGTTTTCTGCCACACATAGCCCTTTGCATTTGGGCCAAAAAGTTCAACTTTGGTCTCATCTGACCAAAGCACCTTCTTCCACATGTTTGCTGTGTCCCCTATATGGCTTCTGGCAAACTGCAAACGGGACTTCTTATGCCTGTCTTTCAACAATGGCTTTCTTCTTGCCACTCTTCCAAAAAGGCCAGATTTGTGGAGTGTACGACTTATAGTTGTCCTGTGCACAAATTCTCCCACCTGAGCTGTGGATTTCTGCAGCTCCTCCAGAGTGATCATGGGCCTCTTGGCTGCTTCTCTGACCAGTGCTCTCCTTGCTCGCTCTGTCAGTTTAGGTGGACGGCCATGTCTTGGTAGGTTTGCAGTTGTGCCATACTTTTTCCATTTTTGAATGATGGATTGAACAGTGCTACTTGAGATGTTCAGAGCTTGGGATTTTTTTTTATAACCTAACCCTGCTTTAAACTTCTCCAGAACTTTATCCCTGACCTGTCTGGTGAGTTCTTTGGTCTTCATGATGCTGTTTGTTCTTCAGTGTTCTCTAACAAACCACTGAGGCCTTCACAGAACAAGTGTATTTATGCTGAGAGTAAATTATACACAGTAGGACTCTATTAACTAATTAGATGACTTCTGAAGGCAATTGATTGCACTGGATTGTATTTAGAGGTATCAGAGGACAGGGGGCTGAATACTAATGCACACCACATTTTTCAGATTTTTATTTGTTTCAAATTTTGAAGACCATTTATCATTTTCATTTCACTTCACAATTATGTGCTACTCTGTGTTGGTCTATCACATAAAATCTCAATAAAAAAAAACTTTTAAGTTCATGGTTGTAAGGTGGAAAAATGTGAAAAAGTTCAGGGGGTATGAATACTTTTTCAAGGCACTGTAGAATAGCTGTAAATGCAGCTTGCTCAGAAAATAAAAGGGACAATCCAACCTGATTAAAACCCAGGTCCACACCTCAAGCTTAACTGCCCAACAGCAATGCTGCTTTAAGCAAGACCATCATCTGACATCAAAACAAAATTCCAGCAATTTTTTGTGACTGACTATACAATACTGTCCATCTCATAGGTCTCACAAGTGTCTATTCAGGCACATATGAATCTGCCTGGGTCATCACGGTGGTTTAACGTCAAGCTAGCTAATCAGTGAAACTCCACCTGACATGCTAGCAAAATCTTTTCAAACGCAAAGTCATACTGGGTAGCTAAAGTTACTAGAGAAGAAAGATTTCTACTTTATTTGGCAAGATTATGCTAAAACATTCCTGAATGCACTGCAGATAAGTTATTATTAATGTAAGCATAACTCCGTTTTTACATGCTAACTAACAGTGTCCAAGTTAACTAGCTATGTGTTAACATTATCTGAAGACAAGGCGATGGCAACTCTGTGGGAAAATCCATAGAAAGTCGTTTGACTAACCAGACTGCATAGCTATTGCAATGTTATCGCTAGCTCTAAAAGCACATACAACTTCATTGCAAGCTTTCTCTTGGAATGAAATGTTTACATACCTCAATATGCTTCCGCAGATCAGACGGCGAGTTTTCGTAGGCTGCAACGTGCTCCGTTTTAGGCAAACAGAGCAAATGTTTAAAACGAAACAAGTCCATTCCTTTCAGAAAACTGAGACATGGGTTCTAGCTATAGCCACGAGTGTGTTCATTTCCCAGAAGAACCGCTTCCTTCTATTCTGCCGTCAACTGATCATGTTCAATAACACTGCAGAAAAATAACTGAACTTGATTTTACTAGTGCATCTCAAACAATTAGAATACCATGAAAAAGTTCCTTTTTTTTCATAATTTAATTCAAAAAGGTAAACTTTCATATATTCTATATTCATTACATATAAAGTGAAATATTTAAAGCCTTTTTGTTTTAATTTTGATGATTATGGCTTATAGCTCATGAAAATCAGAAATCCAGTATCTCAAATTATTAGAATATTCCCTAAGATCAATCAAAAAAAGGATTTACAATACAGAAATGTCCAACTTCTGAAAAGTATATTCATTTATACACTCAATACTTGGTTGGGGCTCCTTTACCATGAATTACTGTATCAATGCGGTGTGGCATGGAGGTGATCAGTCTGTGGCACTGCTGAGGTGTTATTGAAGCCCAGGTTGCTTTGATAGTGGCCTTCAGCATATCTGTATTTTTGGGTCGGGTGTTTCTCATCTTCCTCTTGACAATACCCCATAGATTCTCTATGGGGTTCAGGTCAGGCAAGTTGGCTGGCCAATCAAACACAGTAATATCATGGTCAGCAAACCATTTGGTAGTAGTTTTGGCACTGTGGGTAGGTGCTAAGTCCTGCTGGAAAAGGAAATCAGCATCTCCAAAAAGCTCGTCAGCAGATAGAAGCATGAAGTGCTCTAAAGTCTCCTGGTAGATGGCTGTGTTGACTTTGGACTTGATAAAATACAGTGGACCAACACCAGCAGATGACATGGCACCCCAAATCATCACAGACTGTGGAAACTTCACACTGCGCTTCAGACACCTTGGATTCTGTGCTTCTCCACTCTTCCTCCAGACTCTAGAACCGTGGTTTCCAAATTAAATGCAAAATGTACTTTCATCTGAAAAGATGACTTTGGACCACTGAGCAACAGTCCATTTCTTTCTCTCCTTAGCCCAGATAAGACACTTCTGACATTGTCTCTGGCTCAGGAGTAGCTTGATATTAGGAATGCGAAAGTTGTATCCCCTTTCTTGAAGACATCTGTTCGTGATGGGTCTTGATACACTGACACCAGCCTCAGTCCACTCCTTGTGAAGCTCTCCCAAGTTCTTGAATCAACTTTTCTTGACAATCCTCTCAAGACTGCAGCCATCCCTGTTGCTTGTGCACCTTTTCCAGCCACCCTTTTCAGCAATGACCTTTTGTGGCTTACCCTCCTTGTGGAGGGCATCAGTGATCATCTTCTGGACAACAGTCAAGTCAGCAGTCTTCCCCATGATTGTGGTTGTGTGTACTGAACTAGACCGAGAGATACACTGTGTTCATACTGTTTTACTCAAACTCGAAATGAAATATTCTAATATTTTGAGATGGGATTTTTTTTGTTGTTTTTGTACTGTATGCCATACTGATTAAAATTAAAATAGAAAAATGCTTGAAACATTTTAGTTTATGTGTAATGAGTCTTTAATATATAACATTTTCACTTTCTTAAATAACTGATGGAAAATATTGAACTTTTTCACAATATTCTAATTTTTTGAGATGCACTAGTATATAGTCTATGGACCTGACCCTCGTGATGACTGATTGTTTTTTTTTGAAGGACACTGAGACAGCCTATCACGTTTTAGAAAAGAAAAAACCTCCATTTTCAAAGCCACTTCATAGTAACGAGGATCTTGTTAGAAATGTAGTGGAGTAAAAAGTGTGACATTTGTCTTTCAAATGTAGTGAAGTGGGTGGCATGGTGGTGTAGTGGTTAGTGCTGTCGCCTCACAGCAAGAAGGTCCGGGTTTGAGCCCCGTGGCCGGCGAGGGCCTTTCTGTGCAGAGTTTGCATGTTCTCCCCGTGTCTGCGTGGGTTTCCTCCGGGTGCTCCGGTTTCCCCCACAGTCCAAAGACATGCAGGTTAGGTTAACTGGTGACTCTAAATTGACTGTGAGTGTGAATGGTTGTCTGTGTCTATGTGTCAGCCCTGTGATGACCCGGCGACTTGTCCAGGGTGTACCCCGCCTTTTGCCCATAGTCAACTGGACCCCCATATCTGACAGTGTACATTAAAGCAGCGATAACCAGTCATTCACTTACCAGCCCTTCTTTTTTCATAACTCTTGAAGTTAAGACAGAAAAATGCAGCTTATGTCACCAAAAAGAACCTGCGATTTGCCTTTGAGCCAGCATTACCGATAGAGCTATATAAAATGTTAAAAAGATTCAATACATCCAGACCAATCAGAATTCAGCATGATTGTCATAACTGAGGAATAAAATATAGGAGCCTAGTTCATCTAATCCTTCATAATAGAACTGTAATTTTAACAAATTCGCATAATGATCAGCTTGATTTTTGGTTCTCGATTGGTAATGTGCTTTAACAGTCATTTTTTCCTTCATCCTGGTCAGGCTAGGATTAGACTCCAAGCCTATCCTGGGAACACTGGACGTGAAGTGGGAATATACCCTGGATGGAACACCAGTCTATTACAGAACCACACACACACACACACACACACACCTTTGGGGGAATTTAGTGTAACCAATCCACCTACTGGCACATTTTTGGGAGGTGGGATGAAACCAGAGAACCCAAAGTAAATTCACACAGACACAGGAAGAAGCTATTAAAAAATAAAAAAAGGATTACCATAAACCTTGCTTGAAAGAAAGTGGCGTAATTGCTGAAGGAGCACAGAGGCTGAGACAGAGCTATTTATTCTCCTTTAGTGTCAAATAGGGGTTGGGTAGTTTGACAATATGATATTGCAATAAATAATGCCACAATACTATGTGTGTCATTAGTCCTATGACAGTAACTCCAGTTTCCTCCCACCTACTAAAACCACAGTGACTGGTGCATTAGCTACACTATATGCCCAAAAGTTTTTGAACACCTAACCATTTCATCAAAGGCGTTTAGCAGAGGCTCTTATCCAGAGTGACGCACAACATACCCAGAGCAGTTAGGTGCCTTGCTCAAGGGCATTTCAGCCATTCTTCCTGGTCCAGGGAATCAAACCCATGACCTTTTGGTCTCAAAGCTACTTCTCTAATCATTAAGCCATGGCTTCTTTGATTACACTCGTACATGGTTCTTCTCTAAACTGTTGCCAGAAAGTTGGAAGTGCATCACTCGATGTATGCTGTAGCATTACAATTTCCCTGCACTGGAACTAAAGGGCTCCAAACCTATTCCTGTATGACACACCTCCTGAAAAATGCTTGATTTCACTCATGCTGGTGTGGCTGAATGAACAAAGATCATGAAATTTTTTTTTTTTCCTTGATCTTTACCATGAACTTGTCTTAGTCAGCGTCATGGTGGATCTGGAGACTACCCCAGGAACAATGGGTGTGAAAAAGATGGGACACCAGTCTATTGTAGGTACCGCATTTATTTTCACACGCTCATAGCAATGTCACATAGCTAGACCACCTACCAGTACGTTTGTGGGATTGAGGAGGAAACCCACACTGTACAAGGAGGACATGTGAAACATGAGGTGGATTCCCCCCCCCCCCCCCCCAAAAAAAAGCACTTGGCTCATAAAACTCATTTCATCTCATCTCATTATCTCTAGCCGCTTTATCCTGTCCTACAGGGTCGCAGGCAAGCTGGAGCCTATCCCAGCTGACTATGGGCAAAAGGCGGGGTACACCCTGGACAAGTCGCCAGGTCATCACAGGGCTGACACATAGACACAGACAACCATTCACACTCACATTCACACCTACGGTCAATTTAGAGTCACCAGTTAACCTAACCTGCATGTCTTTGGACTGTGGGGGAAACCGGAGCACCCGGAGGAAACCCACGCGGACACGGGGAGAACATGCAAACTCCACACAGAAAGGCCCTCGCCGGCCACAGGGCTCGAACCCAGACCTTCTTGCTGTGAGGTGACAGCGCTAAGCACTACACCACTGTGCCACCCTCATAAAACTCAGAAAAACAAAAATATTGTGATTTATTCTATCCACATTCACTGGATATGAGCAATTGTGTGCTCCGATTGGCTATTCTACTACTAGGCTATCAGCTCGTATAGTAGACCAAGTGAGTAGAGAAAAACAAAATGGCGGAGCGTTTTGCTGAACCAACCGAGAATGGAAAACAAAACCCCAAAGATTATCAAGTATTTAAAAGAAACAAATAGCTAAAGTAACATCCCCTCGGCACAGTGGTTAGCACTGTCACCTCACAGCAAGAAGGTTCTGGATTTGAGCCCAGTGATCGATGGGGGCCTTTCTGTGTGGAGTTTGCATGTTCTCCCCGTGTCTGTGTGGGTTTCCTCTGGGTGCTCCGGTTTCCCTTACAGTCCAAAGACATGCAGGTTAGGCTAATCGGTGACTAAATTGACCGTAGGTGTGAATGAATGGTTGTTTGTCTCCATGCGTCATCCCTGCGATGATCTGGCGACTTGTCCAGGGTGTACCCCGCCTCCCACCCATAGTCAGCTGGGATAGGCTTCAGCTTGCCCATGACCCTACACAGGATAAGTGACTACGGATAATGGATGGATGTAATATATCCACCCCAAGTATCTCCTGTTCTACACTAGAGCCCAGTTGGTGGCAGTAATGCACCTTTAAGCTGGTTTTCCAACCGATCAAAACAATTAAATAAAAACAAAATACTGGGGGGGAATTAAAAAAGCAAAAATGTTTTATTTCTTAAGAATTAATATAGTATTTCACAAATTGCTACTGTCATTTTGCTGGTTTGTTTACATTCTAAGCAGAAATAATTGTCAGATGTTTTGTATAAACTTATCAAATTTGCAAAAAAAAACCCAAAAAACAAAAAAACTAAATGCGCCGTTTCTCAAAGCCCAGTGAATGCGGATAGAATGTAGGCTATCAGCTCACGTACAGCTCTATTTCATGGAATAACTTACATGCATTATGTATCAAGACATGTGATGTGTCTTGTGATCTAATGCTCTTTTTCTTCACACATTGCCACCATTACTCTTTAGCCCTTTAAAACAAACAGTTTAACAAATTTGCTGAACTAATTTGCTCATTTTCCCCAGCTACAAGAGGTTAAACTGCATAAGCCTTCCATGAAGAACATTTATGTAGAAAGGCAAAGAACTCCATCTTTCAAGAACCTTTGAAGAGTTCATTTTAAAGAGCGTTGGTGCCTTTTATCCAGCATGGGATGTTCTGAAAATGCAAAAGCGCCACATTTATGAATGTGGCTCATGTTTTATATGTCAACGTGACATCTGTCCTGCAATGCATTTTATTCATTCATGGCATTTAGTAGACGCTCTTCTCCAGAGCAACATATCCAGTGCAGCCTGAGGAGCAGTTAGGGGTTAGGTGCCTTGCTCAAGGGCACTTCAGCCATTCATGCTGGTCCAGGGAATTGAACCAGTGACCTTTTGGTTCCAAAACTGCTTCACTAATCATTAGGCCATGGTTAGAGATTTACCTTTTCACCTAAAGAAACCAAACATTCTTGCCAGCAGAACTCCCAAATGTATCCTATCGAATCTTGGTATTTCTCAGCCTGATCTTATGAATAAGGAATGGTGTTTTTTGCAGTGATCTATGCCTGGAGGTCTTCTAACTGTTCTTATCATTCGTCCCAGGTTTTCTATACAGACCCTGGCTGTTCAAAGTGTTCTTTGCGGACTAAAATAAGCCCCGACAAAGCCAGGCATGAAAGAGGCAAATATATCCACCCCAGGATGAAACGGTCCCTTGTCAGCTTCTTTCTTTCTTTCTTTCTCCCCCCCCTTCCCTCGCACACCTTTCTTTGTCTGTTATTTGTCCTCTGCAGCCTAGTCACGTCTGAGCGAAAGCAATTTCAGGGGGCCAACCTGATGCTAATAGCACGCCAGCTGTTTTATGGCAGTAGACAAAAGTATAGAGCGCCTTCTCCTACTCCATCTTGTCTGTGCCCAACTTTTGTAGTACTGTGCAGCTGATTGGGGTGCTGTTAGAGGATGGAGACTCACACTAGCCTTCAAATCTATAATCAGGCACACTGCTGGGTTAAATCTGGATCATACATTTATACGATCACAGATGAAAAACATGAAATGCACATTTGCATGTTATTTCTTGTTAAGCCCTGAAATTGCACAAGTGCATTCAAGTAAACGTCACTAATGTAGGCACCCGTGAAAGATGAAAAAACAAAAAGACTGTTAGAAAGTCATAAGGGAAAATGAAATAATCTTGTGAAATGAAAAATCACATGCCCCACAAAAAAGATAATGATTTGTGAATTGATTGAATGGTGTAAAAAAAAAACTGCAAGTATAACATCTGGAAAATTCATATGTAAAAAGAAATGAATTGTGAAAAAATTGAAAATGGATCACATGGAGAAAAATCATTCATGGCATCTGGAAAATTTACTGCTTTGGGACCAAAAGGTCACTGGTTCAATACCCTGGACCATTAGGAATGGCAGAAGTGCCCTTGACCGAGGAACCTAAGCCCCCAACTACTCCCCGGGTGCCACAGCATACCTTCTGTGTGCGCACTCACATCCCCAAATGGGTTAAATGCAGAGAAAGAACTTGACTCTGCTCTAACGCAGTGTTTCTCAACCATTAGTGGGCTGCGAATTTCTCTTCAAGTTAAATTTTTTTTTTTGTACTCATAGTAGGGATGCATCTGATGTCACATCTGCCTCATTAAGCAACGGTCACACTACAGTTCACAATGGGTTGTTAATGAAATTGAGGCATTTTGGTGGCGATAGACACATGAGCTAAAAGTTGTAAAATAAGCAGCAGGTGAACACTTGACTGTCAAGCCTTCGCACGCTTGAGTCTGGTGCAGCTTCAGCAGCTGCACGTGCTAATGGAGTGCATTGTGCACACGCTTGGGACCCAGTCATTACGGGAAACACCTGAGACTGATTTGAGTGCAATCAGCACATGCAGATAAGGACGCTGTTTTCAGAGGCTTTGTGAAGCATTAATCACCGTCACATTTGTTTCTAGCCATAACACTTTAAATACTCTGCTTTATGGTTCTGCTTTCTGTTTTGCTTTTGTAACTATCACGCTTGCTAATAAACATTCTTCCTGCACTGAAGTCTGTCTACTGCCGTCTCTCTTGTAGTGTCCTGATCCCCAGATCTTTAACCCAACCACATATTAAAAATAAATGAATAAATAAAGTTATGCCTCCATGCTCTTCCAGGTTTTCATCTGTTTGTCCATGTAGAACAATGTCTGCAGCACCAGGTAATTTGAGATATCAATGGATGGATAATTTTCTAACTCATAATTTAAAAGACGATAAGTTGATCAGAGCTGGTGGGGTCATGCATGTACAGATAAAGACTGAATATGCACAATCTTTAAAAAAAAAAACTTAAAATCTGTTTTGTTAATTATCTTCACATTAACTTAATATGCATAACCATTGTCTTTGTATTTAGTTACCGGTATGGCTACAGTAGAATCAATTTATTCTACTAATGTCAAATTTAACGAGTAAAATTCTCCTTCATATGAAAAATCCTTTGTTAGCATGTAAGGATCTAATCCCATTGAGTGGTTTCTCTATCCACTTCTTGGTTTTAATAATTTGCTTGATTTCTGAACACAAACATGGCAATTAGTTCTTGTGTTAATCAACCAGACTCCACTTTTGGATCATTAATCCCTTTTGACTGAGAATGCCCTGCATGCATGGTTTTATGTTGGCTTCTGGCACATCCATACAGTTTTAAATACAAAACTTAGAATTAAAAACAGGTTGTTTTTTATTGCATTTATTTCATTCCTGGGCTCCCGTCTGTAACAGTAGATTATTAGATTCTAATAGAATAGATGAGCCAGAATAATTGGGGAACTTTTTTTTAATGGGCCCTGACTTCCTACAAGTATGAATAGGTTGACCTCAAAGGTTAAGAACTCCTGCTCTATTGTACATGTGACAAATAAAAGGCTTAAAATTCCCAAAAACTTGAAAGAAAGAATTGAATCATGGGGGAAAAAAACCACACACCATTCATAACATCTGGAAAATCCACTGCTTTGGAACCAAAAGGTCACCAGTTCAGTTCCCTGGACCAACAGGAATGGCTGAAGTGCCTTTGAGCAAGGCACCAAACCCTCAACTGATCCCCAGGTGCTGCAGCACAGTTGCCCAATGGCTCTGGGAGTGCATGTGTGCTCGCATCCCCAGATGGGTTAAAGGGCATATCACAGGTAAATTCAGGAGCAAGATCAATGTAATTCTCCTATTTTATATTAAACTTTGGTCAAATATCTGTAACATTCTGCATTTTGTGCAATTTTTTTGCCTTGTGCAATACCAGAAAAATTCAGTTGAAATCAAGCCATTTGAGGCGAATTGGTCCGCCTCTGAAAAAAATTTGCATTTGGATTTCCCGGGAAACATTGATTTTCGTGACGTCATCTGCGGGACGCCTCCCTCTGAATCCTACGTCAGCGCTGGTTTGTTTCTGAGAAAACAACCTGGTGGTTTTCTGCAAATTTCTTCAATGTTATCACGTAATTATTAAAATGGTTAACAGATGTATCGTAGGAGGGTGTAGCAACACCAATCTTGATGGGATTAGTACTCATCGTTTTCCAAAAGACCAGGCAATGAGAGAGAAATGGGAGCGCTTGGTCTACACAGGCTGTGCACTGAAACCGTGCAAAGCTTTCGCAGCCTGCTGGCGCTTCCGCAGGTGACGTCACGAATCTGGCTCCAGACTCCCTTAGGATTTTTCCAGACGCATTTTGTTATTTTATTTTTTTCTGCTGTAGACAGATGGCCTTGTGCAAAATTACCCTTCTGGATGAGTGTGTAAAGGGACATACTTTCATATTAAAAAAAAACGAAATTGGTCCAGGATATGCACTTTAAGGTTCAATGTTTTTCTATATTTTTTTTAGTGTGCGTGTTCGTTCCTGTCAGCTCAACCCAGTTTGGCCATTCTCCTCTGACCTTGTACGCAGTCTTGTAGTCGAGTCACTGAACCTCGAGTCCAGTCTCGAGTCCCCAGTGTTCAAGTCTGAGTCAAGTCCAAATCATTTAAAAAAAAAATTTGAGTCCACTATTGATCCGAGTCGAGTCCGAGAACAAGACTCCAATGGTGGCTGTTTTAGTGCCATTAACATTAGTTTGTTCCTGAACATGACGTATGAACAGGTTAATGTGCTTCTCTTTGTCAGGGAGTGTGAAGTATTTTGTCAGAGATGGTTGGGAGATGGATGTAAGTGCAGAAGGTGTGTTTATTAATAAAGTATGTCCCTTGACACACTTCTGGATGAGTGTGTCAAGGGACATACTTTCATATATTAAAAAAAAAACAAACAAACACGAAATTGGTCCAGAATATGCCCTTTAAATGTAGAGAAAGAAGTTCACCAAAAAAGCTTAAAAAAAAAAAACCCTATAGGAAAATTGTGAAACATCACATGCTCTACACAGAGGTGGTTAGATCCCATTGGTCAAATGTTACTCCAATACAAGTGAAAATTGTACGGTCAAATTTCTCAAGTACTGAAGTACTTGCTTTTAAAAAGACTTACAGTGGGGCAAAAAAAGTATTTAGTCAGTCACCAATTGTGCAAGTTCTCCCACTTAAAAAGATGAGAGAGGCCTGTAATTATCATAGGTATACCTCAACTATGAGAGACAAAATGAGAAAAAAAAATCCAGAAAATCACATTGTCTGATTTTTAAAGAATTTATTTGTAAATTATGGTGGAAAATAAGTATTTGGTCAATAACAAAAGTTCATCTCAATACTTTGTTATATACCCTTTGTTGGCAATGACAGAGGTCAAATGTTTTCTGTAAGTCTTCACAAGGTTTTCACACACTGTTGCTGGTATTTTGGCCCATTCCTCCATGCAGATCTCCTCTAGAGCAGTGATGTTTTGGGGCTGTCGCTGGGCAACACGGACTTTCAACTCCCTCCAAAGATTTTCTATGGGGTTGAGATCTGGAGACTGGCTAGGCCACTCCAGGACCTTGAAATGCTTCTTACGAAGCCACTCCTTTGTTGCCTGGGTGGTGTGTTTGGGATCATTGTCATGCTGAAAGACCCAGGCACATTTCATCTTCAATGCCCTTGCTGATAGAAGGAGGTTTTCACTCAAAATCTCACGATACATGGCCCCATTCATTCTTTCCTTTACACGGATCAGTCGTCCTGGTCCCTTTGCAGAAAAACAGCCCCAAAGCATGATGTTTCCACCCCCATGCTTCACAGTAGGTATGGTGTCCTTTGGGCGCAACTCAGCATTCTTTCTCCTCCAAACACAAGTTGAGTTTTTACCAAAAAGTTCTATTTTGGTTTCATCTGACCATATAACATTCTCCCAATCCTCTTCTGGATCATCCAAATGCTCTCTAGCAAACTTCAGACGGGCCTGGACATGTACTGGCTTAAGCAGGGGGACACGTCTGGCACTGCAGGATTTGAGTCCCTGGTGGCGTAGTGTGTTACTGATGGTAGCCTTTGTTACTTTGGTCCCAGCTCTCTGCAGGTCATTCACTAGGTCCCCCCGTGTGGTTCTGGGATTTTTGATCACCGTTCTTGTGATCATTTTGACCCCACGGGGTGAGATCTTGCGTGGAGCCCCAGATCGAGGGAGATTATCAGTGGTCTTGTATGTCTTCCATTTTCTAATAATTGCTCCCACAGTTGATTTCTTCACACCAAGCTGCTTACCTATTGCAGATTCAGTCTTCCCAGCCTGGTGCAGGTCTACAATTTTGTTTCTGGTGTCCTTTGACAGCTCTTTGGTCTTGGCCATAGTGGAGTTTGGAGTGTGACTGTTTGAGGTTGTGGACAGGTGTCTTTTATACTGATAACGAGTTCAAACAGGTGCCATTAATACAGGTAACGAGTGGAGGACAGAGGAGCCTCTTAAAGAAGTTGTTACAGGTCTGTGAGAGCCAGAAATCTTGCTTGTTTGTAGGTGACCAAATACTTATTTTACTGAGGAATTCACCAATTAATTCATTAAAAATCCTACAATGTGATTTCCTGGATTCTTTCCCCCCATTCTGTCTCTCATAGTTGAAGTGTACCTATGATGAAAATTACAGGCCTCTCTCATCTTTTTAAGTGGGAGAACTTGCACAATTGGTGGCTGACTAAATACTTTTTTGCCCCACTGTAAGTATTAAAAGTAAATTTGTCATCAATACATTGTTGTATTGTTGCCACACTTACAAAACCTAATGCCTCTGAAACAACCAACTGGATCTACTGACTAACTTGTAGAACCTGGAGAATAAACACCTGGTAGAATGTTAAAATGAAACAACTGAACTGAAAGAGAGCCACTGTTTTTGTTTTTTTTTTAATTGTAACACTCATCCCCACAAAAAACAGCATGGTAGTGTTCTGACCCAGCTCTGGTAGTGTGTGCGCACACACACGTATGTTAATCAGGAAGACAGTGGAATAGCTGTAAATGCAGCTTACTCAGAAAATAAAGTGACAATCCAACCTGATTAAAACCCAGGTCCACACCTCTGGCTTAATAACTGCCCAACAGCAACACTGCTTTAAGCAAGACAAAAAAAGCAAAAAGTCCAGCAGTTTGTTGTGATTGACGAGTACAATACTGTCCATCTCACAGGTCACACAAGTGTACATATTCATGTACATACAACCCCAGTGCTAAAAAAAGTTGGCATGCTGTGTAAACTGTTAAGAAAAACAGAATGCAATAATGTGCAAATCATGGAAACCCTATATTTCATTGAAAATAGTAAAAAGATAACATAGCAAATGTTGAAGCTGAGAAATTTTTTTTTTTTGAAAAATATATGCTCATTTTGAATTTGATGTCAGCAACACGCTTTAAAAAAGTTGGGACAGGGGCATGTTTACCACTGTGTTTCATCACCTCTACTTTTAACAATACTCTGTAAACGTTTGGGAACTGAGGAGGCCGATTGCTGTAGTTTTGAAAGAGAAATGTTGTCCCATTCTTGCCTGATATACAATTTCAGTTGCTCAACAATTCGGGGTCTCCTTTGTTGTATTTTGCACTTCATAATGTGCCAAATGTTTTCAATGGGAGACAGGTCTGGATTGCAGGCAGGCCATTTTAGCACCCTGACTCTTTTACTATGGAGCCATGCGGTTTTAATATGTGCAGAAAGCAGTTTGGCATTGTCTTGCTGAAAGAAGGAAGGCCTTCCCTGAAAAACATTTTGTCTGGATGGCAGCATATTATTCTGAAACGTGTATATATCATTCAGCATTAATGATGCCTTCCCAGATGTACAAGCTACCCATGGCATGTGCACTAATGCATCCTCATACCATCACAGATGCTGGCTTTTGAACTGTGCACTGATAACAAGCCGGATGGTCCCTCTCCTCTTTAGCCTGGAGGACGTGGTGCCCATCTCATCTCATCTCATCTCATCTCATCATCTCTAGCCGCTTTATGCTGTTCTACAGGGTCGCAGGCAAGCTGGAGCCTATCCCAGCTGACTACGGGCGAAAGGCGGGGTACACCCTGGACAAGTCGCCAGGTCATCACAGGGCCGACACATAGACACAGACAACCATTCACACTCACATTCACACCTACGGTCAATTTAGAGTCACCAGTTAACCTAACCTGCATGTCTTTGGACTGTGGGGGAAACCGGAGCACCCGGAGGAAACCCACACGGACACGGGGAGAACATGCAAACTCCGCACAGAAAGGCCCTCGCCGGCCACGGGGCTCGAACCCGGGCCTTCTTGCTGTGAGGCGACAGCGCTAACCACTACACCACCGTGCCGCCCTGACGTGGTGCCCATGATTTCTAAATAGAATTTCTACTTTTGATTCATCAGACCTCGGGACAATTTTCCACTTCGCCTCAGTCCATCATAAAAGAGCTCGGGTCAAGAGAAGGTGGCAGTATTTCTGGATATTGTTTATATATGTGGGTTTAACTTGCATTTGTGGATGCAGTAATAAACTGTTTTCACAGACAATGGCTTCCTCAAGCATTCCTGACCCCATGCAGTGATTTCCAATGCAGACATGTGTCTGTTTTTAATGCAGTGTCTCCTGAGGGCCTGAATATCACAGGCATCCAATGTCAGTTTTCAGCCTTGTCTCTTGTCTACAGAGATTTCTCCAGATTCTCTGAATCTTTTCATATTATGTACCACAGATGTGATCCCCAAATTCTTTGCAATTTTACATTGAGGAACGTTATTCTTAAATTGTTGCACTGTTTGCCCATGCAGTTTTTCACTGAGTGGTGAACCCCTCCCCATCTTTACTTCTGAGAGACTCCACCTCTCTGGGATGTTCTTTCCCAATCATGTTACTGACCTGTTGCTAATTAACCAAATTATTATTATTTTTTATCATTGCACAACTTTTTCAGTCTTTTGTTGCCCCTGTTCCAACTTTTTTGAAATGTGTTGCTGACATCAATGTCAAAATGAGCATATATTTTTCAAAAAACAATGAAATTTCTCAGTTTCAACATTTGATATGTTGTCTTTGTACTATTTTCAATGAAATATAGGGTTTCCATGATTTGTAAATAGTCATATTCTGTATTTATTTATATGTTTTACACAGTGTCCCAACTTTTTGGAATTGGGGTTGTATGACGAATCTGCCTGTGTCATCATGGTGGTTTAATGCTAAGCTAGCTAGCCAGTGAAGCTCCACCTGACATGCTAGCAAAATCTTTTCAAACTCATATTGGGTAGCTAAAGTTACTAGAAAAGAAATATTTCGACAGTTTATTTAGCAAGCTTATGCTAAAACATTTCTGAAAGCACTTCAGATAAGTTATTCATGTTAGCGTAACTATTTTTACATGCTAACTAACAATTAGCAAGTTAGCTAGCTATGTGTTAGCATTAGCCATGGACAAGGCTAAAGCAACTTGGCAGGAAAATCCATAGAAAGTCATTTTATGTGCTCTCAAAGCACATAAAACTTCATTGCAAGCTTTCTCTTGGAATAAAACGTTACCTCAGTATGCTTCTGCAGGCCGGACAGTAAGTTTTTGTAGGCTGTAATGTGGTTCATTTTAGGCAAACAAAGCAACTCTAGGTTCTAGTCATAACCATGAGTGTGTTCAATCCCCCAAAGAACCACCACGTTGCGTTCTGCAATCAGCTGATGGTGTTAAATAATGCTGCTGAGAAATAATTGAACTTGATTTTATCCAATCTGTGGACGTGACGTCACCCTAGTGATTAGTGATAAAGTATCACCTGTGAAAAAAACAATCACGTTTTAGGAAATTAAAAGAAAACATCCACTTTCAAAGTCGCTTCATAGTAACGAGGACCTTGAGAGAAGTGTAGAGGAATGAAAAGTACGATATTTGTCTTTCAAATGTAGTCATCCATCCATCATCTGTAGCCGCTTATCCTGTCTTACAGGGTCGCAGGCAAGCTGGAGCCTATCCCAGCTGACTATGGGCGAGAGGCGGGGTACACCCTGGACAAGTCGCCAGGTCATCGCAGGGCTGACACATAGACAACCATTCACACTCACATTCACACCTACGGTCAATTTAGAGTCACCAGTTAACCTAACCTGCATGTCTTTGGACTGTGGGGGAAACCGGAGCACCCGGAGGAAACCCACGCGGACAACATGCAAACTCTGCACAGAAAGGCCCTCGCCGGTCGCTGGGCTCAAACCCAGGGCCTTCTTGCTGTGAGGCGACAGTGCTAACCACTTACACCACCATGCCGCCCAAATGTAGTCATAAGTTGCAAAAAAAAAATGTACGAAGTCACTGCTGTACATGTGAAACGTAATGTATAAAAACCATATTTTTCACCTCTGACTCGTGTCAAGTTTATGAAAAGTTTGTGTCAGAGAGATTCCCTTTTTCAATGTAACAGCAGCATGAAAACAAGGAAGTGAAATTTTCTCCACAAGATACCACATTTATCTCTCATCCATCTCTGGGCTGCTCTGTAAAACAAAGCAGCACGTGCAAGGCATTTAAATCCACATGACTCGAGCACAGCGCGTACATCACGATGAAAGGAAAAAGGGTCGAGTCGTGCACTCGATCACAATCAAAGACAGACGAGGTCAAACTATCCTGAATCACGATTTCCACTTTCATTAGTTCACTTTCAGCATCAGCGAAGGTGCAGTGGCACACTCCAGTGACACACTGCGGATTATAAAGTGGTCACGGTCGAGTAAACGTGTGCAGGTGTGATGTGAGGTTTCAAAGGAGACCTGAAGAGAATCCGTGACTTTCAAAAGAGCGTCTGCTTTGCATTCACGTTTCCTGGTGTTGTATCATGCTGTAAACATATCAGTGCAGATATCAGGCTCTAAGCTGTGTGGTGTCACGAAATAAGTGTGATCAGTTGCAGGATCCAGGGGTACAAAGGTGTAACATATGAGAAAAATTAACAATTTCACCAAGTCATCAGAATATTGATTAATTATTAGATTTGATCATCCATCCATCTTTTCCTGTTCTACAGGGTCGCAGGCAAGCTGGAGCCTATCCCAGCTGACTATGGGCAAGAGGCAAGGTACACCCCGTCTAGACACGGGGAGAACATGCAAACTCTGCACAGAAAGGCCCTCGCCGGCCGCGAACCCAGGACCTTCTTGCTGTGAGGCAACAGTGCTAACCATTACACCACCATGCCGCCCTAGATTTGATCATCCATCCATTATCCGTAGCCACTTATCCTATTCTACAGGGTCGTGGGCAAGCTGGAGCCTATCCCAGCTGACTATGGGCGAGAGGCGGGGTACACCCTGGACAAGTCACCAGGTTATCGCAGGGCTGAAACAGAGACAAACAACCATTTGCGGTCAATTTAGAGCCACCGATTAGCTGAACCTGCATGTCTTTGGACTGTGGGGGAAACCGGAGCACCCAGAGAGAACATGCAAACTCCACACAGAAAGGTCCTCGCCAGCCACTCGGCTCGAACCCAGGACCTTCTTGCTGTGAGACTACACCACCGTGCCAACCTAGATTTGATCATCCACTCATCCATTCATTATCCATAGCCGCTTATCCTGTTCTACAGGGGCATGGGCAAGCTGGAGCCTATCCCAGCTGACTATGGATGAGAGGCAGGGTACACCCTGGACAAGTATCGCAGGGCTGACACAGAGACAAACAACCATGCGCACCCATGGTCAATTTAGAGCCACTGATTAGCTGAACCTGCATGTCTTTGGACTGCGGGGGAAACCGGAGGACCCGGAGGAAACCCACGCAGACACGGGGAGAACAGACAAACTCCACACAGAAAGGCCCTCGCTGGCCGCTGGGCTCGAACCCAGGACCTTCTTGCTGTGAGACTACACCACCGTGCCACCCTAGATTTGATAATTCATTCATTCATCCATTATCTGTAGCCACTTATCCTGTTCTATAGGGTCATGGGCAAGCTGGAGCCTATCCCAGCTGACTATGGGCGAGAGCCGAGGTACACCCTGGACAAGTCACCGGGTTATCGCAGGACTGATACATACCGTAGAGACAAACAACCATTCACACTCACGGTCAATTTAGAGCCACCGATTAGCCTAACCTGCATGTCTTTGGACTGTGGGAGAAACCGGAGCACCCAGAGGAAACCCATGTAGACACGGGGAGAACATGCAAACTCCACACAGAAAGGCCCTAGCCGGCCAGTGGGCTCAAACCCAGGACCTTCTCGCTGTGAGGTGACAGTGCTAACCACTACACCACTGTGCCGCCGCCCTAGATTTGATCACGGGAACAAATATTTTAGTCATTTTGAGAGATTATCTATTATATTATTCATTTTAACTAATACCCAGAATGCATTGCAGGTGTGGTCTTTTTTGATATTTTCACATTTATTGTCTAAGATTTGCATTCTTATGCAGAAGTCATACAAGTTCATTTTTATTTCTAAAAAGAAGACATTATTTCCTCATGCTGGCTAGGTGGAAGCTTGAAAGCTTAAACCTTCTTTCCCTTGCTTTTTCAGCCAGCACCTCATGGTTTTTCTCATAATACTCTCTTTTCTTCGAGTTCTTTTTTCCTTTTGTTTTTTTCTCCAAATCGCTATTGAATTCGTAGAATCTTCCATTGTGATATTGTTGTTTCGCAAGCGAAGCGTAAAAAGTCACGCTATCTTTGCTAGTCACACAACGTTTAGCAAGGCTGTTCGTCATATCTATTGTTATTAGGGGTACTATTATATCAGCCCCCCTCTAACAGTCCCTCAAAGACCTTCACATGAAGAAGAAATGGCCGTGAAGTGAGCGGAGAAGAAGCGAGTTTGAACCTTTTTGTTTACCGCGCTCGCTTGCTTTGTAAACTGATACTGCCAAAGCAATTCTTAGATGTCGTTGATTGAAATATCTGTTCGGGGCTTCAGAAAATGTGTGAATTCGGGAGCTGTTTACGATGGAATCAAGAAGATTTGGTACCAAAAGAACATTTGGGATACGAGATTGACAGTTCAAGCCTTGCTGTTGTTAAGATGCATTGTACGCGATCCCAAGAAAGCATTTTTCAAAGCAAAATGGCTGAGTTTTCCTGCAATTTTATCTGCATAAACGTGTTCGGGGGTTGAGAATTCAGTGTAATTTTGGAATCGTTATTAGAAGTAGAAAGCTGAAAATTCGCAACCAGTAAGTAAATCGTATGAGAACTCTTGTGTATTTTTTGGAAGAGAACTTTAGCTTGTATGAAGTTAAAACTTAGTGATTTACAACCCCAATTCCAAAAAAGTTGGGACAAAGTACAAATTGTACATAAAAACGGAATGCAATCATGTGGAAGTTTAAAAAATCCATATTTTATTCAGAATAGAACATAGATGACATATCAAATGTTTAAACTGAGAAAATGTATCATTTAAAGAGAAAAATTAGGTGATTTTAAATTTCATGACAACAACACATCTCAAAACAGTTGGGACAAGGCCATGTTTACCACTGTGAGACATCCCCTTTTCTCTTTACAACAGTCTGTAAACGTCTGGGGACTGAGGAGACAAGTTGCTCAAGTTTAGGGATAGGAATGTTAACCCATTCTTGTCTAATGTAGGATTCTAGTTGCTCAACTGTCTTGGGTCTTTTTTGTCGTATCTTCTGTTTTATGATGCGCCAAATGTTTTCTATGGGTGAAAGATCTGGACTGCAGGCTGGCCAGTTCAGTACCCGGACCCTTCTTCTACGCAGCCATGATGCTGTAATTGATGCAGTATGTGGTTTGGCATTGTCATGTTGGAAAATGCAAGATTTTCCCTGAAAGAGACGTCGTCTGGATGGGAGCATATGTTGCTCTAGAACCTGGATATACCTTTCAGCATTGATGGTGTCTTTCCAGATGTGTAAGCTGCCCATGCCACACGCACTAATGCAACCCCATGCCATCAGAGATGCAGGCTTCTGAACTGAGCGCTGATAACAACTTGGGTTGTCCTTCTCCTCTTTAGTCCGAATGACACGGTGTCCCTGATTTCCATAAAGAACTTCAAATTTTGATTTGTCTGAGCACAGAACAGTTTTCCACTTTGCCACAGTCCATTTTAAATGAGCCTTGGCCCAGAGAAGACGTCTGCGCTTCTGGATCATGTTTAGATACGGCTTCTTCTTTGAACTATAGAGTTTTAGCTGGCAACGGCGGATGGCACGGTGAATTATGTTCACAGATAATGTTCTCTGGAAATATTCCTGAGCCCATCTTGTGATTTCCAATACAGAAGCATGCCTGTATGTGATGCAGTGCCGTCTAAGGGCCCGAAGATCACGGGCACCCAGTATGGTTTTCCGGCCTTGACCCTTACGCACAGAGATTCTTCCAGATTCTCTGAATCTTTTGATGATATTATGCACTGTAGATGATGATATGTTCAAACTCTTTGCAATTTTACACTGTCAAACTCCTTTCTGATATTGCTCCACTATTTGTCGGCGCAGAATTAGGGGGATTGGTGATCCTCTTCCCATCTTTACTTCTGAGAGCCGCTGCCACTCCAAGATGCTCTTTTTATACCCAGTCATGTTAATGACCTATTGCCAATTAACCTAATGAGTTGCAATTTGGTCCTCCAGCTGTTCCTTTTTTGTACCTTTAACTTTTCCAGCCTCTTATTGACCCTGTCCCAACTTTTTTGAGATGTGTTGCTGTCATGAAATTTCAAATGAGCCAATATTTGGCATGAAATTTCAAAATGTCTCATTTTCGACATTTGATATGTTGTCTATGTTCTATTGTGAATACAATATCAGTTTTTGAGATTTGTAAATTATTGCATTCCGTTTTTATTTACAATTTGTACTTTGTCCCAACTTTTTTGGAATCGGGGTTGTATTTTATATACGAGTATAATTAAAAACTGTTACATCATGCGTGTTTTGTTCTTTTGCTTGAAATCTTTCATTCTCGAGTTCCGTATTCTCCAGTTTGGGTCTATATCGTTAGCATAATAGTCAAAGTGTAAAATTCATTCAAAAATGAAAGAAAATTGATGCATTTTTTAAAAATAGTGAGTAAAAGTTCTGTTGGTGAGCGGCTTTCGTGTTACACCTTACATCGGAATTTAGCTCAAATTTCCAAATACTAAAATCGGTAAAAAAAAAACCCCCAAAAACAAAAAAACACATTGATTGTATTCCTATGACTTTTGGTCTGGAAGCAGTTTTCCCTTCTAGTAACCTGTGTGAGCAGTACCGATTTTATTGCCCTCTTCGTCGTTACATATTTTAACAATATATACACGGGGTACATCTTGTACCCCTGGATCTTGCAACTGATATGTCATGTTACCTTTATCAGTAAATGTCATGATAACTTGCGTCATATTCTCCAAGGTTTCTATTAATCCATTCATTCCGTTATAATTTCTACAGTATAGTATAGTAATGACGTACAAAGCAACTTTGGATTTAAAAAGTTGTCTATTCATAGATATGAAGACGTTTTCTGTGAGGGGATGTTTATTTAAGGAGACTCCAGTGTCAGTGCTTTGTAACAGTTGTGGTAAAAAAAATTCCGACACTGGAAATGGAGGGATTTGCATTTTCCCTGGAAAGTATATACATCAATTAGCTATAACATTAAAACCACTGAGAGGTGAAGTGAATAATATTATCACGTTGCAATGGCACCTGCCAAAGGGTGGGATACGAGTATATTGAACAGTCAGTTCTTGAAGTGGATGTGCTGGAAGCAGGAAAAATGGGCAAGCATAAAGACACAAGCAGGAACAAGGCACACAGTACACAATAGGCAGATTGGTGAATGTATATACAGTACAACCCCGATTCCAAAAAAGTTGGGACAAAGTACAAATTGTAAATAAAAACGGAGTGCAATGATGTGGAAGTTTCAAAATCCATATTTTATTCAGAATAGAACATAGATGACATATCAAATGTTTAAACTGAGAAAATGTATCATTTAAAGAGAAAAATTAGGTGATTTTAAATTTCATGACAACAACACATCTCAAAAAAGTTGGGACAAGGCCATGTTTACCACTGTGAGACATCCCCTTTTCTCTTTACAACAGTCTGTAAACGTCTGGGGACTGAGGAGACAAGTTGCTCAAGTTTAGGGATAGGAATGTTAACCCATTCTTGTCTAATGTAGGATTCTAGTTGCTCAACTGTCTTAGGTCTTTTTTGTCGTATCTTCCGTTTTATGATGCGCCAAATGTTTTCTATGGGTGAAAGATCTGGACTGCAGGCTGGCCAGTTCAGTACCCGGACCCTTCTTCTACGCAGCCATGATGCTGTAATTGATGCAGTATGTGGTTTGGCATTGTCATGTTGGGAAATGCAAGGTCTTCCCTGAAAGAGACGTCGTCTGGATGGGAGCATATGTTGCTCTAGAACCTGGATATACCTTTCAGCATTGATGGTGTCTTTCCAGATGTGTAAGCTGCCCATGCCACATGCACTAATGCAACCCCATACCATCAGAGATGCAGGCTTCTGAACTGAGTGCTGACAACAACTTGGGTCGTCCTTCTTGTCTTTAGTCCGAATGACACGGTGTCCCTGATTTCCATAAGGAACTTCAAATTTTGATTTGTCTGAGCACAGAACAGTTTTCCACTTTGCCACAGTCCATTTTAAATGAGCCTTGGCCCAGAGAAGACGTCTGCGCTTCTGGATCATGTTTAGATACGGCTTCTTCTTTGAACTATAGAGTTTTAGCTGGCAACGGCGGATGGCACGGTGAATTGTGTTCACAGATAATGTTCTCCAGAAATATTCCTGAGCCCATTTTGTGATTTCCAATACAGAAGCATGCCTGTATGTGATGCAGTGCCGTCTAAGGGTCCGAAGATCACGGGCACCTGGTATGGTTTTCCGACCTTGACCCTTACGCACAGAGATTCTTCCAGATTCTCTGAATCTTTTGATGATATTATGCACTCTAGATGATGATATGTTCAAACTCTTTGCAATTTTACACTGTCGAACTCCTTTCTGATATTGCTCCACTATTTGTCGGCACAGAATTAGGGGGATTGGTGATCCTCTTCCCATCTTTACTTCTGAGAGCCGCTGCCACTCCAAGATGCTCTTTTTATACCCAGTCATGTTAATGACCTATTGCCAATTGACCTAATGAGTTGCAATTTGGTCCTCCAGCTGTTCCTTTTTTGTACCTTTAACTTTTCCAGCCTCTTATTGCCCCTGTCCCAACTTTTTTGAGATGTGTTGCTGTCATGAAATTTCAAATGAGCCAATATTTGGCATGAAATTTCAAAATGTCTCACTTTCGACATTTGATATGTTGTCTGTGTTCTATTGTGAATACAATATCAGTTTTTGAGATTTGTAAATTATTGCATTCCGTTTTTATTTACAATTTGTACTTCGTCCCAACTTTTTTGGAATCGGGGTTGTAAAAGCTGCATATTTTCATCGTAAGAAATTCATAACAGAGGGGAAAAAGCAGGAAAAAAGGCTGGTGAAGAAAATTATTTATGGCTATAACTCGTGTCATGGATGTTCTTCAACATTTATTGACATTTTAAATAACAATTCATTCCATAATGTGTCACTCTTTAATAAAGAAAATAGTGTGATTTTTTTCCCTTTCATAAAACCCAATCAACCCATCCATCCATGCATCAAACAATCCATTAATCAAACTATCCATCAATCAATCCATCCATTCATCCATTAAACAATCCATCAAACAATCCATCCGAGTCCATCAATCCATCCATCCATCATACAATCCATCCAACCAACCATCAAACAATCCATCAATCCATCTATCAGTCCATCCAACCATCAAACAAGCCATCAATCAACAATCCATCCAACAATCCATCCATCATCCAACAATCCATCCATCCATCCAACAATCCAGTCAATCCATCCATCAATCTATCCAACAATCCATCCATCCATAATCCATCAATCAATCCATCAGTCCATCCATCCATCCACCAACCAATCCATCCATCCATCCACCCATCCACCAATCAAACAATCCATCGATCCAACAATCCAGTCAATCAATCCATCCATCCATCCATTAAACAAACAGTCCATCCATCCATCAATCCATCCATCAAACAATCCATCCATCAAACAATCCATCAATCCATCAAACAGTCCATCATCCACCCATCTAAACAATCCATCAATCAATCAATCCATCAATCAATCCCCATCAAACAATCCATCAAACCATCCATCCACCCATCTAAACAATCCATCAATCTATCCATCCATACAGTCATGTTACTGAGAAACCACAAAGCTCTTTGTCCTGAAAGACTTCACCTATCGGAAAATGTAACATTTCAGCTTTACTTCTGAAGTGCTGATACTGGAGACTCCTTCCAAAAATACTAAATAAATGTCCCCCAATAGAAAATGTCACCACATCACCGATCACACGTTTTTTTAAAATCCATAGAGCATTAATATAAACCTGTTATAGAAAATGTACCAACAGCTTCTGAACAATCAGAATCGAGAATTTAACTGCATGTTCCAAATGTTCTCATATTGAAGAAAAACAGTGACAAGTCTCCATCTACAAGCAAATATGATTCTTAATATGGCTGTATCATTTTAAAAATTATCTACGTTTTTTGGAACTGTACTGAGATATCTTCTGACACGCAGCCTGTTAACAACACAATTAAAGTGAGTTTTCTGGGCTCTGCTGGCCAGTTAATGCTTCAGGTAATTTGGCTTGGGTGTTGAGGGATGTCGACAGGACAGTGTAACCCCCCATCCCACTGCAGGAGGCAGTGCTACTGGAAACAGGAAATTGCTTGCAGGTGTGTGAGCATGCTTCCAATGAAAGGCAGGCAGCTGTGTTTGGAGACTCTGCCGGGACAAAAGTGGTTCTCTGATTGTGAGGGTTCATTTACTCACAAGGCTATAAAACTGAGTGGGGCAATTAGAGGTCTCGGAGAGGAGCGACACAACAGGGAGAACAGGATTGCTCTCCTTCAGCTGCCCTCTGAGGAAAAATAATAGCTTCAAATAAGTCCATACTGGCTGCTCATAAAGTGAGTGTGAGACAATTAGCAAATACAAGCCAATGGAAAGATACGCTTCCTTTAGGGCAGTTTTCAACCAAAGTCATTGTACCATAACATCTGTGGCTTTATTAACATGGTGCACTCAAATGTAGCTGGATAGTCGTCTGGATTCACTCAAATTCAGTAATTGCTAGTTGATTTTATTAGACAGGAGGCTAACAATCTCATATTGATCATTAGCTTGACGATAAAATTAATTATGTCCACACAAAGGCAGATAGACAGCTGCATTTGTGATTTTTTTTAAAGTATGTAATACTCTGCTGGCTTCATTCTATTTCCTCTGAATACCAAACATGGTCAAGAATAATTAAAAAAAATGCTAAACTTACAGTTTGGATAACTTTTCTTTGATTGTCCAATTTGTGCTGAGAAAACAAAACAGAGAGCAAATCTAAGTGGCGTTTCCGTTTGTTTAATCACCTGATAAAGACGGTCACTGTATCAATCTACAGTCTGGGCTAGAAAGAAATCAGCCCCAGCATCTCTTCAGACTATTCTGTATTTTTTTTAATGACCTTTGGTGGTGCTGTTGAGTTTGGTTTGACAAATATAAATAAACTAATTCGATCAAGTAACCGCAAATAATCCGATGTGGATGCTGAAAATAATTTTTTTAATTTCTGTAGTATTTTTGAAAGCCAGGTATGAGGCTACGTCTGTTCAAACTGAGCACTAGGATCTAATACATACATGCCATACATATACATGAAGTTTATACAAAATAAGGATGCTATAGAAACACAACATAACCACATATGCGTCAGAAAACAGAATCCAGGGACACATGTCTGCCCGGGGGCATTTTGAGTTATTGACAGATTCAGAAAGTACAGTTTCTAAGCTTTCCAATGATGCCTTCCATGTGGAGATCTGACAATATTTGAAGAATGTGTGGCCTTTTGAAAGTGTATACCTCTTAAAACAGAAAAGGGAGAAAATCGCCCTCAAAGTTTTCCATCTCAGCTACTCTGGGTGTAGGGCGGGCACATAATGGTGCTCATTTGCATGATATTAAGGAAAGCTCTACCCCCTACGAGCTAGCACGATACTACTTTCATGTAAACAAAGATCACCACGTCAATTTTCCTTCCATGCAAAGTATGCCCAACACAATTATGAAGTACAAAAATAAGTCCTAAAGTATACTTTAACGTTTTGTGGTTGAAAAATTACTCACACCGTAAGAAAGAAAGATAGCACGATGATGACACAACTAACACAACGCTAGTTTCATGTAAAGCCTCGGTCACAACCGGCCGTACAGTACGTGCTCCTACGGCCGGTCTACATGCAAAAAACACAAGAAACGCACGGAGAGCGCGCGTGTGACGTGCTGATTTTCGAGCCGCAGACCGGCCGCAGAGGTTCTTTGTCATGTCAAACAAACTCTACAGGCGCTTACGTTTTTTTCAGGTTGCAAGACAAACTTACGGCCAACGCGCGTCTTTCTCCATGAACAAAAAAAAAAAACCGCAGCGATTTGGGAAACGCCAAAAATCGCACGGCCAAAAAATCGTACGTCCGGTTGTGACCTAGGCTTAACCAAACCACAACACACTCCGTTACATGCAAAAATAACCACACAGCCTTAGATTAATAAACTTACCCCATCAGAAAGAGAAACGGCGCCTTGCACACATCAATGCCTCCGATGGAATGTAGTCCTAGAACGGTCCGTGTATCATCCGATCATTCAAGTATTCCATTCAATCTGGAAAACGAGGTTGCGGTTTTTTTTTGCTAGAAATGGTTATCTCCGATGTAAATACCGTGTGTCTGGTTGCTTCGCGGGGCTCCTCTGCGCTCTGTTTAGTAACTCATTCCATAGTGAAATCACACGCCTGTATGCAGTTAAGTAGCCACGAGCTCAGCTCGTATCATACAGCTGATTCGCGAAAAAAAAAAAAAAGACTTAAATCATCATGTGAATGGCCCATATGGTAATTTACCCACACCCCCCAGCAGGCTACAGTCCTAACAAAAACGAGACAATTTGCAACAAAAAATGTATGCTTTTCCAACAAAACAATCTATTATCTGAAATACTGATTGCATTCTTCAAGATCTCAACTTGCACATGATGGAAAAAAGCAAAAATCACAAATTTCGAAAAAAAATGCTTCTTTTGCGATTATCTCGGATTCGTTTCGACCGACATGTGTCTCTGGATTCGGTGAGGGGTCACATATGTCCAATGTTTCCTGATGCTGTCCAGCTAGCCTAAGAAAGTATATTTTGTAATTTTAACAATTATATTCCTGAGGCGGGTGGCACGGTGGTGTAGTGGTTAGTGCTGTCGCCTCACAGCAAGAAGGTCCTGGGTTCGAGCCCAGCGGCCAGCGAGGGCCTTTCTGTGTGGAGTTTGCATGCTCTCCCCGTGTCCGTGGGGGTTTCCTCCACAGTCCAAAGACATGCAAGTTAGGCTAATTGGTGGCTCTAAATTGACCGTAGGTGTGAATGGTTGTCTGTGTCTCTGTGTTAACCCTGCGATGACCTAGTGACTTGTCCAGGGTGTACCCCGCCTCTCGCCCATAGTCAGCTGGGATAGGCTCCAGCTTGCCTGCGACCCCATAGGACAGGATAAGCGGCTACAGATAATGGATGGATGGATTCCTGAGGCAAAAAATACAAACAGCACCACAAACAAACTCTCTACCATCGTTATTGGTAGGCCGATCGGTTCTGTCAATTATCTGCTATATCTGGTTTTGTATTTTCAAGTTCAAAAAGTACCCATTCATCCACATTTCTTTTGTTCGGCAAATACAGATGATCATCCAAGTCTTTCTATTTTATATTTGTTTGTATTCAAGTGTGAACTCACGAGACAGCTTTACATACTCAAATTCTCCACAAGTAGGAGAAAATAAATTTGATTTGAGCCAGCTGCTTATTTAAAAAAACAAAACAACCCTGCATCTAATCCCATATTGCCATCTAGTGGTCACTTTTGGCTAATACAACTTATATTTCTAAATTTGCACAAATAAAATACACACACCTCATTAAAAATTTCCAATCGTTTATTCTTTATTTAGTACCAAATTCCAAAATGTTAGAAAAAAGATCTATACAGATGTAATATCTAAAGTTTTTAATTTAAGAACGTTCCTCCATCCTTACACATCATGCCTCAGAGTCCTCCTCCTCCAGCGAAAATGAGCTCGAGTGCTGCTTGTAGGTCTCCGTCTGTAGCCTGGAGGGCTCGTAAAGCCAGTTCTTCATCTCTGATGCCCATATCTCTCAGCTGCTGCATCTGCGTCTGCCAGCGCCCCTACGGGACAAGAGAAGATGCAGCGTTCTAGTATGATCACTAAAAAGACCCATTCTCCTGCCAGTGTTTGTCGATGAAGATTGCACAGGTACATGTGCTTGATTTTACTCATTTGGGTGTCCGTAAAAATTTGAACCATATACTGTACCTCTAAGCCATTATTATCCATTAATTTTTTTTCCAAATTATGGAAATAGTCTACATTGGATATTTAAAAAAAAAAAAAAAAAGTGTACACACCCCGTTAAAATGATCGGTTTTTCTGATGTAAAAAAGGAGACCACGATAAATCATTTCAAAACTTTTCCCCACCTTTAATGTGACCTGTACAATTCTATTGAAAAACAAACAAAATCTGTTAAGGGGAAAAACAAACAAACAAACAAACAAACAAACAAACAAACAAACAAACAAACGTATAATAGGCTGGTTGCATAAGTGTGCACGCCCTTAAACTAATACTCTGTTGAAGCACCTTTTGATTTAATTACAGCATTCAGTCTTTTCGGGTCGGAGTCTATCAGCCTGCCACATCTAGACTTGGCAATATTTGCCCACTCTTCCTTGCAAAAGCACTCCAAATCTCTCAGAATGCAAGGGCGTCTCTTGTGCACAGCCCTCTTCAGGTCACCCCACAGATTTTCAATTGGATTTAGGTCTGGGCTCTGGCTGGGCCGTTCCAAAACTTTTTTGGGGTCATTGTCGTGCTGAAAGATGAAACTCCTCTTCATCTTCAGCTTTCTAGCGGACACCTGAAGGTTTTGGGCCAAAATTGACTGGTATTTGGAACTGTTCATAATTCCCTCCACCTTGACTAAAGCCCCTGTTCCAGCTGAAGAAAAACAAACCCAGAACACGATGCTGCCATCACCATGCTTCACCGTGGGTATGGTGTCCTTTTGGTGATGCGCAGTGTTGTTTTTGCACCAAACATACCTTTTGGAATTGTGGCCAAAAAGTTCAACCTTGGTTTCATCAGACCAGAACACATTTTCCCACATGCTTTTGGGAGAGTTGATGTATTTGTTTGCAAAATTTAACCAGGCCTGGATGTTTTTCTTTGACCCTACCTCATAGTCCAGACATATGGAGAATATAGGAGATTGTTGTCACGTGTAGTACACAACCAGTACTTGCCAGAAATTCCTGCAGCTCCTTCAGTGTTGCTGTCGGCCTCTCGGCAGCCTCCCTGACCAGTTTCCGTCTCGTCTTTTCATCAATTTTGGAGGGACGTCCAGTTCTTGGTAACGTCACTCAGGGGCAAAGACAGGTTTTTAATTTGGGCACCATGGCGAGCGTAGCGAGCCAAAAATTTTTTTTTTTTACTATTTTTGCGTGTGGCGTGCCGAAAATTTTTGATGTATCATTTTTAGTCATTTTTTTTAACCAATTATAAATATATCGAGCAATAAAAATAATAGAAATTACATAATCATGTGAAAGTATACGTAAAGTAGTGCTGTATCTAAAAAGTCAAAAGTTTTCTCCAACATTCTGAATAAATAAAAAAAGATAAAAATAGTTCAGGAATTTTTTATATGCATGAAAAATGGGAAACAATATGTAATATCAATCTATTTGCACAAGAGTATGGGCAGCAGAGAACTTTAAAATCTCAAACAGTGAAACAATAATGATCTAGAACAATCAAAATATCAAAAATATGACATATGTATCTGTCTAAGCTATTGATACATATAGAAAAAGCTAGAATATGTCAATTCAACAATATATCAATTAAAATAAAACAAGATATCAATATATAATATAACCACATAAAATAGTTTATAGTATGTCTTTACATATATTAATATTAGGTCCAGTAGTATAATTAGTATAACAGTCATTCAACAACACAATTAAAGTTATTACTCTTAGAATTATCACAAACCGACAGCCACGTGTTATCATGAATCGTTGAGAATTTCACAACATAAACAAAGGAAGTATATTTTACGACATTCAGACGTCAGAGACTCGGACACGGTTTACGGTAATCACTAGACGCATTTCATGTTCACTTCATGTTATGAAGTGACTGAACAACAAATTGAAATATATGCCAAAAAATGACATTTAACAATAATTTAAAAATATTTTGGGTTCTCCACCCTTATGAAACAGGATTTTTTCTTCTAATTTCAGTCCCCAAAGGATTTCGCGGGCCTTTTTTGTGATTGTTGCGGGCTAAAATGTCTGATGTTGCAGGGGTTTTTCCAAAAAACTGCGATGAAAGTTGCGGTGTTTTTTAGGTTTTTGTTGCGATTACATTGCGGGAGGAAGTGAAAGTTGCGAGAAATTGTTGCGATTTTCTCTTTTTGTGATTAAAATTGAGTGATATGTTAAATATTAAGTCATTACTGAAAAACTATTGATTAAAAAAACAGACACTGAGAAATGGTCCTATAAACAACTTTACCAATATAAAAGATTACCAGGACTAGAAAAATAGGCTTTACTTATCCAAATGCACCTGTTGGTTCAAAAGTTAAAGTGCAGAGAACCTCACAGCACAACATGAAGTTACCTTAAAATATAATATAAATGCCTCAGCTTTCATGTAAGAAAAAAAACTATTAATACTAGTACTGTGTGCAGGCAGTCTCTCCTGAAGACTAAATTAAACAATAATTATAAACTAATAAAATAAATGGCTCAGGCTTCATAGAAGAAAAAACAACAACAATTTGAACAGAATCTCACAGTATGATGCTGAAGCTGCCTCAACAATGGAAAATAAAATACCATTTTAGCAAAAATGTTGGCATGTATTAAGTAAAAAATAATGTCAAGTGCACACAGTCCTTCACTGTAAACATAACACACTTTCAGTAACAGAATTTAAGCCTATATAAACACTGACTCACACATCATGCAATGTTGCCAGATACTGCTGACGTTTTCCAGCCCAAAACCCGCCAAAATGCACTTAAAACCACCCAATCTGGCAACATTGCGCACATGCTGCTTCTCTTGAACGTATACACGGAAGTAAGGCGGAAGATAGTTTGTCGACGTCACCTCAAGACGACGCCAACGATTGGTCAAATTTGCGGGAAAGTTGCGGTGATTGGATATAATTGCAACACCGCCCTGAATTCGCGGGGATTGGTTGAATTTGCGTTGAAGTTGCAAATCGCAACATCGCAAAATCCTGGAGGGTCTGTAATTTGGGCAATTTTCGTATGTTCTATTTCGGGCCTTTTGACAAGCCTGTAATTTGGGCGCCGTTATACGGTATGTAATTGGGGCTGTATTTGCCCTTGACGTCACTGTTGTCCCATATTTTCTCCACTTCTTGATGACTGTCTTCACTGTGCTCCATGGTATATCTAACGCCGTGGAAATGTTTTTGTCCCCTTCTCCTGACTGATACCTTTCAACAATGAGATCCCTTTGATTCTTTGTAAGCTCTCTGGCTTTTGCTGGAGGATGCAACTGAGTAAATGTCTGAACTTTATTTGGGGTGAATCAGAGTCATTTTAATCGACGGCAGGTGTGAACCCGAAAAGACTGAATGCTGTAATTAAATCAAAAGGTGCTTCAACAAAGTATTAGTTTAAGGGTGTGCGCACTTATTTTTACATCAGAAAAACCTATATCATTTTAACCGGGTGTGTACACTTTTTATATCCACTGTATATACTTCCAGGAAACCCAGATAAGGTTGGAGAAAAGACTGATCAGAATGACTGCTTGTGTAGCAGGAAGTCTATTGTGCTACAATACAGAGCCTTTTGTTAAAGTATTCTGTTTCGGGCAGCTGTGAAAAGTTTCCTGTTTGAGTAACTGTTTAGCTTCATGTTGATTGTTTTCTTTTATTCCAGCTGAAATAAACTTCAAAATAAAGCTACGCGTGTGTGTGTGTGGGGTGCTCTTCTGGTTTTGCAAACCAGCCAACCCAATACAGTGCGTCATGTTTTGTTATAATCTAAATGTGACTCTATTCATGGAGATGTAAAGGTCAGTGGCACAATTACTGAAACCACTGCAGAGATGTACACAGGCCTCAGCAGGTACGTGTTGTCATGCAGACGGTGTCTGCGAGTGTGTGTTTCACCTGTAGAGGGGTCACTCTGGAAGCCTCCAGAGCCTGCTGCAGCGCCCGACTCAACACACTACTAGTGACAGGAGTCCCTGCTGCTGCTGCTGAAGAGCTGCCAGTGGACACATCCTGCAGAGAAAAAGGTGAAGAGGAGGCATGTGGAAGGCTTGGATATGAGCATCATACTACCAGTGCTGATCTTTATATGAGTCATACAGGTGCTGGTCATACCGGTATAATTAGAATATCATGAAAAAGTTGATTTATTTCAGTAATTCCAGTCAAAAAGTGAAACTTGTATATTATATTCATTCATTACACACAGACTGATATATTTCAAATGTTTATTTCTTTTAATTTTGATGATTATAACTGACAACTAATGAAAATCCCAAATTCAGTATCTCAGAAAATTAGAATATTACTTAAAGGAACAGTCCACCGTATTTCCATAACGAAATATGCTCATCTGAATTGAGACGAGCTGCTCCGTACCTCTCCGAGCTTTGCGCGACCTCCCAGTCAGTCAGACGCGCTGTCACTCCTGTTAGCAAAGTAGCTAGGCTCAGTATAGCCAACGGTATTTTTTGGGACTGTAGTTAGATGTGACTAAACTCTTCCGCGTTTTTCCTGTTTACATAGGTTTATATGACCAGTGACATGAAACAAGTTCAGTTACACAAATTGAAACGTAGCGATTTTCTATGCTATGGAAAGTCCGGGGGCGGCATGGTGGTGTAGTGGTTAGTGCTGTCGCCTCACAGCAAGAAGGTCCAGGTTCGAGCCCCGTGGCCGGCGAGGGCCTTTCTGTGTGGAGTTTGCATGTTCTCCCCGTGTCCGCGTGGGTTTCCTCCGGGTGCTCCGGTTTCCCCCACAGTCCAAAGACATGCAGGTTAGGTTAACTGGTGACTCTAAATTGACCGTAGGTGTGAATGTGAGTGTGAATGGTTGTCTGTGTCTATGTGTCAGCCCTGTGATGACCTGGCGACTTGTCCAGGGTGTACCCCGCCTTTCACCCGTAGTCAGCTGGGATAGGCTCCAGCTTGCCTGCGACCCTGTAGAACAGGATAAAGTGGCTACAGATAATGAGATGAGATGAGATGGAAAGTCCGCACTATAATGACAGGCGTACTAACACCTTCTGCGTGCTTCGGCAGCGCATTGATATGGAGCTCAGATATCAATGCGCTGCCGAAGCGCGCAGAAGGTGTTAGTACGCCTGTCATTATAGTGCGGACTTTCCATAGCACAGAAAATCGCTACGTTTCAATTTGTGTAACTGAACTTGTTTCATATCACTGGTCATATAAACCTATGTAAACAGGAAAAACGCGGAAGAGTTTGGTCGCATCTAACTACAGCCCCCAAAAATACCGTTGGCTATACTGAGCCTAGCTACATTGCTAGCAGGAGTAACAGAGCGTCTGACTGACTGGGAGGTCGCACAAAGCTCGGAGAGGTACGGAGCAGCTCGTCTCAATTCAGATAAGAGCATATTTCATTATGGAAATACGGTGGACTGTTCCTTTAAGACCAATACAAAAAAAGGATTTTTAGAAATGTTGGCCAACTGAAAAGTATGAACATGAAAAGTATGAGCATGTACAGCACTCAATACTTAGTTGGGGCTCCTTTTGCCTGAATTACTGCAGCAATGCGGCGTGGCATGGAGTCGATCAGTCTGTGGCACTGCTCAGGTGTTATGAGAGTCCAGGTTGCTCTGATCGTGGCCTTCAGCTCTTCTGCATTGTAGGGTCTGGCGTATCGCATCTTCCTCTTCACAATACCCCATAGATTTTCTATGGGGTTAAGATCAGGTGAGTTTGCTGGCCAATTAAGAACAGGGATACCATGGTCCTTAAACCAGGTACTGGTAGCTTTGGCACTGTGTGCAGGTGCCAAGTCCTGTTGGAAAATGAAATCTGCATCTCCATAAAGTTGGTCAGCAGCAGGAAGCATGAAGTGCTCTCAAACTTCCTGGTAGACGGCTGCGTTGACCTTGGACCTCAGAAAACACAGTGGACCAACACCCGCAGATGACATGGCACCCCAAACCATCACTGACTGTGGAAACTTTACACTGGACCTCAAGCAACGTGGATTCTGTGCCTCTCCTCTCTTCCTCCAGACTCTGGGACCTTGATTTCCAAAGGAAATGCAAAATTTACTTTCATCAGAGAACATAACTTTGGACCACTCAGCAGCAGTCCAGTCCTTTTTGTCTTTAGCCCAGGCGAGCCGCTTCTGACGCTGTCTCTTGTTCAAGAGTGGCTTGACACAAGGGATGCGACAGCTGAAACCCATGTCTTGCATATGTCTGTGCGTGGTGGTTCTTGAAGCACTGACTCCAGCTGCAGTCCACTCTTTGTGAATCTCCCCCACATTTTTGAATGGGTTTTGTTTCACAATCCTCTCCAGGGTGCGGTTATCCCTATTGCTTGTACACTTTTTTCTACCACATCTTTTCCTTCCCTTTGCCTCTCTATTAATGTGCTTGGACACAGAGCTCTGTGAACAGCCAGCCTCTTTAGCAATGACCTTTTGTGTCTTGCCCTCCTTGTGCAAGATGTCAATGGTCGTCTTTTGGACAACTGTCAAGTCAGCAGTCTTCCTCATGATTGTGTCGCCTACAGAACGAGACTGAGAGACCATTTAAAGGCCTTTGCAGGTGTTTTGAGTTAATTAGCTGATTAGAGTGTGGCACCAGGTGTCTTCAATATTGAACCTTTTCACAATATTCTAATTTTCTGAGATACGGGTCATTCCATGCCAAATCAAAAAATATCTGACAAATTTATGCTCGACCATCTCAGATTTCAATGAAATTTGGAGGGCTCAGAGATGCTATTAAAAGAAGTTAATCCCCAAAATTTGAGCTTCCTATCTCCAACGGTTTCAGAGATACTGGCATTTGAATTTTTCTATTTTTTTGTTTAAAACATACATATTTCAAAGTGTAACAATCTTTATTATGCAAGATAGAAACCTAAAATTTTGCACAGAGAGACTCAATGTCTTGTACTACAAGCTTCAACTTAGAATTTCAGTGGTCATTGTATATTAGATGGTGATTTTAACAAGGAAATTAAAAAGACAAATTTGCATTTTTTGCATTTTTAATTCATCCTGGAAGTTTGCCTGTGGCAGTAATGCTTAAACTAAGAATGTTATTCAAATCTACACAGAAATATCTACCAATTTCAGTTTTACCAAGTCTCCACTATTCCTAGTTTGTCTGTAATAGGGTTTTGAAATTCGCCGATTTCTAAAACATGCATTTTCAGTAGCATGGATTCCAATGTGGGATAGCAGTTAGGAACTTGTAAATTTTTTTCAGTAATCTCCTAGACCCATATTTTATATTTCCAAGTTTTTGTTCTGTGTCTCTCAAGTATTTCTGAGCTACAAGTGTTTAAAAAATCCATTTTTTCCAAATTCGAATTTTTGATATTATTTCCATTTTATTGATGATTAAGGACTGATAAATACAACTAAATGATTTGTATAGATAAGGAAACATTTTACTTGTGTTCATGTCACAGAAATATGGTTTTAAAAATATTATCATTTTGAAATAAGCTAAATAATATATGAACATTTCACATTTTTCAGTAAATATATATATATATATATATATATATATATATATATATATATATATATATATATATATATATATATATATAAAAACTAAAGTCAGTCAGTCATTTTTCATATAAAATCACTTAACTTACAATTTCTGTTGTATGTTAGTTTATGGCAGTCAGAATCTTTCTTTAGTCCAATTCCTATAGAACAGGGAGGAAGTTCAGCCATTTCTAGATGTCTAAGAAGAAACTCATTTATACTGATCTCAAATTGAAAGCAACTACAATTATATTCCCTAGTCAACTATTCAAAATATCCAATCCTTGCAAAGAAACACATTCAGTTAATAACATTGGTAAATTTTCTCAGTGCTCTGTATTACAATGTATTTAATATAATCCAAGCAATATAATGTTATCTGAACAAGTATGCAGTTTACAGACTCTAAAACTATAAGATATGAGCCACCTGTTCTGGTATCAAAGGTCACCTATTGTGCTGTGTTGATATTGATAAGGCTGGCTGTTGACTGGTACACAATAGCTGGTCATTGATTGCTAATGTTACACAGTCTTAGATTAAAATCAATTTACAAATAATTAATACTGAGCATTAATTGAAATTTTATTTAAAATTGAGATAGAAACATGTCTCCTAACCTACTTGAGCCTTACTGAAGCATTTATTAACCCTTAAATATCAGTTATATGAAAATATATCAAAAATTCGAATTTGGTGAAAATGGATTTTTTAAACCCCTGTAGTTTAAAAATACTTGAGAGACACAGAACAAAAATTTGGAAATATAAAATATGGGTCTTGGGGATTACTGAAAAAAATTTACAAGTTCCTAACTGCTATCCCACATTGGATTTCTTGCTACTGAAAATAGCATGTTTTAGAAATCGGCGAATTTCAAAACCCTATTACAGACAAACTAGGAATAGTGGAGACTTGGTAAAACTGAAATTGGTAGATATTTCTGTGTAGATTTGAATAACATTCTTAGTTTAAGCATTACTGCCACAGGCAAGCTTCCAGAATGAGTTAAAAATGCAAAAAAATGCAAATTTGTCTTTTTAATTTCCTTGTTAAAATCACCATCTAATATACAATGACCATTGAAATTCTAAGTTGAAGCTTGTAGTACAAGACATTGAGTCTCTCTGTGCAAAATTTTAGGTTTCTATCTTGCATAATAAAGATTATATTACACTTTGAAATATGTATGTTTTGAGCAAAAAACAAAAAAATCGAAAAATTCAAATGCCTGTATCTCTGAAACTATTGGTGATAGGAAGCTCAAGTTTTGGGGATTAACGTCTTTTAATAGTATCTCTGAGCCCTCCAAATTTCATTGAAATCTGAGCTGGTCGAGTATAACCTCTTGTTGATTTGGCATGGAATGACCCATACTGAATTTGGGGTTTTCATTAGTTGTCAGTTATAATCATCAAAATTAAAAGAAACAAACACTTGAAATATATCAGTCTGTGTGGAATGAATGTATACATTATACAAGTGTCACTTTTTGACTGGAATTACTGAAATAAATCAACTTTTTCATGATATTCAAATTACATGACCAGCACCTGTACTTGTAGATCTTTTAATGAAAATGTCTTTGAAATTGGAGTCAGTCTTTAATAATGCCAACGATCATAGTCATCAGGATTCTACCTAGGTCTTTTCAGCGTATCGGGCCAATACACAATCTTTCCTTGCCGCTACGCCCACAATATTGCCGGCACGCCTGTAAAAGTTGCCGCTACACGAATAAAAAGACTTATCAAGATTGAAAATGTGGCCTTTTGTTTAATTTTCTCTTGCTATCCCAGTGCAGCGGCGACGGCACGCTGCGCCGCCATGCGAACGCTCTACATTCGGACATACTCACTTCCCCGTCCACATAAGCGCCCAGTGCAGAGCTGCCCGAGTCGTTCCATGTGGAAAGTCACTGATCATGCTAGTCCGGTTTACCTCCTTCCTTATGCTGTGTGCACGGTGTTAAGAGGCGCTTACGCACCATACACGTAATACCCCGAGTTAGATCAGGATGATCATGTTTTGTAATTGAATGGCTGAAGCTGAAAATAAAGCAGATGCTTGGTGAACATGAACTGGTTGTTTTATTGTTATTCCATAAACGTGTCACTAATATAGCAATTTTTGGCCAAAAAACCCCCCACACAACTCTCACTGATATTACCAAAAAAGAGTGACTTTCAGGGAGGCCTGCAAGTGCCAGGAAATGCACTAGAATGCATCTCTGAGCATGTAGAACCCGTGGGGGCTCTAAGGCGGCCCCGGAACCCCTGGCTGTTATAACTGGTGCCACTACGCTGATATTTTGGTCTCGTTAGAACCCGGAGTCATGTTGTAGATAACACAAATTTCCTTCGACTCGTCAATAATCCACCATTTTGTCTGCATTTTGCTTTGACTACACTAGCTGTGGCTTTCAGTTAGATAAAAATGGCATGTATACTCACTAAGCACTTTAATAGGAACATCTGTACAGCTGCTCATTCATGCACTCAATTATCCAATCAGGATACAATTGGAAACTCGGATATTTTCGCTACGTTCACACTGCAAGGCTTAATGCTCAATTCCGATTTTTTTGTGAAATCCGATTTTTTTGTGAGGTCGTTCACATTAACAAATATATGCGACTTGTATGTGATCCTCAGTATGAACGAAAAGCGACCTAAAAGTGTTCCGCATGCGCATTGTAGGATACGACGACGTCACACGCAGTGAGCATGGCCAGTGTTTACGGAAGTAAAACCGCCCGGTTGCGGTATGACCCATCCAATCTAGCTTGAATAGCTGTATCCCCCCAAATGGAAATCAGCTCCCTAACCTCTGCGTCCTTCCATTGAGAAGATTCAGAACCTTCACAGCCCGAAGTGTCCCTCGCATTGATGTCATGCGCAGGGGCGCAGATACGTTTTTTGAACTGGGGGGGACAAAGCTGCCAGCAAACCAACCCCAACCCCGATATGCCTGTCAAACTTGTTGTGGGTTACTATAGCAACCAAGCTCGAGCTCGCAACCTGTGCAGTCTGCGCAGCTCAACCAACCGAATATCAGTCTTTGTTTTGTTTTATGTGAGTTGTTGCAACTATGTATACACTGCCGTGCACCTCAATAAACCGAATGGTAATTAGTCTTTTGATTTTTCCATGAGGTTTGCCTTATGCAAAGTGGGGGGGACCGAACGAAGTGAATTTAAATCTGGGTGGGACAAATCCCACCCGTCCCACCCTCTATCTGCGCCCGTGATTATGCGCCATGTTGTTGTAACTTTTTTTTGAGAGACCCGCCGCCTACTTCAGCGCAGAATAGTGACGTTTGTGGCTTGTTGATGACGTGTAAGTCGGATGAATGCGACCTGGCGGTTCAGACTGAAGTCGCATATGAAAAGAGCGGATAGGAATCGGAATTAGGACCACATATCCAAACGGCCTGGGTCGGATTTGAAAAAATCGGATCTGTGTCGTTCATATTGTCAATAAAAGATCGGATACAGGTCACATATGGGCGAAAAGATCGGATTTGAGTAACTTCAGCCTGCAGTGTGAACGTAGCCTTAGACAGTCAAAGTTTTTTTTTTTTAAAACAGGCAACCAGGCCATGTGTTTTCAATCTTTAGCCATCTAAGTTTTTGGTGAACTTGTGCCCAACGTAGCCTCGGATCCCTGTTGTGGGCAGACAAGAGTGTGACCTGATGAGGTGAGGTTATTTTCTGCTGTTTGAGTCCATCTGCCTGAAAGGGATCCTCCAGCGGGTTGATTTTCAAACTTATTTTATTTTATGTAAAATTAGTCCTAGACTTCAAAAATCAGACTTTCATTTTCAGAGACCAAACAGTTCTCTAGTTGTCTCAAACACACTTTCTGTAGATCATGTGGGGGGGATTAATAAAAAAAAAAAAAAAAAAGATTTTGCAGCACAAGGTCTCATGTCTGATCCAGTTTCTGTCGGTGGCCCTCTGTTCCAGCTGAGCAAACACACTTTGCATTTTCTCTGTGGAAATGCAGTCTAGCTCCAGCTTGTGCTCTCTTTTTAGCATCATTGTAGCCTTTATATGCTACAAAATGAGGCATATTTATCTAAAAACTGATAAATTTGGTAAAAATACTTGTAAAACTACGACGTAAACAGAGACTCTAAACAGCTGAATTGCTCCAAGCGAGTGCTACCTGATGTCATCGTATACGCCACCACGGCAGGAAGTCCATCCGGTATACTAAAAAAAAAAAAGCGTTTTTCTCGACAACTATTTGGTCTCCGAAAATGAAAAGTTTGATTTTTGAACTCTATGGCTACTTTTACATAAAATAGACTTGAAAATCAATCCACTGGAGGATCCCTTTAAAGTGCATATCACGGGTAAATTCAGGAGCAAGATCAATGTAATTCTCCTATTTTAAATTAAACTTGTGAAATATCTGTAACATTTTGCGCTTTTTTTTTTTACCTTGTGCAATACCAGAAAAATTCAGTTGAAATCAAGCCATTTGAGGCGAATTGGTCCGCCTCTGGAAAAAATTAGCATTTGGATTTCCCGGGAAACATTGATTTTCGTGACGTCATCTGCGGGACGCCTCCTTCTGAATCCTACGTCAGCGCTGGTTTGTTGATGAGAAAACGACCTGGTGGTTTCCTGCAAATTTCTTCAACGTTACTGCGTAATTATTAAAATGGTTAACAGATGTATCATAGGAGGGTGTAGCAACACCAATCTTGATGGGATTAGTACCGTACTCATCGTTTTCCAAAAGACCGGACAGTGAGAGAGAAATGGGAACGCTTGGTCTACACAGGCTGTGCACTGAAACCGTGCAAAGCTCTCGCAGCCTGCTGGCGGTTCCGCACGTGACGTCACGAATCTGGCTCCAGACTCCCTTGGGATTTTTCCAGACGCGTTTCGTTATTTTATTTTTTTCTGCTGTAGACAGATGGCCTTGTGCAAAATTACCCTTCTGGATGAGTGTGTAAAGGGACATACTTTCATATTAAAAAAAACGAAATTGGTCCAGGATATGCACTTTAAGGTTCAATGCTTTTCTATATTTTTTTTTTTGCGTGCATGTTCGTTCCTGTTAGCTCAACCCAGTCTGGCCATTCTCCTCTGACCTTGTATGCAGTCTTGTAGTCGAGTCACTGAACCTCGAGTCCAGTCTCGAATCCCCAGTGTTCAAGTCTGAGTCAAGTCCAAATCATTTAAAAAAAAAAATTTGAGTCCACTATTGATCCGAGTCGAGTCCGAGAACAAGACTGTTTTAGCGCCATTAACATTAGTTTGTTCCTGAACATGACGTATGAACAGGTGAATGTGCTTCTCTTTGTCAGGGAGTGTGAAGTATTCCGTCAGAGATGGTTGGGAGACGGATGTAAGTGCAGAAGGTGTGTTTATTAATACGAGTGAAGACATATACAATCCAGAACGGCAGGCAAAATCGTAAAACAGGCAGTAGGTCGAGCGAGGCACAAACAGGCTATCGTAGACTCGGTAAAATCAAAGATGAACAACAGGAAATCAGGAAACCAAACAAGGAAATAAGGCTCGGTAATGTATCAATACTGCGCAAAGTAAATGTGTTTTCACAGTTTTTATATAGGTGCACTGATTTCGCCTTAATCCTGCGAAGGTGCGAGTTGTTTACGGCGCGCGCGAGAGTCCGCTTGGTGCACGCGCTGTCCGGAGCGCGCCCAAGAGTCTATCTGATGCACGTGGCAAGGCACACAAGTGTGACACTCTTGCACGAAATTAGTACAAAAATTCATGTAGATATTTATATCTTATGCCAAATTATGGCGGCATGTTACAAAAAAAATAAAGAAAAAAATCCGAGTCCTCGTCTCCAATTTACGAGTCCAAGTCATCTATGTTATGCATTCCTCTGCTCCATATAATTGGCTGGCTGTATAAGTGCATGAATAGGCAGGTGTTTTAACAAAATGGCTGATGATTGTATGTTTGTTTAATGATACAGTAACCGTTTGTGTGCACACATATGCTAAGACTTACTTGGCCACCCAGAATGGGTGTGACTGCATTGCTTTCTGGTGTATTAGCTAGAGCTAGCGCTGTAGCTAGCTCACTCTGAGTGATGGGTCGAGGCCCTGTAGCTCCACCGCTGCTCAGGTTGGTTGGAGGTCTCGGGCGCTGGGACGAACCTGCACGACTTCCCTGGTGCAAGACAGAGTCCATGGGATTAAAATAATTTGATGAACTCCTGAGAAATCATTTCTAGCCAGTCTAATATACTAAAATACTGTACGTGTTTAAGCGTTTTAATACATCATAAAGCTTCAATAAGGAAAGAATCAAACAACATAACATGCCGTTATAGGAAAATACGGAGGCGTTTATTGAAAATCGCGCGCGCTGATAGTCTGAATTTCTTGACCAATTTCTCGAGAATCACCTCGAGCGACTCGACAAAATGGCTGTCAATCGCTTTGTCGCCGTAAGTGAGGAAGAATGAGAAATTATGAAAGAAAACGCTGTTCCTAAAGGCACTAAAGATGCTACGAAGTTTGGTCTGAAACTATTCAAATGCAAGGTGGGATTGGGAATTATTTTATCCATTTCAAAAAGTATCTGATGCGACTCGGTGTAGATAAGTGACAAATCTGCGCCGCACCGTTATCCCATTTGCATGCTGCTTTTGAAGATGGAAATAAAAGATTTTTTTAAAATACGACTGAAAATATATATACACTACCGTTCAAAAGTTTGGGGTCACTTTGAAATGTCCTTATTTTTGAAAGAAAAGCACTGTTCTTTTCAACGAAGATCACTTTAAACTAATCAGAAATCCACTCTATACATTGCTAATGTGGTAAATGACTATTCTAGCTGCAAATGTGTGGTTTTTGGTGCAATATCTCCATAGGTGTATAGAGGCCCATTTCCAGCAACTCTCACTCCAGTGTTCTAATGGTACAATGTGTTTGCTCATTGCCTCAGAAGGCTAATGGATGATTAGAAAACCCTTGTACAATCATGTTAGCACAGCTGAAAACAGTTTAGCTCTTTAGAGAAGCTATAAAACTCACCTTCCTTTGAGCAGATTGAGTTTCTGGAGCATCACATTTGTGGGGTCGATTAAATGCTCAAAATGGCCAGAAAAATGTCTCGACTATATTTTCTATTCATTTTACAACTTATGGTGGGAAATAAAAGTGTGACTTTTCATGGAAAACACAAAATTGTCTGGGTGACCCCAAACTTTTGAACGGTAGTGTATTTTTAAAATAATGACCTGTGCATTGATACCAAAACAATTATCCGCCTCAGGTTCAGTGAATAATAACCTGGACTTCACTGAGGCTTTGGCGAATAATTGTTAAATAGCCAACAACGAGGTGGTGTGATTTTCCTCTCATCAGCTCATCCCAAAGAGTTTTTTTATTCTTATACCACAGCAATTTGCCAAGGATTACAATTATTATTATTATTATTTTTTAAAAAGCCATCATAATTTATCCACTTACAGTTGCATTTAAAGGTCTGGATGCTTTCTTCGCACTCTCTCATTTACGAACAAATACAAATCTATGCACTGGAGAGGTAAACGAGAAGATTCTATGGTCCAAAAACATGTTTATGGACCTTACTGTATAGATCACAAGAATAAGCATTACTGTGAGTAAGAGGTCTTGGATTAAATATCGTGATCAAATACTGTATCCGTCAGTCGGAATTTGGACGCATGGAGTTTTTCCAAGTATAGGCAATTAAATAAGGACTAAAATGCATTTAACACGATTCCAATAAAAACCTAATTAACAGAATTTAAGGATTCTTTGCTTAGAATCTTAGATTTTACTCTCAGTCACTCTAAATGAAGAAGCAGCAGCAGCCTTTGTCACAGGCACACTCAAGCACAGTGAAATTCCTCCTTTGCATTTAACCCATCTGAAGCAGTGAACACACACACACACACACACACACACACTAGAGCCCTGCACTCCCGCGGGACCCGACGCAAAGCAGTGCGGCGCGGGACAAATTTTGAAAGCTCATTGCATGCACGGGCGGGAGGGGGAGTGCACAATGCGGGCGCGGGCGGGAGAGGTGATAAGCTGCAGTCCCGCTAACTAAAAACGTGTTTAAAATAAAATTTATAAATTATTAATTTATGTCTATCGTATATAATTTGTGCTGGATATTTAATTTGGCATTAATAAAAACATTTTAAGATGCCTAAATTTGCGGACGTGGTCTAATCTCGCGTACGTTTCCGATTCCTTTCCGCTCTTCCGTGTTTGAGATCTCCGATCATGGCAGAAGAGCAGAGCTCCTCTAGTGAAGCTCACAGTGCTTCAGAAGTAAGTGCTGCTTTAAAAAGAGGTACATTTACCGTTAAAAAGTCAAGAGTATTAGTCCTAAGTATTAAAAAGTATTTAAAAAAGTATTAACTAGTATTAAAAAGGACTGTGTATCACACAGATTGTTCAATTTAAAGCGAGAAATAGACAGTGTATAATCTGAGGAGCTGGTTGTGGTTGCGCAGCACTTCATATGAGAGGAGAATGAAATCACGGTTGGAATCATAACGCCACAGACTCGGAAGTGGGAGTGCGAGTGCGCAAAGCGAGAGCTGTCAATCAAAGCGAGAGCTGTCAATCATGAGCGCATGCAGCGCTCAACTTGGAATGTGTCAGCAGGATGTCAGAGTCTAAACAATAAACTTACAATAAATGAAGGATCGGTCAGTGGAGAGCTCAGCTAAGCTCAGCATGTTTAATTCCCCAAGCCAATGACAAGAACTTTCGTGAGAAATAACGCGAACGTCTGCATCATGCGGGATTTGCGGGCAGGAGCGGGACAAAATATGGCAGGCGCGGGCGGGAGCGGGACTGAAAATCATAATTCTTTGCAGGAGCGGGACTGCGCAATGCGGGAGCGGGCGGGAGCGGGACTGAAAATTCTGTCCCGCGCAGACCTCTAACACACACACACACACAGAACAGTGGGCAGCTATACTACAGTGCCCGGGGAGCAGGTGAAGGTTAGGTGCTATACTCAAAGGCACTTTAGCCCAAGGCCACCCCATGTTAACCTAACCACATGTCTTTGGACTGTCCGGGAAACCAGAGCACCCGGGGAACATGCAAACTCCACACAGAAAGGCCCTCGTCGGTCGCTGGGATTGAACCCAGAACCTTCTTGCCGTGAGGCGACAGTGCTAACCACTACACCATCGTGCTGCCAAATGAGTGCTTTATTAAAGGTGAGTGCACTTGTTCAGTGAAGCACTTGTTATACGACACTGTCAGTATCAAGAGTAAGAAAAATATATGCTGTGTGCTATGAATAATAATTAAAACTAGATCGATACTGGGACTAAAGTCACAGTGATTTGTGCTAGCTACTTAAGTACACTTTGAGGTTTTTTTCGGAAACTTATGACTTTACTACATTTGAAAGGTTAAATATCGTACTTTTCACTCCACTACATTTCTATCAAGGTCCTCGTTACTATGAAGCAGCTTTGAAAGTGGATGTTTTTTCCGTTTCTAAAACGTGATCGGTTTTTTCACAGGTGACACCGAGACAGCCTGTTAGTAATCACTAGGGTCACGTCACGTCCACAGGCTGTATAAAATCAAGTTCAGTGATTTCTCAGCAGCATTATTTAACACGATCAGTTGGCAGAATGGAAGGACGCGGTTCTTCTGGAGAATACACGCGCTCATGGATTTACCTAGAACCCATGTTTCAGTTTTCTGAAAGGATTAACGATTCGTTTCGTTTGAAACGTTTGCTGAAAACGAACCACATTACGGCCTACAAAAACGCGCCATCCAACCTGCGGAAGCATATTGAGGTACATAAACGATTTATTCCAAGACAAAGCTTGCAACAAAGTTGTCTGTGCTTTTAGAGCGAGCGATAACGCTGCAATAACTATGCAGTCTGGTTAGTCAAATGACTTTCTATAGATTTGCCCGCCAAGTTGCCATCGCCTTGTCCGCGGCTAACGTTTACACATAGCTAGCTAACTTGGATACTGTTAGTTAGCTAGCATGTAAAAACGGAGTTACGCTAACATGGATAACATTAACTTATCTGAAGTCCTTTCAGAAATATGTTTGAGCAGAATCTTGCCAAATAAACAGAATGGAGAAATCTTTCTTTTCTAGTAACGTTAGCTACCCAATATGATTTGGAGTTTGAAAAGAATTGGCTAGCATGTCAGGTGGCGTTTCACTGACTAGCTAGCGTAACGTTAAACCATCATGATGGCATGGCATGGGTTCATTTTGTGAATTCACATTTCTGTCTTTGGTAACAGTATTAGGTTTTGTAAGGCCCCGGTCATACCGCCCGAACTTTGCTGGAGCGTTCCTTGAACGGTAGGGAGGGGGGGCCGAATTTCGACAACGCTAGTCACCGCGCACAAAATGGGAAAAAAATCGAAAACACGGGCGTTGGCTTAGCGGTGCACCGCTGAAGCCGGCATTGCTTTAGCGTTGGTTTAGCGGTAGCGAGCGTTGGTTTAGCGGTGACGCGAGCGTTGGTATAGCAGCGTTCTGCACATGCGGGCTTTGGCTCAGCGGGGGTTTAAAGTTGGTTTAGCGGCATACCGCTTGTGACTACGGAGCTGAACGGATCGTTTTGATACAAGTTCTGATAGATTTTTGATAGAAGCTCCACCATCAGCTTGTCATACAGTCCCGCTCCGACACCTCTATACCAACGCCAAACCAAAGTTCATCGCCGCCATGGATAGCTGCTTCAACGCCCAACACTGTTCCAGCAACCCCGTGTCCGCTCGTAAAACGCTTACAACCGCTCCACCGAAGTTTGTGCAACATTTAATCGCCGCCCGGGCAACGCTGGCGAAGCAGCGGTGGTCCAGCGTTCAAGATTTCTGTGTTGGCCTAGCGGACCCAAGCGTCCACGAACTTGCATCTAGCGGTGCCAAACTTTGACTGGCCGTTGGTGGAGCGGGGGTGAACTTTGCCGGGGCGGAAAATTGCCCCCTCCTCACCGCTCGCAATATTTTGTGCAGCTCAAAACTTTCGGAGCGGTAGGAGGGCCCCTCGAGAAACATCAGCGGTGGCCGAGCGTATACGGCGTTGCTTTAACGGGGGCCAACTTTTGTGAACGGTTACGAGCGGTGATGAATTTTTTTCACCGCTCCAGGAACGCTCCAGCAAAGTTCGGGCGGTGTGACCGGGGCCTAAGCGTTGTGGCGATAATACAACGATGCGTTGACAGAAAATGTACTTTAAATACTTGAGTATTTTTGGTCTTTTTTCACCTTTATTGGATAGGACAGTGTAGAGACAGGAAATGAGCGGGAGAGAGAGACGGGGAGGGATCGGGAAATGACCTCGGGCCGGAATTGAACCCGGGTCCCCGGATTTATGGTATGGCGCCTTATCCACCTGAGCCACGACGCCCCCAAAAATACTTGAGTATTTTTAAAAGCAAGTACTTCAGTACTTTAACTTAAGTAAAAAAATTGACTGGACAACTTTCACTTGTATCGGAGTCACATTTGACCAGTGGGATCTGTACTTTGACTTAAAGGGATAGTTCGGGATTTTTGACATGAATCTGTATGGCATCCCCATCAATAGTGTCGTGCAAACACACTGACTTACCCCTGACAGCATCCTGTGAGTCCAGTTCTTGTCCAGTTTTGGTCCAGACGAAAGTAGTCCGGCAAGTTTGTTGGGGTCACGAAAGTAAAACGTTTTTCGTCTCAAAACAGTACGTGTTCAAAAGAGTGATACATTTGCATCACAAAACCGTTGCCAAATAAAAAGTCAGACCTCGAACTCGCTTGGCACTATTTTCTCTCCCTCGGTATCACTGCGCGCTGTCATGTTGACATCTGCGCAGGAATCAACACCTTTCCCATTGTTTGGCAGTGATCAGGAGTTCAGATCAGCGGCGCTAACAAGCTAATTTGAGAGCAAGAACAGCGACAAATTTATCACCTTCTATAACCTATACAATAATATATTTGTGAAAATGGTGCGCACTTGCGACTATCCAGGCTGTAGCAACAAAGATGTGGCTGAATCTCCGCACACATTTCACCGTCGTAGTCAGACATGTTGTCGCTAACTTTGCTAGCAGTAAACAATGTAGTGATGTGTCGGTCGCGAACGATCCGGTTCAAAGAGCCGGCTCTTTGAAGTGAACGACGGGAGCCGGCTCTTCGGTGGGAGCCGAGTTGGGGAGCCGAATTAGTTTTTTGTCCTTAGGTGCCTCAGAGAGAGAGAGAGAGAGAGAGAGAGAGAGACAGAGTTCAGCTCAGCTGAAGGATGATTGTCTATTTGACAACCATGATCATTGTTTTGTTGCCGTGAATTCCTAAAGCTCATGATATAAATTGTCGCTCATAAATTGACAGGTTCGGTCGGCAACCGCCTTGGCATGGCCAGATTAATCTGCGGTATACAACGAGACAGCAGTCATTATAACAGGAGCATATTTGCTGTTCCAGCGGCTTCTCATTACTGGTGGAGCAGAGTGCGGCACTTTTTTCTCTTTTTACATGCGCTCAAGGTGTCACATATTTTGTTGCACATTGTTCTGTGTTTGTTACGCTACGTTCACACTGCAAGGCTTAATGCTCAATTCCGATTTTTTTGTGAAATCCGATTTTTTTGTGAGGTCGTTCACATTAACAAATATATGCGACTTGTATGTGATCCTCAGTATGAACGAAAAGCGACCTAAAAGTGTTCCGCATGCGCATTGCAGGATACGACGACATCACACGCAGTGAGCATGGCCAGTGTTTACGGAAGTAAAACCGCCCGGTTGCGGTATGACCCATCCAATCTAGCTTGAATAGCTGCATCCCCCCAAATGGAAATCAGCTCCCTAACCTCTGCGTCCTTCCATTGAGAAGATTCAGAACCTTCACAGCCTGAAGCGTCCCTCGCATTGATGTCATGCGCAGGGGCGCAGATACGTTTTTGAACTGGGAGGGACAAAAAACTGGGGGGGGACAAAGCTGCCAGCAAACCAACCCCAAACCCCGATATGCCTGTCAAACTTGTTGTTAGTAACCATAGCAACCAAGCTCGAGCTCGCAACCTGTGCAGTCTGCGCAGCTCAACCAACCGAATATCAGTCTTTGTTTTGTTTTATGTGAGTTGTTGCAACTATGTATACACTGCTGTGCACCTCAATAAACCGAATGGTAATTAGTCTTTTGATTTTTCCGTGAGGTTTGCCTTATGCAAAGAAAGACAGCATAGACCTTTTTTTTCCTCCCTATAAGTGGGGGGGACCGAACGAGGTGAATTTAAATCTGGGTGGGACGAGTCCCACCCTCTATCTGCGCCCGTGATTATGCGCCATGTTGTTGTAACTTTTTTTGAGAGACCCGCCGCCTACTTCAGCGCAGAATAGTGACGTTTGTGGCTTGTTGATGACGTGTAAGTCGGATGAATGCGACCTGGCGGTTCAGACTGAAGTCGCATATGAAAAGATCGGATAGGAATCGGAATTAGGACCACATATCCAAACGGCCTGGGTCGGATTTGAAAAAAATCGGATCTGTGTCGTTCATATTGTCAATAAAAGATCGGATACAGGTCACATATGGGTGAAAAGATAGGATTTGAGTCACTTCAGCCTGCAGTGTGAACGTAGCCTTAAAATAATTTCCAACTTTGCTTCATAGTTTCTTAGGCCTGATTTATACTTCATAATTTATTTTGTGGCATTTTGTTCAAGGTCGAGTGTGAAATAAAGCCATAAAGGATAAACAGTTGATGTCTTCTGTGTATTTTATATTGGTAATATAACACAGTTTTGCATTATGTTTGTGAGAAAATAATTTATTAATTGGTAAGTAAGTTTTATTTCTATAGCTAGAACATTGTTACACTGCTATACTTTACAAAGCTTTACAATGGCTACAAAAACTAAAAAATAAAATGGAAAACATCCTATTGATAAAATATAAATAATAATGTAATTAATTAACTAGTTAATTGCAGCAATTAAATCAAAAATAAAATCTCAGGAGCCGTTTGGGAGCCGAAAGAGCCGGCTCCTTATAGTAAGAAGAGCCAAAAGAGCCGGCTCCCGAAAAAGAGCCGAAATTCCCATCACTAAAACAATGAATGAAACAGCCGTGGCTGTCACCTGGCGGCAGCGCGCAGTGATAAGAAGGGAGAGAAAATAGTGCCAAGCGATTTCGAGGTCTGACTTTTTATTTGGCAACGGTTTTGTGATGCAAATATATCACTCTTTTGAACACATACTGTTTTGAGACGAAAAACGTTTTACTTTCGTGACCCCAACAAACTTGCCGGACTACTTTCGTCTGGACCAAAACTGGACAAGAACTGGACTCACAGGATGCTGTCAGGGGTAAGTCCGTGTGTTTGCACGACACTATTGATGGGGATGCCATACAGATTCATGTCAAAAATCCGAACTATCCTTTTAAGTAATGAAGTTGGGTACTCTGTCCACCTCTGGCTCTTACAAACCGGGACGTCGGGTCACCGTACCCTATAGATCCGGGACGGTAAGAGATAAAGAATGGCGCTTAGTAAGGAAAAACATCCCATTTTTCATGGATCATTCCGGTTCGGTGATCCAGATCAGCACCAAAAGTCATAGCAGTGTAATTCAGCCCAGACGCATTCTTCCTGTGAAATTTGGTGATTGGTTGAAAACTGAGGGAGAAATAGCATCCAAAAAAGAAAAAAAAAAAGTTAGGATAATAATACTACTACTAATAATAATCCTGAGTGAGAGTAACAATTTGCACTACCACTGGTAGCGCAAATTAAAAAAAAAATCACCACAAGCATTTCGCCGTTCACACAGCTCTATTGATTCCTTCAATTATTAATCCTCGAATATTTAACCCTGAACCCATTTCTTGAAGTTTAATCAAAAATCTTAATAAAGGGTGTAAAGACTTGACTGCTTGTGGATATATTACAAAGTGCATCACAGGACCTACAAAATGTATTCCAAATTTACAGGACATTTTCTAACAGACGGCAATTTCTATTTATTTAATCAAACACAGCAGATTTGAAGTGTTTTCTAGTTTTGCAAATATTTAATTATCCATCTGTTTTAATGTTGTGGTATGAGTGCTTTGTATCGTTCTCAGGACAGTTGTTAGAGTTTGCAGGAAAGACAGTATGGGGTAAAGTATTAAATACAACCGAAGGGGAAAAAAAAAACCCAACTTACAGATTGGAAATCATCTTCATCGTCAGACATTCCCTCAAACAGAAATCCTCCTGTCAGAGACAAAGAATAAGGAAAGCCTCATAAATATGTGGATAGAATTCATTCATATTTAACCACAGTGCTGTGGAATTCTCAAATCTGGTTGGTCAGAAGGTGTTGATTATTGTTATAGAACTGCAGCTCTGACAGTAGTTCCAGCTGCAAGACAAATTTAGATTAATGCTCTCACTCGAATACATTATTGGATCTATAACAACTTACACAAGGACTTGTATAGTGGATGCTAGATATACCGTAGCGCCCACTATACAGATTTTAACAATGTGTTATGTAGCAAAGGAAAACGACTAAGTACTGATATGAAGCTTTCTGTAAGGAGACGTTTATCTAATGTTCATTTAACACTAACGAACTATAAATGGATCAAAAAGCAGGGACTTCAAAGTTTGGGAGAATAGCAGGGTACAAATAATTTACAGCAGGGTGCAAAATGGCAAAATGTCTGCCAGCGGCAGACATAATGCACGCAAAGCGTGCAGGGATGGATGGATGGATGGATGGATGGATACATATGCAAGTACGAATTTTTCATGGGGCGGGATGGTTTGGAACAGGCCATCTAAAATTGGGATAACATTTACCCGGGACGGGTATTTGAGGCGGATTCGTCTAGCTTAAGCTTGATTAGCGTTGTTACGCACGCCAGTGTTTCCCACAGAAATTTTGGAGACTACGGGGGCAAGCCATGAGGGAGGCGCGGGGGTTGTTTAAAATTGAGTGATATGTTAAATATTAAGTTATTACTGAAAAACTATTGATTAAAAAAAACAGACACTGAGAAATGGTCCTATAAACAACTTTACCAATATAAAAGATTACCAGGACTACAAAAATGCAGAAAAATAGGCTTTACTTATCCAAATGCACCTGTTGGTTCAAAAGTCAAAGTGCAGAGAACCTCACAGCACAACATGAAGTTACCTTCAAATATAATATAAATGCCTCAGCTTTCATGTAGGAAAAAAAACTATTAATACTAGTACTGTGTGCAGGCAGTCTCTCCTGAAGACTAAATTAAACAATAATTATAAACTAATAAAATAAATGGCTCAGGCTTCATAGAAGAAAAAAAAACAATTTGAACAGAATCTCACAGTATGATGCTAAAGCTGCCTAAACAATGGAAAATAAAATACCATTTTGGCAAAAACGTTGGCATCCATTAATTTCTCGTATTAAGTAAAAAAAAAATATGTTGCCAGATACTACTGACGTTTTACAGCCCAAAATATGTTCAAAACCCGCCAAAATGCACTTAAAACCGCCCAAATTGGGCGGGAAACCCCCCAATCTGGCAACACAGGCGGCAGTAATGGCTGCACTCATGTCGAGGATGTAAACACAGTTGACACGGCAACGGACATACATGACATAGTGGATGTAATTTACGTTCACAACTTTTTTTGCTGTCAGAAATATTTAATATTAAATTTTGTGACTCAACTGACAATAGCCGGCGATTTGCCGCCGGTGACCGGCTACTTTTGAGACCGCTGAAAAAGTACACAAATATAAAATCACTGGCAAATTGTAGGAATAAAATGCCATGGGACATGCTGCTCTGGGAAAATGATCAATTCCGAGTGCTAACAGCGGCAAATCCGCTTTACGTTGGGATGCAACACACCACACCACATTATCTCGTCTTAGATTATTTTCCTTTTACAGCATGCCCTGCTGTGTTTATTTTATTTCTATACTCTTATACCACAGGTTATGCGACTTGACCCCCTCAGAACACACGTATTTAACACAAGGTTTATAATAACCTGGCATTTCACTGTAGGAACTAGCAGGGGCGTTGTGGGAGGAGCTTGTATTTGATTGGCCAGGCATGCTGCTCGTCACAGAGTGGAGGATCAGGATGATGGCGTTAACCAGCGCCGGATGAGAACGAACCAACCTGGAGGAAAAACACAGAGGCCATTAGTGTTGTATCGTTACTTTAATGATTTTACAGCAGGGAATAACAAATTACAATTTTACAAAAAAAAATAATACAAATAACAGGTGCTGATGGGAGCCTGGAAACAGGAATAAATTTCCCTTAGATAAAGGCGTCCGAGAAACAAAATAGATAAATAAATGAGACCGTCAACGACGGCATACAGTGGTGCTTGAAAGTTTGTGAACCCTGAGAATTTTCTATATTTCTGCATAAATATGACCTAAAACATCAGATTTTCACACAAGTCCTAAAAGTAGATAAAGAGAACCCAGTTAAACAAATGAGACAAAAATATTATCCTTGGTCATTTATTTATTGAGGAAAACGACCCAATATTACATATCTGTGAGTGGCAAAAGTATGTAAACCTCTAGGATTAGCAGTTAATTTGAAGGTGAAATTAGAGTCAGGTGTTTTCAGTCAATGGGATGACAATCAGGTGTGAGTGGGCACCCTGTTTTATTTAAAGAACAGGGATCTATCAAAGTCTGATCTTCACAACACGTTTGTGGAAGTGTATCATGGCACGAACAAAGGAGATTTCTGAAGACCTCAGAAAAAGCGTTGTTGATGCTCATCAGGCTGGAAAAGGTTACAAAACCATCTCTAAAGAGTTTGGACTCCACCAATCCACAGTCAGACAGATTGTGTATAAATAGAGGAAACTCAAGACCATTGCTCCCCTCTCCAGGAATGGTCGACCAACAAAGATCACTACAAGAGCAAGGCGTGTAATAGTCGGCGAGGTCACAAAGGACCCCAGGGTAACGTCTAAGCAACTGAAGGCCTCTCTCACATTGGCTAATGTTCATGAGTCCACCATCAGGAGAACACTGAACAACAATGGTGTGCATGGCAGGGTTGCAAGGAGAAAGCCACCGCTGTCCAAAGAGAACATTGCTGCTCATCTGCAGTTTGCTAAAGATCACGTGGACAAGCCAGAAGGCTATTGGAAAAATGTTTTGTGGACGGATAAGACCAAAATAAAACTTTTTGGTTTAAATGAGAAGCGTTATGTTTGGAGAAAGGAAAACACTGCATTCCAGCATAAGAACCTTATCCCATCTGTGAAACATGGTGGTGGTAGTATCATGGTTTGGGCCTGTTTTGCTGCATCTGGGCCAGGACGGCTTGCCATCATTGATGGAACAATGAATTCTGAATTATACCAGCAAATTCTAAAGGAAAATGTCAGGACATCTGTCCATGAACTGAATCTCAAGAGAAGGTGGGTCATGCAGCAAGACAACGACCCTAAGCACACAAGTCGTTCTACCAAAGAACGGTTAAAGAAGAATAAAGTTCATGTTTTGGAATGGCCAAGTCAAAGTCCTGACCTTAAGCCGATCGAAATGTTGTGGAAGGACCTGAAGCGAGCAGTTCATGTGAGGAAACCCACCAACATCCCAGAGTTGAAGCTGTTCTGTACGGAGGAACGGGCTAAAATTCCTCCAAGCCAGTGTGCAGGACTGATCAACAGTTACCGGAAATGTTTAGTTGCAGTTATTGCTGCACAAGGGGGTCACACCAGATACTGAAAGCAAAGGTTCACATACTTTTGCCATTCACAGATATGTAACATTGGATTGTTTTCCTCAATAAATAAATGACCAAGTATAATATTTTTGTCTCATTTGTTTAACTGGGTTCTCTTTATCTACTTTCAGGACTTGTGTGAAAATCTGATGATGTTTTAGGTCATATTTATGCAGAAATATAGAACATTCTAAAGGTTTCACAAACTTTCAAGCACCACTGTATGTATATTTTATATAATAATAAAACTCACACATCAAGCAGACTGGGGTCTGTGAACTGCACAAACAGATCCTTATCTTGTAGTACACCTGCAAAACCAGATAACCACCATCTTTCATTTGCATATGTGCATGGGAACTAAGCTTCATTAGAGATGAGGTGCGGTTCAAGACTTGCCTAACGCGACGGGGTCTGAGCTGAGCCCTGGGGAAGCCACGATGATCTGATCCAGAGACTCCTTATTGCTCAGCATCTTAAAAACCTGCAGTCAAATGAAAAGCATTGAAAATAAATCTACTTTAAAAAAAAAAAAAACATTATAAAATGACATCTGAAATTGAAAAACCACACACCAGGCTGGAAGGAGTTACTGGGTTAGTTTTCGTAAATAACTATTTATTAACTACTTACTGCATCTCTGTATGCAGCGTTGGAGTGCATGGCAGCCTGAAGCAGTCTGAACTCTCTCGCCGCAGCACTTCTGTTTACTGGTTCTAGATGTGTCAATAGCAAGGTATTCATTTTACGGAGATGAGATTTATTTATATATAAATTGCAAACACTGCCTGCCACAATTATTGCCACCCCTTTTCAAGATTATTAAAAAGGGGTTGGGGGGAATCCACCTTTTGTTGAAGTCGCTTCATCTCACACTTGAAAAATGAGAAAAATCCAACCTTTAATTGAAATAAATTAATTCAGAGGAAAAAAAAAAAACAAGTCCCTCATCAAGAAATAATTAAAAATAAACAAAAAAAAAAGTGCCACTATTATTGGCATCCTTGCATTTAATACTTTGTCCAGTAAAACAGCCCCGAGTCTCTCTTACCCCTTTTCCACCAAAGCAGTTCCAGGGCTGGTTTGGGGCCAGTGCTTAGTTTGGAACTGGGTTTTCTGTTTCCACTGACAAAGAACTGGCTCTGGGGCCAGAAAAACCGGTTCCAGGGTAGCACCAGCTCTTTGCTGGGCTAGAGGAAAGAACTGCTTACGTCAGCGGGGGGCGGAGTTGTTAAGACCAACAACAATAGCAAGACCACAAGAGGGCGCCATTTTTAAATAAGCGACGAGATATCATGGATGCAGTAAAGCAGCAGTCATCCATTATTGTTGTTGCTTCTTCTTCTTCTCCGTGTTGTTGTTGCTTCGATGTTCGCGCCAAGGTTTATGCAAACGCAGCGACGTAACTGACATATACAGTGACGTAATGACGTGGCTCCCCTTAGCACTAGGGATGGCGAAAACTAAAAAAAATCTTGACCGACCACCGAGCCTCATTAGCCGGTTAAAGTCGGTTAACCTATGAGTTTAAACAGGGATGCAAACGGCGCGCCTTTTTCACGGCTCGTGCAGATCCGATTTTTTTTAGGGGGGAGGGGGGGCGTTGGAGTGTCTGAATAATTTCATCAGAGTAAATTCTGTATTAAAATTACTACATAAGCAAATGCTGTTACAGTCCATGAAAAAGCCGTGAAAAAAGTCGGCATCTGCGCCTTTAGTTTGTGTGGAGAGATATGATCTGCGATAACATGCATTGTTGGCTACAGACCGAAACATTTCAGAATGCACTGGCCAAGGCAGGACTAAACTCAATGTGCCTTCTAATAATAAAAAAAAAAAAACAGAATAGTAATTTGTAAGCGAAAAAGTCTGTGTCTACACTTTTTTTTCTTTCGCCGAGTGGCAGCTGTGTTCAACTGGGGCGGGACATGACTGAATGGGTGTTTCTGATTTGTCAGCTGTCTTTAACTGGGGTGGGAGGGCGGGACATGACTGAATGGGTGTTTCTGATTTGTCAGCTGTCGTCCTTACACCGCATGGCATGGCCAAAGCGTTTACAACACAGAATTCCAGGTTCTCCGCTCCAAAATCGGCAGCTTCAAAACGATTGATTTTTTTTTTTCACCGACAACCAAAAAAAAATTAACCGGTTGACGTTGATTCGGTCAACCGGTCATCGGTTAACATCCCTACTTAGCACCCCGAGCTATGGAAAAGCAAACTGGTTCTCAGCTGGTTCGCAAATTGGACGAGTTGTGAACCAGCACTGGAACTGATTTGGTGGAAAAGAGGCATCTGATAACAGTTTATAAGGTTGGAGATACAGACCATTCTTCTTTACACACTCTCTCCACATCATCCAGGGTCCGAGGCCCTCTCTTGTGTTCTCTCCTTCAGGTCAGGGGACTGAGATGGCCATGGCGGAAGCTTGATTCTGTGCTCAGCGAACCAATGATTTGGACATATGCTTCAGATCATTGTCCTGCTGGAAGATCCAATGACGACCCAGTTTCAGTTTCCTGGCAGAGGGAGCCAGATTTTGGTTTAAAATGTCCTAGGATTTCATGGAGTCCACGACGCCATGTACCCAAACAAGGTTTCCAGGGTCTTTGGAGGACAAACAGCCCCAAAACGTCACAGACCCGCCACCATATTTTAGAGCTGGGATCAGGTTCTTTTCATTATACCCGTCCTTCTTTATACACCTTGAGTGTTTGTTGCCAAAAAGCTCCATTTTTGTTCCATCAGACCAAAGAACACCATTCCAGTCAAAGTTGTAGCAGCGTTTCACAAACTTCAGGTGCTTATGTTTGTGGTTAAGTGACAGAAAAGGCTTTTCTCCCCCCCCGATATACCTTCCAAATAATCTGTTGGTATGGAGGTGGAGTTTGATGGTGGTTTTGGAGACTTGGAAACCCCAAGATTTTACTTTCTATTGTAATTCACCAACAGTGATCCTTGGGGATTTTTTTTTTTTGCCTCTCTCTCCTCCTCACTGTACATGGGGGCAAAATTAACTTGGGTCCTATTCCAGGTAAGTTTGTACCAGTTGGACATTTTCAGGCGAGTAGCTGGTTTTTTTGTTTTGTTTTTTTAAATGACCATTCCCTGATTTATGAAGGTCAACACACTTCTCCCTCACTTTGGTTTGTGTGTTCTCTTATTTTTCCCATGTTGAAGGATGACGAAGGGAATTTGGCATCTGTGTCACCTCATATTTGTTCCCCAGTTAATTAGGACGTCATGGATTACAGCTCGAAAGTTCCTACACACTCTGATCAACTCAAAAATACTGCACAATTTAATTGGGAAACATGCTTCAGTTACATTGCGTTCACTATCATTTCCAGGGGTGCCGATAATAGTGGCGTATGCGTTTTTGTTTAAAATAATTATTTCTTGATGAGGGAATGGCTTTTCTTTGAATAAATGTATTTCAATTAAAGGTTGGATTTTTTTTTACCTCGCCCGCAACGGACTAAGCGGGGCGAGGTATTGTAATCAGTTTGTTTGCTTGTGTGTCTCTGTTAACAATCTAGCGTCTAGACGGTTGCACCGATTGACTTTAAATTTTCAGGGTAAGTGAACAATGGTCTGTAGATAACCTGATTCAATTTTGGGGGAAATCGGGTCAAGGTGAAGGTCACCGGAAAGGTCAACCTTTCGGTCAACATAACATTTCCCATTATAACTCAAAAACGGTTGCTGATAGACAGATGTTTACTCTTAGGAGCATATACAGTGGTGCTTGAAAGTTTGTGAACCCTTTAGAATTTTCTATATTTCTGCATAAATATGGCCTAAAACATCATCAGATTTTCACACAAGTCCTAAAAGTAGATAAAGAGAACCCAGTTAAACAAATGAGACAAAAATATTACACTTGGTTATTTATTTATTGAGGAAAATGATCCAATATTACATATCTGTGAGTGGCAAAAGTATGTGAACCTTTGCTTTGAGTATCTGGTGTGACCCCCTTGTGCAGCAATAACTGCAACTAAACGTTTCCGGTAACTGTTGATCAGTCCTGCACACCGGCTTGGAGGAATTTTAGCCCGTTCCTCCATACAGAACAGCTTCAACTCTGGGATGTTGGTGGGTTTCCTCACATAAACTGCCACTTCAGGTCCTTCCACAGCATTTCGATTGGATTAAGGTCAGGACTTTGACTTGGCCATTCCAAAACATTAACTTTATTCTTCTTTAACCGTTCTTTGGTAGAACGACTTGTGTGCTTAGGGTCGTTGTCTTGCTGCATGACCCACCTTCTCTTGAGATTCAGTTCATGGACAGATGTCCTGACATTTTCCTTTATAATTCACTGGTATAATTCAGAATTCATTGTTCCATCAATGATGGCAAGCCGTCCTGGCCCAGATGCAGCAAAACAGGCCCAAACCATGATACTACCACCACCATGTTTCACAGATGGGATAAGGTTCTTATGCTGGAATGCAGTGTTTTCCTTTCTCCAAACATAACGCTTCTCATTTAAACCAAAAAGTTCTATTTTGGTCTCATCCGTCCACAAAACATTTTTTCCAGCAGCCTTCTGGCTTGTCCACGTGATCTTTAGCAAACTGCAGATGAGCAGCAATATTCTTTTTGGAGAGCAGTGGCTTTCTCCTTGCAACCATGCCATGCACACCATTGTTGTTCAGTGTTCTCCTCATGGTGGACTCATGAACATTAACATTAGCCAATGTGAGAAAGGCCTTCAGTTGCTTAGAAGTTACCCTGGGGTCTTTTGTGACCTCGCTGACTATTACACGCCTTGCTCTTGGAGTGATCTCTGTTGGTCGACCACTCCTGGGGAGGGTAACAATGGTCTTGAATTTCCTCCATTTGTACACAATCTGTCTGACTGTGGATTGGTGGAGTCCAAACTCTTTAGAGATGGTTTTGTAACCTTTTCCAGCCTGATGAGCATCAACAACGCTTTTTCTGAGGTCCTCAGAAATCTCCTTTGTTTGTGCCATGATACACTTCCACAAATGTGTGTTGTGAAGATCAGACTTTGATGGATCCCTGTTCTTTAAATAAAACAGGGTGCCCACTCACACCTGATTGTCATCCCATTGATTGAAAAAACCTGACTCTAATTCCACCTTCAAATTAACAGCTAATCCTAGAGGTTCACATACTTTTGCCACTCACAGATATGTAATATTGGATCATTTTCCTCAATAAATAAATGACCAAGTATAATATTTTTGTCTCATTTGTTTAACTGGGTTCTCTTTATCTACTTTTAGGACTTGTGTGAAAATCTGATGATGTTTTCGGTCATATTTATGCAGAAATATAGAAAATTCTAAAGGGTTCACAAACTTTCAAGCACCACTGTAGGAACTCCCATATGGCCTTTCATTTGGCACCATGACCTTTGACCTTGAAAGATCAAACTCAAAGTCACGGATTTTCATAGGGCTGTAACTTGAAAAGGTTGACGGATATTTACCATTATCAACTTATAGGAAGTGCCATATGGGCTTTCAGTCGCCGCCAGGACCTTTGACCCTGAATGACACTGAAATGTCAAACTCAAGGTCATGGATTTTCATAGGACTATAACCTGACAGCTGATGATTGAGAAATATTACCATTATCAACATATAGGTATAAAATAAGTGCTGCCGGGCGAGGTTTGTTTTGCCTGGCAACACTTGTTCTAAACCTTTTTACTAATCTTTACGGGCGGGCAATAATTTGAGGACACGGTGTATATATTCTGACAAATGGTATGCCATATGTACAGTACAATACATACACTGTGTGCACAATTATTAGGCAAGTGAGTACTCTGACCCTACCATTATTTCTATGCATGTTTTCCAACCGCAAGCTAGATACACTTGAATGCTAATTGGATTTAAGCATTCTCAGGTGGTATTTATTTGTGTAATGAGGGAGGGTGTGACCTAAAGTCATTAATACCCTATATTAAGGTGTGCATAATTATTAGGCAGCTTCTTTATCTCAGGCAAAATGGGCCAAAAAAGAGATTTAACAGACACTGAAAAGACAAAAATTATAAAATGCCTATCAGAGGGATGCAGCACTCTTGAAATAGCTAAGCTATAGAAATGTGAGCACAGAACAATCAAACGTTTTGTTGCAAATAGTCAACAGGGTCGCAAAAAATGTGTGGAGAAGAAAAGACACAAATTAACCGCAAAAGACTTGAGAAGGATTAAACATGAAGCTACCAGGAACCCATTATCCTCCAGTGCCACAATATTCTAGAACTGCAACCGACCTGGAGTGTCCAGAAGGACAAGGTGCTCAGAGACATGGCCAAGGTAAGGAAGGCTGAAACACGACCACCACTAAACAAGACTCACAAGTTGAAATGTCAAGATTGGGCCAAGAAATATCTGAAGACAGATTTTCCAAAGGTTTTTATGGACGGATGAAATGAGAGTGACTCTGGATAGACCAGATGGATGGGCCCATAGCTGGATAACTAATGGACACAGGGCACTTTGACTCAGACACCAGCAAGGTGGTGGAGGGGTAATGGCATGGGCTGCTATTATTAAGGATGAGCTAGTTTGACCATTTCAGGTTGAAGATGGACTTAACATCAACTTCCAAACCTACTGCCAGTTTCTAAAAGATACATTCTTCAAGCAGTGGTATGGGAAGAAGTCTGCATCATTCAAGAAGGCCATGATTGTTATGCACCATCACATGCACCCAAGTACTCCACTGCTTGGCGAGCCCGCAAAGGCCTTAAAGATGACAAAGTAATGACATGGCCCCCTTCCTCACCTGACTTAAACCCTATTGAGTACTTGTGGCCCCTTCTTAAGCATGAGATTTACAGCGAGGGAAGACAATACACCACTCTGAATAGCATTTGGGAGGCCGTGGTTGCTCCTGCACAAAAAGTTGATCGTCAACAAATCAAAAAACTAACAGACTGGATGGAAGGCTCATGGCAGTTATTGAAAAGAAGGGTGGCTATATTGGTCACTGAATATTTTTGAAATGCTAGAAGTGTTTATTTGTTAATTCTGAGTTGTTTATTTGTTACACTGAAAATTAAAATAAACAAGTGAGATGGGAAACTTTAAGCTTTTCATTTAGTTGCATAATAATTCTGCACACTAAATGTTGCCTAATAATTCTGCACACTTGTATATTCCCCTGAGAAGGCCTAAACTCCCCTTTCCTTTGTTAATCATTCTGGTTTTAGGTTTATTAACAATTTGGATTGACTGAGAGCACTGTATTTGTTCAACGATAAAATTAATCATCAGGAATACAACTTGCCTAATAATTGTGCACACAGTGTAGACGATTCTTATACACACCATTCAGATACGGTTTTCTTTATTTAACTGCCATTCTCTTTGTGTCTTGTTAGTGACACTGACGGTGCTTAAACAAACAGTCAGAAAACTTCACCTGGACTGATGGATGATGAGAAACTCACCAGGCTTGACCTCAGGTTCAGGCCACACCTTCTTTAAGATGTGCAACGTAGATCCAGATTTGATTCCGTAAGAATCTAATGTCAAGTCGTCTTTTAGCTTACACCCGCAGTGCACCAGCTCTTAAACAAATAGAAAAGAAAAGAAAAACAGAAGTACTCGGTTTGACAAGGTGCAGAGAGATACAGGACAAGACCACAGCTGATTTACGCCATGATGCTCCAGACAGAAACGACAATTTTGGTCATGTCGGTCACAAATTGTCTTCGAAATGTAAGAGAGCTCAAAAGTGAACAGAAAATTAGTTTGAAGGAACGCTTCGTTCAGTTTTTGTCCACTCACATCACCTCATTCTTTGAAACTTTACCGAAAAGGCATGAAGCTCTGCCTTTAATCACAAATTCATCAAACACATGAAAAGTTGTATTTTTAGAACTGTTCTTTCTCAAAATAAGTTTCCAGATGAGCCGTCTGGTATTTTCTTGATTAAAGTGAGACGGCCTTCGATTTCATAAAATCCGTGAAATTCGGTTCTCTCTGAAATGTGGTCATTGTGATACTAGTGCTGTCAAGCGATTAAAATATTTAATCGCGATTACGGTAATGTCGCGACTGTCATAGTTAACTCGCGATTAATCGCAATTTAATCGCACATTTTTGTCACATGAAAAACCATTGTAATTCTCTTATCAGCATAAAAAAGTGAATGGGCTTGCTCACCGTTCAAGCTACGGGGGTACTCGGGGGATCCGAGATCCCCTGAAACAGACATGAGATCCCTTGAAAACATGATTTGGGAAATGTTGGGGGGTCTCTAAAATATTGGCAAAATGATGTTTATTGACATAGCAATCGTGTGTAATGGGAAGCATTTGCATATCCGAAGTGAGCGCGCGATGGAGAGCCGCGCTCTGAGACAAGCGCAAGCACCCCAACCACCCCCAAAGGGAAAAAAAAGGGACCCCCCGAAAATATCGGCATAGTTCGAACACTGGTTGTACCAATGTTTTTTTTTTTTATTGCAGAGCATAACACGTCTTGTCACAGCCACTGCAAAGTCGGGCTGGAGCCGCCGATGGGAAAACGAAACCTAAGCCGAGCACCGTGGCTCTTCGGGGGAGGGCAGAGGACTCTGGCTGTGCGGGGCATGGCATTACAGTCTAGCTGCTATCGTTTTTCTAAGCAAAGTCTCTGTTCCAAGTTCCTGGCAGTTTCAAAAGCTTATGAAAAACCTACATCATGTCACAGAGCGTTAATCTCGCGATAAAAAAATTATCGCCGTTAAAATTGAGTCAAGTTAACGCGTTAATAACGCGACATTTTTGACAGCATTATGTGATACATGTTTATTTTTGTAATATCTCACAAAATATCAGGCCATTCTGTGGCTGGGAAGTTATTTAATTCGAGGGAAGCAAACAATGTGCATAAAATCGCTCGCTTTGCGCAGTCAAGCAGACAGAGGTAGTCTGTGTGCGTGCGCGCATGCGCAGGATTACCTTTGACCGTACACTGACTGTTACATCATTTTGTCGCTAAACGAACAGCTGATCACACCGAGGTGCTCGCTGACCGCTGATATTTATTAGTTTGGTCCTGCGTTTCCTTTCCTTTGTCTTTTCTTCTCGCTTTCTTTTCGTTACTGTAGTCGGTCTTTCACGTTTCATTCGCACACTCACGTCCTCCTGTTTCAAATTTGTATCCCGCAATGCCTCGCGCGAACGGGGAAAGCCTACCACGTGATGCATGATGTAGTATCTTGAATTGGGTCATGGTGAAGCAGGGAAAAAATAGCAGAGAATTTAGGGCCATGTGGCTTTAAATTCATTAATTGTTCCATTTAAAAAAATAAAATAAAATTGGAAGCCTGTGATTTGAGTTCAGGAGCTTTCGGTCCACGAAACAAAAATAATTGGGTGTCGGGGAAAATTCTTTTTACGACCTACACTTGAAAAATCTGAAAGGCGGTCTACCTTTAAACAATAATAGAATAGAGCTTCTCATGATATTCGAGTGAAAATGACCCTGTTCACTTGCAGTGCCAAGGCAAACCAAGACAAACCTATGAGCTCCGGATCTGGCAGCGAATCCGGTAACTGAGCTGAGACCAGCTGCTTTATGGTGGCCACCATGTAGCTTCCAGGTTCAACATCCTCCGGGAAAGGCAACACTGACTTCGGCCTGTCGTGAAGCTTCAGAGACAGATACCAAAATGGATTTTCCATGTCCTTGAGAAAATAAATACATTTAAAAGGTGCATTAGGTAAGATTAGTCATTTCCCCACAAAATTAGGGGCCAGATTTACAAAGCAGGGCAAATATAAAAAGTGCCTGTGGGAGTGGCCAGTTCTGCAGGTGATCTAACAATTTAACTCACCTGCAGTTATTTTAATAATGACCAACGCAACCAACCAAAACCAGCACAAATTAGTGAGGGTTGCAAACATGTGCATGACTCCTTCTAGGTTCCAGATCGTCTTTGATTTCTTCCATAAATTAAGAATAACGTGCCATGGCAATCGATATTTTCTGAGGTTTTCCTTTGGCATTCCAAATTAATTAACACGGATGGAGAATATTCTCTGCCTTCTACTACACACAATCTCGTCTCCGTGCTGGCGCCTCCTAGTGACAACCATGTCAAGCACAAAATGGGTTAAGATACCCTCTTAAGTGTTAAATAACAGCACAATTAGCAGTAAATTGACTGCTGGGAAACTTAGGCTACATCCACACGACAACGGCAACGAGATGTTATTTAAAAATATATCGCGTCCAAATGGGCAACGATTAGTAAAATATCAGGTCCATATGGCAACGCAACGCTTGCTGAAAACGATGCAATACACATGCCACACCTCTAGGGGCGCTGTAAGACGGTCCCTTCGGAGACACCAGAACAATAGAAGAAGTAAGGACGCATGCGCATAAACTATTATGCGCGAGACTTCATCTCATCTCATTATCTCTAGCCGCTTTATCCTGTTCTACAGGGTCGCGGGCAAGCTGGAGCCTATCCCAGCTGACTACGGGCGAAAGGCGGGGTACACCCTGGACAAGTCGCCAGGTCATCACAGGGCTGACACATAGACACAGACAACCATTCACACTCACATTCACACCTACGATCAATTTAGAGTCACCAGTTAACCTAACCTGCATGTCTTTTGGACTGTGGGGGGGAAACCGGAGCACCCGGAGGAAACCCACGCGGACACGGGGAGAACATGCAAACTCCACACAGAAAGGCCCTCGCTGGCCCCGGGGCTCGAACCCAGGACCTTCTTGCTGTGAGACGACAGCGCTAACCACTACACCACCGTGCCGCCCCGCGCGAGACTTCATATTAGCCACAAAGTCAGGAAAATCTGTTCGTAAAATTACATTATAATGACCAAATACAATGAAAAGTATTTTTCCAGTCTCACCTGTGAAAGGTAATCCCATATGATCTCGTTTGGACAGCAAACCTGTTGGTACAGTTAAACGCAGCTAATCTTTATTCTCCGCTTTGACCTATCCAATATGGCGACGAGGATGACGTATGATTCTACGCGGAAGGCGGCGTCTTTAATGGTCCGGAATAAATTGAATGCTACACGTTGATGGATTAATTTGCTCTTCTACGCCCTTTTTGAGGAATGTATTGTAGGACTTAAACCCACATCTGAAGAGGTGAGATCGCTCCTTTTTTTCCCTATTTTTGCTGGCGGGATTGACTCTGCCCTAAGGGCAGAGTCTCTCTCTCTCTCTCTCTCACTTTGCACCATTACACAATAAATATTCACAGTGAAAATATTTTGTAAGCGCGTTTCATGAACCAAGTTATAGGATTTGTTGACAACTCGCATCGAGTTCGTTACACTTCTACCCGGCGTGAAGCACTCACAGTCATGTGGTTGTGACGTCATCGTAAACAAATCCGTTCTACTCATCCAGACGACTTCGCAATGGCAACGTTGCCAGATCTTTCCACTCTGGAACCCGTTCTCAAAAAGATTGCGTTTTGGGCACCCAAAACGCCGGTGCCGTGTGGACGCCAGGCCTAAACGATAAGCAATTGTATCGGAGTCACCTGAATCCGTTGCCGTGTGGACAGGGCCTTAGTAAACCATGTTGCATCAAAGTCCTTCCCGCACCATTCATGGCACGTTTGGCGGCACGGATCTCTGTTTCGTAGCCCTCGGGCTCTCGTCTATATTACATAGCTAGCCCTCCACTATAACCCTAGTCATCTGTCTCTTTCTGTCAAGTTACATGTTGATCCTGAAACACCAGTGATGCTTTCTGCTCCTCGGACCTGCCTGGATCCATCCTGATGCCCTGCTTCTGGCTGGAGTCTCATCACGTCGCTCATGTCGAGGTGGAGTCTCTACCCCCACACTTGGAAGACGGCTCTGGAAACTTACAGTGGCATGCAAAAGTTTGGGCACCCTTGCTGAAAATGTCTGTTACTGTGAATAGTTAAGTGAGCAGAAGATGAACTGATCACCAAAAGGCATAAGGGTAAAGACGAGACATTTCTTTAATATTTTCCGCAAGATTACATTTTTATTTCCATCATTTCTTCTTGCTGCTCCCGATTAGGTGTCGCCACAGTGGATCTTTTGTCTCCATTGCTCCTTGTCTTCCGCATCCTTCTCTACCACACCTGCTACTTTCATGTCCTTTCTCACCACATCCATGTATCTCCTCTGGCTTTCCTCATTTTAGTTTGCCTGGCAGCTCCATCCTCAACATTCTCCTTCCCACATGCTCTGCATCTCTTCTCAGGATGTGCCCATACCATCTCAGTCTCATCTCTCTTAGCTTAATTCCCAAGCTCTCCACATGTGCTGTCCCTCTGATGTGCTCGTTCCTTATCCTGTCCAACCTCCCATCGCAAACCTTAACATCCTCAACTCCGCCACCTCCAACTTTGCCTCCTGTCTCTTCATTAAGGGTATGGTCTCCAATCCATACATCACAGCTGGTCTCACTACTGTCTTATACATCTTACCTTTCACTTTTGCTGGAACTTTCCTATTACAAATGACTCCCGAAATCCTTCTCAAACTGCTCCACCCTGCCTGCACTCTCTTTCTCACCTCACTATCGCAGCTCCCATTTTTGGCTTCTTTAACAACAAAGGACACTCATTTCAGGATTGCAACGTACGCATTTTAGCCAAAGAGGATTGTTGGTATGAGCGAGGAGTTAAAGAAGCCATTTTTGTCAACCTGGAATGGCCATCACTGAACAGAGGTGGCGGTCTAAGACATCATTTATCAGCCACCTAAAATGCGGTCCTTGGCACACTTCCCAGACAACTGAATGCACACCAAAACCCAGCTGTTTTTAGCGACTCATACCCCTTTTCCACCACATCAGTTCCAGGGCTGGTTCGGGGCCAGTGCTGGTTCACAACTCGTTCAACTTGCAAGCCAGCTGAAAACCAGTTTGCTTTTCCATAGCTCGAGGTGCTAAGGGGAGCCACGTCATTACGTCACTACGTTTGCATAAACCTTGGCGCGAATATCGAAGCAAAAACAACACTGAAGCAGCAGCAGCAACAACAATAATAATGGATGACTTCGCGTTTGTACAGCTGCTGCTTCTCGTCGCTTAAAAATGGCGACCTTTCGCGGTCTTGTTATTGTTGTTGGTCTTAACAACTCCGCCCCCCCGCTGACGTAAGCGGTTCTTTCCTCTGGCCCAGCAGAGAGTTGGTGCTAGCCTGGAACCGGTTTTTCTGGCCCCAGAGCCAGTTCTTTGTCAGTGGAAACAGAAAACCCGGTTCCAAACTAAGCACTGGCCCCGAACCAGCCCTGGAACTGCTTTGGTGGAAAAGGGGCAACAGTCAACCATAATAAGCTAATTAAGGTCTGGAACCTTGGTAAAAGTTACTTAAGGACTCAAATGTATTGGGGTGCCCAAACTTTCGCATGGTGTTCCTTTTCTTTTTTCACTCTCCAATTGTACAAAACAAAAATAATACACAAATCTTGCAGAAAACACTGAAATGTCTTGTCTTTAACTTTATGCCTTTTGGTGATCAGTTCATCTTCTGCTCACTTAACTATTCACAGTAACAGACATTTTCAGCAAGGGTGCCCAAACTTTTGCATGCCGCTGTACAGTTTTGCTACGACGGCTGAGGACAACGGACACAATAACTTTCGGACTGCGCTTGTCATGATGCACTCCATCAATAAGCGGTTTATAACTTCAACAAAAGACATATATGTTATTTACCAGCTGGGAGGTCCATATGGTGAAATACCATGAGGTCAGTATTCAAGGCCGAGGTCACGGTATTTCACCATACATACCGACCTTAAGCTGGTAAATAATATATTTATTTTTTTCTTTACCAAATTCTAACAGAAAACGAGAGCGCCCGAAAGGGAAAAAACGAGCCAAGCCGCCATTTTGAATCCTCATTCACGGCTGTAATGCGAATTGCTTCCTCCTCGGTATACAAGTGCACTTCCATGGCAGGAAAAAAAACTACATTTTGCCGCCTATGTAGTCCCCTATTTATACAAAATTGAGTCATTCAGGATTCAGCCATGTTTTTGCTCGGTGTTAGCAACAGTTAGAGGTTTTTAGCTTTCTCCTGAAATGTTTTCTTTTATTTCTTCTTCCTCAGGGTAGTAAAACTCACTTTCACTGTGAACACTGTCGTTATCGCCATTCATGCTGTAAAATTAATGCTATTTTGAATCATCATTCACGGCTGTAATGCAAATGGCTTCCTCCTCGGTATACAAGTGCACTTCCATAGCAGGAAAAAAACCTACATTTTGTCGCCTATGTAGTCCCCTATTTATACAAATAAGAGTCATTCAGGATTCAGCCGTGTTTTTGCTCAGTGTTAGCAAATTACATGTTTTTAGCTTTCTCCTGAAATGCATATATACATGTTATTTACCAGCTGGGAGGTCCGTATGGTGAAATACCGTGACCAAGGTCTTGAAAGTACTGAGTGAGGCCCTCTGGGCCGAGGTCAGAATTCAAGGCCGAGGTCACGGTATTTCACCATACAGATCGACCTTAAGCTGGCAAATAATATATTTATTTTTTTCTTTATCAAATTCTAACAGAAAACGAGAGCGCCTGAAAGGGAAAACCGAGCTGAGCTGCCATTTTGAATCCTCATTCACGGCTGTAATGCAAATTGCTTCCTCCTCGGTATACAAGTGCACATCCATGGCAGGAAAAAACTACATTTTGCCGCCTATGTAGTCCCCTATTTATGAGTCATTCTATAATTAGGGGTACATCTCAAGCCCATGTGCTGTATTTGTCAATTTCACTAACTATTAACTTCAGCCAATGATCTTTTGTACATTAGCACACATTTCTCTTTTATATAATACAACCCTGATTCCAAAAAAGTTGGGACAAAGTACAAATTGTAAATAAAAACGGAATGCAATAATTTACAAAATCTCAAAAAATGATATTGTATTCACAATAGAACATAGACAACATATCAAATGTCGAAAGTGAGATATTTTGAAATTTCATGCCAAATATTGGCTCATTTGAAATTTCATGACAGCAACACATCTCAAAAAAGTTGGGACAGGGGCAATAAGAGGCTGGAAAAGTTAAAGGTACAAAAAAGGAACAGCTGGAGGACCAAATTGCAACTCATTAGGTCAATTGGCAATAGGTCATTAACATGACTGGGTATAAAAAGAGCATCTTGGAGTGGCAGCGGCTCTCAGAAGTAAAGATGGGAAGAGGATCACCAATCCCCCTAATTCTGCACCGACAAATAGTGGAGCAATATCAGAAAGGAGTTCGACAGTGTAAAATTGCAAAGAGTTTGAACAGATCATCATCTACAGTGCATAATATCATCAAAAGATTCAGAGAATCTGGAAGAATCTCTGTGCGTAAGGGTCAAGGTCGGAAAACCATACTGGGTGCCCGTGATCTTCGGGCCCTTAGACGGCACTGCATCACATACAGGCATGCTTCTGTATTGGAAATCACAAAATGGGCTCAGGAATATTTCCAGAGAACATTATCTGTGAACACAATTCACCGTGCCATCTGCCGTTGCCAGCTAAAACTCTATAGTTCAAAGAAGAAGCCGTATCTAAACATGATCCAGAAGCGCAGACGTCTTCTCTGGGCTGAGGCTCATTTAAAATGGACTGTGGCAAAGTGGAAAACTGTTCTGTGGTCAGACGAATCAAAATGTGAAGTTCTTTATGGAAATCAGGGACGCCGTGTCATTCGGACTAAAGAGGAGAAGGACGACCCAAGTTGTTATCAGCGCTCAGTTCAGAAGCCTGCATCTCTGATGGTATGGGGTTGCATTAGTGCGTGTGGCATGGGCAGCTTACACATCTGGAAAGACACAATCAATGCTGAAAGGTATATCCAGGTTCTAGAGCAACATATGCTCCCATCCAGACGACATCTCTTTCAGGGAAGACCTTGCATTTTCCAACATGACAATGCCAAACCACATACTGCATCAATTACAGCATCATGGCTGCGTAGAAGAAGGGTCCGGGTACTGAACTGGCCAGCCTGCAGTCCAGATCTTTCACCCATAGAAAACATTTGGCGCATCATAAAACGGAAGATACGACAAAAAAGACCTAAGACAGTTGAGCAACTAGAATCCTACATTAGACAAGAATGGGTTAACATTCCTATCCCTAAACTTGAGCAACTTGTCTCCTCAGTCCCCAGACGTTTACAGACTGTTGTAAAGAGAAAAGGGGATGTCTCACAGTGGTAAACATGGCCTTGTCCCAACTTTTTTGAGATGTGTTGTTGTCATGAAATTTAAAATCACCTAATTTTTCTCTTTAAATGATACATTTTCTCAGTTTAAACATTTGATATGTCATCTATGTTCTATTCTGAATAAAATATGGAATTTTGAAACTTTCACATCATTGCATTCCGTTTTTATTTACAATTTGTACTTTGTCCCAACTTTTTTGGAATTGGGGTTGTACAAAAAGTCAACAAATTACATCATTTTACTCTGCAAAAATGCATACATAATACTGGAATTTGGTGTTTTTATGCTGTCCGATTTTCCAAATGTCAGGTTTGGTCTTCATATTTATATTTTAAAAAAAGGTTTTTGTTTAAAATTTTTACAAATATTTATTCATGGTAATTATTATAATATGACAAAAGTGTTTAAAAGCCTAAAATGCTTTATATTATAAATTAAATGAAGAATTTTGTGTGCGTCCGAGAAACTTATGTCAACTGTGTTACCCACTGAAAGCCCCCCCATAAATCGGCAAATGGTTTGGTCCTAAGTCATGTGACCAACATCATGTGATGTCATATCCTCTTTGGTGGGAAATTTGAAGACCGTGTGGTAAGTTTTGAGTTCACCTCTTCAATATTTTCATCAATGCTGTTGTATAGTCCTAGAGAGGGTTAATTGTCTGTCAACTGTGTCGTCAACATATTCATATAAACCTGATTTAGAAATTGTATTTACAAAGTATACAGCTAAAGATAATAAAAATATGAATTGATTAAGGTCTTGTAGTGAAAGCTCGGAGGTCTGCAGTTAGCACAACACTCTAAAAATGGCCGAAATGTCAACTGTGTTACCGTCAACTGTGTTACCCATCAGCTATGACACAGTTGAGGAGGAGTATGTTTTTGTCACTTAATCTTCATATTGACAGACAAACAAACAATGATTTAATATGTTCAATTTGTTAAATAAGCTACGTTTCTCTGAAATTGTGTCTAAATGTTGTTTTAACAGTTCACCTGAATTCATCAGCTTATTTGTAGTTAAATTTAAAACAATAAAAAGCTCTTTTTATCCTAAAAAGTGTCCTCTTGTTCTTCTGCCCTGTCAACTGTGTTACTCCCGTCAATTGTGTTACATTGCCTGTCAACTGTGTTGCAAGTGTTTTTTGTGCTATAAATCTCATGTCTTTGATGAACTGTAAAATAAAAGATTGGGGATTATCTCTGGATAGGGAAGTCTTGTATAAGGAGGGAGAACAACTCTAAATTCGACGTAACAAGGATTTATGTTGAAAAAAGTGTCATTCTGCATCACAGTGAACCATAAAATCCTATTTATGAAGCTCAAAATTCATATTTTCCATAACAGTTGTACAGATTAATTAAAAACATCTTGTTAATGGACTTAAGCACTTTCAAACAAATGTGTTTTCAAATGTGTAGTATTTTTATATATGTTTAAGATGACATAACATTTGTCCGTAACACGGTTGACAAAATAAACAATCAAATGTTCATTTTCATTAAAATATTTTAAAAGTAATTTAAGATTAAGCTTGGCAATTAATTTGTTTAGGAACTTGAGGGTATATACCATGGAAACATATAGGTTATTTATTGAAAAAGAATACTGATATTTTGAGATTTGGCTTTCCATGAAATGTACCCTTAATTATAGAATGACTCTTATACAAATAGGAGTCATTCAGGATTCAGCCATGCTTTTGCTCGACCAAAGTTCTACAGTATTATGACCTTTATATTGCATAAATAAAGCCATTTGGTGAAACTTTGAAGAAGAGATTGTCCTGGTTTAAAGTTTTTACCGAACGTAACATTATGTATTAGGATAACATGGTCCAAAATGGGCCTCATTAACTGATGAGATCAAACTGTTAGCAAGTTAGAGGTTTTTAGCTGCCTGAAATGGTTTCTTTAATTTTGTCTTCCTCAGGGTAGTAAAACTCACTTTCGCTGCGAACACTGTCATTATCGCTATCCATGCTGTAAAATTAATGCTATTCTCCTGAGAAATAATATATTTATTTTTTTCTTTACCAAATTCTAACAGAAAACGAGAGCGCCTGAAAGGGAACACCGAGCCGAGCCGCCATTTTGAATCCTTATTCACGGCTGTAAAGCTAGCCGCACACTACGCCGATTTTCAGCGTACCGAGCCAACTGAAGTCGCGAGTCAGGCGTAAAGACTAGTTTTCGATGATTTCATCTCACAGCCGATTTGAAAAACTAATCGGGAGCCAGACTGATCGGCTAGAGTTGCTAGCAATAGCCAATCATATCTTTCGCATAACAACACGTGACATCATTAAACACAATTTCTAGCGCGAGAAATACGTGTTGGTAGCACCTAATGCAGGTATATACTGTAATTCCAAAGACTGAAGCTTTATCCATAGACACAGTGGGCTGGAAAGCCACTCTGCTCAAGTTGTGTGGCTGAATTCCAAATCGCTTTAACTCCCCTATATAAGTGCACTATTTAAGGTTGGAAATAATAGCTCATGCAGCCTAGATAGTGCGCTACATATTCTGTGTTGTGTCATTTGTAATTCAGCCTGTAGCATCTTCAAGTGTTGGATTTAACAGTAACTATATCCAATAGCCAATCACAAAGCTATTAAGTTGTCACGTGATATTTAGCGGAATGTTTGTTATGATGCTTAGTTCGCATAATCTCGTTTGGTGTCGCTTCAATCGCGACTGCACTCGTGAACAGTCGTGAGTTAGTCGGGGATATGTGCGTGCCCTGTCGGGAGTCGGCTCTGAAATGGGTCGGTTCGGTACCGCGTGGATCGGCGTAGTGTGCGGCTAGCTTAATGCAAATAGCTTCCTCCTCAGTATACAAGTGCACTTCCATGGCAGGAAAAAAACTACATTTTGCCGTCTATGTAGTCCCCTATTTATACAAATAGGCGTCATTCAGGATTCAGCCATGTTTTTGTTCGGTGTTAGCAAATTACAGGTTTTTAGCTTTCTCCTGAAATGTTTTCTTTTATTTATTCCTCAGGGTACACTTAAAAAAAGTTACGCCAACTTACTGCACAAGATTTTTGAGTTTTGAAGAAAGTTGTGCCAACTTATACTTCTGGTCTCAGATAACTTAGCCTTCATATTCACACAAAGGTGTTAGTACGCCTGTCATTATAGTGCGGACTTTCCATAGCAGAGAAAATCGCTACGTTTCACTTTGTGTAACTGAACTTGTTTCATATCACTGGTCATATAAACCTATGTAAACAGGAACAACGCGGAAGAGTTTGGTTGCATCTGGGTCAGTCCATGAAATGATGTTACTTTTCATTGGTCCGGGTTTACATAATCATTTCATCTTTAATTTCCATGATTTAAAGAAATATTTAGCAGATTATCCATAAATATTGTTTGAAGAAATAAAATAAATAAAAAAATGAAGTTTTCTTTTGAAATAAAGAAATGTGAAACATTTTCTTCCCCTGTGACTGGACACGGATGACACGTTTTTTGTGACATGGAATATTTGCTGACTTTGAGCTTAAATAAACCTTCATTACTTTCTGAGAATTTCAATAAAATTAGTTTCATGGTACTTGCAATTTAGTTTTACACTCACATAATAAAGTTAAGAAGGTTCTATAAACTATTTAGCTTCGAATTCATCCACTAAAAATAGGTTGTGAACGTAACATTGTGATGTCCTACCGTGTTACGTTAGAAACCAGGCTTATAAAAAATGATAAAACGAGTTGAAATCATGATTGATGTTTTAATATAAAGAAGAATATACTATAAAACGATGTAGGTAGAAAGAAATTTAAACAAACGGCAATAAAAGAAATTATCGATGTTTTTTCTCACATCCTAACTTAGTGTCCACTCACTTCCTGGTTCGTTCACAACCTGCGAGACCCATTTACTCAATCTAGGTCAGCTGAACTGACGCGAGAGAACTTCTTGCGGGATCTCACACACCACAACACATGCTCTCGTCGCTATCAATGGCATCAAAATGGCGGCCAGCAAGAGCAAATCTATTCATAAAACCTATATTAACAAACATTTCTGGGACATTTTGAAAAGTTTGTGTCTTCGTTACACGCGCAACTTCGTGGGGTAGGGTGCAAGTTCTTGTTATTTTAAGAAATTAAGCTAGAGAAGTGCAGATATAAGTGTGACTAAGTAAAGTAATGAATTCAATAATCTCATTTACCCCATATAGGATGAAACTGTTTCCTGTTAATGACTTGTTATTGTTCAAATCTTAAAGAGATTTTATGAAGTTTGTGAAATACTGGTATTTCATATTTTCAGTGTTTATGATGTTGAACTAATATTTCTAATGAATTCTTATTCAGTGTTAATGTTTAAAGTAAGCATATAAAAGCAAAAAATTGATTTTATCAATATTTTTCCTTTATTTTTAAAAGCTTGTTCGTGTCCTTGTTACATTAGCAACCGGGTAAATATTTATGGATTTTATCATACATTGTAGAGCAGGAGTTATCTTAACAACTATGTTATATTTTCTTATATGTTCAATGCTTCATGGAAATAAAAGTTGTTTTCAGTTGTAAATTGTTTTAAGTGACTCCCTCTATGTCACATTTTGGTAACCCCATTTCATGGACTGACCCATCTAACTACAGCCCCAAAAAATACCATTGGCCATACTGAGCCTAGCTACATTGCTAACAGGAGTGACAGCGCGTCTGACTGCGTCTGACTGACTGGGAGGTCGCGCAAAGCTCGGAGAGGTACGGAGCAGCTCGTCTCAATTCAGATAAGAGCATATTTCATTATGGAAGTACGGTGGACTGTTCCTTTAATTTCAGTTTTACATGATAATAATTCAACTTGAAGGCCACTAATCTTTCATCCAAGTAAAAACTTCAAAATTTTAGTTCAATTTTCTTTTTATCCCACAATGAAACATAACAGTCCAGTTCAAATAGCATGTTTATTTTAACATGATGGTAGCAAAACTGCTATAAAACTGTAGTGCTTTTTTGTGAAGTCACACATTCACTTATTTTAAGCCTGAAGCTAATTTGACAAACGAAATGTGCAAACAATTCAGTACCAGCCAGTTAAAATGCTACAAATGGCATACAATGAACATAAAGAGTGAATCTATTAAAACACATACATATTCAAAAGGTTGGCAAACTGCACGTCATTTGCTACCATCATGTTTCCCTCTCGGGCGGCACGGTGGTGTAGTGGTTAGCACTGTCGCCTCACAGCAAGAAGGTCCTGGGTTCGAGCCCCGGGGCCGGCGAAGGCCTTTCTGTGTGGAGTTTGCATGTTCTCCCCGTGTCCGCGCGGGTTTCCTCCGGGTGCTCCGGTTTCCCCCACAGTCCAAAGACATGCAGGTTAGGTTAACTGGTGACTCTAAATTGAGCGTAGGTGTGAATGTGAGTGTGAATGGTTGTCTGTGTCTATGTGTCAGCCCTGTGATGACCTGGCAACTTGTCCAGGGTGTACCCCGCCTTTCGCCCGTAGTCAGCTGGGATAGGATCCAGCTTGCCTGCGACCCTGTAGAACAGGATAAAGCGGCTAGAGATAATGAGATGAGATGAGATGTTTCCCTCTCGCCAGAGGGCTGTACCGCAGGAGACAGACCCGCTCGCCAGCCAATCAGAGCACAGGATTTGGATTTAATTCATGTTAAAAGTAGAATGAATTTCCTGGTTCCGCAGTTATACTTAGTGGCTATACAGAACACTATTATAGAAGTGATTTATTTATAAATCACGCTCTCTGTTGTCACCCAGATGAGGATGGGTTCTATTTTGAGTCTGTTTTCTTCCTCATGTCATCTGAGAGAGTTTTTCTTGCCACTGTCGCCTCAGGCTTGCTCATCAGGGACAAATTAAGGATAAAATTAGCTTGATTTTCCGTGATCACTGAAAAAAAATTGCAGAAATCAAAGAAACGCTTGTCTGAAACGGAAAATGGGTTTTGGTCAGCATCTATTTTCCCAACCCGAGAAATTCAGTCCATGCAGTTATACAGCAAGGGTGTTTTGTTTGCAAAAAGAAATCAAATCTCGTTGGAAACCGGGTTGTCCACAAATTATCAACGTCCTACCATGCTGTAAATAACACAAGGGCTTATGATCAGAGAAAAAAAATAATAAAAACATCCAGGGATTATAAATGTAATCGAGTGCCATATCAGATTCTTTTCTCTGTAATTCAATCGAATCATGTCAGATCTAAATTAAATTCTACTGCTGCATAATATAATATTTATTCCACATCTCGTACATCAGTAAAGAAACTTACTTCCTGATCATCCAGCACGAGTGTAAACAAGATTTCTTCTTCTTCACAGTTTATCAGTTGTTCTCAGACTAACAAAAGCGTGCACTATCTCCCCCTGGTGGACTGAAGGGTGAAGCGCTATTAAAAGAAAGCCTTTAAAGTGCATATCCTGGACCATCTCATCTCATCTCATTATCTCTCGCTGCTTTATCCTGTTCTACAGGGTCGCAGGCAAGCTGGAGCCTATCCCAGCTGACTACGGGCGAAAGGCGGGGTACACCCTGGACAAGTCGCCAGGTCATCACAGGGCTGACACATAGACACAGACAACCATTCACACTCACATTCACACCTACGGTCAATTTAGAGTCACCAGTTAACCTAACCTGCATGTCTTTGGACTGTGGGGGAAACCGGAGCACCCGGAGGAAACCCACGCGGACACGGGGAGAACATGCAAACTCCACACAGAAAGGCCCTCGCTGGCCACGGGGCTCGAACCCGGACCTTCTTGCTGTGAGGCGACAGCGCTAACCACTACACCACCGTGCCGCCCATCCTGGACCATTTTAGTTTTTTTTTTTAAATATGAAAGTATGTCCCTTTACACACTCATCCAGAAGGGTAATTTTGCACAAGGCAATCTGTCTACAGCAGAAAAAAAATAAAATAACAAAATGCATCTGGAAAAATCCCAAGGAAGTCTCATCTCATCTCATTATCTTTCGCTGCTTTATCCTGTTCTACAGGGTCGCAGGCAAGCTGACTACAGGCAAAAGGCGGGGTACACCCTGGACAAGTCGCCAGGTCATCACAGGGCTGACACATAGACAACCATTCACACTCACTTCAGAGCCACCAGTTAACCTAACCTGCATGTCTGTGGACGAAACCGGAGCACCCGGAGGAAACCCACGTGGGCAACGTGCAAACTCTGCACAGAAAGGCCCTCGCCGGCCACGGGGCTCGAACCCGGACCTTCTTGCTGTGAGGCGACAGCGCTAACCACTACACCACCGTGCCGCCCATCCCAAGGAAGTCTGGAGCCAGATTCGTGACGTCTCCTGCGGAACTGCCAGCAGGCTGCGAGAGCTTGCACGGTTTCAGTGCACAGCCTGTGTAGACCAAGTTTAGCAGCTAACGATTTTGCATTGAAATATGGAATCGTCACCTGAGCGCAATGTTACTTCACCTTTGGATGAAGAATAGAATGAGATGTCAGAATTATTTCTTACCCTGTGTAATGGAAACTTCTAATAAACACTTCAGAATGCTTAGCAGTCATCTTTTCAGTTATTTATTATAGTAGATCATATAACATATATAAAATAGGAAAGGAAAGAGAAGAATAGAAGAAGACACCACTTCTGATGATGCTGAGAGTACGCGCACTCTGAGTTGTGTTTTAGGAATGTTATCTATTATACTCTGAAGGCATTCACTCACTGCTTGTGTCTTCACGTGATTGGCTCAAGATTTTCTATGAAGTTTTGCTAATGAGTGCACCTGGCATGCTTTGGTACGTGCAGGCAGATGCAAGTTAGGGAGAGCTCAAGCTCCCTGCTTATCACCACCGAGGTCAGGAAAGGTGGTTACATCATGAGAAGATGCGTAGTTAGGACGAACTCAAGCACCCTGCTCATTACCACCAAGGCCACAGAAAAGCAATTACAACATTGGAAAAAACATCTTTCTCAGTATATTAGGCCACTTGAGCTCAACACATAGAAACACAGAGAATAGGAATGTTCATCCACTAAATTTCCCTCACATTCTCCCCCCTTTTTATCCTACAGGATAATAATTGCTAAAGAAAGAAAAGAACTGTACACAGTTTCAGTGATAAGAGTTCTCAGAGAGATTCGACTTAACAATACATAGATCAGGAATAATAGAACAGGAAACAATCATAATGAAAGTGTTTTAAGTCAGGACTAGTTTCATGTCAACTGTGCTGATGTCATCAAACGGTGGGTTATAGTCTTCGTGTGGGTTTGGAGGCCAGTCAGGTAAGTCGTCTGAGTCTATTTTCCCATCTGGTAACCAATATTTGTCAGCTGCCTCTGAAACACAGACATACAACATTGACAGAAAACAGGGAGCAAACATAGCATCACAATCACTAAACCCAGGACCGGTATGGTAGATGGAATCAGAGTCTTCCATCCACTAAACCAACTGTCTTTGACTCTGTGTCAGCCTGGGTTCCCTGTATCGATCACCACACGGATCCTCCCGTGAGCCCCAGCAGGATCAGGATGCTCAGGCCCACAACTGGACCTAGCTTATAATGATTTACCCCCTTCATTTTATGTTAACTATGTCTCTGAGTTACGGTAACCCTTGCCCTTCTTGACATGTATTGGTGCTCAGAGGGCGGGAACGCCCTATCAGCCCTCGTCCCACCTCACCGGGACCTGGAGGAAACTCGAAACCCTAAGACTTATCTATCGGCTAGACACTGAAATACTCTTCCTTATTGAGGGTGCGTGCGTGATTGATGTGATACTTGCACTGTTCCATGTAGTGATGCCTTTCTTCCTCACGAGCTTTAGTCAGCGTCTGGGTCACTTAGGCCTTCTTTTCCCTCCTGCTCAGCCGGTTCAGGAACCCTCCTGCAGTGGCTAGCGTGGATCCACGTCACTCTGCCCGTGACCTTCACTGCCGTTGGGGTCGTGAGCAGGACCTGGAATGGGCCATTCCACCATGGCTTGTTCCACTTGGTTCGTCGGAAGTCCTTCACCACGATCCAATCCCCTGGTTGTAGATCGTGCAGAGGTCCCTCAGCGGGTTTGGGAAGTGCTTCTTTTACCTGTTTGTGGATAGATTTCAAAGCAGAGGACAACGTTGCATGGTAATTCAACATTGCATCATCACACAGTGTGGTGTCCGGCAGTGTTCCTTGAATTGGCCCTATCCCCATGTTGGGTACTCGTCCAAACAGAATTTCGAATGGGCTTAACCCATGTTTAGGCCTAGTTTGCATTCTCATTTGTGTGAGTACTACAGGGAGGACCTTTGTCCATCCTAGCCCTGTTTCTGCACAAGCTTTGCTTAGTTTATTTTTAAGGGACCCATTTTCCCTCTCTACTGCTCCCGCACTGGCAGGATGGTAGGCACAATGTTGTTTCAGGTCTATCCCTAGGAATGCTCCTATTTTCTTTAGGGCTGCATTAACAAAGGGTGTTCCATTGTCACTTGAGATTTTGCTAGGTCTACCCCACCTAGGAATTATATCTCTCAGGAGTGCTTTGACTACTGCCTCCGAGTCTTGTTTAGCTGTGGGGAATACTTCAACCCATTTTGAAAACATGTCAACTATTACCAGGCAATACCTTTTCCCTTCACTAGGTGTCAGCTCAGTAAAGTCCATTTGGAGGTGATCAAATGGTTTGTCTGGTATTGGGTGTGCTGCTTGAGTTAGTCTGATACCTTGACCTGCATTATGTTGTGCACATATCAAGCATTGCTTGCAAAACTTTGCAGCATAATTTGAAAACCCCTTTGTGAACCATCTCTTTGTTACTTCTGCTACCATCCCCCCCTTTTGACACATGGGTGAGCCCATGTGCCAATTTTGCATAGAAAGGGAACATGTATTTTGGTAGACAGGGACGGCCCGAGGGACAAACCCAGACCAAGTTTGCAAAGATACAGCCTGCCTGTTTCCAGACTCGTCTCTCGTCCTGAGTGGCAGTGCTCTGAAGGTCTGCTAGCTCTAAACAGGGGGTAGAAACCTGAGGAAAAACAAGGTTAGAGGGTGAACTGGAAGCTGAGGCTGCACACTTAGCTGCCGCATCCGCCCTGGCATTCCCTTGAGGCACAAGATCAGTATTGTTAGTACTGTATGGGCAGCACACTTACACACAGCAATGGCTCTAGGGAGTAGAATAGCATCCAACAACTCAGAGACCAGTTTATGATGTGCAATGGGAGATCCTGTGCTAGTGAGAAAATGTCTGTGTTTCCAAATGGTGGCAAAATCGTGCACAACGCCAAATGCATACCTACTGTCTGTAAAAATATTGACTGCCCTGCAGCCAATTTACATGCCTCAATAAGGGCACAGAGCTCTGCGGCCTGCGCTGACAGGTTTGAGGGTAGACACGACGCCTTGAGGACCTTGTGATCTGAGACTACGGCAAAACCTACTTTGTTCTTTCCCGTCTCTGGGTCTCTGGAGGCTGAACCATCCACATAGAGGGCCATGTCTGGATTTTCCAAAGGGTCGCTCTTTAAGTCTGCTCTGGGGGAACAAAAATCGTTAGTGAGAGCAACACAGTCATGTGGCTCTCCATCGTCCTCTGTAGGGAGAAGAGAGGCAGGATTCAGAACAGTACAACGTTTCACAATGATGTTAGGCATATCAAGTATGACAGTGTTAGACTTCAACCATCTCTGTGCTGACAAATGTGACGTCTTTTTCTCCAACAGAAGCAGGGGAACAGCATGTGGGACCAAAAGGGTGAGGTTAGAATACCCCGCAATATTTCTGGAGGCAGTTACCGCCTTTTCAGCTGCAGCAACTGCACGCAGGCAAACAGGAAGTCCAGCTGCCACTGGATCCACCCTGCTGGAGAAGTAGGCTACAGTTCTCAATCTATCCCTGTGTTTCTGCAAAAGAACAGAGGTCATAAAAACCCTTCTTTTCATCTACACTTTGAACAAAATGGTTTATTGGGGTCAGGCAGTCCCAGAGTGGGTGTGGTCTGCAGAGCGCTCTTTAGGGACGTCAGGTGCGCGCGGGACAGCCGCAGCATTGACTGCTTGCAGATCTTGGACAAACCTCCACTCATCGGGCTGGGACGGTTTTCTTGCCTTCTTAACTGGGAAAATAGGAGCGTGCACCGGAGAGTCCTGGCAAGGGACAATTACATCTGCCTTCAGCAATGAATCAAAGACCAGTCTTATACCTGTGATTGCTTCTGGTTTGAGTGGGTATTGGATCTGTTTAGGCTTGAAATCTGATTTGGGGGTGATCACCACTGGTTCAGCATTCTTTATTAGGCCTACATCATGTTTACCCTTCGCCCAAACGGAATTTGGAACTCCTGCCAATTTGGGGTACACCTCTGCTGGAGTTATGCCTGTGGAAACCGAGACAAACAGGCCACTATGGCCGGGGTCCCCAGGATCCTGGTCATCAGTGGCTAATATTGCACTGCGCTTAACATGCACACACATAGCCTGACTTTGCTTGTAGACCCCAAGCTTTTGGCAAAACAACACACTAGGGTCCTCTGTTTGGGACCATTCATTGCCATTGGCTGCGCACTTCTTGACCCACTCCCCCACGTCTTTCCAATGGGTGGCTCGTGGCCTTGCTAATGAGACATGGGGTATAGAATTAACGATGTCAAAGAAATCATGTTGGCAGTAGTTGACCTCAGAGTCCTCTGACACGAGGCTGCGTATAACATGTTTGAGAACACTGCGATGAACACTGATGCAGTTGTTCGGACAATGAGTAAAATGGACCTGCACAGTGCAATAATGTTTAGACCAATATGTAGTTTTGAGGGTCAATCTTTCATGTGCGTGGGGCTCTGCAAACCAAGTCTTTTCAAACTCTACATCTTGCCCTTGGTGAACATGTGCTGTACAATGCAAATCTTCCTCTTTCATATAATCTGTGTCAACTGATGAGGTGTTCAAGTATGCGAGCTGTACAAGGTGTTTGGGAGTTTGTGTGAGTTGATCTGAGCAGAGCCGCCAGACATACACATACAGGGGGCTTCCAAGACCATACTGCACACCGCACATTTCACTTACTTCAATAGTTAGTCCACCTGGAGTGGACATGAGATTTACTCCTAATTTGCACATTAAATCATGTGCTAACAAATTTACTGGACATGTATGTGAGATGAGAAATGAGTGGGACGTAACTATTCCTCCCTCGCTTTTACACGGGAGGTTGACTGAGATAGTTTCGGTTACAGGTTGTCCTGAGATGCCCACTGTCTGAATAGAATTTGAGCTGAGCAGTGGGTCTACTGGAAGTACCCCATGTTGTATCACTGAGTGTGCTGCTCCAGAATCTACTAAAAAGGTTAACACATGCCCACATACAGTGAGGGGCATACAAGGGAGTTGAGAGAAGGGACTAGTTGTGTATTTTAACAAACTTAATGCAACTTCAAGTGTATCTATTTGGACTGGTGTATCGGGCGTTTCTGTGTAGTCTTGCTGTGCATGCAGGTGCTGCTACTAATGTGTTTAATGTTATGTGAATGCTCCTGTCTATGTGTATCATCAGGTGTGTGTGTTACCTCCCCTGTTCTCTGTGTGGGGCCCGTTCCCGGAGTCTGCCCGTCAGTCTGCTTTGCTGTACTCCTCATGGGGCCTCTTCCTCTTTATCCAGGCTGAACAGTCTGGAAAAGAGTGAGAGTGGCGGCGTGTAGGTCTTGGTCTCTTTGTGCTGACTTTGTCTTCTCCTTTCTTTTCATCAGACTTTCTGCATACACAGCGTACTGCTCGATCTTGGTGAGGCTCAAGAGTGCCTTCCACTGCAGCCAGGTTCATGGGCCTGGTCAGGCCACTGTGTTTCTCGTGCGCGGCGGTGAGACAGGCAAGAAACGCTGACACACCTTCTCCATCTTCTTGCTTACACATACTGATCTTAGTCATGTCTATGTTCAAGGGAAAAGCACTGTCCAGACGAGCACAGAGAGCAGTGATGGTATCTCTGTACTCACCATTGCCAGCCGCGCTCCAGTCTGGTATAGTCATTCGCTGGTCAGCTTCCGGCCACTCTTTGGAAACTTTGTTCCAACCTATACCCATCTTGATCATGAGTAGGCGGCGAAGTTCATGGGTGGTTAGTCGGAATTCTCTGCAAAACATCAACAGTTCGTTCCCAAATCTCTTTCCTCCTACCTCTCTCACGTTGGGAAGAGAAGCCATGCTTTCCTTCATATCAGCTGTCATCCAGGGTCTGTGGACAAGAAGCACGCTGTCAGCTCCAGCCACTTCCACAATTGGAAGATGAAGAACTTCAGACTTTAGGTTACAGCCTTGTGGACCCACTGGTGAGCATGTGGTCAGGTACAGGAGGGTGTCTCTTCCGTCGCCATATGCAAGACCGGATCTCATGTGTGACGGAGAAGCGCTGAGAGGTGCTGATGCTGGAGGCAGCTGGTAGGCTGGGAGAGATTCCAGAGGCTGTTTTTTTTTCTTTGTCTCGACTTCTCCCCCTTTCTGTGGGTGAAGCGCTTGTGTGAGTGATGCTCCGCCTTGCTGAGGAGGCAGTGTGTGTCGGGGTGGTGGGGCAGACTCCAGGTCAGGGTCCAACTGAAATTTCAAACACTGAGAAGAGGGTGAGAGCCCTGCCTGTCGTTTCTCTCTTTTGTACTCTCTCTTAAGTGTTTCTTCTTTCCATGCAGAAAATGCCCTCCAGTCCCCTAAAAACTTAACATTATCTGCAGACTCTTCTTTTTCCTTCTGTTTCAACTTTTCTTCTAACTGTCCTATCTGCCTGGGACTAAAACTGCCCTTTTCAGGGAATCCTAAGTCCTTTACCCATATGTCAAACTGTGCCAAACAATCCTCGCCATATGAGGTTTTCATAAACTGGATGTTTGGGCTGTCATAGGAACATCCGATTCTTATTATAGCACATGTAGCCTCATACTTACTTGCTTTTTCTTTTCTTTCCCTAACTTACTGTTTCTGTTCCTCATTATACACTGCTATAGCAATAGGTTATGACAACAATGGCTGAGTTTTTATTTGGATCACAAGAAGAACAAGTTGGACTATGTCCAAAAATGCGACACAATAATCCTTTAGGTGTGTTCTTATTAGTAAACAATTTATCTGACATTTGCCTTAAACTAAAGTAGGTACAGTATCATTTAGCACAACAACCTCAAAGACAACTCGTGCATGTGTACGAAATCTATTTCTCTGTTTCAGAATTTGGAGGAGGACAGTACTCTGTTAATTCATCAATATTTTGCGTGCACACCTTTGTGTCTTTGCGACTTCGTGATTGAACCTCTCTATCCCGTTCCTACGACGGGCCAGTTGTTCACACAGAACAAAGGGAGCAAGATTCAATTCTTTCCAGTTACGAATCGCTGAATGTGAGTCAGTCGAGACACGCACCCGTACTTCCCTCTCTCAAGTAGGTGAGCCGTTACCTAGTCGTCACTTAGGTGGATAATTCTCTTACACAACCCAATAAACTACTCACGGTTTATTGTCTCAAAATTGTGTTTTATCCGTTTCGGCAAACATATTGATGGTACCACAGCTTAACAGTCCTCCTGGGCTCGGACAAACTTCTGTCCGTCTCTTATATCAGTCTTCCTTGACTGGGACAATCTCTGCAGGAGTGGAACCCAGTGTGTTCTTCTGCTGTTGCATGCTGAGATGCTTTTCTGCTCATCACAGTTGTAAAGAGTTACTATGAGTTATTATATCCTTCCTGGCAGCTCGAACCAATCTGGCCATTTTCCTCTGACATCTCTTATCAGCAAGGCAAGGGTGGCACCATGGTGTCGTGGTTAGCGCCGTCACCTCATAGCAAGAAGGTCCTGGGTTCGAGCCCAGGAAGGCCTTTGTGTGGATTTTGCATGTTCTCCCCGTGTCTGCGTGGGTTTCCTTCGGGTGCTCCAAAAACATGAAGGTTAGGTTAATTGGTGACTCTAAATTGACCGTAGGTGTGAATGTGAGTGTGAATAGTCGTTTGTGTCAGCCCTGCGATGACCTGGCGACTTGTCCAGGGTGTACCCCGCCTCTCACCCATAGTCAGCTGGGATAGGCTCCAGCTTGCCTGCGACCCTGTAGGACAGGATAAGCGGCTACAGATAATGGATCGCTTATCAACAAGGCGTTTGTTTCCACCCACACAACTGTCGCTCATTTTTTGTTTTTTGCACCATAGAGACTGTTGTGTGTGAAAACCCCCAGTTTCTGAAACACTCAAACCAGTCCATCTGGCTCAAACCAACACCCGTGCCACAGTGAAAGAAAGCCACACTCTGAGATCACAATTTTTCCCATTCTGATGTTTCAACATTGTGAACATTAACCGAACCTCTTGATTTGTATCTGCACGATTTTATGCATCGTGCTGCTGTCAAGGGATTGGCTGATTAGAGAATCGCATCAAACAGCAGGTGGATGGGTGTTCCTAATAAAGGGGCCAGTGAGCATATTTAACAGTTATTCCATGAAATCAAGTCGTACATGAGCTGATAGCTGACTAGTACTGAGTTGGCTATTAGCCATGTGCGATGAGATTGAGTGGAATAACTGTTTTTTATTCTGTCCACATTCACTGGATTTTGCGAAACAGAGCATTTTTATTTCTAGCAAATTTGAGAAATAAAAACTTTATACAAAACGTCCGATAAAATCATTTCTGCTTAGAATGTAAACAAACCGGCGAAATGACGGTTGCAATTTGTGAAAAAATTCGATAATAATTCTTGGGAAAAAAAAGAGACGTTCTTACCATCAAATACTTGCATTCCATATTTTGTTATTTTTTTCCATTTTTTTTCAGGGGGGTGTTCTTCATCTTTTGGGTTTTTTTGTCAGTTGGCAAACCAACTTGAAGGTGCATTACCGCCACCAACTGGGTTGGAGTGTGGAACAGGCACTATTGGGAGAAAAACTCTATTCTTTTAGCTCTTTCTGTTTCTTTTAAAATACTTCATAATTTTGGGGGGATTGTTTTCAAGTAGAGTTTTTATTTCATACTCGGTTGGTTCAGTAAAACTCTCCGCCATTTTATTTTTCTGTACTCATAGTATATGAGCTGATATCCTCTTAGTGGAGTAGCCAATCAGAGCGTTTGATTGCTCATATCCAGTGAATGTGGGTAGAATATATACAGTACTCAGCGTAAGTAAGCACACACCCTTTGAAAAGTAACATTTTAAACAATATCTCAATGAACACAAACAATTTCCAAAATGTTGACAAGACAGAGTTTAATATAACATCTGTTTAACTTATAACGTGAAAGTAAGGTTAATAAAATAATTTAGATTACACATTTTTCAGTTTTACTCAAATTAGGGTGGTGCAAAAATGAGTACACCCACAACAAAACTACTACATCTAGTACTTTGTATGGCCTCCATGATTTTTAATGACAGCACCAAGTCTTCTAGGCATGGAATGAACAAGTTGGCAACATTTTGCAACATCAATCTTTTTCCATTCTTCAACAACGACCTCTTTTAGTGACTGGATGCTGGATGGAGAGTGATGCTCAACTTGTCTCTTCAGAATTCCCCATAGGTGTTCGATTGGGTTCAGATCAGGAGACATACTTGGCCACTGAATCACTTTCACCCTGTTCTTCTTCAGAAATCCAACAGTGGCCTTAGGTGTGTGTTTAGGATCATTGTCATGTTGGAAAAGTGCACGACGACCAAGGGCACGGAGTGATGGTAGCATCTTCTCTTTCAGTATAGAGCAATACGTCTGTGAATTCATGATGCCATCAATGAAATGCAGCTCCCCAACACCAGCAGCACTCATGCAGCCCCACATAAGGACACTGCCACCACCATGTTTCACTGTAGGCACCATGCAGTTTTCTTTGTATTCCTCACCTTTGCGACGCCATACAGTTTTGAAGCCATCAGTTCCAAAAACATTTATCTTGGTCTCATCACTCCAGAGTATAGAGTCCCAGTAGTCTTCATCTTTGTCAACATGGGCCCTGGCAAACTCTAGGTGGGCTTTTTTGTGCCTGGGCTTTAGGAGAGGCTTCTTTTGTGGATGGCATCCATGCATGCCATTCCTCTGCAGTGTACGCCGTATTGTGTCACGGGAAATAGTCACCCCAGTTTGGCTTTCTACTTCTTTAGATAACTGCAGTGAACTTGCATGCCGATTTTCTTCAACCCTTCTCATCAGAAGATGCTCCTGTCGAGGTTTTAACTTCTGTGGATGACCTGACGTCTCTGTGAGATGGCTGCAGTTCCATCTTTCTTAAATTTTTGTCCCACTTTTGCTCCAGTATTCTGACTGATAAGTAAAGCTTTGCTGATCTTCTTGTAGCCTTCACCTTTGTGGTGTAAAGAAATTATTTTCTTTCTCAGGTCTTGTGTCATTTCTCTTCTGCCCCTTTTCCACCAAAGCAGTTCCAGGGCTGGTTCGGGGCCAGTGCTTAGTTTGGAACCAGGTTTTCTGTTTCCACTGACAAAGAACTGGCTCTGGGGCCAGAAAAACCGGTTCCAGGCTAGCACCAGCTCTTTGCTGGGCCAGAGGAAAGAACCGCTTATGTCAGCGGGGGGTGGGGGGGGGGCGGAGTTGTTAAGACCAACAACAATAACAAGACCGCGAAAGATCGCCATTTTTAAGCGACGAGAAGCAGCAGCTGTACAAATGCGAAGTCATCCATTATTATTATTGTTATTGTTGCTGCTGCTGCTTCTTCCGTGCTGTTTTTGCTTCGATATTCACGCCAAGGTTTATGCAAACGTAGCGACGTAACTGACATATACAACGACGTAATGACGTATACAGCGATGTAATGACGTGGCTTCCCTTAGCACTGCGAGCTATGGAAAAGCAAACTGGTTCTCAGCTGACTCGCAAGTAGAACGAGTTGTGAACCAGCACCAGCACTGGCCCCGAACCAGCCCTGGAACTGATTTGGTGGAAAAGGGGTATTCCATGTGATACCGTTGCTGACAGCATGAAATGGGGAGGGGTTTTCTTTAAGTAACACCATTTTATAGTCAACTGTCTGCTGGACACCTGTGTAATGACTAATTAGACTCACCTGTGATTGTACTCTTGTTAAATTAGACATTTGTAGTCTCCAATTTAGCTTTGCTCCAGAGACTTTCAGTGGGGTGTACTAATTTTTGCACCACCCTAATTTGAGTAAAACTGAAAAATGTGTAATCTAAGTTTATATTATTAACCTTACTTTCACGTTATAAGTTAAACAGATGTTATATTCAACTTCGTCTTGCCAACATTTTTGGAAATTGTTTGTGTTCATTGAGATATTGTTTAAAATTGTACTTTTCAAAGGGGGTGGACTCATTTACGCTGAGCACTGTATGTTTCTTCACATGTCCCAGCTTGTTAGTAAGCTGGGGTCAGAGCACAGGGTTATGAAACATGAATCCTCCAGCCTCCTGACAAGTAACCCTTTAACCATTAAGCCCCCCCATGAAGCAGTGAAAAAAAAGAGAGCAAAGACTGAGCTGACCCTCCTTGATTAACCTCCTTGTTACCCTTAACAGCACCATGTGCTGAGGCCACTCACCAGCAAATGCCTCAGGCTGAACAGCATCCTGTTTGATGTCCATTAAACGAGCACGCCTACATGACTGATCAGCCAATAAAGCCCTTAAAGCACAAGAATAATCAGAAATCACCATCCGGACTGCTTTTATCCAAAGTGTCTTACAATTGACATCGGATACAACTGAACATTCAGTCGAAGGTCAAAGGTCTTGCTCAAGGGTCAAACAGTGGCAGCTTGGTGGTGTTGGGATGTAAACTTATGACCTTTCAATCAGTAGCCTAATACTTTATATGTGTCTCACCTTTCTTTGTTTGGTTGTGAACTTCTCTAGTGTTCTTTAGTGAGTTATAGTTTCTTAGTTCCTTCATTTATTCTTGTCATCTGGTTTTGTGGTGAGGATCTGATGGGGAAGTTTTGCTCTCCTGACTTTTTTTTTTTTTAACGAACAACCAATTGACATGGGAAGATTTTATAGTAATGTTCATGGACGTCTACATGTTGATCAGCAAGTAGATTGACTATGATTAGAGTGTTCTTAATGTTAGCTATGGACAGAGTACCCGGTTATTGGAAGAGGGTAGAGTTATCTTCCTTGCAAGGTCTTAGCTTGGTAATTTAAACCACAAGTAGAAGGCATTCGGCTCATTTGGGAGGAAGTCTGGCAGGGATATGGTGGTAATTTGGAGACATTAATGGGTTTGGATGTCCTGCTGTGTTGGCCAATTGTCTCTGGTGTACAGGAAGTGGTCATGGATTATGGTTCTTACTATCCTTAGAGCCATGTTGCCTTTTCATTATATTCACCACACTAACAATCAATTGAACTAATTCTATTGCATTCTACTTTGAAATCCATTGCTGAGCTGTAAATAAGAAGCAAAACCAGACAGGATGTACTGCTATTTGAAAATGAGACCGTCAATGACGGCGTAGCTCACTCCGGCCCCGTCTAGTCCAGAAGGAACGATCTAAAGTGGGCCACCTTGTGCAATAAATGCTGCAAGCTATATACACTACTGTATATACAAGCTATATATAGAAGATATTTACACCCTAGGAATACTGACCTGTTTGCCAGAAAGAATCCAAAATGGCGAGGAATTGACCGAGAAGAAACGATTTTTGTTGAACTGCTCATGAAGGCTTAATTAGTCCACTATTAACTTCATTAATAATTGCAATTAAGCACATCTGGGTAGAAGTTTATGCACCCTAGGTACCCCTACCTTCATGCCAGAAAGAATCAAAATCGGTGAAGAATTGAGGGAGAAGAAGCGATTTGTGTGGAAACTGCTCATTTGGGCTTAATTACTCCATATCTTCGTTATTAATTTCAATTATGCAAATTTGTGTAGAAGCTATATGCACCCCAGGCAGACCTACCTTCCTGCCAAAAAGAATAAAAGTCAGTGAAGAATTGAGAGAGAAGCAGCGATTTTCGTGAAATTTGGACGATGCCGGACTACGGACAACACATCCGCCTGTTGGCTGGATGAGCTAATAATCAAGGACAGTATACTGTGATGTCATTGCCACACATCCAGAATTCCCCCCCCTTATACCAGCTCAAGTTGCCAATGCTAACATCCATCCATCCATCCATTATCTGTAGTTGCTTATCCTGTTTTACAGGGTCGCGGGCAAGCTGGAGCCTATCCCAGCTGACTATGGGTGAGAGGCGGGGTACACCCTGGACAAGTCGCCCGGTCATCACAGGGCTGACACAGAGACAAACAACTATTCACACTTACGGTCAATTTAGAGCCACCAATTAACCTAACCTGCAAGTCTTTGGACTGTGGGGGAAACCAGAGCACCTGGAGGAAACCCATGCAGACACTGGGAGAACATGCAAACTCCACACAGAAAGGCCTCCATCAGCCACTGGGCTCAAACCCCAGGACCTTCTTGCTGAGAGGCTACAGTGCTAACCACTATACCACCGTGCCACCCGCATACCATACTTTTTAAAAAAAAAATCCATTTGTAGTTGTTGAACTTTGGTGAAATACTAAAATATAAACCTGCGACTTGCGTTGCATTCTGCACTCCTGTCAGATTTGCTGTTATAGAGAATTATTGAAAAGCATCTGACCGAGTGCTGTGGTAGAATTCCAAATAATCCTACAGCATGGTACTTCGAATCTATCTGACTACTTCTCAAAATCTACTATTCTTACTATGGTTTAACAAATGAGCTACTTGTTCTTTGTGGTATCAGAGATTTCTTTCTTGCTGTATTCTTTGTTCTTCTAAATTTGACGAAAGTACATATCTGTCGTCATCTTTCATGTTTAGTGCAATCAGGAAATATGTCAGCACTTTTTAGCTGTTCTCTGGGCAAGTCTGAGGAAGTCTGGGGAAGTGTGGGTATTTTTAAATTCTAGTCATGGTGAAAATGACTCAGAAACATGCTTGCTGGAAAGAATGTCGATATTACAGAAGGTTATAAAGAGTGTACAGTATGTGCATGAGAGAGGAAATTACAGGAAAGGAAGAATGGGAACAAAGGGAAGCCAAAGGATGAGTATCAGCAACCACAATGAACACTAACAACCCCCTGACCACTTTTTTCTTGTTGCTGATGCCAGTTCAAACCAGTTGACTCATAAATTAAGTGCAAAATGCCAGAGTTAAGTATGATTCAAACAAAACAGCAGTTAAATAAATTTACGTTGGTGTTTGGAAGGAACTGATGGGACTTGTCCAGTTGGATTGAAGTGGATTAGGTCTGCATACCCTGTATTGATTGAAGTGATTCATTGGGCTTGAATAGAGGAAACTGCCCTGAAGGGGGTTGGGCTTTGGAGCAGGGTTGCCAGATTGAGTGCAAATAGACACAGAGGTGATTTGACGCCTTTACTTGTTTTACAGTGCTAGAACAAAATGCCTCAGGTTGTCGTTTGTATATAAACAAACAATGTAGGTGGTACAGTGTATTGGGTTTCCACCTCACACCTTCAGGGTCCCCGGTTTGAGCTTGTGAAGCATGTTATCCTGGTTTCCTCTGGGATTATCTGTTTTCTCCCTCCTCCCAAAACATGCATGCAAGCCTTCACATCGGACATCTCATCGTCTAGAACAGTGGTTTTCAAAGTCGCCTGGAAACCAGTGGTGGAACTCAGACCATTCTCTATACGACTAAAGGAAGGCTGTCTGTCTCTCAGTCTTGCTGTCTGTTCACCTATGCAAGTTGACATGGCTGGACGAACATATTCCATACTTTGCACATGGATTAGTGACACCCCAAGACAACATTTTCGATTTTCCAAAACATGGGATTAGTGCTAATCCAACACACTTCATTTCCCATAGGCTACATGCTCACGCTAACACTGTGCACAGCCTCGGCAGGGAATCCCCTCCCCCACTCACCTGAGAGTTTCGATTGTACAGGACCTTGCAATCGGCGCTCCTCGCCGGAGACTTCCGCAACAACTGAGTCTACATTCACAGACAATAACTACTAGTTTGTTACTAGTCATTACGTTCTTTGATTATCCCCTTGAATTGAATGGATTTAAATCAAACCTCAACAACATCCATCCATCCATCATCCATAACCGCTTATCCTGTGCAGGGTCGCAGGCAGGCCTATCCCAGCTGACTATGGGCGAGAGGCGGGATACACCCTGGACAAGTCGCCAGGTCATCACAGGGCTGACACATAGAGACAAACAGCCATTCACATTCACTTTAGAGCAGGGGTGTCAAACCTGATCCATAAAGGGCCGTGTGGCTGCAGGTTTTCATTCCAGCCATGCAGCAGCACCCTGATTTGGCTTATTCAATCAACTGACACACCCACCCTTTAATCAAGGGTGGGTGTGGCTGCAAGTATTTGACTGTGTGAAGACAGTTCAGTTGATTGAATGAGCCAAGTCAGGTGTGCTGCTGCATGGCTGGAATGAAAACCTGCAGCCACAAGGCCCTTTATGGATCAGGTTTGACACCCCTGCTTTAGAGCCACCAATTAGCCTAACCTGCAGGTCTTTGGACTGTGGGGAAACTAGAGCACCTGGAGGAAACCCACACAGACATGGGGAGAACATGCAAACTCCACAAGAAAAGGCCCCCATTGGCTGATGGGCTCGAACCCAGAACCTGCTTGCTGTGAGGTGACAGTGCTAACCACTACACCACCGTGCCACCCTACCTCGGTTCGTTTTCCAGATTGAATGGAATACTTGAATGATCGGATGATACACGGACCTACCTCAACATCAACCCAACTCAAAAACGTATTTATGGATTAGATAAATTCACAGATAAACAGACATCATTATGCATTTTTTCCATCTACAAAACATTAATTGCTGTGAGAAAATAATTTAAGGTGGATTGTTTTCGACTTTTGTTGAACGTCATCACCAATGGTTGTCAAAACACAACAACACGGAATGGCATAAAGAAGCAACGCTGGGGCTGATTTCTTTCTAGCCCAGAGCGTAGAGTGTAGATTCATGCAGCCTATCAGTGACAGTCATGTCAGGTTTTTATATTGATGACAGAGAGACACGCCCTCTAGATTCAACCTTCTTTTGGTGTGATATTTTGTTGTTTTTACTTTATCCTATTTTTCCCCTGATATGTCTTTGGAGGGGAAAATAAAAGTAGACAGTTTAAACATGCACTGTCCAATCAAACTATAAATTACACCAAAGGACAGATGACAACTGTAAGTTCAGTGTTTTTCTGGTTTGATTGAAAAGATTACTTTTCTGTTTAGCATGTTTGGTGAAGTATTTACCAAATAGCCTTGGGATATAATGCGTTACTCAAGCCTAATACTTTCAGTGTCAATTATATGTTAATTTTAATACAAGATGATAGAAATATGCTGAATTACACTGATTTTTTTCATTCATTCATTCAATCATTCATCTTCAGTACCCACTTTATCCTAGGAAGTGTCATGGTGGATCTGGAACACCACACACACACATTTCGACACAGTCATTCATACCTAAGGGCAACTAAGCAAAGATGCCTTCTTTCTATAACAAAAATTATTTAAACAATAAGCAATCATCTAGGGCGGCACGGTGGTGTAGTGGTTAGCGCTGTCGCCTCACAGCAAGAAGGTCCTGGGTTCAAGCCCCGGGGCCGGCAAGGGCCTTTCTGTGCGGAGTTTGCATGTTCTCCCCGTGTCCGCGTGGGTTTCCTCCGGGTGCTGTATATCGTAGATGTGAACGTGGAAATTTCCCCAGTGTGGGATAATAAAGGTCTTCTTATCTTATCATGACACGTGTTGATTTAGGTTTGAGTGTTTTTATCTATGCTAATCTACTACTGCCTTAAACACTAAGGGAAGCACATATTTACACTGGTACACTGATATTCAGAACACCAGAAATACGGTTATTATGTCACGTCTCAACAGCCAGACTGGAAGAACACAAGAGTACTACAGATACCCCTTTTTCCTGAACCAGTTCCATTCAGGATTCTTTGAACCTCGGTGCTAGCGCATGAACCGGCCCATGTTTTCACCGGTTTTGAGTGAAACCATTATAATCAAGGATGCGTCATGAACAAAGGATGTTGCCTGATGCACAATGGGAGTAAACAGGAGTAGCAAGATGGCGGTGTGATTAGATTAGACTGTCTGTGATGTTTTGTTCTGTTATTTGTTTTTGATCCATTTTTTCTGAAGATGTATCCTTTTCCATTGTGTTCAACCATTACTGTGGTCCACTTCCTTTCCAAATGAATGACACACTCATTGATGTCATCACAGTTCATGCTGAAAAAAAAAAGCTATATTTTTGGCTTTAGCCGGGAACCAACTTTTCAGGTTCTGAACCAATTTATTTTTGGTCAAAATGCTCTGAACCGTTCAACATTTGGTGTACGAGCTAGAACAGAACCTGTTCTCTGTTCTCACTCACCGAGATATGTGAGTGAGAAATGATATATTTTTTATTAAGCTGATAAATTTTATTAGTGATATTTACAACCCCGATTCCAAAAAAGTTGGGACAAAGTACAAATTGTAAATAAAAACGGAATGCAATGATGTGGAAATTTCAAAATTCCATATTTTATTCAGAATAGAACATAGATGACATATCAAATGTTTAAACTGAGAAAATGTATCATTTAAAGAGAAAAATTAGGTGATTTTAAATTTCATGACAACAACACATCTCAAAAAAGTTGGGACAAGGCCATGTTTACCACTGTGAGACATCCCCTTTTCTCTTTACAACAGTCTGTAAACGTCTGGGGACTGAGGAGACAAGTTGCTCAAGTTTAGGGATAGGAATGTTAACCCATTCTTGTCTGATGTAGGATTCTAGTTGCTCAACTGTCTTAGGTCTTTTTTGTCGTATCTTCTGTTTTATGATGCCCCAAATGTTTTCTATGGGTGAAAGATCTGGACTGCAGGCTGGCCAGTTCAGTACCCGGACCCTTCTTCTACGCAGCCATGATGTTGTAATTGATGCAGTATGTGGTTTGGCATTGTCATGTTGGAAAATGCAAGGTCTTCCCTGAAAGAGACGTCATCTGGATGGGAGCATATGTTGCTCTAGAACCTGGATATACCTTTCAGCATTGATGGTGTCTTTCCAGATGTGTAAGCTGCCCATGCCACACGCACTAATGCAACCCCATACCATCAGAGATGCAGGCTTCTGAACTGAGTGCTGATAACAACTTGGGTCGTCCTTCTCCTCTTTAGTCCGAATGACACGGCGTCCCTGATTTCCATAAAGAACTTAAAAATTTGATTCGTCTGACCACAGAACAGTTTTCCACTTTGCCACAGTCCATTGTAAATGAGGCTTGGCCCAGAGAAGACGTCTGCGCTTCTGGATCATGTTTAGATACGGCTTCTTCTTTGAACTATTGAGGTTTAGCTGGCAACGGCGGATGGCACGGTGAATTGTGTTCACAGATAATGTTCTCTGGAAATATTCCTGAACCCATTTTGTGATTTCCAATACAGAAGCATGCCTGTATGTGATGCAGTACCATCTAAGGGCCCGAAGATCACGGGCACCCAGTATGGTTTTCCGGCCTTGACCCTTACGCACAAAGATTTTTCCAGATTCTCTGAATCTTTTGATGATATTATGCACTGTAGATGATGATATGTTCAAACTCTTTGCAATTTTACACTGTCGAACTCCTTTCTGATATTGCTCCACTATTTGTCGGTGCAGAATTAGGGGGATTGGTGATCCTCTTCCCATCTTTACTTCTGAGAGCTGCTGCCACTCCAAGATGCTCTTTTTATACCCAGTCATGTTAATGACCTATTGCCAATTGACCTAATGAGTTGCAATTTGGTCCTCCGGCTGTTCCTTTTTTGTACCTTTAACTTTTCCAGCCTCTTATTGCCCCTGTCCCAACTTTTTTGAGATGTGTTGCTGTCATGAAATTTCAAATGAGCCAATATTTGGCATGAAACTTCAAAATGTCTCACTTTCGACATTTGATATGTTGTCTATGTTCTATTGTGAATACAATATCAGTTTTTGAGATTTGTAAATTATTGCATTCCGTTTTTATTTACAATTTGTACTTTGTCCCAACTTTTTTGGAATCGGGGTTGTAATAGTCAATTGGCATATACCTCAATTGATAACTTAATAAGGAGACAGAAACTGGAGTGAACTAGAGTGGCGGTTACAATTATCAACAGTTCATAATGATCAACACCTTTTCAGATTTACCAATAAAAACAAATTTTACAAAAGTGAGGTTCAGTTACAACAGTTATTATTGGCTAATTAATCAACCAGAAGACCCCGCCCCCTCACCCTTTGATGACACAGCTCATTACCTGAGATGGATTTTTTTTTTAGCACAATTAGCAATTTCAGGAAAACCCGGACGTTATCATCGCAGGTAAGCATGGTGGAAAGATCATGGACATGTCTTTACTGATCAAGTTCACCGATATTTCATGATCTCCTTGTCGAAACCTACTTTGTTTCTTACTCTTTCATTTGACAGCCGCCATTTTGTATCTGAACGCGCATTTGAGAAGTCACATGAGGTGTCGATAATAGTGATCATGTTCACCGGTGTCCACCATTATTGACACCCTGTGGAATTAAGTGACATTTACAACTGTTATAGATCAATCTTTGTGTAACATTGTTGAAGTAGATGAAGTACTTTAAAAAAAATAAAAGTCCTGCGATTTAATAATTTTTTTATGATCCATAACAGAATGGAATATTTATAGAGTATTTGGAATCCTATTGCAATAAATAGAATTAAACCAGAATTAAATTCCTAGCATATAAAATATTACATGGTTGAAATATCCAGATTTTTCGATTCTGTTCAGAAAATATTTTTTTGCAGTTTGTTGTAAATATCAACCACATATTACAATATCAGTAAACATTTTATATTTTGGTTCGAGGCATGACATGCGACCTTTGACCTGGCTGTTCATGTGGTTACAATGTCAATTGCCTGCTGACATTTATTGGTAAACTACAAAACTAGAAATTTAATTCAAACAACAACAAGAACAACAACAACGAATGATTAACAAAATGTGATCTACAAAAATACTTAAAGTGGGTAGAAAGTGGAACAAAAAGATTTTCTGACAGGTTAAACATCATCAGTTAATTTGTTTACAAACATTAGAATTACTTCCTCATTTACGTAAACACCGACATCAATATAGTTATATAAAATATATTTTGTGCTAAATATAAATAAATGTAAAACAAATTTTAAATAAAAAACTATGTTTTGTTAACTTAATACCACGTACCAATTATTATTATTATTATTATTATTATTATTATTATTATTATTATTATTATTAAATAATCATCTGGATGCCAATAATTGTGGATCGGTATCGATAACTGAACAAAGGTGTCAATAATTGTGGAACAGTGCCGATAACTGAACAAAGGTATCGATAATTGTGGAACGGTGTCGATAACTGAACAAAGGTGTCAATAATTGTGGAAGGGTATCTATAACTGTGAACAAAGGTGTTGATAATTGTGGAACGGTGTCGATAACTGTGAACAAGGTGTCGATAACTGAACAAAAGTGTCGATAATTATGGAATGGTGTTGATAACTGAACAAAGGTGTCGATAATTGTGGAAGGGTGTCGATAACTGAATAATGTGTCGATAATTGTGGAAGGGTGTCGATAACTGAGAACAAAGGTGTCGATAATTGTGGAACAAAGGTGTCGATCACTGTGAACAAAGGTGTCGATAACTGAACAAAGGTGTCAATAACTGTGGTATGGTGTCGATAACTGAACAAAGGTGTCGATAATTGTGGAAGGGTGTCGATAACTGTGAACAAAGGTGTCAATAATAGTGGAACGGTGTTGATAACTGAACAAAAGTGTCGATAATTGTGGAACGGTGTTGATAACTGAATAAAGTGTCGATAATTGTGGAACGGTGTCGATAACTGAATAAAGTGTCGATAATTGTGGAACGGTGTCGATAACTGAACAAAGGTGTGGATAATTGTGGAGCGGTGTCGATAACTGAACAAAGGTGTCAATAATTGCGGAGCGGTGTCGATAACTGTAAACAAAGGTGTCGATAATTGTGGAATGGCGTCACGTGATCTGATATGCCAAGTAATTGGGAATCAACTAATTTTTTTTCCAGTGGAAGTTTGAGTAATTATTCATGCACGATGTATGTATTGAAAGTCTTTTCTACTTTTGCTACGGCCAAAAGATAATTAAGGTGTGGATAGTTGTAGCCGCCGCTCTACATACATTTAAAAACAGCAGTGCAAAAATCAGTAATAAAGATGTCATAACCTTTGAATATGTGTGGGTGATAATATTTTTTTGTAAAATTAGATACAACCTCACCAACCTATCTCCCTTAAAAAATACAATCCCCAGGAAAACGTGACTTCGCCCATGGTCTTTTCAATAGCTAGAAACTCCCTTGATTTCAGGTCCAGCTTTAAAGGACACATCTTGGGTATATTTAGGAGCAAGATCAATGTAATTCTCTTATTTTATATTAAACTTTGGTCAAATATCTGTCACATTTTGCATTTTGTGCAATTTTTTTACCTTGCGCAATACCAGAAAAATTCAGTTGAAATCAAGCCATTTGCGGCGAATCGGTCCGCCTCTGAAAAAACTTGGATTTCCCAGCAAACATTGATTTTTGTGACGTCGCGTGCGGGACGCCTCCTTCTGAATCCTACGTCAGCGCTGGTTTGTTTATGAGAAAACGACCTGGTGGTTTTCTGCAAATTTCTTCAACGTTATCACATTATTATTAAAATGGTTAACAGATATATCATGTGGGCGGCACGGTGGTGTAGTGGTTAGCGCTGTCGCCTCACAGCAAGAAGGTCCTGGGTTCGAGCCCCGGGGCCGGCGAGGGCCTTTCTGTGTGGAGTTTGCATGTTCTCCCCGTGTCCGCGTGGGTTTCCTCCAGGTGCTCCAGTTTCCCCCACAGTCCAAAGACATGCAGGTTAGGTTAACTGGTGACTCTAAATTGACCGTAGGTGTGAATGTGAGTGTGAATGGTCGTCTGTGTCTATGTGTCAGCCCTGTGATGACCTGGCGACTTGTCCAGGGTGTACCCCGCCTTTCGCCTGTAGTCAGCTGGGATAGGTTCCAGCTTGCCTGCGACCCTGTAGAAGGATAAAGCGGCTAGAGGAGATGAGATGAGATTGATATTCAGCCATAGTGGATTTTGTTCTTCAATAAAGTTATGTCTGTTTGCTGCATTGAATTGGTTCTTACTGCATTGATTTCAAGATATTCCCTCCTGGGGTCCATACGGACCCCGCCTGGTAGTTTGTGTATGTAAAATTGGCTGGTAGGATGAAGGTTAAGTGTGTTCTTTATGCCTTGGGCCCTTTAGTGTATTGCTGTTATTAATACAAGATGTTCTGAACAAAACTTATCTGGTGATTTTGTCTTTATAAGCTTTAATTTTAAAGAAAAGTATTGGGGTCCAAACGGACCCCACATGGTAAGATTAAAGGCCCGGTCCCACTGCACTTACGGATGCAAAGAGGATGTAAAATGTAAAAAAATCGTTGCCATCCGTTGGAAAACGCTATGCATCCGTTGTGTACTCATTGCATACGTGCTTCATACGCTCTATCCATCGAGCATCCGTCCACTGTGATTTCATCCGCGCAAAAAGTTTTGAGCTGCACAAAACTTTTAGAACGGATGAACTTTCCGCCGTGTACGATGTAAATCCGCGACATATACGAGCAACAAACGTTCTATGTCCGTCATCATCCGTTAAACGTCTGCTGTATCCTCTCTGCATCCTCTGGGCATCCTCGCAACTCACATCCGCTGCAGCTGAAAATGGAAAGAGGGAGGAAAGATAAGGTACATGAAACGTCTATTCATCGTTAGTAGCACGGAAATAGAAAGGATGTAAACGTATGCATCTTGTATATAAAGTATTCAAAACGGACAAAGCGTTTATATCTGGGATGTATCTCGTATATTTAGGATGTCTGGAGTATGTCTAGAGTATGTAGAAGGACACCTAGCGGACAATCGGTCTGCATCCGATATACATCCGCGCAACATCCCCTTTGTTTCCGTTAGGCGTACGTGATGCATCCCCTTCATCCGCTATGCATCCGCTCTTTCTGCTATGCGTCCGCTTCTCAGTTATCACCGGTAACCCCTTCGGAGCTGTCATCCACTTCCATCCGCTTTCATCCGCTAGGCTTCCTATGAACATGCGTTTAACATCCCCGCTATATACTACCCACGCCCGTTCTTTTCCGTTCTGTTTTCGCAAATTTTCGCCAATTTTGTCCATTTCTGGAGCGGATGAAAACGGATAGAGCCACCCCCGAAATTTTGCTCGTCCGCTGTGTCCTTTTTGCATACGTTTTGTGTCCATCGGCCAGTGGGACCGGGCCTTAAGGTGTAAAAAAGCACGGTAGGATGAGGATGAGCATTTTGTGGGTGATCCAATCTGGCAACCCTGCTTTGTGTAAGCAGTAAGCAATCTGGCAACCCGGTTCTGGATCTGCTTTAATGTGAATGACAAAGCGAGCGAATGAACTGGGAGCGGTTGATTTTGTTTGAAATTCTCCTCTAATAAAATAAACTTCAACTCTGGAAGGATACAGTTCTATTTCTGGAAAGAGTGAAATGTAGGCTGGGATAAAAAAGAAAGAAAGAAAACAGAAAAAGAATAAGGTATGAACCAAGTAAGCTAGCTTCAGTCTAATGTTTATCCAGCCTTTACTGCTGGACTGGACTGCTTTTGAGGTAAACAAGCAACTTTCTAAATGTTTATTATATATGTTTGTTTATCTCTATCTTTGACTTGAAGGTTTGCAAACATGACTGCGTTATAAAATGTTTGTGAAATTGCTTACTGCTTCTGTGACTAGCACAAACAGCTGCGCACAGCAGCTGGAAACTGAGGAAAACAAGAGATTCATGTCAGAAAGGAAGAAAGGAAGGTGGAATGAATCGGTGCCTGAGTTTAAATTGTATCCAGTTTGCTACATTTCTCCTAAAAGTCATGGAAGTGTATACTTCCAGTTGCTTTTCTTCATCTCTTTGAGACCAAATGACCATTTGAAGAAGTTTTAGGGGATTTTTGGATGTTTAGGGGCCACTCCTAAGAGTTTGAGATGCACATTGCCAAGATTATAATCACTCTTGCAGCAGGAATACATCAGAATATTCTAGAAATGAAGTCAGGTCATGGAGAATTATATATTTTTTGCCATTTATTTGATATTCCTGACCTTTCATCCGTGCCCAAAGAGAAGATTTAGGGTTCGAAATTAAAAAAATTGTTGCCTTTTCCATCTCCTGGTGTTGGTTAGGACTAAATTGGGACTAGAAGTATTTTTGGGATTCGAACCAAGGTGCTATTTATGTTCATCTCATACCGTCGCCCGCCTCACAGCAAAAAGGTTCTAGGTTTTAAAGTGCATACGGTATCACGGGTAAATTCAGGCGCAAGATCAATGTAATTCTCCAATTTTACGGTATATTAAACTTTGGTCAAATATCTGTAACATTCTGCATTCACATCTCATCTCATTATCTCTAGCCGCTTTATCCTTCTACAGGGTCGCAGGCAAGCTGGAGCCTATCCCAGCTGACTACGGGCGAAAGGCGGGGTACACCCTGGACAAGTCGCCAGGTCATCACAGGGCTGACACATAGACACAGACAACCATTCACACTCACATTCACACCTACGGTCAATTTAGAGTCACCAGTTAACCTAACCTGCATGTCTTTGGACTGTGGGGGAAACCGGAGCACCCGGAGGAAACCCACGCGGACACGGGGAGAACATGCAAACTCCACACAGAAAGGCCCTCGCCGGCCACGGGGCTCGAACACAGGACCTTCTTGCTGTGAGGCGACAGCGCTAACCACTACACCACCGTGCCGCCCATTCTGCATTCTGTGCAATTTTTTTTTACCTTGCACAATACCAGAAAAATTCGGTTGAAATCTGAGGCGAATTGGTCCGCTTCTGAAAAAACTTGGCATTTGGATTTCCCGGGAAACGTTGACGTCATCTGCGGGACGCGTCCTTCTGAATCCTACGTCAGCGCTGGTTTGTTTATGAGAAAACGACCTGGTGGTTTTCTGCAAATTTCTTCAACGTTATCGCGTAATTATTAAAATGGTTAACCGATGTATCGTAGGACGGTATAGCAACACCAATCTTGATGGGATTAGTACTCATCGTTTCCCAAAAGACCGGATGATGAGAGAGAAATGGGAGCGCTTGGTCTACACAGGCTGTGCACTGAAACCGTGCAAAGCTCGCGCAGCCTGCTGGCGCTTCCGCAGGTGACGCCACGAATCTGGCTCCAGACTCCCTTGGGATTTTTCCAGACGCGTTTTGTTATTTTATTTTTTTCTGCTGTAGACAGATGGCCTTGTGCAAAATTACCCTTCTGGATGAGTGTGTAAAGGGACATTCTTTTATATAAAAAAAAAAACGAAAGTGGTCCAGAATATGCCCTTTAACCTTGTGCACTTTCTGTGAACCGTGCTCATGCGGATTTCCTCCAGGTGCTCGGGTTTCCTTGAGCAGTCCAAAGACGTGCGGGGTAGGTCAACCGGCTACTCGAAATTACCTATAAATGTGAATGTGAGTCTGTCTGTTTCTCTCTTACACCTTTTCGACCAACAGGGGACGAGTCCTTGAACCGGTTGCATTCAGGATTCTTTGAACCTTGGTGCCAGCGAGTGAACCAGCCCACGGTTTCACCAGTGTTGAGCGGAACTAGTATAATCAAGGATGTGTCATGAATGGAGGGCGTTGCCCAATGCACAACGGGAGTGAACAGGAGTAGCACACGAGCCCCTTTTCGACCAACTGGGAACGGGTTCTTGAACCGGTTCTGTTCAGGATTCTTTGAATCTTAGTGCCAGATAACGAACTAGCTCATGTAGGACAAAATAACAGATTTGGTTATAATTTATGCTAATGGTAGGAAAATGTTTTAGGCAGGAAAAAAATTAGAACACAGGAAATATGGTTGTTATGTCACGTCTTAACAGGTGGATTGGATGAACACAAGAGTACTCCAGATACCCCTTTTTGACCAACTGGGAACTGGTTCAATTCAGGATTCTTTAAACTTTGGTGCCAGTGTGCGAACCAGCCCACATTTTCACCAGAACCATTGTGATCAAGGATGTGTCATGAATGGAAGGAATTACACAACAGTACTAACAAGATAGTAGAGCGCATTGATTACCTGTGAGCTTTTGTTTTATAATTGTTTTTGGTCCATTTTTGTTCTGAATATGTCTCCTTTTCCGTTGCGTTCTCCGTTGCTGCACTCTGCTTCCTCTTTAAACTAATGACACGCCCAGTGATGTCATCACGGTTTGTGCTGGAAAAACCAGCTATATTTTGGTTCCAGCTGGGAACCAAATTTTCAGGTTCCGAACCAATTTATTTTTGGTTGAAATGCTCCGTGGTGGGTTTCCCAAAAGCCTCTTAAAACTAAGAGCATCTTAACGATGATCTTTGTGCTACGATGCTTTTGGGAAACTCGGCACGGAGCAGTTTAAAATTTGGTGTGTGATCCAGAACAGAACCCGTTCCTTGTTGGGGGAAAAGGCATTAGCCACATGATAGATTGACCTGTCCAGGGTGTACCCCAATTCTACATAATCATAAAAATAATTCAAAAGTTTTATTTTGCATTCATATATTAATCTGTTTAACATCTCATGCTTAAAACATCCTTTTCGACAAGTCATCTATTCAAAGTTGTATTTAAAAAAAAAAGATGCATTTTAGCTCCACATTCACTCAACTCTGTTACTGGAACACATTCATTAAGTACAAGTACAAGAAATGTGCACTACAATGCTATTCCTTTGTCTAGGATACCAACATATATAGTAGTGTGCATGAGGTCTATAATATGACTCTAACCCATTTTAAGACCTCTTTCAATGATAAATTGGCTAAAATTTCAGTGACCATGAAGTGATCTTTTTCAAGCTGAGAAGCAGAAAATTTTTGTCACTTTGATAAGGCCTCAATGTTGCTGTGTTACAAGATACCTAGTCGGTGAAAATTTAAATATCATTACACTTTCAGTAAGTGTATGTATTTTTGTGAAGTACAATAACATCTAAAATATTTTATAAATAGCAGAAAAGAAGTCAGAAAATACAATTCCAATAAAACTTCGAGTATCATAGATCAGTTTATCCACATCTAGGTACAGTTTAGGGGTCAAAATGCCATGGGCGAAGATGGAAAATCAAGCTTATAAATGTGTTAATATTAGCCTACCAACAATGTTACCCACAAATTTTCTATTTGGAATAGATAGACTACCTTTTGGTTCAACTTTTAGAACTAGTTGTTTGTATGGGATAGTGAGAATATTTTTGTGGGCGTGGCCCGAAGTAGGGTGTCGGCAAGGATTTTCATTATTTTTTATTAGATTTTCTAAATTATTCTCACTAGTCCCATTGTTTTCTCATTTGATTTAGCTTACTTACATATGCAGCAGTAGAAAACAACAAAAAAATCCTTGGGATATAGTTGCATATTTTATTTGGAGCCTTAATTCTAGGTAGGCAGATAGTCGTCCGTGCCAAATGTAGGTGGCGCTAGTGTGGATACGCTTCGCACCCCCACAAATTTTTTGGAAGCAATTTATAGTTCACCCATATGCTCTCTCAGAAAAAGCAATCAGAATCATGGGATCTTTGAGAATATTCAATTTAAACCAACATGAATGTCATACCCGTGGTCGGACCTCCAAATTGTGGGCGTGGCCCATCCGGCTGGGAAGGGGTTAATCTGGTCAAGGTTAGTAAAATTTTCTATTCTTATCCCTAGACTCTATAATAACAAATTGTGATTAAATTCTGAGATGGTGAGTTTCCTGAATATGCTCTTTTTGGGCTGTTCTTAGAAAAAGTCACTCTTAAGTATTTACTGTTATGAAACGTCTACAGGAAAGTTAGTTCCTGTGATCACTTACGTGACAGCAGCTTTAACAGCTGTTCTCTCACCAGCATCTCTTTTTTTCTCTCTCTTGAAGTTCATAAATGTTAATAAATGTAGTTTGTTGGGGTTCGGGGGAACCAGAAAGCACAAAGTCCTGAAGACTCTCCTCAGTCGGAAAACTTCCTGATTTACCAGCTGGGAGGTCCGTATGGTGAAATACCGTGACCGAGGTCTTGAAAGTACTGAGCGAGGCCCTCTGGGCCGAGGTCAGTATTCAAGGCCGAGGTCACGGTATTTCACCATACGGACCTCCCAGCTGGTAAATAATATATTTATTTTTTTCTTTACCAAATTCTAACAGAAAACGAGAGCGCCCGAAAGGGAAAACCGAGCCGAGCCACCATTTTGAATCCTCATTCACGGCTGTAATGCAAATGGCTTCCTCCTCGGTATACAAGTGCACTTCCATGGCAGGAAAAAAAAACTACATTTTGCCGCCTATGTAGTCCCCTATTTATACAAAATTGAGTCATTCAGGATTCAGCCATGTTTTTACTCGGTGTTAGCGACAGTTAGAGGTTTTTAGCTTTCTCCTGAAATGTTTTCTTTTATTTCTTCTTCCTCAGTGTAGTAAAACTCGCTTTCGCTGTGAAGACTGTCGTTATCGCTATCCATGCTGTAAAATTAATGCTATTCTCCTGAGAAATGCTGGCAAAAATTTATAAGATTTTTGATAATCTTATAAAAAAAAGATAAATGTTGACAAAAAATGCTACTATGTTTGTTGTTGTGAACGAGCGAGTTGCCAGAGGTCCATAACCAGGGTCCGTAACTCGCCAGCCAATCAGAGCGCAGGATTTGATGGAAACCGGACCGTGAAAAAAATAAATAAACATATTATATGGAAATGAGTATTTTACTTGGAAATACACCACTCGTATGTATTTTTTATACGAGCGCCATCCAGGACATGGAGAACCAAAACTGTGACATAAATCTCTATAAGTCACTCGTGAGGAAATCGATGAATTGTTTTGATAAATTTGGGTACTTTGTTTGTGAATGTCTCTATATAATAAAAAGAAAATCAGCTGTTGGCTGGAAGATGTGAAGTTTACCTTCTTGTTTTGAAAAACTCAGATTTTTCATACAAAAAATGTCACGGATCTGAGTGACATATTTAAATAATATTAGCTGGTGTTGAACAGTATATCAAATATATTCCATTTAGCTAGCATGATATTGAACGAGTCGAAGACGAGTAGCTGAATGGAATATATCTGATATACTACGAAAAAAACGCGAGTTGGCCTAGTGGTTAGCGTTTCTGCCTCTCGATTGGGAGATCGCGAGTTCTACTCACGGTCGGGTCATACCAAAGACCATCATAAAAATGGTACCTGCAATACAGATGCGAGTGGGGAGTCAAAATCTCGCGGTTACCAGAGGACTCGCCCCCCACTGTAACCCTAGCTATGTAATAGGCGAGAGGCCGAGGGCTACGGAGATCGGTGCCGCCCTATGCGCCACATGGCGTGGGAAGGACTTTGATACTACAAAAAAAACCACAACTAGTATTATTATAATTATACTCACTCTTTCAAAATTCTCTCAAAATCTTCCGTATTTAACGACGCGAACCTGGCGGCCATGCTTGTTTACAAATTGTCAGTCACTCGCTAGCACGCAAGTTTTACATCTCCGACGAGTGACGTCATGTTGTCTTGACAACCATGCAATATCGTAAACCACATTCAACGCTCATTCTCCATTGTGTAGAGTGACGTAATACACGCAGGCTAAGCGATATGCTAACAATATTGCACGCTATCAAACCAAACGAATGAAACTCATTAGAAGGGAATAGAACGCATGTTTTTATTCCATGGAAAAAGTGTCCTGTATGGATAATAATCCCTGACGTCACTCCCAGTGTTTTCCTGCTGACTAGATGCGCGTTGTCAAAATGGTGAACCGGTTCAAAATTAAAATTATTTTGATTACCTGGTGTATTTTTTTTTTCATGGATGCGCCCCAGATAATATAAACATAACACAGTGGTGCAAAAATATGAAGTTTATCTTGTGTTGAAAAATATACCACACGTTCTTGAATATGTTCACCACTCGAAGATAAACTTCATATCTTCGTGCCACCATGTAATATCCTCTATCTCTCCTTACTGAAAGCTTCAGCATATCAATGAGTAACTTAAGGTCGTTAAAAAAGCTTTTGATGCTGAAATCCTGAGGTTCTTTAGCATCCAGATCTGGTTTGAATTTCTCTGTGGAGCTCAAAACAACCTGGACAGGAAATAGACAAAGGAAGTAATTCCAGTCTGGTCCAAACTCAAGGCTTAATAAATACTGTAGATAAATATGGTAGATGGAAACTAAAGTCAGTTTGGTCTGCAAAATTAATGGTGGTTCATCATGAACTGGTTAATTTCAGCAGCTTGGCTTTAACACTGGGTACGAAATAAGGGTTTCTGCATCACATCGCATGGCACATATTTAATTTATGGTTCTGAAAGAAAGGATATCCACAAGTCATTGGCTGATATAGGGGACGTATTGCTTGCACTGCATTGCATCTTACTGGAACTGTTTTATATGCCAGACAAGGTCTAGACAAAGTCTTAAAGCTAGCAGGGAACACCCACAAAACACACACACACCGTTACTCGCTCACTCAGCCAATTTAATTAGCTCGGCTTTGTCTCATTGTCTCAGAGAGAATAGTGGATTTGTTTTAGTCTAATATCAGTGTAGTATACGGTGAAAAGACTTCAGTGACAGAGAGAGAGAGAGAGAGAGAGATTGAGATTGATTGAACGCCCTGGACGGCTGGGCTTTTTGGCAATTACAATCAGGAAGGATGCGATTTTTTTTTTCCCATTTTTCAACATGCTGATTTATTGCATTGCAGTAAGATCTTAAGGACAGACATTTAGCTGCAGAATTATAAAGAGGATCTGCTTTACGTGAATTTTATGAACCGTTATTAGCCATGTCATACAGTCGTATATATCTCAGGCACATTCTTTTTTACCACGTAGGCATACAATTAAACTCTTTCAACTCTCTAGACTACATATCATGCTGTGCCTGGCATGGAGTGTGATTTTGAGTCACCGGTAAAGGATTAGAGTAGGGTTTGAATGTTTGTTTTGGACATAATAGATAACCTGAATGTTATAACTAACATAATGAACACAATACTAGAAATAGATGGTTTCTCGGCTTTGGATGGGATATCATACTGGATGGAATTATTGGAAAATGATCAGTGTGACATGGCCTGATGTCAAGCAGAGCCCCGGTCACGACTATGAAGATGATTATTTTCCCCATAAAAAAAATATTTTCCTGAGGCACTTTATTCCACCTATACCATAGCAATTTGCAAACTCTACCAATTTTTTCTAGCCTGGCAAGCCAGACTAAATGTGAATATTTAGTCTGGCCTCGCTCGTAGACATTTCCGAAGGGTGTGCGTAGGAACAACCCGTTGTCTTTCAAACTGTCTCTGTGCGTATAGGCCAACGCTCTGACCAATCAGCGCAACAGTGACTGTGACGTAGTCAGAGCGACAGAAAGCAGTGGGGGAGACCTTGAAATAAATAATTTTTCAAAATGCGTATTAATTAATAAACAGGTTCTAGATATTAAGAAGTTTGGAGATAATGACCACAAGTTTGGAGTCTGTACCACATACTTAACATACACTCTTCTTTTTTCAAGTGTTTTTCAAGGGTTTGCTTAAACTGTTTTTGAGAGTTTTTATTTAGTGGTGTTTGGTGAAATAATTTCCCTTAAATTTAAAATAACGGGAAAATAAGAAACAATCAAAAAGTAATGTTTCAAAGCTGTTTATTAATTCTTCGTACTGCACAAACTAGCCCCATCCTTTTGGCTACGAGCGGAGCCAGCTGGTAGATCAGACTTTTGCTATAGCCGGTCGGCAAAACAGCGAAAACGTCCTTCTTGAAAAGGAATGAGCGGAGAGCCTCTTCCTGCTCATGTTTCAACGAAAAGTCTAATTCTTCTAAAACTGATTCCAAAACGGAATCAAACTAGCGCTGTTCACTAGCCGTAGCCATCTTTCCTGCTGTGCTTTCTCCAGCGTCGCGCGGCCTTGTCGTCACTCCTGCAAAAGCCCGCCCAAAGAATCCAAACAAAAACCTTGCGTTGTGATTGGCGGGCACGATTTGATGCCCGGGGTGTTTTGTTGATATGGTGCGAGGCTAGACCCACTCGTAGGCAAAAATATTTTTGGCCGCTAGGCGGGTGGGTCTAGTTTACTAGGCTAGATTTTTTCTTCATTTTATTTTATCCATTTATTGCTATGTTTAATGTTGTCAAATGTAGGCAAGCTAGTTTGTATTATCACTCATGTTATAACAACTCGAAACATTTACCAATACCTAAATGTGTTACAGGTCAAAAAATTTCAACCTAGGTAAATTTTTTTTTTTGACCTGGGTTAAAATTTTTAACCTAGATCAGGGGTCGGCAACCTTTTTGCCATGTAGTGCCAATCAGAAATTTTCTTGTTAGTTAGTGTGCCATTCAAATAGGTGTTGTTAACTATGTGTAATTAGACACCACACATTTTAGATGCATATGGATATTTCTCTTCTCATCTCATTATCTCTAGCCGCTTTATCCTGTTCTACAGGGTCGCAGGCAAGCTGGAGCCTATCCCAGCTGACTACGGGCGAAAGGCGGGGTACACCCTGGACAAGTCGCCAGGTCATCACAGGGCCGACACACAGACAACCATTCACACTCACATTCACACCTACGGTCAATTTAGAGTCACCAGTTAACCTAACCTGCATGTCTTTGGACTGTGGGGGAAACCGGAGCACCCGGAGGAAACCCACGTGGACACGGGGAGAACATGCAAACTCCGCACAGAAAGGCCCTCGCCGGCCCCGGGGCTCGAACCCGGACCTTCTTGCTGTGCGGCGACAGCGCTAACCACTACACCACCGTGCTGCCCTATTTTACTTCTGTGATTTTTTTAAATTGTTCATTTTTGGATTACGCATCATTTTTGTGGCTACTGACTCATAGAGTAAAAAAAAAATATATATATATATATATATATATATATATATATATATATATATATATATATATATATATAGTGCTCAGCGTAAATGAGTACACCCCCCTTTGAAAAGTAACATTTTAAACAATATCTCAATGAACACAAACAATTTCCAAAATGTTGACAAGACAAAGTTTAATATAACATCTGTTGAACTTATAACGTGAAAGTAAGGTTAATAATCTAACTTAGATTACACATTTTTCAGTTTTACTCAAATTAGGATGGTGCAAAAATGAGTACACCCCACAACAGAAACTACTACATCTAGTACTTTGTATGGCCTCCATGATTTTTAATAACGGCACCAAGTCTTCTAGGCATGGAATGAACAAGTTGGCGACATTTTGCAACATCAATCTTTTTCCATTCTTCCATTCTTCAACGGGCGGCACGGTGGTGCAGTGGTTAGCACGGTCACCTCACAGCAAGAAGGTTCCGGGTTTGAACCCAGCTGCTGGCGAGGGCCTTTCTGTGTGGAGTTTGCATGTTCTCCCCGTGTCTGCGTGGGTTTCCCCTGGGTGCTCCGGTTTCCCCCACAGTCCAAAGACATGCAGTTAGGTTAACGTGGGGCGGCCTTGGGCTGAAGTGCCCTTGAGCAAGGTACTTAACCCCTGACTGCTCCCTGGGCGCTCTAGTGTGGCTGCCCACTGCTCTGGGTGTGTGTGCGTGTGATGGGTTAAATGCAGAGGATGAATTTCACTGTGCTTGAAGTGTGCATGTGAGGAATAAAGCTTTCTTTTCTTCAATGACCTCTTTTAGTGACTGGATACTGGATGGAGAGTGATGCTCAACTTGTCTCTTCAGAATTCCCCATCGGTGTTCGATTGGGTTCAGATCAGGAGACATACTTGGCCACTGAAACACTTTCACCCTGTTCTTCTTCAGAAATCCAACAGTGGCCTTAGATGTGTGTTTAGTCATGTTGGAAAAGTGCACGACGACCAAGGGCACGGAGTGATGGTAGCATCTTCTCTTTCAGTATAGAGCAATACGTCTGTGAATTCATGATGCCATCAATGAAATGCAGCTCCCCGACACCAGCAGCACTCATGCAGCCCCACATAAGGACACTGCCACCACCATGTTTCACTGTAGGCACCATGCAGTTTTCTTTGTATTCCTCACCTTTGCGACGCCATACAGTTTTGAAGCCATCAGTTCCAAAAACATTTATCTTGGTCTCATCACTCCAGAGTATAGAGTCCCAGTAGTCTTCATCTTTGTCAGCATGGGCCCTGGCAAACTCTAGGCGGGCTTTTTTGTGCCTGGGCTTTAGGAGAGGCTTCTTTCGTGGACGGCATCCATGCATGCCATTCCTCTGCAGTGTACGCCGTATTGTGTCACGGGAAATAGTCACCCCAGTTTGGCTTTCTACTTCTTTAGATAACTGCAGTGAACTTGCATGCCGATTTTCTTCAACCCTTCTCATCAGAAGACGCTCCTGTCCAGGTGTTAACTTCCGTGGACGACCTGGACGTCTCTGTGAGATGGCTGCAGTTCCATTTTTCTTCAATTCTTGTACCACTTTTGCTACAGTATTCTGACTGATAAGTAAAGCTTTGCTGATCTTCTTGTAGCCTTCACCTTTGTGGTGTAAAGAAATTATTTTCTTTGGGGAATTCTGAAGAGAGAAGTTGAGCATCACTCTCCATCCAGCATCCAGTCACTAAAAGAGGTCATTGTTGAAGAATGGAAAAAGATTGATGTTGCAAAATGTCGCCAACTTGTTCATTCCATGCCTAGAAGACTTGGTGCTGTCATTAAAAATCATGGAGGCCATACAAAGTACTAGATGTAGTAGTTTCTGTTGTGGGGTGTACTCATTTTCGCACCACCCTAATTTGAGTAAAACTGAAAAATGTGTAATCTAAGTTATATTATTTACCTTACTTTCACGTTATAAGTTCAGCAGATGTTATATTAAACTTTGTTTTGTCAACATTTTGGAAATTGTTTGTGTTCATTGAGATATTGTTTAAAATGTTACTTTTCAAAGGGGGTGCACTCATTTACGCCGATCACTGTATATATATATGTGCTATATTTACTGTATGGACATGGTATCAGAAAACAATTTTATTTATAAGCAGTAGCCATATGGACCCATAGGGCACCTATTTTTATTTAATACCATTATCTTGAGTACTGCAGCTAAAGAAGCTACCACATTTTGCTGTGAATGTAATTCTGTTATTGAAGACTTACCCAACAAATGCAACTTATCATGTGACTGAGAAACTACATCATCACTTCGAACTCACATTGGGGTGAAAAAAGATGTTCGACTGCTGCTCTTCGCCGTATTTAGTCTTGTAGCGCGTGTGTGTCATTGACCCTGCGACAGATACAGTATTAAACACTTCCTGGGTTTATCAAAAAAAACCCCAAAAAAACCAGTATGCTTGTCGTATACTTTGTAATTATTAGCTCATCCGGCCAACAAGTGATGAGTTTATGCCATCACGTGTTGTCTGTTGTCTGTCCGGCGGCGTCCACATTTCACCAAAATTGCTTCTTCTGTCTCAATTCTTCACTGATTTTTATTCTTTCTGGCATGAAGGTAGGGGTACCTAGGGTGCATATGACTTCTACCCAGATTTGCTTAATTACAATTATTAATGAAGTTAATAGTGGACTAATTAAACCTTAATGAGCAGTTCAACAAAAATCGCTTCTTCTCGGTCAATTCCTCGCCGTTTTGGAGCCACAGGGCCTCCACTAACATTTATAAATTAACTAGATGGGGATATAGTGAGCTACGCCATCATTGACGATCTTGTTGTTTTATTGTGTATTCAGATGTCAAAATAAGTGTCGATTCTCCACTGAAGTATCTCTTGGGCTTGATCTTGCTTGGATGCCATGTCGTGCTCATATGACCACGTGATGCAAACATCTGGGTTGGTTGGTAGAAAATACACAAATTCAATCCGTATGTAGTGAAAGTTCATTATGTCTACCTATTGAAACTATTCTTTAAATTCGTTTCTTAAGACAAGGATTTTTTAAGATGTTACCTTGACAGTTTCGGCGATAAACTTCCGCCTTCTTCAAAACAGTCACCAGATGTCGAGTGGTGACGTGCCTTATCAGCAGGGCTTTGAACCGGTTCAAGGAACGAAAACGAAAACCGGGAACTTTTTCTATTTCACATAGAACAGAAATGAAACCAGAAACTTTATTATTTTTTATGTTCCAGAACAGAGACGCTTATTAAAAATAATGGTAACCGGTTAATACCGGTTTTTATTTCGTTCCTCAAAGTTTCCGTAGCCTACAAATAAAAAAGCCATTCTTCTCCTGCACAAGTTTCTATGACCCGCTGGGGTTCACTTCCTGTGTGACGTTCGCTGACTGAATGGAGAGAGCGGGAGGGTGGACTACTATCACGTCTCCATGTGATAAAGTGAGTAATTGCATTACTGAGTGTCTGAGCAAAGAAGAGCCTGAACGTTGTAACCTCCCTATTGGCTGTTTGTAAAAATGTATCAGTTGTTGCCCTTCCCACGGGAATCATCGCGGGCTCGAGAGACGAGACCTGACGAGTTAGTTCGTTGGTAGCAGAACAAAATGTCTGGACACAAATCGGGTTTTCAGAAAAGGAAAGAAAATAAACGGAGGGTGGAAAATACAAAAACGGAGGCAGAAAATGCAAAAAGAGTTTTAAGGTAGGACAAATGGTTACTTTTTAAGGCAGCCCGCCGTGGCTGCAGGCTTTCAGTTGTGTCATTGAATGGTTAATTTTCTGAGGCAGCCCGCCGTGGCTGCCTGCAGGCTTATTTATTATAGCCCATTTAGTTAAAATAGTTGATATAAAATGTTTATAGTTATAGTTATGTGATGGTTGTCCTGATTTAGACTGGTGGTTTTTTTTTTTTTTTTTTGGGGGGGGGGGGGTTGCGTGATGTTGCACCCGGGTCCAGATTAGGGCAGAACCGGCCCTGGCTACATTTCAGGTGTAGTTTGTTTTATATATGTATGTACTTGCATAGATGTGTACTTGGTCTTCCAATATGGCGCCTAACAAAATCTCGCGGCGCGGTGACGTCATGCGGTAGCCCTCTATAGGGCCTGACTAGCCTTTGGTAACACACTAAACGAATTATCTTTTCATTTTTGGCACTTTTTCTGTTTGTGTAGATGGGAAGACATACTGAGAATCCAAATCGCCAACATTTGAAATAATAATTGTTTTGAATTATTTCTTGTCTTATTTAATGAAGGTTGTAATAGAATTAGCCTACATTTGGCTTAAGCTGGATGAGACAGAGACATAATTTTATAGCCATTTGTTAAACAGCTGACAGGGAACGTAATTAATCGTTCCGGGAACGAAATTTTTTTGTTCTAACCGGTTCGGGAACATCTATTTAATGGTGGAACCCAAAACCGGAAACGTTAAAATTCCGTTTCTGTTCGGAACGAACCAATAGGAAAAAAATTCTGGTTCAAAGCCCTGCTTATCAGCTGATGTTACTCTAAGGGTTAGGGTTTAGGGTTAGGGTTACCTAACCCTAACCCTAACCCTAACTACCTGTCAAATTGGGCGGGACGTTCACGCCTCCTTAGAGTAACATCAGCTGATAAGGCACGTCACCACTCGACATCTGGTGACTGTTTTGAAGAAGGCGGAAGTTTATCACCGAAACTGTCAAGGTAACATCTTAAAAAATCCTTGTCTTAAGAAACGAATTTAAAGAATAGAAACAAATTCAATCCGAATAGGCCATAGCGCTGTAGAGCATCCTTGTGAATGAATCAGCTGTTGCTACGGAAACATGAGTGGATTTGAACGTGCAATATGATTAATATAGATCATTTGAATTACAGCTAGCTAGAGCTGTAGTGTGACGTCTCAGAGACGTGCTGTTCAAAAATTAATCCACACCTCACATCTTCTGACCAATCAGATTCAAGATCAGCGCTTGGTGCATGTGTTTGAATGAGATTTCACTGTTTAGGTGAGGTCACGAGGGAGATTTTGTTGATGGACGAAGCTCTGGTGCTGTGCTGAGAATTCGGCTGCTGGGATCAAAGCCTTCGCCTGCGATGTGATGAGAAGCTTATTGTCTGACTCAGTGCGTGTTATCTAGGGTCACCAGATTTCCCTAGTCTGAAACCGGGACACTTTTGCGCGCGACCATGCTCGTACACGCACATCTTTTTTTTACGTAAACGTGACACTCAGAGAGGTGCTCTTATCATTTTGTTGAAGCTCACATTTATCAACATCTCACATGAAATAAAACAAACAGGGATTTTGTTGTCTAGTAGCATAGTGGTATACAGATCAGTTAAATTATGGTCAGACAACAGATTTTGTAATGGCTGAGAATAGGCCAGGCTATGTCCATAGGCCAAATTTAAACTGATTTATTTCAGCTGTTTGTGAGAACACCAAGAAGAATGCATATGCACATGTAGGCTATATCTCTAAAATTGTATGCACTATAGCATGAACTTAAAAAGTAGATATGTGACCTCAACATAGCCTAGGTCAGAATCAACCTTACTAACCATTCCCCACAACTGAATGAATAAAGCAAGAAGATGTGTACAAAAGTGAACACTTTAATGGAAGGTGCAACAAGCTGTTCAACACAGCAATATGGCCAAACTGTCAGAATGGTATGTTAAACAGAAACAAAAAAAGAGATAAATATATACTACGGAAGCCAAGAGAGGCCCTTCATATAATCCTTTTTTTTTTATTCACCTTGTTATCCCGAGATAACGACATAATTAATTCAGGATCTCGAGAAAACAACACAACTAATTCGAGATCTCGAGAAAACAAAACTGTTATTTCAAGATCTCGAGAAAACAAAACAATTATTCTGTAATCTCGAGTAAACAGCTGAGAAATGGTTCATTCAGGTGCGCCAAGAGACTTGTGATATGCTGACTTTGGGGCTATTTCTCATTCTGTATAGACGCAACTTTGGTCATTAGAATGTCTGGAATAATCGATCACCTAATAAGGCAATATTTTGATCAGGGGTTGACACAGGGAGAGATTGCATTAAGTCTTTTAATAAGGGATAATTTCAAAATTAGTCCGCGGCACCTCCGCAGAAGACTGGCCCGGCTTCGTCTCTACCGACGGAGATACAGGGATCCAGCTGAGATCATGAAATAACGGTTTTGTTTTCTCGAGATCTCGGAATAGCTAATGGTTTTGTTTTCTCGAGATCTCGAATTAGTTGTGTTGTTTTCTCGAGATCCTGAATTAATTATGTCGTTATCTCGGGATAACAAGGTGAATAAAAAAAAGATTATATGAAGGGCCTCTTGCGGCTTCCGTAAATATACACTCAAACAAAACAGCAGTAAAGGAGGAGAGGGGCGACAGCCTGAGGAAAGCCCCCACAGGAGCGCACAGCATTTGCAGCATAGGCTGCCCAACTCAGTACAAGAACAAAACACTTACAGTGTGTGCAGTAGGCTTCGTGCGCATTGTTCTGCACCTCTCGGAGGAAGGGGTAGGTGCCCTGTAAATCTTTGGAAAAGGTACATTTTCCTTTCGGCATAATTGCTGCGGCATTACTGCTGCTAGCTGCTAGACAAAGAACATTCGCGCCAGTTAATGTTTATTTTATTGTTGCATGGCAACACGTTCTGTTGTCTGGAATAATGTGGCTAAATAAACACCCATGCCACAGGGCCAGGGAGCAGTAACTAGGAAAGTTTGCGATTCCTGTCAATTCATCAAAATAGTAAATGCAGACATTTCTCCGCTAATGATTCCCACGGTGCTCAGTCGCAAACGTCGCGAGTGGCGAAAACCGGGACATATCCGTGTCCCGACAGACTTTTGTCAGGACTCGGGACACACAACCCCAAATCGGGACTGTCCCGGTAAAACCGGGACGTCTGGTCACCCTAGCGTTATCCGGAAAACTTGACTTGAAACCTATCAAGGCGTGCGATAATTTTTGTTTCGTTTTTTCCTTCGACCTGTGAATGTTTTGGAGGCTTTTTTGTCGCTACCGCCTCTTATAGAAGCGGTAGCCACTATGTCATCATGCTGTAAGAATGTAACAGTCGCGCAGTGCGCATGCGCATACGCATAAGGATAACGATAGCGCATGCGCATAAGCATTACAATCACCAGAATGGTGAATCGTGATCTCGCGATATGAACAGTTGATCTCACGTTATCATCGTGTTGTAAGAATGTAAGAATCGATGTAACAATAGTGCAATGCGTATGCGCATAAGCATTACAATCACCAGAACGGCAAATCGTGATCTCGTGATATGAACAGTTGATCTCGCGTTATCAAAGGCACACAAGAACGAGTATAAGAATGTAAGAATGAGTGTAACAATAGCAAAACTTCGTAACCAATCAGCGCTTATCCTGATCAAGTTCGATGACCTGTTCCAGTGTTCTCCACGGGCACTTTTAAAGTGGTGCACCGCCATGTTATAATTCTGGCCCGCCACCCTTCCCTTGGCCAAAAAAACCCAAAAACGTAACTTCATCAGTATACACCAAATAAATCGTAAAGTATTCGCTTTATTATAATTTTGTAACTATTTAACACGCAGAAGACCATTAAACGTACGTGGCTACGTGAAGTGGCCACGCGATTGCAATAGAAAATATCCGGCCGGCTGCATACAGATTGTGACACAGAGCTGTGCAGATTGAGGTCTATCCCTGCGTTACACTACACCGCACCACGTTACACTATACTGACACATAGTAATGCTGGAAGCTACAAGCTGCAGCTAGCCAGCAGCTACAGTGGTGCTTGAAAGTTTGTGAACCCTTTTGAATTTTCTATATTTCTGCATAAATATGACCTAAAACATCATCAGATTTTCACACAAGTCTTAAAAGTAGATAAAGAGAACCCAGTTAAACACATGAGACAAAAATATTATACTTGGTCATTTATTTATTGAGGAAAATGATCCAATAATACATATCTGTGAGTGGCAAAAGTATGTGAACATCTAGGATTAGCAGTTAATTTGAAGGTGAAATTAGAGTCGGGTGTTTTCAATCAATGGGATGACAATCAGGAGTGAGTGGGCGCCCTGTTTTATTTCAAGAACAGGGATCTATCAAAGTCTGATCTTCACAACACATGTTTGTGGAAGTGTATCATGGCACGAACAAAGGAGATTTCTGAGGACCTCAGAAAAAGTGTTGTTGATGCTCATAAGGCTGGAAAAGGTTACAAAACCATCTCTAAAGAGTTTGGACTCCACCAATCCACAGTCAGACAGATTGTGTACAAATAGAGGAAATTCAAGACCATTGTTACCCTCCCCAGGAGTGGTCGACCAACAACGATCACTCCAAGAGCAAGGCATGTAATAGTTGGTGAGGTCACAAAGGACCCCACAGTAACTTCTAAGCAACTGAAGGCCTCTCTCACATTGGCTAATGTTCATGAGTCCACCATCAAGAGAACACTGAACAACAATGGTGTGCATGGCAAGGTTGCAAGGAGAAAGCCACTGCTCTCCAAAAAGAACATTGCTGCTCATCTGCAGTTTGCGAAAGATCACATGGACAAGCCAGAAGGCTATTGGAAAAATGTTTTGTGGACGGATGAGACCAAAATAGAACTGTTTGGTTTAAACGAGAAGCATTATATTTGGAGAAAGGAAAACACTGCATTCCAGCATAAGAACCTTATCCCATCTGTGAAACATGGTGGTGGTAGTGTCATGGTTTGGGCCTGTTTTGCTGCATCTGGGCCAGGACGGCTTGCCATCATTGATGGAACAATGAATTCTGAATTATACCAGCGAATTCTAAAGGAAAATGTCAGGACATCTGTCCATGAACTGAATCTCAAGAGAAGGTGGGTCATGCAGCAAGACAACGACCCTAAGCACACAAGTCGTTCTACCAAAGAATGGTTAAAGAAGAATAAAGTTTATGTTTTGGAATGGCCAAGTCAAAGTCCTGACCTTAATCCAATCGAAATGTTTGGAAGGACCTGAAGCGAGCAGTTCATGTGAGGAAACCCACCAACATCCCAGAATTGAAGCTGTTCTGTACGGAGGAACGGGCTAAAATTCCTCCAAGCCGGTGTGCAGGACTGATCAACAGTTACCGGAAACATTTAGTTGCAGTTATTGCTGCACAAGGGGGTCACACCAGATACTATAAGCAAAGGTTCACATACTTTTGCCACTCACAGATATGTAATATTGGATCATTTTCCTCAATAAATAAATGACCAAGTATAATATTTTTGTCTCATTTGTTTAACTGGGTTCTCTTTATCTACTTTTAGGACTTGTGTGAAAATCTGATGATGTTTTAGGTCATATTTATGCAGAAATATAGAAAATTCTAAAGGGTTCACAAACTTTCAAGCACCACTGTAAATAACTTTTCGGGTGCACACGCTTGTAGCATTATTGTGCAAGAGTTACGCTTATCTATCGTCTTTTTTGACCATACACAGTTACAGTAAGCATATAACAGCACCAGTGATGGGAATAACGGCGTTACAAATAAACGGCATTACTAACGGCGTTACTTTTTTTAGTAACGAGTAATCGAACTAATTACTTTTTACATCGTTATAACGCCGTTCCCGTTACTTACAATAAAATACTATGCGTTACTTTATTAAAGCTGTTCTCATCTGGCACGCTGCTCGTTCAGCCTTTCTTTCCGCTGCTTTAGTGTGGGGCGGGGAGACGCGAGACAACGGCACAGTAAGCCAATCAGAGTAGATTTGGACAACATACGTGGGTAGGCCACGCCTACTGCACTACTGCGCGCTCTTTCAATCAGAAGACACAGCGATGGCGAGCGGTCAGCCCAGCACTGCGCTTTCACACTGGAAATACAGCCATTACTTTTCATTACTTGAAATAAAAGGCAAGAGTGTTGACGTGCAATGCACATTATGTCGAGGAACAAAGCGTTTGTCCTCGTCAGTGGCCAGTAATTAGTAACTTAATTTTAATAACTACAAAAATATATTACATTTGATAGATGTCTTATCTCACATTGTCCCACAAAAATATTAATATAGTGTAGATAACATTACTAATTGGTTCTGTTAAGTGTCCATTTCAGTCATTAAACACATTTAACATTCACTTTTATTATGATTACACTAATTTAATTTGATTTTTTTTTTTGGGGGGGGGAACAAAATGTAACGGAATAATTACTTTCTCTGGTAATTAGTTACTTTTATGACAAAGTAACTCCGTTAGTAACTCAGTTACTTTTTGGCAAAAGTAACTAGTAACTATAACTAATTACTTTTTGAAAGTAACGTGCCCAACACTGCACAGCACACACACACACACCCACACACACACACATTAGTTAAGTTCAGGTCTTTTATTTTACGTATCTGTGATTGTATAGGCGAGAGCTGCATTTTCCCGTTGCTTCACTGTTTGTTTACTGCAGGACTTCCGGGTTCCTGGGTCAAAAGACCCGAACTACGGAGGCCAGGGTGGCTTTGTAGTGCCAGTCTCGGGCACGCGCACCAGCTCGTGCATGGATTGGAGTGGTTTCACCCAATTAACATTATGTGTATTGTAAAAAATGTATGCATTTATTGTAATTGGGTATTTTGTTTATGCATGGAAGTTCATTTATTTTTCACACGCAGAAAAAAATATAATTAATTCAGGGATGCGCAACAAGCGCATCAGTCTCAACTGAAATGTCAAATGAGTCTCATATTGACAGTAAAGATGATATGTACAGTAAGAATGTGTTAATTTTTTGTGAAATGATTTTAACAATGATTGACTTAGCATTTCCTATCCATTTATTGGCCAGTTTCACTGTCAAAAAAGCCCAAAGTCCGTCAGCTTCAGGGAGACAAAGTCCCCCTGGACCTAGCCTGGCTAATGCAACTTCAAAGCTCTCCAAGCTATTGGTCTGGCCAAGATATTAAGCCCAACCGTTTCCCAGAGCCCGTGGTTGACCCGCCTCCCTGAAATGCCTCAGTTTGCTACTGGTCGAAGCCAGAAAAGGCTGTGACGAAGCTTAAACCAATCACATCACTCTTTCCTCTGACGTATGCGACGCGACGGGGCTAACTGGTAGATTAAACTCTTACCGAAGCCGGTCGGGAGCAAGGCGAAAACGTCCTTCCTTTCAATAAATACCTCCAGGGCTGCTCTTTGCTCCGTTTTCAATGAGAACTTCCCGTTGAATGCTTTCAATACAGCATGGGCGGGCCCAGGCTACCCTGGACCCCCACCGAGGCTCTGCCCCTGGACCCCATTGGGGGCCTAATGGGACCCCAAACCCTCGCCACCACATTTTATTTTTGAAAAGTGGAGAACCCTGTGTTCTATTTCTTGATAAACTTCGTAACTAACCAGAACTAGAAACGAAATAAGAAAAACCTCGTTATAACTTCGATGTATAGGAAGATAATCAGCAGATAAAAAGACAAATGAAATTCACCTCGTGGTTCGCCAAGGCTACTGATTCAATATCAAGTAAGTGGTGTTTATTTTAAGAAAATGTACCTTTTGATTCGATCAGATATTTAGGCTAAGAATTCCAGCCATTCAACAAGAGTTGTAATGAGTACTTATGTTTTTCAATGAATAAATTATTTTTTTTATAAATTTCTGATATATTCTTTGATGTGTGAAAACTAAGAAAAGTCAAACTTCTGCAATTCGCTTTAATGTTTAAATTTTATTTTACAGTCTTTACACTACACTTGTGAAACAAAATGTGCTCATTAGTACTAAGTAATGCTTCTAAGACAATTCATGAACAAGTGCTTTCTTACTATTTTGAAAATATAGTTCACAGCACTGTATTTTGAACAAAGCCCTGATGCTGCTCACAGCTTGGTGATGCTTGCAAGAGTATAAGTGATAACATGTATATTTGTATGAAGTACAAAATATGTTTATGGAAAGGCAGGGTGGGTTAGCCTGGGCCCGCCCATCCTAAGCGTGATGTAACACGAGGGCCTGTTGCGAGCTTAGTCTGGCCAGGCAAGCTATCTCCAGCTCTTCCAAGCTCCCGAAAAATCGGGAACCAATCAACTTTGAGCATCTCCAACGGCCCTGGGTAGAGGCGTGTTCAAGGCACTGACGTAGTAGAACTGCGACCGGAAGCCATAGATTGTTTACAGAATCTATGCCGGAAGCGCTTCATTCACTAGAAACATTATGAACATGGAGCAAGTTCTCATTGAAACCAGAGCAAAGAGCAGCCCTGGAGGTATTTATTGAAAGGAAGGACGTTTTCGCCTTGCTCCCGACCGGCTTCGGTAAGAGTTTAATCTACCCGTTAGCCCCGTCGCGTCGCATACGTCAGAGGAAAGAGTGATGTGATTGGTTTAAGCTTCATCACAGCCTTTTCTGGCTTCGACCAGTAGCAAACTGAGGCATTTCAGGGAGGCGGGTCAACCACGGGCTCTGGGAAACGGTTGGGCTTAATATCTTGGCCAGACCAATAGCTCGTAGAGCTTTGTCGCGTTAGCCAGACTAAGGGTGGGTATAACCTGAGAGGGGAAATGAATTTTAAGAGAGTAGAACAACTATGAAAAGTATGTGCATAACAGTCTGTGGGGTGCAATTGTGGAATGGTCTGGATAATGAACTCAAAAATAGCACCAACATAAAACTGTTTAAAAAATTATATAAAAACGTTACTAAAATATATGAGAATGAGGACAGGCAGACTATACAGGTGATGATGAAATTGAGAGTAAGTCTGTGACTGGTCTTCTTGTATTTTGTGTATAGTTATAGGTAGGTGTATATGTATGTACTGTATATATGTATTGTATGTGTGTATATATGCATAACATAAGTATCTGTATATATGATTTGATTTGGTCGATATTATACCATGTCGGTATGTCTTGGTATGTTGGTATGTTTTCTTTTTGTTTGTTGCTTTTGTTTTCTTTTGCATATATAGTTTATTATGGCGGAAAGTGACGTTTGATTAGCGGTGGTATAGAGGGTTAAGATTGGATGTTATTACTTCTTCCTAAGGCCATTATTTAAAAATGTTCTGTTTCCGGTCCACCGGCCGGGTGAGTGCCGTTTGTGCGGGTGAAAATTTTTTTTAAACGCCGGTTTTTCAACATTTTTTTCGGGTTCGTAAATCTAAAATTGAACTTGACATTTACGCATTCCCAGGGCTTTCCACTAAGGCTCATACTAGCCAGCCATGACAAATAAGTAGCCAGCCGGGGGGGGGGAGTAAACACAAAATAAACTCCTGTGCACGCAGTTCCCAGGATTAAGTGTATTTTCCACAGACCATTTATTTATTCACTTTACTCAAATACAAAGTAAAATGGCAGTAAATCTTCTTTCTTTTCTTGCGTATTGCATCATGAGGCGTTCCTGGCTTGTAAATCTCTTATTTTCGGTGCATGACACATTCACGCAGCTGAGCATGCGCCGAGTGAGCGCGCACACCGCATGTCGGGGCGCGGATGAGTTACTCTCCCTTGATCAACGGTTCAGTTTGACATTATTGTCAGTCCGTTAGATAAACATTTAATTTTATTAAAATCGAAAATTAATATTTAGAGCCTGTGGGCTACAAAAATAGTCATTAAAGTAGCCGGCTGGACTTAATCGTGTGGCCGGCGCTTGTGGAAAGCCCTGTCGAATCAGCTCTGCGCATGCGCCGTGTGGCACAAAAAAACGGCAGCCACCATGAAGGAAGGAGATCCGGAGTTTTCAAACATTTGCTTAAGTGTGAAATCGCAAAATGGTATTCTAGCGAACAACAAAATAGTAAAGATTCAGAAAAACAAATCATTCGGTGATCATTTTAATAGTGTAATTTCATCCGAACTAGGCCTAACGGCCGATTTAGAACTACAAAAAGTCCGTGTGTCGGACATTTTAAGTACCTTTGTAAAAGTTTTGCAAATGTTGCAGTCAGCATTTAAAATGCTAACTTAAAGTTTTTGTCCAAGTTTCAGTTGATTTAACTGTCATATTTTATTAAATGTGTCTGCTTTTGTAATAAAAAAAAGTACTGAAAGAAAACGCAAACACAGCATTGCGATTTCTTATCCATCCATATATAATAATAATAAAAAAAAAATCCCTCCCTCCCGACTGAAATTTTTTTTGCCTACCCGGTGGACAGGAAACAAATTTTTTTTTAAGGATGGCCTAATCCTTTTTGAACATTATTATGTTACTGCCTTGTGGCTACGCTATTCTGTTTGTTTATGACGATGTTTTGATTATTGCATTTTTTATTAAATTTTTTTTTATTTTTATATCTTTCTTCTTTATTGTTCAGAATAAAGTAATCAATCAATCAATCAATCAATCAATCAATCAATCAATCAATCAATCAATATCTGCGATATTTACTGTATGGACATTGTATCAGAAAACTATTTTATTGATAAGCAGTAGCCACATGTATCCATAGGGTACCTATTTTTTTTGTAGATACTGTGGTGTATGTGTGGATGAGGCAGTAAGTTCTGAACAAGAAGTAACACACTATCTGTGCGTCTACTGAACTGTCTCATGAAGACGGAAAGTGGGCTTTTTTTTTTTGTTCGTTTCGCTCTGTTTATTTCCGTCATGAAAAGTGCTATGTAATCTTGGGGGGAAATGACATCAGTTGCTTTTTTTTCTCCACTAATGGTTGAGGTTGTGATGTGACTCAGACGGGTTGATGTTTGACTACGAGTGATGGAGGAAGAGAGGGAAGAAAAGAAGGAAAAAAGGGGGAAAAAAAGGAGTGTGTGGATAAAGTCAAAAGTGAGGCGTAAACCAGTCCAAGCCCAGAGTATAACTGAGCAAATAAAGGGCGAAGAGGAATTTATTGAGATATTATTATTATTATTATTATTATTATTATATAGTTAGTCTTTTTTTTTGTATAAATCTTAGCTCATTGATTGATGATGTTCAGAATAGGTTTCCTGCCTACTACCCACCCACCCACACACACTCCTTCTCTTGTCAAAGTTAATCAGCCTGTCTGTGTCTGTGTGTTTGCTCCTGCAGTGCCGTGATTAAAGAAGCTTCCCTGCTGTTACACACACACACACACACACACACACTTGCACACACACACTCCTTTTTGAGATCACCATGCTGGCCCTGCTGTTGACTGCGCTGCTGGCTGTACAATCTATCGGTGAGTGGCATTTCCTCGTTCCTGCTTTATCATTGCCTAAAAAGCCACACACACTTACTCACACCTACACACACCACACTCAACGTGTCACTGCAGTGTTTCTGCGAAGATATTTATGGCAAAACTTTGACTTGTAACATTTGGAAATGAAGACAAAATGGAACAGACAGGAAAAGGATTCGTACCCTATAGTGAGGAGAAATAAGAATCGGGATGCTCTTGTTTACACAGTATATCCAAAATGTCTTGTGAGTCTGTACTTATAAATATGAACAAAGAAGCACACATAAACTATGTATAAGATATGTTTAAAAAACAAAACGGATCAGGGAAAGGTATTCGGACGATACAAGTTACCAACGTTAATACTTTGTTGGAAAGAAGTTGCTGTCAGTTCCAGCTTTAAGATGTTTATGCTAAAGGTCCCTCACACCAAGTAAGTCTGAATTTCCGGACAAAATATTCACACAGGTTATCGAAATCACACAGGTTATTAAGTGCGTGTGTTCTTATTCGTCTTTCCACACCAAGAACTAAATTCAGCATGATGAAAAATAAATTCGGATGCTTATTGTTTGTTGTGAACATGAATACCTGACCAATCAACTGAGGGTTCCTGAGAAGTCTTTCAAACGAGATTCATTTCTGGTGCTGAAATGAATGGAGGGCCGTTTATCAGAAAACAGTGAACGATTCCGTCCGTCTATGAGGAAACAATAAATTAAAAAAAAAAAAAAAAATATATATATATATATATATATATATATATGGGGCGGCACGGTGGTGTAATGGTTAGCGCTGTCGCCTCACAGCAAGAAGGTCCGGGTTCGAGCCCCGTGGCCGACGAGGGCCTTTCTGTGCGGAGTTTGCATGTTCTCCCCGTGTCCGCGTGGGTTTCCTCCGGGTGCTCCGGTTTCCCTCACAGTCCAAAGACATGCAGGTTAGGTTAACTGGTGACTCTAAATTGACCATAGGTGTGAATATGAGTGTGAATGGTTGTCTGTGTCTATCAGTGCGTTTACATGCACATAGAGAAAATCGAATTTCTGCCGTTGCTCGACTGAAATCGAAGTTCTAAATGCCATGGAAACACCTTAGCTCGGCTGAAATCGAACCGAACTTGATTTCTCGTAATCGAGCTACACGACCTAGATGATGCGATTGTTGCCGAGCTACTTAGTGCATGTAAACCCTATCGAGCTACGTAGTCGAGCTACTTACTTCAGCACTGCCCCTTCCGGAAGTGACGAGTGACGAGACCACAAGCAGGAAACACGACAGCCTCGGTCGGCATGACAACAGTAGTAGTGAGCAGCAGAAGAGGTCAGGAGGAACAAATGAAGAAGAGAAAATGGCGAGCAGAAACGTGCACTTCTGGAGCAATGAGGAGACAGAGTTCGTGCTCATGCAATGGCGAACACGGAACTGATAACTTTGTTTATACTCTTGAATAGCTCTTCTTCATGACGACAACTGGAAGTGTACCAACACGATGGGGCGTGTAGCGCCACCTGTGGCTCGGGTGCACAATGTACCTCACACAATAGCTCGATTTCCTTGTGTGCATGTAGGATTGGATTTCTCTGGCACCACTGCTGGGACCCTTAGCTCGATTACCGACAGCAGCTCGATTTGGATGTGCATGTAAACGTACTGTATGTGTCAGCCCTGTGATGACCTGGCGACTTGTCCAGGGTGTACCCCGCCTTTCGCCCGTAGTCAGCTGGGATAGGCTCCAGCTTGCCTGCGATCCTGTAGAACAGGATAAAGTGGCTAGAGATGATGAGATTATATATATATATATATATATATATATATATATGTATTGAAGTTTTTATCCCCCGCTGGCCAAAAGGCCCGCAGGGGGATTATGTCATGGCGATTTCCATCTGTCCGTCCGTCCGTCCCAGGAAGGTTACTCACTTTCTGAAATCAACTCCTCTCACAATTTCTGGAGGAATTTCACAAAACTTGACAAGAGGCATTGTTATATGCTGGTACTACCCATATTGTAATTTCGTCAAATTCCGTCACATTTTACCAGAGTTACAGCCCTTGATTAACAAAATTATACTTGGACAATTTCATGAGAGTGTGTTTTCCTTCTGAAATCAACTCCTCTCACAATTTTTGGAGGAATTTCATGAAACTTGGCAAAAGGCATTGTTATGCGTCATTACTACGCATATTGTTATTTTGTTCAATTCGGTCGCATTTTACCAGACTTACAGCCCTTGATTAAAGGGGTACCGAATATAATATATACAGTTGCTGATGTGACAAAGTAACGTATTCTTAAGTATTCTATCAAATTTATATACTAGAAAACAACGAAATATCTTGGTAATTGTAAATATAATACTTTATACGCTAAACCGCACAAGAGTCGCCATTTTTAAAAGACCGTGACGTCAGCGCTACCCACTGCACTAGCGGAACTCTCCGAAATAGAGGAGATAAGCGTGTAATCATGGCGTCGGGCGCATCAAGTGACAGCGACAGCTCTGTCGAATCATATGAAGAGATCCCGCAAGACACACTGCAAGCAGGCTATGGCTTAGAAGGATACCAGTTTGAACCTAGGAGAGGTACTATGTCGTGGAAGTTCATTATGTCTAACTATTAAAGCTATTTTAAGTTCGTTTCTTAAGACAAGGATTTTTTAAGATGTTGCCTTGTTGACAGTTTCGGCGAGAATCTTCCGCCTTCTTCAAAACAGTCACCAGATGTCGAGTGGTGACGTGCCTTATCAGCTGATGTTACGCTACGGATGCGTGAACGTCCCGCCCAATTTGACAGGTAGTTCATGCCTCCTGCTGTCAGGTCGCTCCCCCAGGACACATCTGGTGACTGTTTTGAAGAAGGCGGAAGATTCTCGCCGAAACTGTCAACAAGGTAACATCTTAAAAAATCCTCGTCTTAAGAAACAAACTTAAAATAGCTAGGGGAGGTACTCTCGACTCCGGTGATGAAATAAGAGAAGAAAGCTCGGATGACGGCGAGGATGAGACTGATGCTGACCATGGGCGTGGCGAGCGTGGGGCAGAGCGTCTGCGTGCAGGTGACACGGCGTGGTGCTCGTGCGGAAAATGTAACGTGGAGTTGCTCACGAGTCCAGCAGAATTTATTTGCTGCAATGAGATAGGCGCCACCCGTGGACTTACAAAATCGTCATGAGTGTTACGCAGAGAAAATGAACGTGCATTCTGATTGGATAAAATTAATATCATGGCGGGCTGTTCAAACTGCGGAAATAGTTTGCTCGAGCTACTTTCAAAACACTATAACTTTCCAACCGTAGAACAAAAAACTTTTGTAAGTCTTGAATAAGGTTCGTTAATGTGTGTTTTATTGTTATATTTACTCTATATATTGCCCTCTGTTCCCCTTTAACAACCTTGTACTTTGACAATTTCATGAAGGTGTGCTCGCCTTCTGACATCGACTCCTCTCACAATTTTTGAACGAATTTCTCAAAGCCTGGCAAAAGGCCTTGTTCTATGACAGTAATACGCATATTACGATTTAATTTCGTTTGTGAAAATTTTACCAGAGTTTTGACCCTTGATTAAATCGCTTTGACAGTTTCATGAGGGTGTACGTTCTTCTGAAATCAACTCCTCTCACAATTTATGGAGGAATTTCATCAAACTTGGCAAAAGGCTTTGTAATATGACAGTTATATGCATATTGAAATTTCGTTTAATTTGGGCAAATTTTACTAGAGTTATGCCCTTGATTATTAACAAACTTGTACTTTGGCAATTTCATCAAGGTGTGCTTGCTTTCTGAAAATCAACTTCCCTCACAATTTTTCGAGGAATTTCATGTAATTTAGCAAAAAGTTTTTATCCCTCGCTGGCCGAAAGACCCAAAGGGGGATTATGTCGTGAAGACGTCTGTCCGTCCATCCTTCTGAAATCAACTCCTCTCACAATTTATGGAGGAATTTCATGAAACTTGGCAGGATTCTTTGACTACGTTCAGACTGCACCCTGAAACGACCCATATCCGATTTTTTTGCCCATATGCGACCTGTATCCGATTTGTTATTGACAATCTGAACGACACAGATCTGATTTTTTTCACATGCGACCCAGGCCGCTTGGATATGTGGTCCTAATTCCGATGCATATCCGTTATTTTCACATGCGACTGCAGTCTGACCGGACAGGTCGCATTCATGCGACCTACACGTCATCAGCAAGAGACAAACGTCACTATTCTGCGTTGGCTAATCCCGCCTCTTTGGTGGAAAACAACAACATTTGTACAGTTTTCAGAATTTAAATAGACTTTTATAGAATTGATCAAGCTAATGGTGGATTTGGTAGGGACCTGGATGTTGATCTGTTAGCCTGATTAAATAAAACAGTTTCTATAACTGATTTATAACTTAAACCATCCAGTATTACAAGATTATAAGATTGTTCTGGAAATTTCCAGTAATTTGACGCCTTCGGTCTCATTAGTCTGCTGCCCACATTAATCAGATTATTGTGTGAGTTCCGCCGCCGCCACAGAAACCACATCGCCAGGTCTCGCCTCATCACCATGTTTTACTTGCAAACTTGAAGAGTGCGCTTTTTTTTTGTTTACGTATTACGTAGATGTGCTTGTTACGTGTCAATTTGCGCATGCGGGACACTTTTGGGTCGTTTTCCATTCATATTGGAGATCGCATACAAGTCTCATATAATTGGTAATGTGAACGGCCTAACAAAAAAATCGGATTTCACAACAAATCGGATATGGGTCGTTTCAGGTTGCAGTCTGAACGTAGTGTTTGTTATATGTTGGTAATAAGCATATTGCAATTTTGTTTAATTCAGTCGCATTTTACCAGAGTTATAGCATAATTGCCAGCGGGGGATATTGTGCTCTCGGAGCACTCACGGGGCCAAAATATAGAAGATGGTCTTAGCTCAGACACACTGCCAGGTGTTGTTCAGGATCAGTGGGGTTTCTGTAGTTTGTATACGTAGTGTCTTCTTCAGGTAAGGAGCCAGGAAACCCAAGAGAGCCTCAAACTCCAGTACAGTTGTACAGCTTCAACTCAAAACTCTTCCTGTTGTTGTCTCTATTCTAACATGGGGTGTAGCCAAAACTTTCACTTTCTGGAAAGCATGACAGTTGCAGCATGAAATTAGCATGAATGCATTATGTGAATAAAAAAGCAGTGGACTCTGTTCATAATCTGTGTATGAAAATTTTGCACACATATCTTTCACATTTTTGCGTTTTCATGTCATATCAGGTCAGTAAAGGCCTTAAGAATGACTTTAGTTTTACGAGGATCCCTCTGATGAACTTACAGTTTTTAGAAACCAGTCTTGAGTAACAGTATTTTGACTGTATATTTGAGGTGATTGTCATGTAGAGATGCCCAACTTCTTCCCAAATTCAGGTTCTTCATAAGATTGTTCCTGCTGCTTTCAGGTTGTCTTGCCACTCTTTTCAAGTGACTAGCTACTGGCTTCTCTCAACTTTACCCAAGTTAACCCTTTGGGGTTGAGAGCTTTGCCGGCGAAGCTCGACAGATTCAGAATGAGTAGGTCAAGTATTTAGATAAATATCTTTGCGAGTTTTTATCATACAAGCATGATAAACATATTGACAGAAACTTTATACTTTACATTTTCCTATGTGCCCACTGGCAAATAATATTATCATTTTTAAATTACCTAAATTAGATGAAACATAAAACTTGTCACCTTACTCAGTCACACCGGAGTCGGAGCACTGAGTACTCACTTACGCGTTCATAAAAGACTATTCACATGGTAACAGCATGATAATCACTTTCAGTCTTTCAGTTTCCATTGGTTTCCCTTTCACGGTGGGAACGCCCACCGTAAACAGGATTAAATCTGCCAGACATAGATCAGGCTATTTGGAGGTAAAACTTATTTCGAAGTGGCACACGGATTTTACGTGCTTCGGATGATTCAGGACAGCGATTCAATTTCAGGACAGCAAATCAGTTCATGATTTATTTCATGATTCAGGACAGCGATTCAATTCAATATTGAGAACTGCAACAGTGATGATGAACGGTGCCTTTTTTTTTTTAAACTCCGACTCGATCCAGCCAAACATCAACTCGAGTAAGTGTAAATACAACCCCGATTCCAAAAAAGTTGGGACAAAGTACAAATTGTAAATAAAAACGGAATGCAATGATGTGGAAGTTTCAAAATTCCATATTTTATTCAGAATAGAACATAGATGACATATCAAATGTTTAAACTGAGAAAATGTATCATTTAAAGAGAAAAATTAGGTGATTTTAAATTTCATGACAACAACACATCTCAAAAAAGTTGGGACAAGGCCATGTTTACCACTGTGAGACATCCCCTTTTCTCTTTACAACAGTCTGTAAACGTCTAGGGACTGAGGAGACAAGTTGCTCAAGTTTAGGGATAGGAATGTTAACCCATTCTTGTCTAATGTAGGATTCTAGTTGCTCAACTGTCTTAGGTCTTTTTTGTCGTATCTTCCGTTTTATGATGCGCCAAATGTTTTCTATGGGTGAAAGATCTGGACTGCAGGCTGGCCAGTTCAGTACCCGGACCCTTCTTCTACGCAGCCATGATGCTGTAATTGATGCAGTATGTGGTTTGGCATTGTCATGTTGGAAAATGCAAGGTCTTCCCTGAAAGAGACGTCGTCTGGATGGGAGCATATGTTGCTCTAGAACCTGGATATACCTTTCAGCATTGATGGTGTCTTTCCAGATGTGTAAGCTGCCCATGCCACACGCACTAATGCAACCCCATACCATCAGAGATGCAGGCTTCTGAACTGAGCGCTGATAACAACTTGGGTCGTCCTTCTCCTCTTTAGTCCGAATGACACGGCGTCCCTGATTTCCATAAAGAACTTCAAATTTTGATTCGTCTGACCACAGAACAGTTTTCCACTTTGTCACAGTCCATTTTAAATGAGCCTTGGCCCAGAGAAGACGTCTGCGCTTCTGGATCATGTTTTGATACGGCTTCTTCTTTGAACCATAGAGTTTTAGCTGGCAACACCGGATGGCACGGTGAATTGTGTTCACAGATAATGTTCTCTGGAAATATTCCTGAGCCCATTTTGTGATTTCCAATACAGAAGCATGCCTGTATGTGATGCAGTGCCGTCTAAGGGCCCGAAGATCACGGGCACCCAGTATGGTTTTCCGGCCTTGACCCTTACGCAGAGATTCTTCCAGATTCTCTGAATCTTTTGATGATATTGTGCACTGTAGATGATGATATGTTCAAATTCTTTGCAATTTTACACTGTCAAACTCCTTTCTGATATTGCTCCACTATTTGTCGGCGCAGAATTAGGGGGATTGGTGATCCTCTTCCCATCTTTACTTCTGAGAGCCGCTGCCACTCCAAGATGCTCTTTTTATACCCAGTCATGTTAATGACCTATTGCCAATTGACCTAATGAGTTGCAATTTGTTCCTCCAGCTGTTCCTTTTTTGTACCTTTAACTTTTCCAGCCTCTTATTGCCCCTGTCCCAACTTTTTTGAGATGTGTTGCTGTCATGAAATTTCAAATGAGCCAATATTTGGCATGAAATTTCAAAATGTCTCACTTTCGACATTTGATATGTTGTCTATGTTCTATTGTGAATACAATATCAGTTTTTGAGATTTGTAAATTATTGCATTCTGTTTTTATTTACAATTTGTACTTTGTCCCAACTTTTTTGGAATTGGGGTTGTATTTCTTCTATTTCTGATGAGCAGATCGGTTGATATGTGTGTGCTGTAGTTCATACACAGGAAAAATGACTGAGCAATTTTTTTCCAGAGTTAAAAGTATTTTCCTCAAAATAGTTAATTTTGCTCTATTTTGAGTTTAGAGAGTAAAATTTGGAGTTGGAGTGGGAGTAAAATTACAGAGTAATTGTGTAACAGAGTTGGTTGTGGCTCTGAACTGAGTAAAATAGTACAAGAGTTCATTTCAAGACAGTGAATAGAGTCAAATACCAAAATAAAGTCAAATACCAGTTAAATGAAGCTGTTGTAAAAAGCAGTTTTAGAACTGTGTTGGAATGTGTGAAAAAACATGACCTTACCCATTGTGACTTGACCTGATGGGATTAAGAGATGGCAGTGGGAGGGGTTTTCACTCTTCTCACTGAATGGAATGGAAATTTTTACCCTTCTCATTGAATACCCCTCCCACTGCCAACCCTTTATCCCAAAACAATAGGAAATAATTTTTTTGATGGCCAGCAGGGCCTTGAACCGGTTCAAGGAACGAAAACGAAAACCGGGAACTTTTTCTATTTCACATGGAACAGAAACGAAACCAGAAACTTTATTATTTTTTATGTTCTGGAACAGAAACGCTTATTAAAAATAATGGTAACCGGTTAATACCGATTTTTATTTCGTTCCTCAAAGTTTCCGTAGCCTACAAATAAAAAAGTCATTCTTTTCCTGCGCAAGTTTCTATGACCTGCTGGGGCTCACTTCCTGTGTGACGTTCGCTGACTGAATGGAGAGAGCGGGAGGATGGACTACTATCACGTCTCCACATCTTAAATAAGAGGTAAATATTGCAGTCTATCATTATTCAAAAACGTCAATTTCAAACACGATATCAATATATTTGCCCACGTTAATGAGAGGCTCGCGAACATTAAATGACGTTAACCTCTGTTAGCCTATCGATGCATAGGGCCTGACTAGCCTTTGGTAACACACTAAACGAATTATCTTTCATTTTTGGCACTTTTTCTGTTTGTGTAGATGGGAAGACATACTGAGAATCCAAATCGCCAACATTTGAAATAATAATTGTTTTGAATTATTTCTTGTCTTATTTAATGAAGGTTGTAATAGAATTAGCCTACATTTGGCTTAAGCTGGATGAGACAGAGACATAATTTTATAGCCATTTGTTAAACAGCTGACAGGGAACATAATTAGCCATTCCGGGAACGAAATTTTTTTGTTCTAACCGGTTCGGGAACGTCTATTTAATGGTGGAACCCAAAACCGGAAACGTTAAAATTCCGTTTCTGTTCGGAACGAACCAATAGGAAAAAAATTCTGGTTCAAAGCCCTGATGGCCAGTTAATTGTCCAAATTAATGGAGCAGATTTAAGTTTTTGTGCTTGATGCATTCCTAAGACTGAACAGAATCACCTCAAGTGATCAAAACGGTTCGACACAATGGGTAAGGTCACACACATTCCAAAAGCTGCTTTTTACAACATCTTCATTTATCTGTTGTTATTTTTTTTAAAGTACAATCATGACATACATACTACATAGATATTATTGTAGCTGAACTTGTGCTGAATACAAAAAAGTCATATGACTTTGAAAATACTGCTTAGATTTGTTGAAATTGATAACAAAATCAGAACATGCCAAAATCATTAGAGTGCCAGAAAATACCCTCAGACCCCAGAGGGTTAACATACAACATAAAATGTCAGAGTCGTGTGCCTTTCTCACACTGCTGACACTGGAGACGCTTTCCATAAAAGTTAAATGCACATCTCTTTAGCGAAAACTTTAACATATCCCCTCGAACCCAGGACCTTCTTGCTGAGAGGTGACAGTGCTAAATGCAGTGGTTAGTACCAAACAGAAGTGGACCAAGGATCCAAAGGACAACCGGTGAACTGGCGACAGGGTCATGGGTGAAGAAGGCTCATTGTTTCGCATGCAGCACAAAGGCTAGCCCATATAGAATCTGTCCAATCTCACAGAAGAGCTACTGTAGCACAGACTGCTGAAAAAGTTAATGCTGGCTACGCTTACTCATTTTTCCTGCTTCCAACACATCAACTTTGAGAACTGATTGTTTTCTTGTTACGTAATATATCCCACCCCTTGACAGATGCCACTGTAACAACATAATCACTGTAATTAATTCACTTTATCTGTCAGTGGATTTAATTTTATGGCTGATCGGTGTACATATGTGTGTGTGTGTGTGTGTGTGTGTGTGTGTTGAGCAGAATTTCCCCTCCAACACACATCAGCAGAGGGAGACAGAGAGAATCCCACACGTCTTTTTTCCCCTTCTGACTCACACTGCTGAGGGTGGGGAGGGTGTGTTAGTGGTTATGAATGTAAAGTCTGGACTTTTGATCACGCACGCCATCTTTTTAAAGCCAATTTTCCAGTGTAGTTTTTTTTTCCTTCTGAAAACTTTAGATTTTTTTGACATTCAGTTTCTATAAACACAGTAGAATTCTTGTTGTTGTCATATATCCAGGGGCTTCAAAGTTTGGGAGAATAGCAGGGTACAAATAATTTACAGCAGGGTGCCAAATGGTAAAATGTCTGCCAGTGACAGACATAATGCACGCAAAGCGTGCAGGGATATAGATAGATAGATAGATAGATAGATAGATATGCAAGTACGAATTTTTCATGGGGCGGGATGGTTTGGAACAAGCCATCTAAAATTGGGATAACATTTACCCGGGACGGGTATTTGAGGCGGGTCGTCTAGCTTAAGCTTGATTAGCGTTGTTACGCATGCCAGTGTTTACCACAGAAATTTTGGAGACTATGGGGGAGGCGTGGGGGTTGTTTAAAATTGAGTGATATATGTTAAATATTAAGTTATTACTGAAAAACTATTGATTAAAAAAACAGACACTGAGAAATGGTCCTATAAACAACTTTACCAATATAAAAGATTACCAGGACTACAAAAATGCAGAAAAATAGGCTTTACTTATCCAAATGCACCTGTTGGTTCAAAAGTTAAAGGGCAGAGAACCTCACAGCACAACATGAAGTTACCTTAAAATATAATATAAATGCCTCAGCTTTCATGTAAGAAAAAAAAAACTATTAATACTAGTACTGTGTGCAGGCAGTCTCTCCTGAAGACTAAATTAAACAATAATTATAAACTAATAAAATAAATGGCTCAGGCTTCATAGAAGAAAAAAACAATTTGAACAGAATCTCCCAGTATGATGCTGAAGCTGCCTAAACAATGGAAAATAAAATACCATTTTGGCAAAAATGTTGGCATCCGTTAATTTCTTGTATTAAGTAAAAAAATATGTTGCCAGATACTGCTGACATTTTATAGCCCAAAATATGTTCAAAACCCGCCGAAATGCACTTAAAACCGCCCAAATTGGGCGGGAAACCGCTCAATCTGGCAACACAGGCGGCAGTAATGGCTGCACTCGTGTCGAGGATGTAAACACAGTTGACGCGGCAACGGACATACATAACATAGTGGATGTAATTTACGTTCACAACTTTTTTTGCTGTCAGAAATATTTAATATTAAATTTTGTGACTCGACTGACAATAGCCGGCGGCATAACAAGCCATAGCCGGCGATTTGCCGCCGGTGACCGGCTACTTTTGAGACCGCTGTATATCATGATTTAAACATCGCATTTTATAATTGTATGTGACACATTTTATACTTAGTGTGTCCTGAGCAATTCCAGCGTTATGGACGTGACACTTGAACTCAAAATGGCAACAAATGACCCAGTGCATGTTTTATTGTCTCCCAGTATTTAAACAGGTGTTGCATATTTTAAGGCTGTACCATACTGGAGAAGTGATAGAACAAGAACAATTCCCATAGTACATCTAGGGCATGCCAGAAAATGCCAATAAAAGATGCGTTATGGATGTGACAGAAAAAGTATCACTTTTCTTGGGTGACTGTACATTTTTATCAAACTCTGTGAAATTGTAAACCTAATGTCGAAATGGAGATATCCATTTGATAGAGGGGTCCAAGGTGAATATTAAAAAAATCTTTGTTTAAAATATTTTGTATTTCATGCAGAGTTTCGGAAGGAAAAGTCAGCGTTACGGATGCGACGAAATTCCGTTATGGATGTGACGCGTCTGAAATAGACATGGCATATGTTTAGAAAATCAGCAATTTAACCACCATAACCCTTTGAAAAACTCTCTAAATATCAGCTAAAACTATCAAAGTTCTTAAATAATATTTAGGATGGCTATTGTTTTGCTGTTTTGTGGATTTTAGCATACATTTCTGTGGCTTGTGGCAATAATATAGAATTGTACATGATCAAAGTTGATTTTAGCTTGGGTTTTACATTATAAGAAAGAAAGACTGACAGTGACATATTAGGTTGGTTACAGATTGGTTCAACTTATTCACATCTGTAAAATACAGGCCTAGGTGATATCTCTGGGAGTGGTTTTGATGTATTACATGTTGCTTTAATTTTGCATGGTGAGGTTGACATTTACATGGAATTGCCCTCATATAAATTTTTTTTTTTTTTTTTAAAATCACCAGATACAGGTGGACCAATTGTAGATTGACAGATAAAACAGATATACAAACACGCAGGTATATAGATATACACTCACTGGCCACTTTATTAGGAACACCCTTACACCTGCTGTCTTATGCGGTTATCTAAATCAGCCGATCCCTTGACAGCAGCACAAGGTATAAAATCATGCAGATACAAATCAAGAGCTTCAGTTAATGTTCACTTCAAACATTAGGATGGGAAAAATTGTGATCTCAAAGTGTGACTTTCACTGTGGCATGGGTGTTGGTGCCAGATGGACTGGTTTGAGTATTTCAGAAATTGCTGATCTCCTGGGGTTTTCACACACAACAGTCTCTAGAGTTTACACAGAATGGTGCAAAACACAAAAACATTGAGTGAGCGACAGTTCTGTATGTGGAAAAGCCTTGTTGATGAGGGAGGTCAGAGGAAAATGGCCAGATTGGTTCAAGCTGCCAGGAAGAATAAAGCAACTCTACAACCATGGTGAGGAGAAAAGCATCTCAGCATGCAACAGCAGAAGACCACATTGGGTTCCACTCCTGCCAGCCAAGAACAGGAATCTTAGAATCAAGAACAAGTTCCTATTAAAGTGGCCAGTGAGTGTATGCTTCAGTAACAAACACCTGTGCTTCCTTTCATTTAAAAACAGGACACACAAAAATCCCTTATCCTGCCAATATAATAAATATAATGAAGTATAAACGTATAAACATTTATTTAAAATATTCCTTAAGGCCATCAATAATTTTGACATACATTTATTTGAGGGAATATACAATAATATTTACAAAAATATATTCTAATAAGACTAATGTTTTCAAAACAAAGACAGATCTTTTTATATTATTTGAGTGGAAGATTTAAATAATTCTGTGTATTTTTTTTAATATAGGTTTTTTTATTTTTGGAAGGGTGCAAACAATTTTGGAAGGCAGGGTATATTTATAGTTACGACTTGTATGTTTATGCCACACAATTACTGCAACAAATGATTAACTATTATTTATTATACTATTATTTGTAGTATTATATAACTGTCCAATTTTATGCATTCGTTTATCTTATTTATCTTTTATATGAGGGCTCAGTTGAGAAAGGATTTTTGGCACTGATTGCGATACCAATTAAAAAAAAAAAGGTCTGTGATTTCTGATAAATAAATGTTATCAGCCGATACACACCCCTTGGAAATAAAATAAAAATAAAAAATATCTTCATTCAAACAGAAATGTATTAAAAACATTGCGAATTGCACAAAAAACTAATGAAATGAAATGTTTCAACATAAAAAAAAAATAGTGTAAGCAGTAAGCCGTAATCAGTGAAACAAAGTCAATATTTGGTGTGAGACGACCCTTTGCTTAAAAAAAAAAAAAAGTAGTCTCAGGTACAATGAGTGCAGTTTGATAAGGAAATGAGCTATAGGTTTTACTGAGCATCTTACAGAACCAGCCACAGTTCTTCTGGACACTTTGGCGGTCACACTCGCGTCTTCATTTTGCACCAAAACCCAGTAGCCTTCGTTATGTTTTCTTCTTTAATCTGAAAAGTGCTCTCTTATGTATGGAACCAATTTTGTGCCAAAATGTTCATACAATACTTTTGAAATATCAAACAAAAACGACAAATCAAAATACAAAAAAAGGAAAAAAAGTCAATTTTTTTAGACTGGCAAACAAATTATTCATGTAATCGTGCAAAATATCAGTCTATTACTCTTCAGAAACCTTTTATTTTTGTTCCGCGTCTTTCTCAGTTTTGTTTGACGTAATTTATTTTGGTTGCGATTCCAGCTTTCTCGTTTGCGCTCCCGGACTTTTTGCTTGCAGTTTTGGCACAAACTTCACGTGTGGGCGGGCTGTCCAGGAATGCATTCCCATTGGCTAACTTGTGTTTGACTGACAGCTGCGCTCAGCCATTCCCTACTCGGATTCTGGCGGACTGTTTGACGAGTGACCGATCCATTGACGGTAAACAAGGATCGAGTGGACTTCAGTGGCGACTATGATATTGAATTTACACTTTGTTGAATTAATTCAATATCATAGTCGCCACTGAAGTCCACTCGATCCTTGTTTACCGTCAATGGATCGGTCACTCGTCAAACAGTCCGCCAGAATCCGAGTAGGGAATGGCTGAGCGTAGCTGTCAGTCAGACACAAGTTACCCAATGGGAATGCATTCCTGGACAGCCCGCCCACACGTGAAGTTTGTGCCAAAACTGCAAGCAAAAAGTCAGGGAGCGCAAACGAGAAAGCTGGAATCGCAACCAAAATAAACTACGTCAAACAAAACTGAGAAAGATGCGGAACAAAAATAAAAGGTTTCTGAAGAGTAATAGACTGATATTTTGCACGATTACACGAATAATTTGTTTGCCAGTCTAAAAAAATTGACTTTTTTTTTTCTTTTTTTGTATTTTGATTTGTCGTTTTTGTTTGACATTTCAAAAGTATTGTATGAACATTTTGGCACAAAATTGATTCCATACTTATGTAATATGTTGCTCAGACATATTACAAACTTTTTTTTCTGTACCATTTAATTTTGTGCTGGAAAACGAACATTTGGACTCTAAAATGTTTTTGTACCGACTCGATAATGTTGAAGTTATCAAATAGAAATCTATAACAAAGTTTGTATGAAAAAAATAGGGTGCCTAGACTTTTGCACAGCACATGTATTCGTTACATGTTTTCAAAGTATCGCCTTTTCTACTTAATTAGAAAAATAAAATGTTTACTCCACTCAAATATATAATATCTGCAGTGTTAATAGAACAATGAAATACTTTAGGATAGTTTACTTTATTTGTTTATTTATATCGGAACTGTACAAAAATAATTTTAGTTATAAAACAAAAAAACTAAAAAGCAGGTTGTACTTGTATGCCAATAATTTGTGCACAACTGAAACTGACTTTTGCCACACCATGACTACTCTGCTTGACTTTGCTTGGGTCAGCTGATTGTTGGGATTTGTGGCTTTCTGCAAACAGTGGCGTTGCAGTGTGCCCTCTGGTGGACAAACTGTGCAGTGTCAACATTCATAGCATGGTTAAAGGATCCATCTTCCAGCTCTCCGTTTGTTTTTAATTGCCATTTATCGGCCGCCATAAAAGCTGATTAATCTGCGATTAGCTCACATTGGGCCATAAGGCCGATGAGCTGTTGCCATGGCGTGGCGTCCGTCGTCCACAATTCAGTTAAATCGTATCTCCTCCGTCAGTTCTTCATGGATTTCCGTTCCAATTGTTTTGTTTGAAAGAACTCGTCACTCCGCACGAAAACATTGTTGTTTTGTCAAATTTTTTGCTAACAAGTTACTAATTAGGCCAAATTAACAAATTTTCCAGGCATCCCGCTAGAATTGTATCTCCTCTCTGATTTCTCATCCAATTCCAGTTCTGATTGATGTTTTAGGTCGATCTTCCCTTGAAGAACAAAACCTGGTCATTGATTTGTTGATTTTCCTGTTGTAAACAATGTGTTTCCAACTTTGTTTATTTTCAGTTAAATCGTATCTCCTCGCTCAGTTCTCACTGTATTTCGGTTCTGATTGTTTTGTTTGAAAGAACTAGTCATTCTGTACAAAACTTGGTCATTGTATTGTCAAATCTTTTGTACAAATTAGTCATTTGGTCAACTTAACACATTTTATCCTCGCTAAAATTGTACCTTCTCTCTCACTTATCATGCAAATTCAGTTCTGATCGATGTTTTGGGTAGATCTTCCCTCAGGGAATAAAATTTAGTCCTTTGTTGATTTTCTGTTGTAAACAGTTTGTCGTGGAGGTCGGTCCTCTCTCACATCGTCACATTTCAGTTCTGTTTGATGTTTTGATGGCAGGCCAGATGACCTACTACGGCCTTGGCGTTCTGGTTGATGCTACATAGCCGTATTCCTATAAAACAATTAAACTTCTTTTATCCATATCCACTTTCTGAGCTATAATAATATCTGCCTTGTTGATATAGTTGCGGAGAGTGTTTGTAGATGACCTTGTGTGTGTGTGCGAGTGTGTGTGCACGAGTTCTGTGTCTGAGTTTGAAGTTGAAGTTGGAGAGTGTGTGAGGCCGCAGTCCCTTCTTGGGATTATCAGGCTTAATCCTTCACAACTCCTTATCCTCCTGCTAATGCTATTCTGATAATTGCTCATATCTTTGGGCAGGATTAAAAATGGGCGCGCGTATATGCACACACACACACACACGCACGCACACAGCATACAAACTAGTTATAGATTCTTCTGAAGCAGGCTTCGCTTTTATGTGCTAAATAGATTTGTTTTATATTTGTGAATTATGGTCTGTCAGGACATTTGTTCATTTCTACTCATTATTTTGCCTCTAACTTATCTTTCAGCATGGCATTGGATAGAATATGAAATGTTTGCGGTCTCCCTACTGTGAGAAGTTAATTTGAATGATGAATGATGACTTATTCTCATAGTGAGTAAGATTGCTGTGAATCCTGCCCTGTTTTAGAGGCTGTTATTAATTCGGCTATTACTCAAGTGACTGCCATTTCCCAAAACATTTATTTTAGCTTAACCTGTTGGGTCGACTCCATGCTTCCATGTTCAGCCATATTTTCATCTCATCTCATTATCTCTAGCCGCTTTATCCTTCTACAGGGTCGCAGGCAAGCTGGAGCCTATCCCAGCTGACTACGGGCGAAAGGCGGGGTACACCCTGGACAAGTCGCCAGGTCATCACAGGGCTGACACATAGACACAGACAACCATTCACACTCACATTCACACCTACGCTCAATTTAGAGTCACCAGTTAACCTAACCTGCATGTCTTTGGACTGTGGGGGAAACCGGAGCACCCGGAGGAAACCCACGCGGACACGGGGAGAACATGCAAACTCCACACAGAAAGGCCCTCGCCGGCCACGGGGCTCGAACCCGGACCTTCTTGCTGTGAGGCGACAGCGCTAACCACTACACCACCGTGCCGCCCCATATTTTATCTCTCTTTATTATTCTACTGTCCTATGAAGGGAACCCCCCCTTGCATTAATCATTACAAAGGCAGAGCTGTGAACAACAGGTGTGCATTATGAATATCACAAAAGTGATCTGAGCGAGTCTCTCTGAGAGAAGCAGGCACATTATCAGCTAAGGCAGCTAATGTAGGTGAGAAAACTAACAGTAACAGTCAGAGAAATGTGCTAGTTATGTGATTACAATTTGGATTTCATGTTCAGGACCGAGTGGATATACCTGTTGAGTTCAATTGTTCTGCTCTGGAGATTGAGCAAAAGAAAAACAAATAACCTAGAAATAAAACAACAACAAAGAAATCCAGAAGGAAAAAAAAATGCAGCGCAGAAGGAAAAAAAGAAAAACGTCAGAAGCCAAATAATGGAATCCGGAACTCTCCAGTGGAATGGATCCTGCAAGAAAAAAAATCCAGAAGTAAAAATGGAATCCACAAACAAACAAACAAACAAACAAACAAACAAACAAACAAACAAGAAGCAAAAATAGAATCAACAAACAAATTCCAGAATCACACAATGGAATCTAGAAGAAAAAAACCCCAGATGCAAAAATAGAATAAACAAACAAACAAACAAACAAACAAACAAACAAACAAACAAACAAACAACAAATTCCAGAATCAAATAATGGAATCCAGAAGAAAAAAAATCCAGAAGCAAAAATACAATCCACAAACAAAACAAACAAAATAAATTCCAGAATTAAATAATGGAATCCAGAAGCGCAAAAAAAAATCCAAGAGCAAAAATAGAATTAACAAACAAACAAACAAACAAACAAACAAACAAACAAACAAACAAACAAACAAATTCCAGAATCAAATAACGGAATCCAGAAGTGCAAAAAAAAATCCAGAAGCAGAAATGGATTCCTGAAACAAAGAAGCAAACAAACTAACCAACAAGCAAACAAATTACCAAAAAATTTTTTCCAGAAGCAAAAAATTTAATCCAGAAGAGAAAAAGAAGGAAAAAAAAGGTACACAGAAGCAAAACATGGAATGTAGGAGGAAAAGATCAAATGCACAACAAAAACAACAAACCCAGAAGCAAAAAATGGAAAAAAAAACACACACACCAAAGAAAATCCAAAAGAAAAACAATTTCAGAAGCAAAAAATTGAATCTGGAAGGAAGCAAATAAACAAACAAACAAACAAACAAACAAAGTTCAGAGGCAAAAAATTTAACAAATACACCAACAAAAATGACCAAAAAGAGCAAAAAATGTACATTTTAAAAGCAATGACTGATTTATTTTTCACTATTTTCATTTTTAAAATCTACTTTTAGATTTTGAGATGGATCTTCTTATTGATTGACTCCACAGGCTTGGCTGCGATGTTGCTGGACAGTATACCGAGTCCTGCCGTTTTTTTCCACACACTAGTTCTGATTGAACCCAGGTGCATTATTAATCGAGAAACTAAGCGCTGAGACAGGAATGCTAACAGACACAGAAAACTTTCTTTCCCTCTGTCTCTCTCTGTTCTTTAGTTTCCTGGGTTGGAGATGCATGAGTGTTGCTCTGTGTGCTGTGTTGTTCCTCAGAGGCCGAGCTGAGTCCTGGAGATAAAAATCGACTCATTTAGCACTGCCAGGGAATCTCCGCTCCACCCCAAACACCCTCGGGCCAAAAAGGCTCATTCATGGCTTTCCCATATTTGTGGGCTCCTCAAATCACACATCCAGAATATATATTATATAATTTTTTTTTTCTCAAATGTAAAAAAATGTCAAAGCTTAGCTGTGTATCCTGTTTGAAGTGCAGTTTTTCAGGAAGTAGAAAACCGAAGCTGGAGTTTTTCAACTTAAACACTGTCTATTGTCTCTGTAGTGTATGGCTTATTATTACCTCCTCTAGCGAGGTTATGTTTTCAGTGTGGTTTATTTGTCTGGCTGTTTATTAGCATGACTTTAAGCAGGATTGTGTGAAACTTACCAAGCTGATTTCCATGAAACTTGGTGGAAGGGTGTAGCATGGGCCAGTGAAGAAGCCATTACATTTTGTAGCGTATCTGAGTCACGGGGCATATCCGCAAATTTAATTTCACTTTTACTAACTTTGTAAGATTTGGCCTTGGTGGAAGTTTGTGCCCAACAATGCCATGCGTTTTAAAATCCAGTAGATGGCAGTAAAGTTAAATACAGGTAGTTGTCGACTTATGACTGCGTTTGGTTATGACTGACCGGTCGTAAACCAATCTGGTCGTAAGTCGGCCTATGTTAAATGAACGTAAGTACTAGTGCATCTCAAAAAATTAGAATATTGTGAAAAAGTTCAATATTTTCCATCAGTTATTTAAGAAAGTGAAAATGTGATATATTATAGACTCATTACACATAAACTAAAATGCTTCAAGCATTTTTCTATTTTAATTTTAATCAGTATGGCATACAGTACAAAAACAAAAAAACCCCATCTCAGAATATTAGAATATGTGACCCCTCACCGAATCCAGGGACACATGTCGGCCGAAACGAATCCGAGATAATCGCAAAAGAAGCATTTTTTTTTTAAATTTGTGATTTTTGTTTTTTTCCATCATGTGCAAGTTGAGATCTTGAAGAATGCAATCAGTATTTCAGATAATAGATTGTTTTGTTGGAAAAGCGTACATTTTTTTGTTGCAAATTGTCTCGTTTTTGTCAGGACTGTAGCCTGCTGGGGGGTGTGGGTAAATTACCATATGGGCTATTCACATGATGATTTAAGTCATTTGTTTTTTTTTCCGCGAATCAGCTGTATGATCCGAGATGAGCGCATGGCTACTTAACTGCATACAGGCGTGTGATTTCACTATGGAATGAGTTACTAAACAGAGCGCAGAGGAGCTGAAACACCACGAAGCAAACAGACGCACGGTATTTACATTGGAGATAAACATTTCTAGCAAAAAAAACCCGCAACCTCGTTTTCCAGATTGAATGGAATACTTGAATGACTGGATGATACACGGACCGTTCTAGGACTACATTCCATCGGAGGCATTGGTGTGTGCAAGGCGCCGTTTCTCTTTCTGATGGGGTAAGTTTATTAATCTAAGGCTGTGTGGTTATTTTTGCATGTAACGGAGTGTGTTGTGGTTTGGTTAAGCCTAGGTCACAACCGGACGTACGATTTTTTGGCCGTGTGATTTTTGGCGTTTCCCAAATCGCTGCGTTTTTTTTTGTTCATGGAGAAAGACGCGTGTTGGCCGTAAGTTTGTCTTGCAACCTGAAAAAAACGTAAGCGTCCGTAGAGTTTGTTTGACATGACAAAGAACCTCTGCGGCCGGTCTGCGGCTCGAAAATCAGCACATCACACGCGCGCTCTCGTGCGTTTCATGCGCGGTCTCCGTGTGTTTCTTGTGTTTTTTGCATGTAGACCGGCCGTAGGAGCATGTACGGCCGGTTGTGACCGAGGCTTTACATGAAACTAGTGTTGTGTTAGTTGTGTCATCATCGTGCTATCTTTCTTTCTTACGGTGTGAGTAATTTTTCAACCACAAAACGTTAAAGTATACTTTAGGACTTATTTTTGTACTTCATAATTGTGTTGGGCATACTTTGCATGGAAGGAAAATTGACGTGGTGATCTTTGTTTACATGAAAGTAGTATTGTGCTAGCTCGTAGGGGGTAGGGCTTTCCTTAAGATCATGCAAATGAGCACCATTATGTGCCCGCCCTACACCCAGAGTAGCTGAGATGGAAAACTTTGAGGGCGATTTTCAACCTTTTCTGTTTTAAGAAGTATACACTTTCAAAAGGCCACACATTCTTCAAATATTGTCAGATCTCCACATGGAAGGAATCATTGGAAAGCTTAGAAACTGTACTTTCTGAATCTGTCAATAACTCAAAATGCCCCCGGGCCGACATGTGTCCCTGAATTCTGTGATCTGCCACATATTTCATTTCGAGTTTGAGTAAAACAGTATGAACACAGTGTATCTCTCGGTCTAGTTCAGTACACACAACCACAATCATGGGGAAGACTGCTGACTTGACTGTTGTCCAGAAGATGATCAGTGATGCCCTCCACAAGGAGGGTAAGCCACAAAAGGTCATTGCTGAAAAGGGTGGCTGGAAAAGGTGCACAAGCAACAGGGATGGCCGCAGTCTTGAGAGGATTGTCAAGAAAAGTTGATTCAAGAACTTGGGAGAGCTTCACAAGGACTGGACTGAGGCTGGTGTCAGTGTATCAAGACCCATCACGAACAGACATCTTCAAGAAAGGGGATACAACTTTTGCATTCCTAATATCAAACTACTCCTGAGCCAGAGACAATGTCGGAAGTGTCTTATCTGGGCTAAGGAGAGAAAGAAATGGACTGTTGCTCAGTGGTCCAAAGTCCTCTTTTCAGATGAAAGTACATTTTGCATTTAATTTGGAAATCACGGTTCTAGAGTCTGGAGGAAGAGTGGAGAGGCACAGAATCCAAGGTGTTTGAAGCCCAGTGTGAAGTTTCCACAGTCTGTGATGATTTGGGGTGCCATGTCATCTGCTGGTGTTGGTCCACTGTATTTTATCAAGTCCAAAGTCAACACAGCCATCTACCAGGAGATTTTAGAGCACTTCATGCTTCCATCTGCTGACGAGCTTTTTGGAGATGCTGATTTCCTTTTCCAGCAGGACTTAGTACCTATCCACAGTGCCAAAACTACTACCAAATGGTTTGCTGACCATGATATTACTGTGTTTGATTGGCCAGCCAACTTGCCTGACCCGAACCCCATAGAGAATCTATGGGGTATTGTCAAGAAGGAGATGAGAAACACCCGACCCAAAAATACAGATACGCTGAAGGTCACTATCAAAGCAACCTGGGCTTCAATAACACCTCAGCAGTGCCACAGACTGATCACCTCCATGCCACACCGCACTGATACAGTAATTCATGGTAAAGGAGCCCCAACCAAGTATTGAGTGTATAAATGAATATACTTTTCAGAAGTTGGACATTTCTGTATTGTAAATCCTTTTTTTGATTGATCTTAGGGAATATTCTAATAATTTGAGATACTAGATTTCTGATTTTCATGAGCTATAAGCCATAATCATCAAAATTAAAACAAAAAAGGCTTTACATATTTCACTTTACATGTGATGAATATAGAATATATGAAAGTTTACCTTTTTGAATTAAATTATGAAAAAAAGGAACTTTTTCATGGTATTCTAATTTTTTGAGATGCACTAGTATATTGTGATGTGTAATGATATTGTAATCATCTTACAGTCTTATTTTATGAACATTTTCTTATTTCATTACCTTGGCTCATTATTTGGTTTAAGTCAAACACTGCATACTACACTGCGTACGGTACAATTCGTTTAATATGTGCAAAACAAAAAATATGAAATACAGGTGTGTAAAATAGAAAACATTTTAGTTTGAAACATAACAAAATACAAATGTAAAACATAGCAAAATACAAAATTTAGTGACCGCTGGCATCACTGGTGCTTGGCTGTGGGTCGTCTACGTCATCATCAGCTGTTGCAGCACTCGGGCTGGCGGGAGCATTTGCTCGTTTCATAAACCAGGAGCTGGGGCGGAAACTGTATGACGGAGAGAGCGAGAGAGAGACTGCGCATGTGCCTGGAGCTGGGGCGGAAACTGTATGACGGAGTGCGCAAGGGAGCGAGAGAGAGACTGCGTATGTGCCTGGAACTGGGGCGGAAACTGTATGACGGAGTGTCGAGGGAGCACGAGAGAGACTGCAAATGTGCCTGGAGCTGGGGCGGAAACTGTTGTACGCGGCGAGAGGCGCTGCCGGGAGCTGGGGTGGAAACTGTCGTACGCTCAGCAAGCTCAGCTGGGAAACACTTGCCAGTCATAACCAGACGGTCGTAAAGTCGATCGGTCGTAAGTCGCATAGGTCATAAGTCGACGACTACCTGTAATAACAAAACATAGCCGCTGTAGAAACACGATGACTCAGTTTCACAATCCACATTTCACGGGTACCAGTAATCCTCTGGGATACACATGTAGGCACATAATTCTCATAGTTTTGGAAACACATCCAGACATATAAAGTGGTTGTGTTTGCAGATTTGCATATCATAGAAGAGTCGACGATTGTCCTTGGCGGAGGTCTGGGCTATCCGAATCCCCTTCGAGTTACTACTGTAGTGGACATCTAAGGAAAGTAGCTGAAATCTTGCATTCTTAAGGCCAATTTATGCTGACAACCCAGTCCTCGCAGATAGCGTCGCAGACAGTGTCTGCGTAGCCCCCCCACCTTCGCAGACGCTCTGCGCGCACCTCCCAAAAATTGTGACCACCGCAGAAGCCTCGCAGACAGCGTCGCAGACCAGAGGGTTCTGATTGGTCCACTCTACATCCGCTGTACACGCACTTCCGCTTCCCTACTTTCCCGGTTTGGTTTGTTTTCACGACCGGCATTTTTAAAAACACGAGTGAAGATGGAGCAGCACGAAGAGCGGTTGATCGAGGAAGTGAGGAAGTACGTACATCTATACGACTCCAGTTCTAGTCATTATAAGTAACCGGAGGATAAACACTCCACTAACCACACCCACCAACTACTCCTAGCGATTTCGCGACTTCGCGCCCCCTTGCGTTGTGGCAGTGAATAACATCGTGCACGCCTATTACTCCCCGCTCAACGATAAATTACAACTGTCTGCAAAAAGCTATCTGCGAAAGCCTTGTCGCAAGAGCATGCAGAGGCCTTTACAATCCAGGTCTCAGGATTAAAATAGACAGAAATAAACAAAAATCTTAAAGATGTTCCTATGGACCTGGCAATTTTATTTGTATCGGATCTCGGCAAGTGATTGCTTGCTGAATACATTATACTGTATTACTTGGCTAAATGATAAATTATGGTGATCTAGTTCGCTAGTTCTGAGCAATAAGACAGCCACAAATATGTATATCCACTCACTGGCCACTTTCTTAGGTACACCCATCCACCTGCTGTTTTGTGCACTTCTCTAATCAGCCGATCCCTTGACAGCAGCACAATGCATCAAATCATGCAGATACAAATCAAGAGCTTGAGGTAGTGTTCACTTCAAACATCAGAACGGGAAAAGCTGTGATCTCAGAGTGTGACTTTCACTGTGAGCCAGATAGACTGGTTTGAGTATTTCAGAAACTGCTGATCTCCTGGGGTTTTCACACACAACAGTCTCTAGAGTTTACACAGAATGGTGCGAAAAACAAAACAACACTGAGTGAGCGACAGTTGATAAAAGAGGTCAGAGGAAAATGGGCAGATTGGTTCGAGCTGCCTGGAAGGATATACTAACTCATAGCAACTCTTTACAACCATTGTGAACAGAAAAGCATCTCAGCATGCAACAGCAGAAGACCACGTTGGGTTCCACTCCTGCAGCCAAGAACAGGAATCTTAGGGTGTATTCAGACCAGGATAGTTCGATAGTTCACTTGCTTTGGTCCAAACCAAATGTTTTTTTTATTTTTTCATTTTGGTGCGGTTCGCTTTCACACTGTACATTTTAGTAAGCGGACCAAAATCTGTCAACAAAGCCACGCGCCCTGAGGTCGTTCAGCTATTGGTCAGAGACGACACGCGCACAAAGCGTTAAGTTCAAAAGTAGTCATGGAGGCTTTCCGTGCTGTTATTCTTTTTAATGTCTTAAAAGCTATATGTTTTTTCCAGTTTTTACTGTTTTCACAATTGTGCGATTACTATGCTGTTGTACAAGTAATTTATCAACGACGATGACAAAGGGCAAGGCGGCTACGGAGGATAGCGCTGATGAGCGCACATCATGTTGTGACAGTTCTGGCTCTTCACGCAATAGATGAATTTCTTTTTTGCGTCGCTAGTACCGCCACTTTTTGAAAGAATGTCCCTGATTTTAATGTAGGTCTGACGGAGTTTCTTCACTTTTAGCCGACATTGTTCTGGGGAGCGCGTGAACCCCTTCTCCTTCATTTTCTCACTGAATACAGCAAACACGTCAGCATTTTTGTGTGTTCTCTCCAAAAGCTCAGATATGTGGACATCTGCCCATATATCCACAAGGGTGCGCGTTTCTTCCTCGGCCCACGTTTGCCCCCTACTCATTTTTTTGTACTCGCCTACCACTGGTGACTGAACGACCCTTGACAACCGAAACAGTGTTTGCACTTTGCGGTGAAGTGTCAAGACTCTGTTTCCCATAATGCTCGACAAACGACGGAAGCTCCCGAGATACAAAAAAGCAAAACTGTCGGATTAGGTCCGGTCTGTTTTCACACCTCCAAAAGATCCGCACCAGGGTTCCTTTGGTCCGGACTGAGTCCGACCTTGCAGCTCGGTCTCGGTCCGCTTGTTTGGTCTGGACCAGAGTTCGGTGGTTTGTATTCAGACCAACCCACAAGGTCCGGACCAAGGGAAATTTGGTCGTTTGGTCCGGACCAAACAACGTAGGTGTGAATACGCCCTCAGAATCAAGAATGAGTTCCTATTAAATTGGCCGGTTCTTGTGTAGGGAACAACACAGCCATAGTCCATACTGTTTGAGGTTTTTTTTTTCTTTCTTTCTTTCTCTGGCTGTTGAACAAGAAGGAAGGGGGAAAAAAAGCAGGCTTGTGAATTGTGCAACCCTGCAATCAAATATATTAATGTTGCTCACAATAAGTAAAAGCTAACCCACACTAATTAGCATAATGCAAATCAACTGGTGCCTTAATTAATTATTAGGTTTAAAATTGAACAACGTAGTCTTTTAACTAAATTACCGTACTTAGGCGCCTAAACACCGTATCGTTCTTTCTTCCTGATTCTCATGCATTCAGGTAAAGGTAGCCAAAGGGTAAGGTGGAAGGTTCTGGGTTCAGTTCTGTGAACTGCCAGAAAATTACTGTTGGACCCTCGAGTAAGGTGCTTAACTCTCTCAACTCTGTACACTCGGATTGTGCTTTGGATAAAGTGAATAAATGTAGCACTTTTGAACCATATTCCTCAAGGAATTAGGCCTGGAACTGTAACAAAAAGTAGTTCATAGCCTTTTCAAGGATTAAAGCTTGTAAACCATTCTCCTCTCTTTTGGCATTGCAGTGTGACTTTCTTTTTGTTCAGGGCCACACTATAAGATTCATACCATGCTAACTGATGTCGAAAATGGGTAAGAGTCCACATATAAAGGCAGATTTTGCACTTTTTTTGGTCTTTGATCATCCTTCAGTCGGCAAAACCTCCACCATGGCCTTGGTGGATTTGCCAAGTACAATGATCCTGACTCTGAGAAAGTGGAGGATTGCAGAATTTCTCATGAGCAGACAATTTTAAAACAAACAAACATCACAGGCGACTATTGGTGGCTGGTGGTTTTTAGCTCATCCGTTGTCTGTCATTGTCCGTCCATACATGTCAACCTATATGGAATGTCCGTATTTTATACGGATTTGATTCAATAAACGTAGTATACGGGCGTATAAATAAAGTTATACGGATTCTTTAAAAAAAACTTCAATATTTATTTAGAGCTATAATCAATTCCCATGATGATAAAAGAGCGCATAACATTTACAAACGTACTGTACACCACAGACAGCCAGTAAAGAGTCTTATGAAATCGCGCGTTATCTTGTGGTAGCAAGACTTCGTTCCACTTTTGATCATGCGCACACCGCATTGCGAGAATCCCGCCCATAGACATATAGACATAGACGCCGCCTTCTGCGTAGAATCCTACGTCATCCTCGCCGCCATATTGGATGTGGCAAAGTGGAGATTCTTCAACCGTCTCTGGTATAGCGTCTAGACAGTAGCCGAGAATAAAGATGCCTCATTCATGTGCTGCGTTTAACTGTACCAACAGGTTTACCGTCCAAACGAGATCACATGGGATTACCTTTCACAGGTGAGACTGGAAAAATACTTTTCATTGTATTTGGTCATTATAACGTAATTTTACGAACAGATTTTCCTGACTTTGTGGCTAATATGAAGTCTCGCGCATAATAGCCGCTCGGTGAAACCTGTCTCCAAACAACGAAGTATTTCCTTCGTAACTACGCTGATAACACTTTGTGTTTTTGTCAAACATTGGAGCTTTGTATTCATTCTGAAGGTTTATTGTTATTAATATTGAATAAAAAGTAACTGGGATATATCGTTGTTAATTATCATTCAAATTTTAGGTAAATTATTTTAATTTGCATCTTATACGGATTTTATAAGGGAAATACGGATTTTGGAGGTTGGTTATACAGGTTTGATTGACCAAAGGTTGACATGTATGTCCGTCGTCGTCATCATCCATCCACAATTTACAAAAATCACTACTCTTCATACAGGATTGATCGGATTTTGATCAAACTCATCCAGTCTTCCCCAGGTGGGTGTGCATAAAAGTTGTCAAGATGGTGGCGCCACCTGTTGTATTTATGATTTTTTGGGCGTCTGAAAATTTTGGGTGACTCGTCACTCCAAACACTACTGTTCGTAAACTGCTTGGATGTTTTCACTGAAACTCACCCAGAAGACTCTAAAGACATATTCCAACAACAGTTGTTCACCAGGTGGCACCACCTGCCATGGATCCGGCTACACAGGGATCATATGCAGTTTCACAAAAATCGCTACTCCTCCCAAGGGATTGATCCGATTTCAAACTCGCACACAGCAGTGGCCGGTACGAGCTACAGCCTCATTGAGGCTATTTTTATTAAAATATGGGCGCACAGATGTATGTGCATTATGAAGTATGAGCATCGAAAGATATCAGAAGTCAGGGAAACTGTAGGCGAGGCCATGGTTACCAAGGCAAGGCAAGGCAAGTTTATTTATATAGCACATTTCATACACAATGGCAGTTCAATGTGCTTTACAGAAACAAAAACAGTAAACAATAGAGAAATAAAATTACATAAAATAATTTTATTTTTAATCTAAAACAATTAATTAAAAGAATTAAAAGAATTAAAAGAAAATAATAAAAATTAAACAACAGTAGAAATAAAATAATAAAATGCCAAAAAGAAAAAAGGAGAAAAAGAAAAAGAAACCAGCGGAATAAAATAGAATAAAATTAAAGTAAATTTAAAACATACAGAGAAAGTAAAGATTATAAAAAATGTAAAAAATATTAATTATTTAACAGAAAGCCTCTGAGAACAGCTTGGTCTTTAACCTAGATTTAAAGCTGCCAACAGCAGGAGCATTTTTAATGTCCTCTGGCAGTTGGTTCCATAGCTGTACTGCATAGTAGCTAAAAGCTGCTTCACCACACTTTGTTTTAACAACTGGTTTTAATAGTACATTTTTCTGTTGCGATCTGGTAGATCTGATTGGGTTAGGCCGCTGCAACATATCAGAGAGGTAATTGGGCCCTGTACCATTTAGAGATTTATACACCAGCAGCAATGCTTTAAAGTCAATTCTGTAGCTTACTGGAAGCCAGTGAAGGGACCTTAGAATTGGGGTAATGTGCTCTGTTCTTTTTGTTCGTGTGAGAACCCTCGCCGCTGCATTTTGAACCAGCTGAAGTCGTTTGATGGTCTTTTTTGGCAAGCCTGTGAAAAGGCCATTGCAGTAATCAACCCTACTAGAGATGAAGGCATGTATTAGTTTTTCCAGATCATTTTTTGACATAAGTCCTCTTAGTTTGGAAATGTTTTTTAGGTGATAAAATGCCGTTTTAGTGATTGCTTTCATGTGACTGTCAAAGTTTAGCTCGCTGTCAATGAAAACACCAAGATTTTTAACCATTTCTTTAGTTTTAATCCCTTTTGTGTCAAGAATAGTGGTAATCCTGAGTCTTTCATCTTTTTTTCCAAATAGAATTACTTCTGTTTTATATGTGTTCAACTGGAGAAACCAGTAGTCTTAAAGCAGTCACCTTTGAACATGACATTAAGATTTAAGACCACTGGCATTCTCCATACAGGATGTTGGATGTTGAATTGTGTTGCATGGTTATGGTTTTAAAGTGGGATGGCCATAACTGGAGCGGTTAAAATTGAATTTTATGCTCCATGGTTGTGCAACAGAAAAGCATTCGCCCTATTTTCTGGAGATTGCAACTTCCAAATGCCAACAATGCCGTAGACATCAATGGCTACAAGTCCAATAAAACAAAACTGGCTGTGCTGTCTGGGTGGAAGGGATAGTCTTATGGTCCTCTTCCCAGTAAATCATAGTAATACTAGCCAGTTGTAGAAATAAGTCTGCCTTTCCTTCAAGTGTTCGGCTGTACAATGACCTGTTCTTAATTTCCCTGAGGGAACCCGCCCAAAGGGATCAATAAAGTTTTATCTAATCTAATCTATCTTATCTGTACTGAACTGTGGCATAGCATGAGCAACGGTTTCCCCTCCTTACATGCTAGCCTTGACCCTTCGCAGTTGGTAAATGTGGTGGAATAGGTGGGAATTACACTATATATGTACGGTCAAATGTTTGTAGACACCTGGCTATAATACTGATATGTGAATCTGTTGCCACAATCTTGCTTGAACAATTTCCTTTCACTGGATAAGGGGCCCAAACCTGTTCCACCATGACAATGCTCCTGTGCACAAAGTGGAAACAGGGTTTGCCAAGGTTGGAGCAGAAGAACTTGAGAGTCCTGCACAGAGCCCTGACCTCAATCCCACTGAACATCTTTGGGATGAACTGGAACACCGACTGCACCCCAGGCCTGCATGAGTGGTCAAGTTCCAGTCAAATGGTTCTTAACAGTAAGAAAACTAAAGATATGTGGATATCCTTCAACCAGGCATCCACTCAGTCTAACAACCTGTACATAAGGAGTGCTGCCATTGAGAGGGTCTCGACGTTTAGACTCTAAGGTGTTTGGCAACAACAGGATCTGCGCTGGAACCACCATGTGAATGAGGGCTAATCTATCTAAGGATGTGGGGATGACTGCTTACTGCAGTAAGATTCGTCCGGTGCTAGAGTACACATCGCCGGTCCGTAGCAGCATCCTGAAATACTTCGTAGAGGAAATACAACAAGTACAAAATTGCTGTTTGGCCATAATTGGCATCTCGAAGACAACTCTTGCAAGTCTGGAAGAATGAAGAGATGAGGCGACCATACATGAGCTTGAAAGAATTATAAAAGACCCTAACCATCCAAGTCACATGTTCCTTCCAAGAATGGCAGCCCACAAGTACGCAACTAGGAGCAAAAGTTGTCTCACAATATCATTATCAGGAACTGAAAGACATAAGAAGGCTTTTATCTCAAGAGCATGTTGCCTCCTAAACAACTGAACATAATGAAACTTTATCTATTATTCTCTTATTTTTTGGATATGTATTTCTACGACTTTGTTGTAAATTCATCGTATATTTTTTGTTCAAGATGAATTAATAAAATTATTATTATTATTACCACCTCTCCCGGGATAGAGTCCACCAGGGGGCAAGGTATTGTTTTCAGTGGGGTTGGTTGGTTTGTTTATTTATTTTTTTTTTTTTGTTAATGATATTACAGGAAAACGGCTGGACCAATCTTCATGAAACTTTCAGGATAGGTGGACATTGGTCTCAAATAGAACCTCCAACATTCTGGGGGTCATCCGGTCAAGGTCAAGGTTTTTGTGGCTACTGCTTCATATAGAGGCGGTAGCCACTATGTCATCGTGCTGTAAGAGTGTAACAATCGTGCAGTACGGTGTGTTCTGATTGGCTGAGAGCAGCAAAGAATCAGAACCATGTTTATTGGCCAAGTATGTTCACATACAAGGTCAAAATCAAGGTCAAGGTCACCAAAAAGGTCAAAATTGTTTTTCCGCAATATCTTCTTTCATATTCATCATAAGTGCTACCGGGCGAGGTTTGTTTTGCCTGGCAACACTTAATAATACAACCCCGATTCCAAAAAAGTTGGGACAAAGTACAAATTGTAAATAAAAAGAGAATGCAATAATTTACAAATCTCAAAAACTGATATTGTATTCACAATAGAACATAGACAACATATCAAATGTTGAAAGTGAGAGATTTTGAAATTTCATGCCAAATATTGGCTCATTTGAAATTTCATGACAGCAACACATCTCAAAAAAGTTGGGACAGGGGCAATAAGAGGCTGGAAAAGTTAAAGGTACAAAAAAGGAACAGCTGGAGGACCAAATTGCAACTCGTTAGGTCAATTGGCAATAGGTCATTAACATGACTGGGTATAAAAAGAGCATCTTGGAGTGGCAGCGGCTCTCAGAAGTAAAGATGGGAAGAGGATCACCAATCTCCCTAATTCTGCACCAACAAATAGTGGAGCAATATCAGAAAGGAGTTCGACAGTGTAAAATTGCAAAGAGTTTGAACATATCATCATCTACAGTGCATAATATCATCAAAAGATTCAGAGAATCTGGAAGAATCTCTGTGCGTAAGGGTCAAGGCCGGAAAACCATACTGGGTGCCCGTGATCTTCGGGCCCTTAGACGGCACTGCATCACATACAGGCATGCTTCTGTATTGGAAATCACAAAATGGGCTCAGGAATATTTCCAGAGAACATTATCTGTGAACACAATTCACCGTGCCATCCGGTGTTGCCAGCTAAAACTCTATAGTTCAAAGAAGAAGCCGTATCTAAACATGATCCAGAAGCGCAGATGTCTTCTCTGGGCCAAGGCTCATTTAAAATGGACTGTGGCAAAGTGGAAAACTGTTCTGTGGTCAGACGAATCAAAATTTGAAGTTCCTTATGGAGATCAGGGATGCCGTGTCATTCGGACTAAAGAAGAGAAGGACGACCCAAGTTGTTATCAGCGCTCAGTTCAGAAGCCTGCATCTCTGATGGTATGGGGTTGCATTAGTGCGTGTGGCACGGGCAGCTTACACATCTGGAAAGACACCATCAGTGCTGAAAGGTATATCCAGGTTCTAGAGCAACATATGCTCCCATCCAGACGACGTCTCTTTCAGGAAAGACCTTGCATTTTCCAACATGACAGTGCCAAACCACATACTGCATCAATTACAGCATCATGGCTGCGTAGAAGAAGGGTCCGGGTACTGAACTGGCCAGCCTGTAAGTCCAGATCTTTCACCCATAGAAAACATTTGGCGCATCATAAAACGGAAGATACGACAAAAAAGACCTAAGACAGTTGAGCAACTAGAATCCTACATTAGACAAGAATGGGTTAACATTCCTATCCCTAAACTTGAGCAACTTGTCTCCTCAGTCCCCAGACGTTTACAGACTGTTGTAAAGAGAAAAGGGGATGTCTCACAGTGGTAAGCATGGCCTTGTCCCAACTTTTTTGAGATGTGTTGTTGTCATGAAATTTAAAATCACCTAATTTTTCTCTTTAAATGATACATTTTCTCAGTTTAAACATTTGATATGTCATCTATGTTCTATTCTGAATAAAATATGGAATTTTGAAACTTCCACATCATTGCATTCTATTTTTATTTACAATTTGTACTTTGTCCCAACTTTTTTGGAATTGGGGTTGTAATAATAATAATAATAATAATAATAAATATTATATAACAAGGCCCTATGGCTGTGATCGTCAGGTGTCTACATACTTTTGGCCATGTAGTGGAAGCAAAATGGCAAATGACCAAATTGGAAGAAATTAGGATTTAAAAAAAAGAATTACCTGGCATAAATATATGGCCACCTTTATAACCATCAGAAAGGATGAATCTACCTCAAAATGATCCTCTGATGCGGCCCAGGCAATAGGAAATAGTTTTATTTCATTAAATACATTAAATTTAACATTCGTTTCTTTCCTTTTCTTGTGCACTTGCACAGGTGTTTCTACTGCTATTCTATACGAGCTATTTTCTTATCTCAGTCAGCTTTTCAGCCAGTCCTGCTATCATTGTGAGTCTGAGCTCATAGACAGCTTATTGAGGAGTACGAGCTCAGCACGGAGAATCTGATAAAGTCACTGTCGCCACTGTCACAGAGAGAGAGAGAGATGCAGGAGCAAAATGCAGATAATTGTATTGTATATGGAAAAAATATACGTTACCGTTTTGACAATACATTATATAAAATATAAGTTCACAAGCACTTGAACCCAGAGAAGGAAGTGCTTCAGTCTTCTTGCTTTTGTCCCAACAACATGCTTCCATGCTGACATTTTCGATACTCAAAGGACAGACAAAATCTAAGATAGCGAAATCTGTAATGTTGAGAGGCTTGTACATGTACTGTGTTACTTCCTGTGACTTTATATGACAAGATATAAATAAAGAACATGTGAATACCCTTCTCGGATGTTGTTTAGTCTTGTACAAACCCAAGGTCTAGGGTCAATGCATATTCAAAAACAACAGGGATTTGCCAGTGAGTACAATTTTAAATTATTATTGAATGATATGTTGTGCTTTTGGACCATTTATAGTTACTTTTCATGTTATGGAACATCTGTAAGAAGTTATTTCTTGTTTTCATGTACGTTATATCAGCAATAAACAGTGGTTCCCGAACCAGCTTCCCTTTTTAGTTTTTCCGGCCGCAGGCCAGGCCGGATGAGTTTATGTGATCATGTGTCATTCATTGTCATCGTCCGTCGTCGCGTCCATTCACAATTTACAAAAATCGTTACTCCTTGTACAGGATTGATCGGATTTCGATCAAACTCACAAACACTCTTCCCCAGGTGGGTGTGCATAAAATTTGTCATGATGGTGGCGCCTCCTGTCATATTTACAATTTTATGGGCGTCTGAAATTTTTGTGTGACTCGTCACATTAAACACTACTCTTCATAAACTGCTGGGACGTTTTCACTGAACCCAGAAGACTCTAAAGACATATTCCAACAAGAGTTGGCGCCACCTACCATGGATGAGGCTACAGAGGGGTCATGTGCAATTTCACAAAAATTGTTACTCCTCCTACAGGAGTGATCAGATTTTGATCAAACGCCGATGGAATGTTCCCTAGGTTGGTATGGATAAAAGTTGTCAAGACAGTGGTGCCGGGGGTGTCGTGGGTCAGGTGGATAAGGTGCCATACCATAAATCCAGGGACCCGGGTTCGATTCCGGCCCGAGGTAATTTCCCGATGTCTCTCCTGCTCATTTTCTGTCTCTACACTGTCCTATCCAATAATAAAGGTGAAAAAAGCCCAAAAAAATATCTTAAAAAAAAAAAAGACAGTGGTGCCATCTGTCATATTTAATATTTTATGGGTGTTTGAAAAATTTGGGTGACTCGTCACTCCAAACACTACTGTTCGTAAACTGCTCAGATGTTTTCACTGAAACTTACCCAGAAGACTCAAAAGACATATTCCAGCAAGAATTGTTCACCAGGTGGCGCCACCTACCATGGATGAGGCTACACAGCGGTCATGTGCAATTTCAAGGAAATCGATACTCCTCCTACAGGAGTGATCAGATTTTGATCAAACTCATATGGAATGTTCCCCAGGTTGGTCTGGATAAAAGTTTTCAAGATGGTGGTGCCACCGGTCATGTTTAACGCTTTATGGGTGTTTGAAAATTTTGGGTGACTCTTCACACCAAACACTACTGTTCATAAACTGCTCGGATGTTTTCACTGAAACTCACCCAGAAGACTCTAAAGACATATTCCAACAAGAATTGTTCATCAGCTGGCGCCACCTGCCATGGATACGGCTGCACAGGGATCATATGCAATTTCACAAAAATCTCTACTCCTCCCAAGGGATTGATCAGATTTCAAACTCTCACACAACAACAGTGGCTGGTATGAGGTACAGCCTCATTGAGGCTATTTTTATTCTCTTTTTATTTTTTTCTCTTTTTTCAACTACCAGTCAGCTACCGGACCTGTAATACTAACCAGCCGCATGTTTTTGAACTGCTGCTCATGCTGCATCACAGGGTGGCAGAAGACATGGAGGAAAATGCTGTCCACACCCTTCTTCATACATATGTTCACAAATGCCCATTACTGGCTTGTGTCACTGTGATTGATAACAGAGAGAGAGAGAGAGAGAGAGAGAGAGCGAGTATGCCCCTCCCACCCTAAGAGCACGGCCAATTTTCCTTTCTTGGACTCCCGACCATGGATGGCTGTGGCATCTTTGTTGTTTGAACTTGTGTCACTTAGGAGTCTCCTATTTTCTATTTTGAAGTTACTAAAGTACGATTCGCACGGGATAAGTATTACCTATGGACCTCTGGTAATTCGCAATTACCCCCGCACCTCTGTGTTATTGTGTGGCGCATTCGGACAGGATAATGAAAAGTCTGTAATTCACTGAATTTACAGACATTGTGACCGGATGTGTCGTAAGTTCACAGCATCCTGTTTCGTCTTGTAGACAGTAGAGATGGGATTTATGGCTCTTTGATGGGATCCGCATCTTTGTGATCCGTTCTTTGAAAAGAGCCGTTCAAAAGACTGGCTCATTTGGCTCTTTTTAAATATTTATTCAGTTTTAAGAAGACAGCGTCTAAAGAAGCCAGATCCCTCTGCTTAGACAGTGACATTAATATTTCTGGACATACCTTTTATATAAAGCAACCTAGACTTACATTATTGTAACCCCTAAACGCTCATAAATAACCATTAAAAAACAATGAGGGCTTCAATGAATGTCCATGCAGAACGGCTTTTCTGTAAAAAAAAAAAAAAGAACCCACTCAAGAACATAGTTATCAAGAACGCAAGAATATTTTATAGAAAAACACTTGTTTTACAAAAATATTTAAGTCTGAGATACAAAATAGATACAACTACAATAAATATAACACAAGAACTAGTTATCACACAAGAACATTTTAATAGAAAAAAACAAACTTTCTATATTAAAAATATTGAAATTGTAACAAAAATAGATACAACTAAACAGTCAGATAAATAGATAAAGTTATAACAAGAACACAAGATTATTTTAACAGGAAAAAACAAACTATTAATGCAAAAAATATATTATTATTAGAAAAATAGATACAACTAGACAAACAGATAAATAAATAAAATACACAAAAATAGAACAAACAAAATGACGATAGAATAAATTAAATGAACGTCCGTGCAAAGTAGTTTTCCCACAATATTATCATTAATATCACACAACAACATTATAAACTATATACAAAACAATTTGAACTATTAGGCAAACAGATAAAACTTGAATAAATAAAAGGCAAATGCTGTTTAGCCTACTTCTTGTCCTTGGGCAAAAGCTTTTTCATCTGAAACATAGTACAGAAAAAGAACGACAGAAAGAACGGCTCCCCCAGCTCGAGACTTGGTTCTCATCATTCATGCCTAGGAGCCGTTCAAAAGAATCGGTTCGTTCGCGAACGTCACAACACTAGTAGACAGGAGTTCAAAATGCTTATCTGGTTCAAATACGGGATAGGCCTACTACCACTTGCCCCTGAAATGCTGTTTATCAAAATTTCGCCCGTATCCTCCATTATTCACTCCAGAAAAGTACAAGAGACGCACGTTTAATAATTACAAACACAGACATGCGCATTCACACGGGACTTGTATTACCACTGGACGTCTGTGTTTTGCCGAAACACAGTAGGTAATTCGTGGCGGAATTATTACTTGGCAAATTACGGACATGGCGCATTCGCACGGGACTAAGAACTCAGACATTCTCTGCAATTATTCCGAATTACCAGAGGTCCACAGGTAATACTTATCCCGTGCGAATAGGGCTTAAGACACCATGTTATCAAGAAACCAGAACATTCAAACTCCTTTGTTCTGATGGGAATGTTGTGGACGGTTACAAAGCTCTGATACTGGAGACTCTTTCCATAAATGTTAAGGAAACATCTCCAAACAGCATCCTTTACTACATTTAACAGTTATTCTACGAAATTGAGTCGTACATGAGGTGATAGCTGATGAGGCGCGTAGCACCGAGTTGGCTATAAGCCGTGTACAACGAGATTGAGCGGAATAACTGTTTTATTCTAGCCTGGCAAGCCAGACTAAATGTGAATACTTAGTCTGGTCTCGGTCGTAGACATTTCCGAAGGGTGTGGGTAGGAACAACCCGTTGTCTTTCAAACTGTCTCTGTGCGTATAGGCCAACGCTCTGACCAATCAGCGCAACAGTGACTGTGACGTAGTCAGAGCGACAGAAAGCAGTGGGGGAGGGTAAACAAACAGCATGTGGAGAGGGACACCATTGGAGCGTCGATAGCCTAGTAAATTAGACCCACCTGCCAAGCAGCCAAAAATATTTTTGCCTATGAGTGGAGAGCCTCTTCCTGCTCATGTTGCAAAGAAAACTCCAAGTCTAATTCTTCTAAAACTGATTCCAAAGCGGAGTCAAACGAGCGCTGTTCAATAGCCGTAGCCATCTTTCCTGTTGTGCTTTCTCCAGCGTCGCGCAGCCTTGTCGTCACTCCTGCAAAAGCCCGCCCAAAGAATCCAAACAAAAACCTTGCGTTGTGATTGGTGGGCACGATTTGATGCCCGGGGTGTGTTGTTGATATGGTCCGAGGCTAGACCCACTCGTAGGCAAAAATATTTTTGGCCGCTAGGCGGGTGGGTCTAGTTTACTAGGCTAGTTTTATTCTATCCACATTCACTGGATTTTGAGAAACAGAGCATTTTTATTTTCTGCAAATTCGATAAATAAAAACTTTATACAAAACGCCTGACAAAATCATTTGTGCTTAGAATGTAAACAAACCACTGAAATGACAGTAGCAATTTGTGAAAAATGTAATAATAATAATAATAATAATAATAATAATTCTTGAAAAATAAAAAAAAAGATACATTCAAATACTTTTATTCCATATTTTGTTGCCTTTTTGGGGGGGGGAGTTTTGTTTTTGAGTAGAGTTTTTATTTCATCCTCGGTTGGTTCAGCAACACGCTCTGCCATTTTGTTTTTCTCGGCTCACGGTATATGAGCTGATAGCCTAGTAGTAGAGTAGCCAATCAGAGCGCACGATTGCTCATATCCAGTGAATGTGGAGAGAATAACAAGGAATATATATTTTGTAGTGCTGTCAAAAATGTCGCGTTATTAACGCGTTAACTTGACTCAATTTTAACGGCGATAATTTTTTTTATCGTGAGATTAACGCTCTGTGACATGATGTAGGTTTTTCATAAGCTTTTGAAACTGCCAGGAACTTGGAACAGAGACTTTGCTTAGAAAACCGATAGCAGCTAGACTGTAATGCCACGCCCCGCACAGCCAGAGTCCTCTGCCCTCCCCCCAAAGAACCAGCGCGGGCAGGGCGCGCTAGTAGAGATGGGATTTATGGCTCTTTGATGGGATCCGCATCTTTGTGATCCGTTCTTTGAAAAGAGCCGTTCAAAAGACTGGCTCATTTGGCTCTTTTTAAATATTTATTCAGTTTTAAGAAGACAGCGTCTAAAGAAGCCAGATCCCTCTGAACTGTAAACTCAATGCTATCCCAGAAATCCTTCCTGTAATATGCAAATTTGGCCGCCTCTGATTGGACAGCGCGATGCATCAACAGGCAGAAAGTGTAAAAGTACAAAATGTGTTAAGTGAGCTGAAACAGTAAAGATCAGATTCAATGCAATATTTATCAACGAACAACTTAAACTTTAATATAATAGTGTACTTTATATTATAATCAAGCATGTCAAGCCTACCGTCACTGTGTAACCTACGTATCTCTCTGATTAGAGCTGTAGACTAACTCAAACAGTAGATCATTTCACTTATGGTTCTCTTGCTAGCCCCGCGCCGGTGCTCGGCTTAGGTTTCACTTTGCAGCGGCTGTGTCAAGACGTGTTATGCTCTGCAATAAAAAAAAAACATTGGTACAAAGCAAGCCCATTCACTTTTTTATGCTGGTAAGAGAATTACAATGGTTTTTTATGTGGCAAAACTGTGCGATTAAATTGTGATTAATCGCGAGTTAACTATGACTGTCGCGACATTAATCGCGATTAAATATTTTAATCGCTTGACAGCACTAATATTTTGTTGTTTGTTAAATAACATTTTCCTTTATATCGCCACTGACCGACCAATCAGATTTGAGAATGCTGATGTCACACGTCAGAGACCAACAACTCTCTTGCCATGTGAATCTTTCTTGGAAGAAATGAAAATCATTAATCTGGATCCTTTGGCAAAATCTGAAAATCTTGAGCAGGATATGGGGATTTCACTTTCTTTATAACACTAATGAGGATTGTATAATTTTTGCAGTGAGGCCCAGCATGACAAGCTAAATTTAGCCCATAAATGCCTTGGTAATTAGCTTTGGAGTTGAATCAGGTGTGTTAAACCTCCAGGCCGGGACTGGCAGCTGGGTTATTTTATTGAAAGCAGGTTTCCAGGAGGAATTCAGGAAGAAAGCCCTTTAGAGTCTACCATAACACAGCTGCAGAATTCTCTCAAGCAGCTGACGGCAGCATTCACTGATTCAGCGCTAAACTTAAACGATCTGTATTCCTCTATGGCATTGTGAAGGCCTCGTGAATGCTTTTATTTTCGATCGTGTTCAGAAGATTAGTAAGGCTTACAGCAGTATTATTATTATGGTGGGTAATTAAAGCAGGATCACTGGGTTGAGCCGTGAAATAAGTGACTGATCAGGAATTTGTTAATCAGGCATTGAAGTACATGTCCTCAAGCGGAGAAAGAGATCGAGAGAGAAACGACAGAAATGAGGATGGAGAGGTATTGAAGCAGTCACGGCAGCGCTTCAGTGAGGAATAAAACTCTTTAGGATGTGCTGTTATCAGCAGTGGGGTCGTGTGATGCTGCGCGGCATGAAATTGAGTTACTGTTCCACAACAAAATTGATTACTTTTCTATAAAAGCAGGTCCAGAAGTGTTTTATTTCTTCACAATAATTTGCTAATTATTATTGTTTGATTTATTAAATTATGATGCATCATCCTTTTTATCTAGTTATAGTTACGTTTAATGTTGTGGAACATCCACAAAACAAGCTACATTACATTATAGACTGGTACCAAAATTCAAAAAAGTGCTCAGGCCATCCTTAAAAAAAAATCCGTTTCCTGTCCACCGGGTGAGCAAAAAAATTTTCAGTCGGGAGGGAGGGATTTTTATATATATATATATATATATATATATATATATATATATGGATGGATATGAAATCGCAATACTGTTTGCTTTTTCTTTCAGTACTTTTTTATTACAAAAGCAGACATTTAATAAAATGACAGTTTAATCAACTGAAACTTGTACAAAAACTTTAAGTTAGCATTTTAAATGCTGACTGCAACATTTGCAAAACTTTTACAAAGGTACTTAAAATGTCCGACACACGGACTTTTTGTAGTTCTAAATCGGCCGTTAGGCCTAGTTCGGATGAAATTGCACTATTAAAATGATCACTGAATGATTTGTTTTTCTGAATCTTTACTATTTTGTTGTTCGCTAGAATACCATTTTGCGATTTCACACTTAAGCAAATGTTTGAAAACTCCGGATCTCCTTCCTTCATGGTGGCTGCCGTTTTTTTGTGCCGCATGGCGCATGCGCAGAGCTGATTCAGTTCAGAATGCGCGCGCACTCGGCGGAGGCAGTAGCGTGTCGGAGGGAACAGAAGCAGAGATGACGCTTATTTTGTCTCCGGTAAACCAGTCTTCTCTCGTTCAATTACGTGCTGGCATCACAAGACACCGTTGGTTGTAAATGAAACCAAACTGAGTGGTTGGAGTGTATTTTCATACACAAATGGAGAAATGTTCGCCGAGTGTGTAATTGTGTAGCCCCACTGCAGACCGTTGTCGTTGTTAATTCACAGCATGCTCAGCTGCGTGAATGTGTCATGCACCGAAAATAAGAGATTTACAAGCCAGGAATGCCTCATGATGCAATACGCAAGAAAAGAAAGAAGATTTACTGCCATTTTACTTTGTATTTGAATAAAGTGAATAAATAAATGGTCTGTGGAAAATACATTTAATCCTGGGAACTGCATGCACAGGAGTTTTTGTGTTTACTCCCCCCCGGCTGGCTACTTATTTGTCATGGCTGGCTAGTATGAGCCTTAGTGGAACGCCCTGGGAATGCGTAAATGTCAAGTTCGATTTTAGATTTACGAACCTGAAAAAAAATGTCAAAAAACCGGCGTTAAAAAAAAAATTTCAACCGCACAAACGGCACTCACCCGGCCGGTGGACCGGAAACAGAACATTTTTTAATAATGGCCTTATTTAAGGAGTTAAAGGCATTTTTGAGACAAAGTCGGCAAACAGTCTTATTTTGTCAATTTGGGTGTGCCGAATTCAAATCTGCAATATGCCGATCTCTATCTGACCTCTGTTGACCTCTAGAGGTCATTGAACTTTGGGCCTGTAAACGTCTCAGCTGAACCCAGTTTCTCAGCTTTCTAAGGAATGAAATGTACTAAAATGATTAATGAAGTTAGCAAATGGCCTTGTTTGTTAAATGTTTGGGTGCTGAATTCATTTTTCATTTGTAAAACGACATATGACCTCTGATAACCTCAAGGTCATTAAAGGGGAACAGAGGGCAATATATAGAGTAAATATAACAGTAAAACACACATTAACGAACCTTATTCAAGACTTACAAAAGTTTTTTGTTCTAAGGTTGGAAAGTTATAGTGTTTTGAAAGTAGCTCGAGCAAACTATTTCCGCAGTTTGAACAGCCCGCCATGATATTAATTTTATCCAATCAGAATGCACGTTCATTTTCTCTGCGTAACACTCATGATGCATGTATGTGCCCAGTTGTGTTGGCTCATTGAGGTTGGGAATAGCACGTGTGAATCGGAAAGTAGGATGAATTGTAAGTGATCGGCTACACAATGCCACAGTGTGTTGCTTTCGGGTGTAATAACAGGACCGATGGAAAGCATAACGATCCTCCAGACGTGTCTTTTGCGGGATCTCTTCGTATGATTCGACAGAGCTGTCGCTTTCACTTGATGCGCCCGACGCCATGATTACACGCTTCTCTCCTAGTGCAGTGGGTAGGGCTGACGTCACGGTCTTTTAAAAATGGCGACTCTTGTGCCGTTTAGCGTACCGACTATTATATGTACAATTACCAAGATATTTCGTTGTTTTCTAGTATATAAATTTGATAGAATACTTATACGTTACTTTGTCACATCAGCAACTGTATATATTATATTTGGTACCCCTTTAAACTTGGCCTATAGGCCTATGCATTTAACGGCATTTTTAAACTGACTTTACTCCCCCAAAAAGAATATGAACAGACAAAAAACAAATAGAAAGGAACAAATACAACATTAAATGCCAGTCCATGTACATGTGACTTACTTTTCACAATGAGAATGCCTAGGCGATCACCTTACATAACATTGCATTACATTTAGCGGTTATTGTTTATACAAAGCTACTGAAAAAAGGACAGATTCAGCAGCATACAAAATGTGGGGGCATACAGGGTATACAGGTTAATCAGGGTTAGTATATATGAGAGTTTTTTTCTTTGTTGTTTGTTTTGTTTTGTTTTAAACGGGGTAAAGCCTTTACAAAAAACAAACAACAAAGAAAAAAACTCTCATAGATAGAGATCTTGCAGTCACGTGACCGGAAAGTACACAACCGCCATCTTGTCGGTCAAAAACACCGCTGAATACTGCTGCACTCGTGTACAGAATGGATCAATTTCAACCGACGGATTACACGGCTCATTTTTCTAATGAACAGATAACTAGATATATGTCTAAAATAAACGATCTACAGATTTGTGACCCTTATGGCTTACCGGACGGAGTTTTCACGACCGGATTTTGAACTGCCAGCGGAATACCCGGACGTGTATAATTCCCTCATTCACTTTCCCTCGCTGTTCAGTGGTGAAGCACTGCGTGCTTATAAATCTCTGGACAGTTATCTTTACAGAAATTCAGGATTTGTCAGCGACTCAGATGTGGCATCTTGTAAACAAGAATCCTCATTGGATGGGTAAGTCACTTAAGTATTGAGTATAGCACTGACCAGCCGATTATAGAATAGAATAAGGTAATTCCAGCTGTAATTCCAAATCGTCCGTGTGGTTTACATGGATCTGGCGTTGGAGAGGTAGAGGCTTGGCAGTGGAGATTTGAGTGGCTGTTTTCTGAGCTTAGTCAACAGGCCGGCTCTGCAGCCTCGCTTTTGCTCCCGGCACCGCCTCCTTCGCTTTGCTTCCGATAACAATCCACGGAGACCCCGCTGGTCTCGCTATCTCGTCCGGAATGTTTTTTTTTTTTTTCTCGTCCGGAATGTTGTGCATGCGATGGAAATCGCTACAAACCGTCATTTTCTGCTGGAAACCAATGTCCAGTAAGTCCATACGGTTGTAGTGGATATTGAAGTCCGGTACAGACGAACAACACGCAAAAATACACACAAAAAACATAAAAAACGTGCACAGGTAGGGAGAGCTTGTAGCCGCAGCCGTTGTAGTAGAATTGTATATAGTAGGGTTTTCCAGAAGAAAAGGTAGAAGTAAAAGCAGAAGTAGAACCAGAAGTAGAAGTAGAAGGCGGAATATGGCGTTTGACCGACACGATGGCGTCTGTCACAATCTGGATCGGCTGTGATGTCACATGCAAGTGCTCCATACTAACCCTGATTAACCTGTATACCCTGTATGCCCCCACATTTTGTATGCTGCTGAATCTGTCCTTTTTTCAGTAGCTTTGCATAAACAATAACCGCTAAATGTAATGCAATGTTATGTAAGGTGATCGCCGAGGCATTCTCATTGTGAAAAGTAAGTCACGTGTACATGGACTGGCATTTAATGTTGTATTTGTTCCTTTCTATTTGTTTTTTGTCTGTTCATATTCTTTTTGGGGGAGTAAAGTCAGTTTAAAAATGCCATTAAATGCATAGGCCTATAGGCCAAGTTTAATGACCTTGAGGTTATCAGAGGTCATATGTCGTTTTACAAATGAAAAATGAATTCAGCACCCAAACATTTAACAAACAAGGCCATTTGCTAACTTCATTAATCATTTTAGTACATTTCATTCCTTAGAAAGCTGAGAAACTGGGTTCAGCTGAGACGTTTACAGGCCCAAAGGTCAATGACCTATAGAGGTCAGATAGAGCTCGGCATATTGCAGATTTGAATTCGGCACACCCAAATTGACAAAATAAGACTGTTTGCCGACTTTGTCTCAAAAATGCCTTTGGGTGTCACAATTCTGGATTTTGGTACCAGTCTATTAATGCATTTAGAAGGTGCTCTTATCCAGAGCAACCTGGGAAGCAATTGGGGTTTAGGTGCCTTGCTCAAGGGCACTTCAGCCAATCCTGCTGGTCCAGGGAATCAAACCAATAACCTTTTGGTTCTAAAGCTGCTTTGCTAACCATTAGGCCACAGCTTCGCCAGTTATTGTGCATCCACAGTCTTTTTTTTTTTTTAACTTTCTCTGGAAATTAATTGAAGTTAGCCAACCATGAGTTGGCCTAGTGGTTAGTGTGTCCGCCTCTCGATCGGGAACTCGTGAGTTCCACTCGCGGTCAGGTCATACCAAAAGACCATCATAAAAACGGTACATACCGTACTGCTGTCTGGCAAGGCACGCTGCAATACAGATGTGAGTGGGGAGTCAAACTCTTGTGGTTACCAAAGGACCAGCCCCCCACTGTAACCCTAGCTATGTAATAGGCGAGAGGCTGAGGGCTACAGAAACGGAGATTGGCGTCGCCTAATGCGCCGTGCGGGAAGGACTTTAGAACTGTAAAGTGTGAAGGTCTGGACAGGATGAAGGGCAGAGGAGTGTAGCTGGATAGAGAGAAAGATATTATATATAACCAGAGGTGTAAGGAAGAGGAGAGAAGTTGGTGTCAGCATCCTGATGCAGGTCGAAGACACGCTACTGAACCTTGTGAACGAGTTCTCCTGCTTTAAAATTGTGTCATATTTTCCAAATTCCTACATCGGTTCCCTTTAGAGTTGAACCCACATTTTTCTGTTTAATAGTTTTGGAAAGAAATTGGTGTAGAAAAGTTGCGGTTCTTCTTTGTGTCCAGCCGAGGGCGCTGCTGCTACACCACAATCTCCTACTTTCAGCTCTGACAGAAAGCACACGCCGTTGAATTTCCTGTCAATGAACACTCATTAGAAATTAAGTATAACAGATCAACATGCAGCTGCTTATAAAAAAAAAAAGTGCGTGTGCATGCTGGTAACTGATTTTCCGAATCTCGAGAAGACTGCTGCATATTTGCAAAAGCAGTTTTACTGAGATGTTCTCCAAACCCCATGGATGGTGAAGGTGGAGTTTAGCCTGAGCTATAGCCTGACGGAGGCCCTGATAGCACTCCACTCACTTATCGAGCACTTTAAAATGAACGTGCATGTTTCTCTACAGGTAGATATCGAGCCTTGGGTTTTCCAATGATATTGAATGTTGTTGGATGCTCTAAGCAAAGTGTGTGTGTGTGTGTGTGTGCATGTATCAGCCTAAAGAGTGTAGGAACAGAGATTCCAGGCCTTCATCCATTTATTGAACAGAACACATTGAACCTTGATGCCTTACAGCTCATGTTATTAAAGTTTTGAGATAGGAAAGCAACGCTATTGAACTGTAGAGAGACAGATAGGGATAGATGAGACGGGGAAGCGAGACAGATAGATGGATAGGATGGAAAACCAAACTTGAGAGAGAGAGAGAGAGAGAGAGTGATTTTTGGATTTAAAAGGATCCTCTGGCCAAATGGAAATACTCCAGGACAAATACAAAAATCTGTGAGGATTTGAGGTTTAACCCTTTTAATGAATGTAGATATTTATGTTCTTTGGAGATTTTGCAAACCCTGATACTTCGGAGATAGTTTGTCTTCAATAACTACCTTCCTGTTTGTCACACATATTCAGGAAATCGAGGCCCATTTTTGGCTACGATTCCATACGTCGCCATCGTTCCATCCGCATGTCCGTGTGTGCATCTGTACATCTGTGTTTTGATCCGAGATCCTTGTTAGTACAATATCTTAAGAACTGGTGATTGAATGTTTATAGGATTTGTATGGACTTGTCATCGTAACCAGGAGATGAACTGCTGAGAGTTTGGAATTGATCCAAACAGGATCAAGGTCAAAGGTCTAGAATAGTTTTTCTTCAAAAACGTCCTTCATGGCCACTTTGTTAGGATTTCAGTATTTCAGAAACTGCTGATCTCCTGGGGTTTTCACACACAACAGTCTCTATGGTGCGAAAAACAAAAAACATTGCGTGAGTGACAGTACTGTGGGTGGAAACATCTTGTTGATAAGAGAGGTCAGAGGAAAATGGCCAGATTGGCTCAAGCTGGGGGCGGTATGGTGGTGTAGTGGTCAGCACTGTCACCTCACAGTAAGAAAGTTCTGGGCTTGAGCCCAGGGGCCAACAGGGGCCTTTCTGTGTGGAGTTTGCATGTCCTCCCCATGTCTGCGTGGGTTTCCTCCGGGTGCTCCGGTTTCCCCCCACAGTCCAAAGACATGCAGGTTAGGCTAATTGGTGGCTCTAAATTGACCATAGGTGTGAATATGAGTGTTTGTCTCTATCAGTGCGTTTACATGCACATAGAGAAAATCGAATTTCTGCTGTAGCTCGACTGAAATCGAAGTTCTAAATGCCATGGAAACACCTTAGCTCAGCTGAAATCGAACCGAACTGGATTTCTCGTAATCGAGCTACACGACCTAGATTATCGATTGTAGCCGAGCTACTTAGTGCATGTAAACCCTATCGAGCTACGTAGTCGAGCTACTTACTTCAGCACTGCCCCTTCCGGAAGTGACGAGTGACAAGACCATAAGCGGGAAACACAACAGCCTCGGTCGGCATGACAACAGTAGTAGAAACGTGCACTTCTGGAGCAATGAGGAGATAGAGTTCATGCTCATTCAGCTTAAGGAGTTGAATATATATATATGTTGCTGTCCTCGTCGTCGTTCTTCTTGTGAACACGGAACTGATAACTTTGTTTATACTCTTGAATAGCTCTTCTTCATGATGACAACCGGAAGTGTACCAACACGATGGGGCGTGTAGCGCCACCTGTGGCTCGGGTGCACAATGTACCTCACACAATAGCTCGATTTCCTTGTGTGCATGTAGGATTGGATTTCTCTGGCACCCCTGCTGGGACCCTTAGCTCGATTACCGACAGTAGCTCGATTTGGATGTGCATGTAAACGCACTGACTGTGTCAGCCCTGAGATGATCTGGCGACTTGTCCAGGGTGTACCCCACCTCTCGCCCACAGTCAGCTGGGATAGGCTCCAGCTTGCCCGCGACCCTGCACAGGATAAGCGGTTACGGATAATGGATGGATGGTTTGAGCTGCCAGGAAGGATATAGTAACTCATAGTAACTCTTTACAACCGTTATGAGCAGAAAAGCATCTCAGTATGCATCAGCAGAAGACCACATTGGGCTCCACTCCTGCAGCCAAGAACAGGAATCTTAGAATCAAGAACAAGTTCTTATTAAAAAGTGTCTGGTTAGGGTAATTGTATATGGTATTTAAATTAAGACTTGTTGGTGGCTTGTTGATGCCATTGGTCTTGAGTTCAACTTGTTGTAAATTACATTCATCCGCTATCCAGTCCCCTCCTCCTTTCCAAAAATGATTCCGGTTGGTGAAATGGCTCCGTAACACACCTCCATAACTCATTCAAACAGTCTAAAAGAAATGCTTCGGAGGCACTCAGTGTTACTGAACCCTGTGTAAATCTGGTGGAAATTTTTTCGTTTGGTTTGCTTTATCCAACCAATTACATACACACCACTTTATTAACGATTGATACATGAAGCCTAGTGCTGTGACCAGAGAGCTGAGACATGAACCTGGGTCATAAATGGTTCTGAAATAATGGAACGGGTCACATATCTACAGCGGAAATGAGCAGAGGACAAGATGATGGAAGGAAAGAGAAGATTGGTGAGAGTCATTGATTCCTTTTGAAAGGCAAGAGATAAAGTATTCAGGGTTCGGTGTTGGCCTTTTTGCAGGTTTTAATGACTGATAAAAGGTAGTGCAGTGCGTATGCACCTCAATCTACAACTCTGTGTTCTACTCATCCTTCAACCAGCATTATTAACCAGACAGATCATTCACTCCTTCCTCTTACTCTCCTTACACACATGCTGTCCTTTCCTCATGTTCCTTTCAAAAGAGCAGCCCTGGATCAATCATCGGTGGTATTTCGAGGGTCCCCAGACCTTTACAGCACTCTTAATCCCTACATTTACTCCAGACATAGCTCTGATTTGTATTTAAAAGTGTTTGAATGAGGATTTGGAGTTCATTTGAATGGCCTTTAACTTTGGTGGTGAGTCGAATATGGGAATCAGAGAAAGTGCCATCATTCCATGGCGCTTTTTTTTTTTTTTAAATTGTCCATAAAATATCACAGAATGAAAAAAACATATGCAATATATCGTATTGTTGCATTTGTTGTTTAAGCCTAATATTAACATGAACACTCGCATCCCTTCCACGTATGCATGTACGCTTGCAGATCCCCACGTCACAGGCACGTATGCCCCCCCATAAGCAAACAGATTGGAGCTGATTGAAGCATCAGTAATCAGTGTGAGAGAGCATCCTGCTGCTCCAGACCCAGCGACGAGCACAGCGATTCTCGAGAACGAAACTTTCCATGACGTCAAAAGCTCTTCTCCTACCGAGCCGCACTCCACCACACTGTTCCCTGACACATGCTGAGCTAGCAGTCCTCACTATGACGCAAACCACAGTGGATCACGCTTTCGTGCACCGGACATTTGTTCAGAACATATTTTTGATTTTGGTTCAAAATTTCAGGATTTAACTCCCTGTTCGATATTCCTTATACTAGTCTTTATGCTTGAGCATTTAACTACTTCATTAAAGGGGAACTGAAGTCATTTTTAACTTGCTTTATTTCTTAATTAACGTGTTATTCAATTACGTTTTCGGTTTTAGTAACCTTATATCGTGACTCGTATTGGCAACTAATTGCAATTAAATAGTCTACTTATCGGCCTATTCGTTTTTTAGCCATGTTGAATTTAGTTCGTTTGGCCCATGACAGGTGTCACTTATCCGCTCAATCTTCACGAGACTTGTGCGAGACTTCGAAACGTGAAGTGTCAGCCAGGTGTCAGTGCCGCCATTTTGAAAACTGTTTTCCAAACGAAATATTGCACAAAAACGAGTTTAAATGATGATTACTGCCTACTTTTTTCAAACTTTCCCGATTGCTATCAAAACAAACAAAACTTCCGACTTGATTACGTCAGCATTCGAAAGAGGGCACACACGTCTTTTGACAACGTTGGCAGATGTTGGTCACTTTCCCTGTGCCCGAAATTGCTCCCTACTCACTATATAGAGCACTATATAGTGGCGACACCATTTTGTAGTGCTGTCCGAAACCTTAGTGAGGATTATTTACACCCTATATAGTGCACTCAATGTATCCCACAATGCATCATGAAAAGTAGTGTACAACGATGGTCACTAACCAAAGCGATATATCACATCATGCATTGTGGTTGCGCTGAAAGAAATCAAATTAAAAGTCTTACATTTTATTTGATAAAAGTCAGCGGCAAAGAAGAAAGTATTCAGCCTTGATTTAAAAGAACTGAAAGATGCAGGCACTTTGTATTGATTAATGTGGGAAATATAATACGGATTTATCACAAAAACACATGCGTGTATTTATTATTTTGAAAACCCACCAGCTGGCTGATCTGGCACGTTTTAATTGTGCGACAGTAATGACGTAAATACCAGCGTGACGGACTAGTGTCGGAAAGCATTTTTTTCATTTTACCAATGAGCTCACTATATAGTCCTCGATATAGTAATTCCCTATATAGGGAGTAGGGCATAGTGAACGAGTGAGCGATTTCGGACACAGGGTTTGATTTCCGCTGTACGTTTTACTTCCGTCCTACGATGTCTCGCACGTAGCATATTTCAAACACTCATAACTTGCTATAGCAGTGACAAAATAGCTATAAAAAACGCATTCCTATATTTAATAAAATGAGATAAATAGAATTTTGATAATAAAAAAAATTTGCCTTAAGTTCCCTTTTAAGACACCATTCTTTGTTTGTTTCCTGGATTGCCACAGAGACTGGAGTTTGGAGTTAAGCCGGAACCCTAGATTTCACCAGAGAGAATCTGGCCAAAAACTGTCTACTTTTACAAGAAGAGACCATTTGACTGAAACACCAACTGCCTAACCATATACTTTCTCCTAAAGCCTGTTGACTTGACTAACTGAGATATGAAAAGTCACGGTGTTGAAAAGCTTATTTGTCTGTTAGAAGCCAAAATATAAATCCTGGAAGTACAGACAGCCAGTGAGATTGCAAAATTCAGGTTTTAAATTTGAGGGAAAACCAGAAGTACGCGGCCCATTCTGTAATTGCGGGTACGTTTTCAAGTGTCGACTCTGTTGATCATCGTCAACTCTGTTGTCGTTAAACTGGGCAATCCATGAACAGAATTAACCTTCAAGCGACCAAGCTATTTTAGCGACTAATATGACCGGGTGACCCCGCTATACAACCGCGATTCCAAAAAAGTTGGGACAAAGTACAAATTGTAAATAAAACCGGAATGCAATGATGTGGAAATTTCAAAATTCCATATTTTATTCAGAATAGAACATAGATGACATATCAAATGTTTAAACTGAGAAAATGTATCATTTAAAGAGAAAAAATAGGTGATTTTTAAATTTCATGACAACAACACATCTCAAAAAAGTTGGGACAAGGCCATGTTTCCCACTGTGAGACATCCCCTTTTCTCTTTACAACAGTCTGTAAACGTCTGGGGACTGAGGAGACAAGTTGCTCAAGTTTAGGGATAGGAATGTTAACCCATTCTTGTCTAATGTAGGATTCTAGTTGCTCAACTGTCTTAGGTCTTTTTTGTCGTATCTTCCGTTTTATGATGCGCCAAATGTTTTCTATGGGTGAAAGATCTGGACTGCAGGCTGGCCAGTTTAGTACCCGGACCCTTCTTCTACGCAGCCATGATGCTGTAATTGATGCAGTATGTGGTTTGGCATTGTCATTTTGGAAAACGCAAGGTCTTCCCTGAAAGAGACATCGAAAGACTGCAGGCTGGCCAGTTCAGTACCCGGACCCTTCTTCTACGCAGCCATGATGCTGTAATTGATGCAGTATGTGGTTTGGCATTGCCATGTTGGAAAATGCAAGGTCTTCCCTGAAAGAGACGTCGTCTGGATGGGAGCATATGTTGCTCTAGAACCTGGATATACCTTTCAGCGTTGATGGTGTCTTTCCAGATGTGTAAGCTGCCCATGCCACATGCACTAATGCAACCCCATACCATCAGAGATGCAGGCTTCTGAACTGAGCGCTGATAACAACTTGGGTCGTCCTTCTCCTCTTTAGTCCGAATGACACGGCGTCCCTGATTTCCATAAAGAACTTCAAATTTTGATTCGTCTGACCACAGAACAGTTTTCCACTTTGCCACAGTCCATTTTAAATGAGCCTTGGCCCAGAGAAGACGTCTGCGCTTCTGGATCATGTTTAGATACGGCTTCTTCTTTGAACTATAGAGTTTTAGCTGGCAACGGCGGATGGCACGGTGAATTGTGTTCACAGATAATGTTCTCTGGAAATATTCCTGAGTCCATTTTGTGATTTCCAATCCAGAAGCATGCCTGTATGTGATGCAGTGCCGTCTAAGGGCCCGAAGATCACGGGCACCCAGTATGGTTTTCCGGCCTTGACCCTTACGCACAGAGATTCTTCCAGATTCTCTGAATCTTTTGATGATATTATGCACTGTAGATGATGATATGTTCAAACTCTTTACAATTTTACACTGTCGAACTCCTTTCTGATATTGCTCCACTATTTGTCGGCGCAGAATTAGGGGGATTGGTGATCCTCTTCCCATCTTTACTTCTGAGAGCCGCTGCCACTCCAAGATGCTCTTTTTATACCCAGTAATGTTAATGACCTATTGCCAATTGACCTAATGAGTTGCAATTTGGTCCTCCAGCTGTTCCTTTTTTGTACCTTTAACTTTTCCAGCCTCTTATTGCCCCTGTCCCAACTTTTTTGAGATGTGTTGCTGTCATGAAATTTCAAATGAGCCAATATTTAGCATGACATTTCAAAATGTCTCACTTTCGACATTTGATATGTTGTCTATGTTCTATTGTGAATACAATATCAGTTTTTGAGATTTGTAAATTATTGCATTCTGTTTTTATTTACAATTTGTACTTTGTCCCAACTTTTTTGGAATCAGGGTTGTATTCAATACATAAGTCTGTATACCTAGTTATTTTTCTCTTGGTTTTACATACATATACCAATTTCTGTGTTCAAGACAGATACTATAAAAATATATAAATGTAGATAGGTATGGTTTACAACAAATGTTAATGCAAAAAAGAAGGTAAAGAGACACAGCATAAGAAGAATATAATGTAATCTAGACAGTCTTTGTTATGTCTTACTGGAACATTTGCTTAATTCAACAACACTGACTGAAAATGTATCATGAAAAGAAAAGTATGAGCAAAAACATCCATCGCAGTGTCGATGGGATCTTTGTAACATCAAAACTAGTGACTAGCTAATATGCTAATACTAGCTAACATGCGGTTTCTAGCGTATATGCTAATACTAAAATGAATCATCTCCATCAATTGAGCGATTTTCATCACCACTTTGGGCCTCAAGTGTCTGTCTGAATGCTTCTGCAGCTGTAAATCGAGCTATTCTTGGTCTACTTGCTATGGTTCACTGCAACAAAAATACAACATACAGATAAGTAGTTGGTAAAAGCAAAATTTCAGACCGGATAGGTCATGTATCGATCAAATTGCAATGCTCAGAATTATAGTTGAACAGTCATTGGAATGGGCGGCACGGTGGTGTAGTGGTTAGCGCTGTTGCCTCACAGCAAGAAGGTCCTGGGTTCGAGCCCCGGGGCCGGTGAGGGCCTTTCTGTGTGGAGTTTGCATGTTCTCCCCGTGTCCGCGTGGGTTTCCTCCGGGTGCTCCGGTTTCCCCCACAGTCCAAAGACATGCAGGTTAGGTTAAATGGTGACTCTAAATTGACCGTAGGTGTGAATGTGAGTGTGAATGGTTGTCTGTGTCTATGTGTCAGCCCTGTGATGACCTGGCGACTTGTCCAGGGTGTACCCCGCCTTTCGCCCGTAGTCAGCTGGGATAGGCTCCAGCTTGCCTGCGACCCTGTAGAAGGATAAAGCGGCTAGAGATGATGAGATGAGATGAGTCATTGGAATGGAACTCATCCCTGTATATAGCATTTATTAACTTCCAGAAGGCATTTGACAGTCTCGATAGAGAATCACTGTGGACTTTAATGAGGCATTACAGAATACCTGAGAAGTTCATTAGTCTTATTAAGAACATGTACAACGGGATGTTCTGTAGAGTTATACACAAGGGCAACCTTACCGACAAATTTGAAGTTAGGACAGGTGTCCGGCAGGGCTGTTTACTATCACCTTTCCTATTTCTGCTAGCTGTGGGCTGGCTAATGTGGGAGAGCACAGAAGGTAGAAGGAATGGAATGCAGTGGACCTTGTGGAACCAGCTGGATCAGCGGTTCCCAAACATTTTTGGCCGCGCACCCCCTTCTATACTCCAACCAGGTTGACGCACCCCCAGTTCCCGTTTCAAAAAAACACACACTTTCTTATAAAGGCAGCATCTTTAATCGTGCTAAAATGATAACAAACATCGTTTGCCACACCTGCAGGAAACCACAAAAGTGGAAAAAAAAACAAAAACACCAAAGCTTTCTTACAAAGGCGGCACGTCATGCTCAAATGAGAACATCAAATCACATTAACATATTATGCGCTCTCGTATTTGAATTAGATAGAACTTGATTGAAATGTAACAGTTTTAAAACGTTGCAACACGGTAAATGCGCAAATTCATTACAAAGGGAGATCACATCGAGGCATGTAGTCTACCAGCCAGATATGGGGAAAATATATGATTTTCATCCGTGTTTAAAATACTAGCAACACAACCCTGTCATTACAAGGTTATGAAAATGAATTGAGAATGAATTTAATTTGCAAAAAAGTTAACATATAATAACAGTAAAAATAGCAATGATAATTATGAACATATGCATTTTAAAGAGATACAACAATTAAGGAGCATGTCAGGAACAGATAAAGAAGAGGATCCATCTGATTGTGAAGTGCAGCGCTGGCGGCTCAGTCTGCAGCGAGAGAGAGACAGACAGACAGACAGACAGACGGTGGGTGGGTCAGTAGGCTATATAGGTCCTATTTTCAGTAGCAGTATATATTTTTAGCAAGATCAATGCCATTTGGCCAAATACATACCAATATTAATGCGACGGATGGGCCAGCATCTTGGCACAGAGCTCTCTGATGTTTGGGGTAATTGAAGACAGTCTCAGCCTCAAATCTTTCTCAACATCTCCCAGTCTTTGCTGATGTTTAGTTTTAAACTAAACATTTGTAGTGGCACATTTAGTTTTGCCGATTTCAACCAGTTGAGCATCGCGAATGAATGAATGAATGAATGAATGAAGCCACAAACTACTGCAGAACCATAACGGCGTAGAAGAAGAGTTAAAAATCGCCATTACATTTTTTATCTTGCACACCCCCTAGTGGCAGCTCGCGCACCCCCGGGTGTGCGCGCACCACACTTTGGGAAACCCTGAGCTGGATGATCTAGACTTTGCTGATGACATCGTTCTCCTATTGCATAGCCACAGTCAGATGCAGGATAAGATCAGACTCTTGGAGCAGTCAGCAGCCAAACTGGGGCTATTAGTAAGTAAGGATAAAGCAAAGTCTTTGAGGATTAATAACAACAACAACAACAAGAACCCTCTTCTACTGGAGAAGGGGGACATTGAGGAAGTTTCATCTTTCACGTATCTTAGAAGTATTGTGAGTACTAGTGGAGGCACAGACGATGACGTCAAAGCTAGAATTGGGAAAGCCAGATCAGCCTTTAATATCTTGCAGAAGGTTTGGAAAGCGAGGGATATCATAACATCCACCAAATTACATATCTTCAACACCAATGTCAAAGCGGTGTTTCTGTATGGCTCACAAACTTGGAGGACTACAAAGGCTATGCTGGGGAAAGTACAAGTGTTTATTAATAGATGTTTAAGAAGGATACTTAGGATTTAGTGGCCGGAAAAGATCAGGAACGAGGATCTTTGGAAGAAGACTAGTCAGGAACCGGTCGGAAGAAGGAAATGGACTTGGATTGGTCACACGCTGAGGAAGCCGAAAGATCACATTACCAAACAGGCTCTTACGTGGAACCCGTTGGGAAAGAGCCGGCGTGGTAGACCTAGGAATACATGGAGGCAAAGTGTAGAGGCGGAAATGTGGAAGGAGGGACATAGCTGGGGAATGCTAGAAAAGATGGCTCAAAATCGCAGACGATGGAGGCTTGTAGTCAATGGCCTATGCTCTGTGAGTGAGCAAGAAGGCAATAAGTACTGTAAGTAAAAAAAAAAGCAAAATTTGATAAGGAATCCTACGCTTCTTTCCGGGATCATAAATGACCCTGCACAATTTTTCATTACTCTTGCCACACCATTCGGCCGATCCCTGCAAAAACCTATAAACAGTTGTAGGACAAGTTAACTGACAAATTCATGGTAGGAAATATTTTTCGGATCAAATGTATAAAAACTGCACACAAAATTATATGCCCGGGGTCATAAATGACCTCACTCGGTCGCTTGAGGGTTAACGACAACAGAGTTGACACCTTCCGCCATTTTGCGTCTTAACTCCACATGCTAACTTCAAATCTAGCTACCACATGGCATGTGTAGAACTTTATGGATTTTAATCATATTATTATTATTTTAATAAGTGAGAGATTCACTCCAATATCACGATAACAGATTTGACGAATAATGAATCTACTGTTGGTGTATCTTCAACATTTTGTTCAAATTATTGAGAGAAGAAACAGAACGTATCTCACTGCCTTTCTGAAGTTTCCCGTCAGAGGAAGCAACCTGTCTCGGTGCAGGTGTCATGCGTATTGTTGAAAGCCTTTGCGGATTTTATAACAGAGTTAACAGAGTTGACAAGAACATTGGGACAGATTAAAAAAAAAAAAATTTTTCATTACTGAAATTTCACATCATACAGAAAATGGATTTTCTATGCAATTGATTTGATTACAGTTGATAGAATAAACCCCCCAAAACAGATTGTTAGACTGAATCACGTCGTGTTTATTCGAGTTGAATGCATGAATCAGGAGTCGAAGACAGACGATAATGTCGGGGGAGGGGTGGGAGTCGTGTACTGAATGTTTTATGGATAAATTGGGTCTAAAATGTACATCAAGCGTTGCTATTGGTGAAAGTTTGTATTAATTTTGCATTATTGTTCAAAACTGATTTCTTTTGTGGAAAATAACAAAGGGTGTGTCTCGGAGACGTGAAATGTAGGCTACCCCGAATTCTAGAATGACCCGTATACTAATAAGTAGTAATATAAGTATCTGAGGCTCAGGCTAACTGACAGCTGGCAAAATATGAAGAAAGTGTTTAAAAATGTTGATCCAACCTTTAAAATCTCAGCTCACAGATACTGGACGCAGCATGTGCTCAGGTCATTGTTTGGCCTGCGGCTTTTATCGCCTTTGTTTGGTTTTGAGATTTAGCCTGAAGAACAGAATGATAGCTGTGACTAATATCGGTAGAATGTCGAGCTTTATTTAAACCTTATTATTTATGATAGAATGGTAGACACAGCCAGTGAAGATGTGTGTGTGTGTGTGTGTGTGTACTTTAAATGACCCTGCTTGTCTGTTTGAATTTAACATGTGAGTGATGTCGCTTCAGGAATCCGGATCATAAAACCGGCCTAATTGGAAATTTCACGTTGTTCCATAGAAGTGCTAATGCCTTTTTATCAAAGCCTGTCTACAAATAAGCCCTTCTGATAATTATTCATGTTCTAATACAGGACATCAGAACATTCCTCATGACAGCGATGACTTTGATGTTACAGTGATTCAGTAGCCTCATTACACTTGTATTGTCTTTCTCTTTCTTTTTGTCTCTGTAGCTCTGGAAGTGCATGTCCCTGACTTACCAGTGGTGGTGCTTTATGGGTCAGACACCATCCTCAACTGTACGTTCTCGGGGGCCAAGAACTTTAACCTGTCCGAGCTGAGCGTGTTCTGGCAGCTGGCTGACACTCAGAGAAGCGTGCACGTTTACGCTGACGAGCAGGACCGGTTCGTTGATCAAGACGAGCGATTTGCTAACAGGACCAGCCTGTTCCCTGCAGAATTAGCGTCTGGTAACGTGTCGCTGCTCCTGAGGAGAGTCCGAGTGGCAGACGAGGGCAGCTACACATGCTTCGTTAAAGTGGACACATACAGCAAGGATTCCATGTTCATGCAGGTGGCAGGTGATTCATGGTTTATTCTTCACTACAAATCTGCACTGACTAAAATGTGTAGCAAAAGAGGAAAAAAAACCCAAAAACATTTATGTAGATAAATAGGAATCTTTAAATCTCAGACCAGATTATGTTTTTCCAATGTTTAACTGTCCACATTCAGTCAGCCTGTGCCTACTGTAGCCTCAAATTGTTGCTCTGCTGTTGAAGCCCATCCATCTTGAGGTTTAACATGTTGCACATTCTGAGATGTAGGCATATAAAAATATATCGTTTGACGCAGTGGCGGCTCCTGAATTTTTTTTCAGGGGGGGCAATTTTCCCCCGTTATGTCTACACGGACCATAAATGTCCACAGGACTGAAGTAAATTGACCTAGGTAGCAAATCAATTGGCCGAACTTGTTTTTGCCTGGTAAATTCAGATATCAATTTCGACAATATCTCTTCTCTCCACTAGGTGGCAATACTGAACAAGTTAAAGGTGGCAAACTAAGGTAGCCTAGTAAACTCGACCCACCCGCCTAGCGGCCAAAAATATTTTTGCCTACGAGTGGCAAATATTCACATTTAGTCTGGCTTGCCAGGCTAAAACTAAGGAAGATTCATTGTGAAGCCTTCAAAGCAAAACATTTGGCATCACAATCAATTAATATTACATTACTCATTTATTTTCTCATATTTTTCCAGTATTCTATAATAAGTAGACACAAATTCTTAATTATAAACATATTCTAATTTCTTTAATTCTAAAGAATGCAATTAAAGTGGCAGGATATAAATCCAAAACAAGTGTTTATTTAAGTTTTGAAAAAGATGAAGAAAAGCATAACCATCAAACAAACATGTGCAGCTTAATTATGTGTTTTTTTTTTTATATGGAATTGCACCATTTTAACAACAAATAATAATTCTAAATAAATTCTGCAGTTTTTTTTCCCAAGAATTCCTCCAGAAAGCCATGCCTTAAAAGGAAATTTAAAGTATTACAAGCATGTCAATGAACACAAAAGGCTTTAGTTATTTAGCTACAAGGTTACACAAGGTTTTGTAGTCAGTGCAACTTGGCTTAACAAGTTGGAAAAAAGGTAAGGTGCTGCTGGCTCCAATGAACACATATACTGTACAATATATAAAAACTGAAAATATGCTTAATTTACACCAAGTCAGAGAGAACTTGAGGCTACTGAAATATTCCAAGCATGGCAATGTTAAACTGGCATTGGTAAAACAAAAACATGGCAATGTTAAACTGCCATTGGTAACACACACACACACACACACACACACACACAAAAAAAAACCTTTTGCCTAGTAAATTCAAATATCAGATATCACTATACCGTCTGCTGTGCTACTTCCAGGGTGTGAGAACGCAAGGGTAGCAAAAACGAGCATTGACTACATCACAGCCAGCTCGCCAAGTTTTCCGGTGGTACCAGTTCTTGTTAAAACCTCTTGAGTAGGTCTTCTCCCCCTTCGTAGACACTTGCTTGATGTTTAAATTCGGTCTAGGAGGTCCTAGCTGTTTGATTGCCGTTTTCTCCTCATTGGTACGACGACTAAAGGGAACTTCTTTCAGAGACGCTATCGTATTGTTGCACTCAACACTCACCATCTTCTTCATAGAATGTTCACACATTTCCCGCGCAAGTTGCGTTTTCCAGCCCAAAATTATGTTCAAAACCCGCTAAAATGCACTTAAAACCGCCCAATCTGGCAACACTTGCGCAGCGCAACAGGCGTATGACGTAAGCACGCTGCTTGTACGAGCACATAAAACCTAATAGAAAATGCATTGGGAGCATGATTTTCGAAAAAAACGTACGTACCATTAGTGTCAATGGGAGAGTTTGGGGCAAATCTGAACCTGACAGAAATCGCCCCAAAAGGGCGTGGCTACACCAGGTGCGACCTTAGCCTGATTGGACAATGACATTACTGTTGCCGTGGTAGTAGAAGTGATAAAAAAAAAAAATCTCCCTCCCTCTTTGGGAGTGCGTCGCCCAAATCGCCCCTATTAACGAGCCGCCAATGGTTTGACGATGAATCATAATGTAAAATTGACTATTTGAATCGATTAAATAAACAATGAATCGTGACTTTTACCAAACTGCATAATCTCTTAGTTTTTCCAAGCTGTAATTAGCTGTAAAATAGTGGGAATGAGCATGGCATCACTGAAGGTGGAAGTAACACAGCTGTAATGCTGCGAAAACACACACACACACACACACACACACACACACACACAAAAAAAAAAAACAGATCTAAAATGGGAAAGATATGTTGCGTGATTGACTGTACAAATAGATTTAACAAGAAATCAGAACTGTGTTTTTACATACTACCGAAATCTAAAGAAAAGAGAAGCAAATACAGGTAGTACAAAAGTTTGTAAAGGTTTATGAAGAAAAGGCCGGTTTGCTCTTAACTTTTTCATTTTTAATAAAAGGAATATTTCCATTAATAGGCTATTTTTTTACTCCAACCTTGACAAATGTGGGTAAATAATTATTGTTGGTTACGAAGAAAATTATTTTTTTAATTAGAAAAACTAATATGTAAGTTGATTAGGAATAGTAAAATAAATGTTGTTGGGGTTTTTGGTAATAAAATATTCCTCTTTTTTTTTTTCCAAAAATATCGTGGGAAAATCCAATCGTGAATCTAGTATTGTGAATCAAATCGAATCGTGAATTGTTACATGCTTACTGAGATGCTTTTCTGCTCAACATGGATGTAAAGAGTGCTTATTAGAGTTACTGTAGACTTCCTGCCTGTTTGAATCAGTTTGGACATTTTCTGCTGTTCTCTCTTTCTCTCTCTCTCTCTCTCTCTCTCTCAACAAGGCTGCCGATCACTTGATTTTTTTTTTTTTTTTTGGCTTGGTCCCCCCCCCAACATTCTGTATAAACTTCCCAGACTGCTGTGTGTAAGGGCGTATTCACACCTACGTTGTTTGGTCCGGACCAAACGAACCAAATTTCCCTTGGTCCGGACCTTGTGGGTTGGTCTGAATACAAACCACTGAACTCTGGTCCGGACCAAACAAGCGGACCGAGACCGAGCTGCAAGGTCGGACTCGGTCCGGACCAAAGGAACCCTGGTGCGGATCTTTTGGAGGTGTGAAAGCAGACCGGACCTAATCTGACAGTTTTGCTTTTTTGTACCTCGGGAGCTTCCGTCGTTTGTCGAGGATTATGGGAAACAGAGTCTTGACACTTCACCGCAAAGTGCAAACACTGTTTCGGTTGTCAAGGGAACCTTACAACAGTCGTTCAGTCATTCAGACCAGTGGTAGGCTAGACTACAGAGTACAAAAAATGAGTAGGGGGCAAACGTGGGCCGAGGAAGAAACGCGCACCCTTGTGGATATATGGGCAGATGTCCACATATCTGAGCTTTTGGAGAGAACACACAAAAATGCCGACGTGTTTGCTGTATTCAGTGAGAAAATGAAGGAGAAGGGGTTCACGCGCTCCCCAGAACAATGTCGGCTAAAAGTGAAGAAACTCCGTCAGACCTACATTAAAATCAGGGACATTCTTTCAAAAAGTGGCGGTACTAGCGACGCAAAAAAGAAATCCGTCTATTACGATGGATAAGGCGAATATCCCGACACATACCTCCTCCGTCTTGCGTGAAGAGCCAGAACTTTCACAACATGATGTGCGCTCATCAGCGCTATCCTCCGTAGCCGCGTTGCCCTTTGAAGTAGTCTTTGATAAATTACTTGTACAACAGCATAGTAATCGCACAATTGTGAAAACAGTAAAAACTGGAAAAAACATATAGCTTTGACGACATTAAAAAGAATAACAGCACGGAAAGCCTCCATGACTACTTTTGAACTTAACGCTTTGTGCGCGTGTCGTCTCTGACCAATAGCTGAACGACCTCAGGGCGCGTGGCTTTGTTGACAGATTTTGGTCCGCTTACTAAAATGTACAGTGTGAAAGCGAACCGCACCAAAATGAAAAAAATAAAAAAAACATTTGGTTCGGACCAAAGCTATCGAACTATCCTGGTCTGAATACACCCTAAAAATCCCAGGAGATTAGCATTTTCTAAAATACTGAAAGGCACCAGAAACCATGCCACAATCAAAGTCTCCGGAATCACATTTTCCCCCATTCTGATATTTGACAACGAGAGCGAGAGAGAGAGATCTATTTGACTTTTATTTTTCGATTTTCTTTTATTCAGATTTGGATTTACTGCATCACTGCAGTATCACATCAAAAGTACGTAAAAAACACAAACAAATTAACATTTTGTAAGATTCTAAATGGGGGGCGGCACGGTGGTGTAGTGGTTAGCGCTGTCGCCTCACAGCAAGAAGGTCCGGGTTCGAGCCCCGTGGCCGACGAGGGCCTTTCTGTGTGGAGTTTGCATGTTCTCCCCGTGTCCGCGTGGGTTTCCTCCGGGTGCTCCGGTTTCCCCCACAGTCCAAAGACATGCAGGTTAGGTTAACTGGTGACTCTAAATTGAGCGTAGGTGTGAATGTGAGTGTGAATGGTTGTCTGTGTCTATGTGTCAGCCCTGTGATGACCTGGCGACTTGTCCAGGGTGTACCCCGCCTTTCGCCCGTAGTCAGCTGGGATAGGCTCCAGCTTGCCTGCGACCCTGTAGAAGGATAAAGCGGCTAGAGATAATGAGATGAGATGAGAAGATTCTAAATGATTATACAGCCAAAAGAAATTTTTTTAAAGTAAGTCTAAAGATAAATGGACTATGTGGAGATGATTGGTAAGCCTCCCAGTCAAAAAAAAAAAAAAGCCACATATGTCATTTGATTCCCAATACTTGCTTCTGCCTCTCCTCACCTTAATATCAGCACTACTCCTGTCAACTAAGGATGCCACCAGTGTCTCAAGACAGTTCCTGTCAATTTTAGCCCACTCTTCTACTGACTGGATGCAAGTCTGGTGTTGATGTTTCACCTGCTGTTCCAGATAATCCCACAAGTTCTCAATATGTCCAGTGGTTTTGGAGGCCAGTCAAAACAACGTGATTAATAATTATTTACAGTGGCGGGCCGTGCATTTCACACATGGGCCTTCAGTACTGCTCTGTCTGAATTAAATCCACCCCTCAATAATGCCTGTAAAACTTCGACTGCAGCTACAGCTGCGACATTCATAAAAACATCAATAACAACCTCATATTGCAATGTTATTTCGCAAAATAGCAACATTTTATTTTATCTATGTGTGTGTTTATGTGCCTTATGAGACCTTGTGTGCATGTATGCCAGACCTGGGCATTTTACGGCCCGCGGGCTGCATCCGGCCCTTTGGTTCATTCTGACCGGCCCGCGTAAGGTTAATTAGAAATGACAAAATAAACGTATTTTCTAATTTGACCTCATGCATGGACTGAATGTGCATTGCTTTTATTTTGAAGTTGTGTTCAACAAAAACGCAATGCGCGCGACATGAAATCCCACGAAACCTAATCCCACGATAACTACTTCCGTAATTTGTCCAGACCAACCACAAACTTGTACGTCATCCTTCAAACGGTCCAGCCAATCACATCGTGTGACGTCACCAGCAGGCGCCGGAGCCCGAGCCGATCTGTAGATCTGATACCTACACCGAATCGACGTTTTCAGTGATGAAGTTTAACAAATCCAGGTATAGATCCTCTCTCACCGATAATCATCTTGTCAGCTGTGCTTCGCATCTCCACCTCAGACATTCAACCTGACTCTGATGCACTCGTTAAAGACCAACAGAGACTAGATTTCTCTCACCGAACAAATAAAAAGCACCAAATGAGGTGATTAGACTACAAATGTGGGCATCATTATTATAATATGATGTATCTTGTTTGATATTTGGAGTAGAAAGACAATATTGTGATGTCTTTATTGTGTTTTGGGGTGAATGTGACTGAAAAAAATGGTACAAACGTTCACGTTTTGTTAACCATTGTTTTGGGAAATTTGATTGAATAAATGACATTTTTTGTAAGGCAACCTCGTTTTTTCCATACTCTTACCAGTTTGTAAAAACAATGTTACTTACTGCTTTATATAAAGAAATACAATTAATATTATGCAGAATTTAGTTCAGCCTTTTGGTCCGGCCCTCCACAAAATTTTCTGTTTCTCATGTGGCCCCATGGAAAAAATAATTGCCCACCCCTGATGCATACCTGTCAACTTTGAGGTTTGAAAAAAAGGGATATTTCCCAGATTTTTAACTCAAAATAAGGGAAAATTTCGGAAAGTCATACCCTTCACCAAAAGTGGGTGTGTAGTTGAATGGGGGGCAATTTTCTATCTAGTATTTGTGATTTCCTGTACTCTGGTGCATGTTGGTGATGGCCAAGACCCAAACTCAATATGCTTATGGTTTATAGATTGCATTTGTGAATAAACTATACATTTATTTTTATTTGCTTTCAGTGGTACCAGTTATTTCCCAAATTAAGGGCTAAAATACGTATCTTATGTTAAAATAAGAAAGGTCATTATATAACCAGTCTCGTCTCGTCTCGTCTTCTTCCGCTTATCCAGGACCGGGTCGCGGAGGCAGCAGTCTAAGCATGGAAGCCCAAACTTCCCTTTCCCCAGACACCTCGGCCAGCTCCTCGGGAAGAACACCGAGGCGTTCCCAGGCCAGCCGAGAGACATAGTCCCTCCAGCGTGTCCTGGGTCTTCCCCGGGGCCTCCTCCCGGGGGGACATGCCTGGAACACCTCCCCAGGGAGGCGTCCAGGAGGCATCCAAAAAAGATGCCCGAGCCACCTCAGCTGGTTCCTCTCGATGTGGAGGAGCAGCGGCTCTACTCCGAGCTCCTCCCGAGTGACTGTGCTTCTCACCCTATCTCTAAGGGAGCGCCCAGCCACCCTGCGAAGGAAACTCATTTCAGCCGCTTGTATCCGCGATCTTGTTCTTTCTGTCATTACCCAAAGCTCATGACCATAGGTGAGAGTCGGAACGTAGATCGACCGGTAAATTGAGAGCTTCGCCTTTTGGCTCAGCTCCTTCTTCACCACGACGGACCGGTAAAGCGACCGCATCACTGCGGAGGCTGCACCGATCCGCCTGTCGATCTCACGCTCCATCCTTCCCTCACTCGTGAACAAGATCCCGAGATACTTAAACTCCTCCACTTGAGGCAGGACTTCTCCACCAACCTGGAGAGGGCAAGCCACCCTTTTCCGGTCGAGAACCATGGCCTCGGACTTGGAGGTGCTGATTCTCATCCCAGCCGCTTCACACTCGACTGCAAACCGCCCCAGTGCATGCTGAAGGTCCTGGTTTGAAGAAGCCAACAGGACAACATCATCCGCAAAAAGCAGAGATGAAATCCTGTGGTTCCCAAACAGGATTCCTTCCGGCCCCTGGCTGCGCCTAGAAATTCTGTCCATAAAAATTATGAACAGAACCGGTGACAAAGGGCAGCCCTATAACCAGTCAATAAATTCAATTCCATTGCAATTTATTATGGTTTTACCATAGTCATGGCCTCGGAACGATAGATAGATAGATAGATAGATAGAGTAATAAAGAGATAAAGAGTAATATAAGATATTAAACCAAGAGTGATTTAAAATGGGTAAGTTTCAGATAGAAAATAAAATAGACAATGAGTGGATAAAACAGTTAATACACCAATTAGTTTACACTAGGCTATTTATGAGGTCTTAGCCAGGACATACTTAATGTAAACATGTGTAGCTTACCTTTGATTATTTGGGAGGCTTTCGTTTTCCCCATGGAAAATTTCTTTGCGATGGAAGTGTCTGGGAACATTCCAGCCACGCACTTGTTGAAATCATCAAAGAAAGAGAGGCTAATGTTTTTCTTAGCTATTAGCATCGCCATCTTCACCTCAGACCTAATCAGTGTTGCCAGATACTGCTGACGTTTTCCAGCCCAAAATATGTTCAAAACCCGCCAAAATGCAATTGAAACCGCCCAACTTGGGCGGGAAACCGCCCAATCTGGCAACACTGGACCTAATCACTTGTTCAGCCTCGCCTCCGGACGTAGTTATGTAATTACTGATGCCTGAGAGGGCGGGGACGTGAATCCATGGCCCGACTTCCTGCTGTAAACTCCTGTCAGAGGCGCGTCATGAATTCTGGACCTACCGACTATTTTATATTGTGAAAATACAGGACTTTTATATAATGTGAAAATACGGGATATTTTCAGGAAAATAAAAAAAATGGGAAGACAGCGGGAAATAAGTCAAAATAAGGGATTTCCCGGGAAAAACGGGAGGGTTGACAGGTATGCCCTGATGTATGCGAATGAGGTCGGTCAGTATAGGCGAAGTAGATGACATCACTCACCAATACGGAGATTATCTGAACTGAAAATCTATCCTCCTTTCTTTCCTCAAGAAAACGTCAATAACTTTGTCGTAGAAGTCGTTTGTTCTTTTCAGTCCCATCAAAAAGTCCCGTTCGATGGGCATCGAGGCCAATGCAGACAGTCAAGCCTGTCCTGTCATGTTTCTCGCATACGTTTTGATTCTCTTGAGGGCTGAAAATGTCCGTTCGACAGAAGCAGTGGATACGGGGATGGTCACAGAACGATGTCCAGCTTTTCTGGAAAAGTCCTCTGGGAAAATGGTTGTGGCAATAAATTTGCCACCATATCAACTTCTCCCCCTCCTTCGGCCATTTTGGGTTGATAAAACAGATATTTATATTATTTAACTATTAAAAATTGAAGCCCGTTAATGCAGTTAAAAATTGCTAAGTTGACTAGGACTCAATGACTTTTTGTAGCATTCGCGTCATCGCAACTCCAGTGGAAATCTACCCAATCAAATGGTGAGAATACAATGACGTTTCCTTATGCATGCTTTGAGCCAATCAGAGCATATACGCCTGCAATGGGCTGTTGGGGCTCATCAGAGACGGCCTAATATGACTGGTTCTGGGCTCGCTAACTTGAATCTACAGTCTATGACACAGACAGGCCAGCAGAACTGATTGTACTGGCCTCCAGGCAGATTTATTTGCCTGGCAACAAATGATGGTTGAAATGTGATTGGTTAAAAATGCTTCAACGTGAAAAATACACTTCTGGCAGCAGCGCAGCCACGGGAAAGGAAACGGCCAGACCATTTGGAATTATTTAATAGTTATGAAATGAAATAAAAATAATAAACAAAAAATTAACATCAGTCTGTCTGTGATTTTTTTTTTAGATATGATCAGGCCAGGGTGGCACGGTGGTGTAGTGGTAAGCGCTGTCGCCTCACAGCAAGAAGGTCCGGGTTCGAGCCCCGTGGCCGGCGAGGGCCTTTCTGTGCGGAGTTTGCATGTTGTCCGCATGGGTGTGCTCCGGTTTCCCCCAAAGACATGCAGGTTAGGTTAACTGGTGACTCTCTAAATCGATTGTGAATGGTTGTCTGTGTCTAAGCCTACGTTCAGACTGCACCCTGAAACGACCCATATCCGATTTTTTTGCCCATATGCGACCTGTATCCGATTTGTTATTGACAATCTGAACGACACAGATCCGATTTTTTCACATGCGACCCAGGCCACTTGGATATGTGGTCCTAATTCCGATGCATATCCGTTATTTTCACATGCGACTGCAGTCTGACCGGACAGGTCGCATTCATGCGACCTACACGTCATCAACAAGAGACAAACGTCACTATTCTGCGTTGGCTAATCCCACCTCTTTGGTGGAAAACAACATTTGTACAGTTTTCAGAATTTAAATAGACTTTTATAGAATTGATCAAGCTAATGGTGGATTTGGTAGGGACCTGGATGTTAAACCATCCTGTATTACAAGATTATAAGATTGTTCTGGAAATTTCCAGTAATTTGACACCTTCGGTCTCATTCGTCTGCTGCCCACATTAATCAGATTATTGTGTGAGTTCCGCCGTCGCCACAAAAACCACATCGCCAGGTCTCGCCTCATCTCCATGCTTTACTTGCAAACTTGAAGAGTGCGCTTTTTTTTTTGTTTACGTATTACGTAGATGTGCTTATTACGTGTCAATTTGCGCATGCGGGACACTTTTGAGTCGTTTTCTGTTCATATTGGAGATCGCATACAAGTCTCATATAATTGGTAATGTGAACGGCCTAACACAAAAATCGGATTTCACAACAAATCGGATATGGGTCGTTTCAGGTTGCAGTCTGAACGTAGTGTATGTGTCAGCCCTGTGATGACCTGGCGACTTGTCCAGGGTGTACCCCGCCTTTCGCCCGTAGTCAGCTGGGATAGGCTCCAGCTTGCCTGCGACCCTGTAGAAGGATAAAGCGGCTAGAGATAATGAGATGAATGAGAATGTTCAGGCCAGCAGAGAAGGCCTTGCAGGCCCTGACGGCCCACCACTGATTATTTATCAAAGGATAAAAAGTTAGATTATTGGACAGTAATTAACAAAAGAGCAATCTTATTTACCAGCCATTAAAAACGACAGCCAATCAACACATGAATCTGGAATGATTTATAATTGCATAGTGATATTAACTGACACCCTCTGGAAGCCCCGCCCCTTCCTCTCAGATTAGTAATGTTTCAGCTGGCACTGTTGTGTCATCTTGATTTTCCCACTTGAAAGATGGCTTTCTGTCAGGGTAAGGGTTTTGAGTTCATTAATGTGAAATAAACTATCGGTGTAGCTAACGTTAGACATTAGAAGCGTGTAGCTATTGCTGGGTTTCAGTCACATGACTTTTCTTCGCGGTTTTACCGGAAGTGAAATAGCTGGTGGTCTAAAAGGCTGTCGTAGTGTAACCAACTAGCGATAACTTATCAGAGTACGCTCATAATCTAGAAGCCACTGCTGGCTTTAGATATATTCAGAAGATTGCTATGTGCAATGGAATCGACCCCTACAGTCTGGGAAAGAAGGATTTGTCATACGATCTTGAAAACTACCCTTCAGTCGAGTTCCCCGACATCTCCAACTATCTGGTGTTGCAGACGTCCTTCTACACCGCAAAACAGACGAAAGCGTGGAAGAGTATGGAGCCTTACAACTTTTTTCTATGTGGTTGGGTAAAGGACCTCAGTATCAAGTCACTGCTGAATGAATCTTGTATTTTTTTTTTAAAAGCTTTTCGTTCGCGTCTTTACAACAATGCGCTGCAGGTTGAAGTGTAAACAAACAGTTCGCTTAATTCTCACTTGTGTTGGCTCTTATCTCTCAGGTAAATCATTCACAAAGATCATCAGAAACCCCTTTAAAGACCTGGATCTTAGGCCAAGTTTACATTAGACCGTATCTGTCTCATTTTCTTCGCGGATGCACTGTCCGTTTACATTAAACCGCCTGGAAACGCCGGGAAACGGGAATCCGCCAGCGTCCACGTATTCAATCCAGATCGTGTCAGCTCCGGTGCTGTGTAAACATTGAGAATACGCGGATACGCTGTGCTGAGCTCTAGCTGGCGTCGTCATTGGACAACGTCACTGTGACATCCACCTTCCTGATTCGCTGGCGTTGGTCATGTGACGCGACTGCTGAAAAACGGCGCGGACTTCCGCCTTGTATCACCTTTCATTAAAGAGTATAAAAGTATGAAAATACTGCAAATACTGATGCAAATACTGCCCATTGTGTAGTTATGATGGTCTTTAGGCTTGCCATCCTTCCACTTGCAAGTGGTAAGTGATATGCGCTGGGATCACACACACAGTGGCTCAGTCCCGAATCGTGGCTTGTGCACTTCACTTGCACGCTCTGTGAGCTGCGCAGGGCCGGAGTGTGCACCCTCCAGAGGGCACTCGCTGTTCAGGGCGGAGTGATTTGGAGCGCAGGATGCCTGCGGAGCCGAGCGTATCCGTGTATTGGTATTGCTGTGTGCACGCGAATCGTGTATTGGTGTTGCTGTGTGCACACTAATCGTTTTAAAAACGTTAATCTGGGGTGTCGTGGCTCAGGTGGTTAAGGCGCCATACCATGAATGCGGGCGACCCGGGTTCGATTCCGGCCCGAGGTCATTTCCCGATCCCTTCCCGTCTCTCTCTCTCTCGCTCATTTCCTGTCTCTACACTGTCCTATCCAATAAAGGTGCAAAAAGCCCAAAAAAATATCTTTAAAAAAAAAAAACCTTAATCTGATGATCCGCTGATACGGTCTAATGTAAACCCCACCTCAGTTAAACAAGTCAGAGAAGAAGTGATCACGGCGCATTGTAACTGTATGGCTGGGTAAGAATTTTTGCCGCGACCTTCATGCATATGGACTTTGTGAGGAGTAAACAAAGAAACAGCTGGAGACTTTAGCGCTTCATGACTAAAAAAAGGTACTGTAAAATAACGCCACATAGCAAGAAAAGTACTTGGAAAACACTAAGGACAGAGCTGAGAGGGAAATACAAACCTTTCACCAAGTGAAACTCGAGCGTGCTTCGACTCGGCTCCCTTCGATTTCAGTCAGAGGTTCAAAAGCCACCTTTCTCGACATCTTTTTGTGAAATCCTGTGTTCGTTCACCCTTTATTAGTTCATGAGGAACCCTGAAGAAACTTTTATCAGTTTCACGGTTTGATCGATTCGAACAACCTAAAACAACGCAAGCGTAAGGCATTTTTAATGCGAGCAATGCACCTTCTCCGTACAAATGCTTTGTCAACTGAGCTTTGGTAGACCACCAGCTAAAGTTTTGAATATCTAATGAGGTGGATATGACATCACGTGAAACCCAGCAATATGCATTAGGCATGTTAAAGAAATGTTTTGGCCGAAAGTGGTTAAAAATGGCACTTTTTTGGCCAAAAGAGATAAAAAAAAGACTAAAAAGCTTAAATGAGCCTCCAACAAAGCATCAAATTCAACACTATAAAAATGTCATGCTCTCTTACCTTAAAACAATGTCTATATTGTGATTTAACCTCCTAAGGCCCAAGCTGTTTTTTTTACATGCATTTTTTATTTCTCTTTGCTATTTGGGCTTATTAGAACCTGATTAGAATAAAAACTAAGCATCATCTTTTGATAAGATGTACTTTTAGAGAAAAAGTATGTCCACATATGTGGATTCTTGTTCCGAATTTCCATAAAGTGCTGTCCACGCATGTGACCGCTAAGCCCTAGGAGGTTAAAGTAACCATTAGGTGCTGGGGGGGAGCTGCCATTCATCTCTTTTAGTGAAGATATTAGAATTTATTCTATCCACATTCACTGTATATATGAGCAATCACGCGCTCTGATTGGCTACTCTACTACTAGGCTATCAGCTCATATACCGTGAGTAGAGAAAAACAAAATGGCGGAGCGTGTTGCTGAACCGACCGAGGACGAAATAAAAACTCGACTTAAAAACAAAACTGCAAAAAGTACAAAAAAGCAACAAAATATGGAATAAAAGAACATTCTCCTCTCATCTCATTCTCCTCTCATTATCTCTAGCCGCTTTATCCTGTTCTACAGGGTCGCAGGCAAGCTGGAGCCTATCCCAGCTGACTATGGGCGAAAGGCGGGGTACACCCTGGACAAGTCGCCAGGTCATCACAGGGCGACACATAGACACAGACAACCATTCACACTCACATTCAGACCTACGGTCAATTTAGAGTCACCAGTTAACCTAACCTGCATGTCTTTGGACTGTGGGGGAAACCGGAGCACCCGGAGGAAACCCACGCGGACACGGGGAGAACATGCAAACTCCACACAGAAAGGCCCTCGCCGGCCACGGGGCTTGAACCCGGACCTTCTTGCTGTGAGGCGACAGTGCTAACCACTACACCACCGTGCCACCATAAAAGAACATATCATTTTTTTATTTTCAAGAATTATTATTATAGAATTTTTCACAAATTGCTCCTGTCATTTCGCCGGTTTGTTTACAAAGTTTTTATTTATCGAATTTGCAAAAAATAAAAATGCTCCGTTTCTCAAAATCCAGTGAATGTGGATAGAATAAAACAGTTATTCAGCTCATGTACGACTCAATTTCACGGAATGACTGTTAAATAGACCCTAAGCTGCAGGCAAATATTCTGATTAATTGCTACAGTAAGAAAGAAAGTGTGTGTGTCCATTTCTGTAATGTACAGTAGATTTTATAGTAATTAACCCAGGGCGCCAGAAAAGTCCTGTACAATTTACAGGAAAGTACTGTAATCTGTCATTTGATCAAAGACCCAACCAGTTGAGCTTGTTATGATGGCTCAGTGGTTAAGGCTTTGTGTTGTAAATCATAAGGTTCTGTGTTCAAATCCCAGCACTCCCAAGCTTGCCATGTTTGGGTCATTGAGCAAGAACCTGAACCTCTAGCTTAGTTGTATCCTGCATCAGCAAAATGAGCAAATCTCGTGGATTATGGAATGGTACGGTTCAGTACCCTTTGTGATGATGTAGTCATCATCCTGGAACGTGGGAGTGCTCATTAGTCCAGGTACGCAACCTGTTTTCCCCTTGGAGAAAAAGGCACTGCTGTTGGTGGATGGAATGAAACCGTTTTTCCCCCAGAGAGGTTATGTCGTGTCCGGGTTCGAGCCCCGTGGCCGGCGAGGGCCTTTTTGTACGGAGTTTGCATGTTCTCCCCGCGTCCGCGTGGGTTTCCTCCGGGTGCTCCGGTTTCCCCCACAGTCCAAAGACATGCAGGTTAGGTTAACTGGTGACTCTAAATTGACTGTAGGTGTGAATGTGAGTGTGAATAGTTGTCTGTGTCTAATGGCCCTTTTTCAGCTCACTTCAGCTCGCTTCAGCTCACTTCAGCCCGACACGGCTCGCGTTTCGACTACCAAAGAACAGCACGACTCGGCTCGCTTCAGCCCTGCTTAGCCCCTAAAACTCGCACGGTTTTGGAGTGGGGCTGAAGCGAGCCAAACCAAGCCGAGTGAGGCTGGGGGCGTGAGCAGACACTCCCCTGTGCACTGATTGGTGAGGAGGAGTGTCCTCACACGCCCACACACGCCCCACGAGCACGCTGGGATCTGTAAACACCGTAAACCCGGAAGAAGAAGAATTACGTATTACGAGAATTTCTGAAGCCTTATGCGCCTCGCCTCATCTATACGCTCTTGCCAGTATCTGTTGGCGTTGTCGGTGACAACAAGCCACAGAACCAAGACCAGCAACACTAACGACTCCATGTCCTCCATGTTTATTGTTTACTATTCGGGTCGTGAGACTACCGCTTAAAAGATCACTGATGTCACTGTTTGCGCTGCTTAACGACATCACGTGACGTCCACCCACTTTCGCTAACTCCACCCAATGTGTCCACCCACTTCCAGCCAGCACGGTTCAGCGCGGTTGTAGTCGAAATGCAACTCCAACAGCCCCGCTCAGCTCGACTCAGCCCAACTCAGCACGGCACGGCTCAGCCCGACTCAGCCGCGTTTGTAGTGGAAAAGCGGCATATGTGTCAGCCCTGTGATGACCTGGCGACTTGTCCAGGGTGTACCCCGCCTTTCGCCCGTAGTCAGCTGGGATAGGCTCCAGCTTGCCTGCGACCCTGTAGAACAGGATAAAGTGGCTAGAGATAATGAGATGAGAGGTTATGTCGTCCATACACCAATCTCCAGATGTTTAATAGACTCAATCATACGGTAGCACCAGTCTATAACCTGGAATAAGCAGTTATACCTAGATCAGCATCCTGAGCTTGACAGTTTGATCGTGATTGTTTGCCATGTGATTGATTGACCACTTAAATCCCTTATGAGGCGATTTTGTTCTTTCAGGTAAGTTTATATATATATATATATATATATATATATATATATATATATATATATATATATATATATGCTCTTATTCTTATAGCTAAGTGTACTGGCACTTAGGATGATATATTGTTATTCTGTGTTGATTGTATCCACGCGCTGTCTCTCTGTCTCTCTCCTTCAATTTCTTTCTCTGTGCATCTTCAGTGAGACCAAAGTGCTCTTTTCATTTCCGAAGACGCATCTCATTAAGCGATGTTAATGCTCAGAATGCTTTTCTGCACTTGGCAAGGCCGGAGGAAAAACAATCATGGCGCTGATGAATTGACGCATGCTGCGCTTGAGATTTGCAGACAGTATTATATTTAGCTGGCATTTCCAGCATGTACGGAGGTTGGAGAGATCTGCAGAGATCCATGTGTCAGTCAAACAGACAGTGCCATGGGTTTTGGCCTCTCTGACATCGCCCACCTCTTTTGCATCGAACCTGGGAAAAGTCTTGATTGCATTTCCTCCCCTTGTACCAAAGAGGAGGGCCTTTTTGTTTGCTGGGTACTGATTGGCTCTGGGAGTTAAGCTGAAACAGTGCTGGCGTTTCTACACCTGAAAGAATTGACCCTTCTCACCTCTTCTGCCCACAAAAAAAAGCTCAGATTTCCCAGTGGCCTGCTTAAAAACTGTGAGAAAGAACAGAACTGTGTAAAGGTCCCTCTAGGACACGGAAGGAGAGAAGTGTGTCGGCTAATGGTTCCATCTGACGTTGAGCCACTTGGCTGTATGTTATACAAAGCTCCCAAGAACATAATTAAGACTTTAATAGCAGATGTGTCAAGCTGTTCCCAGGGTGAAACACATCAGGAGATCGCTGAGCTCCATGCAAACAACAACTATATCTCCATCCTCCTCATCTTACACCAGTGAACTCCGAAGTAATGACACTAGGAGGCAAGATCCCTCAAACTGGAGGGTGTTCTTTTGATTTGATCATGCTGGGGAATAATTATCATTTCCAATATTTTTCCTCAAGTTTGTTTGAACTGTTCTGCTATTCACATTTTATTGCAACTTTAGTAAAACAGTTATGCATATTTAATTGAAACTTCAAGATCGACTCAAAATACACCCATTGCTTCAGTGGTTAAAGCTGTGTGAACGCTGTTGCTAGGTCACCGGAAAATATAGAATGAGCACTAGATAATGATGAATGATAATATTGATGAATAATGCCCAGGCCAGATGGCAGGCTGCAATTAGTTTTCAACTACTTGCGTCTACCTGCGATAACAAAATCGCAGGTAGACGCAAGACTGGTTTTGCGTCGACACACGACGACAAAGATAATGGCAGAGTGTTGCAGAAGGTCTTTAGTAGAGGCAGGTTGACGCAAGTGGATCACGATCTGTTCACATTTCAGCTGCGATTCACTTCCAATCGGTGCAAATAGCAGGTTGACGCATGTAGAGGCAGGCGGTCGTGCAATGCTTGAGCGGCCAATCGCAGGTTGGAAAAAGCTCTCAGTTGAAAGAACACAGTTCAGAAGTTCAAAGCGCTTCCGCGTCGGGAAAACAACACGCTCACAGTCCCATTAAAAGATATCCACAGAAGCGCGAAATACTCTACAGTGCGCAGCAAAGTAACAAAATAATAGAATACAAAAACCGGGGGAAAAAAAGGGGTGAAAAACCATATCCTGAGGCAAGGATAATCCCGCACTGAATGAATATCCGAGCGGTATAGAGTTGTGGATGAGCTGATGAAAGACAGGTGTGCTGGCCACAGCGCAGGGAAAGCTCGGGGAAAATCAGGGAATGGGGTGAAAGATCGGATCAGGACCTAGATGTTCCTGGCTGGCTTGTGACAAGATTCAGCTTAAAAACTCTGCGTCTTGCAGTACGTCTGACCACAACGAAGGATTTGACGCAAAACGCCTGCGGTCGGTCGCCACTCGACCGATCGCGGGTCGCAGCACACATCTTTCTGCCGTCTGACCTGGGCATACGGATAAGAACTCTGATAGCTAGCGTGTATCCTATGTGAACAATATGAAGTTTCAGTAAGAGTGGAAATAAGACAAACCAGTTAGAAATATCACAAAACCAGCTACCAAAACACAGGCTGAGCTGGTCAAACTGGTAGACCATCTTTCCAGACTGGTAAGTGTTACTAGGAAGGGCACATTTCTGAATTAACATTACATCGTGGACAAGTTACTTTGAAGGGAAAAACACAACAGTGAAGAAATCAGAAACTCAAACACATATATTCATTCATTCATATTCATTAATCATGTTATTTGGGTCTGGATGGTGGTAGAGCCAGAACCTATCCTGAGAACATTGGATTTGAAGCAGGAATACACCTTGGATGGAATGCCAGTTGATCTCAGGGGATCATACACATGGTCATTCATGCCTAGGCGCAATTTTACTGTAGCCTAGGGGTAAATCCACCTCAAATCACCAGATTTCAGAAAATGTTCCAGCCTGACCATTCCAGATTTGCATCATACTTTCAAAGATGAATGTCATTAGTCAAAATAAACATTGTACAAAGTTGCAGCCTTACATCTTTGTTAGTTTTCGAGATATAGGGGCATGACCCATCACCCAGTGCGAAGAACCTAGGGGTCGTGTTCGATGACAAACTCTCTTCCTCGGTGAACATCGTTGCAGTGACCCAGACGTGTAGATCCCTCCTCTGCAACGTCCGAAGGATCCGCCCTTTTCTTACTACCTACCCTACTCAGCTCCTGGTCCAAGCACTGATCCTCTCCCCTTGCTGGCCTTCCAGCTTCTGTCATCAGACCCTTGGAGCGCAGGTGGCCAAGTGGTTAGAGCGCTTGACCGCTAAGCGAACGGTCCCTGGTTCGAGCCTCGGCTCGACGGGGATCTGGGGCTCGCTCCCTGTCCACCCAGCAGTGAATGGGGACCTGGTGGAAACACTGGGGAAGTTAAAGGCGGTGAGGAAAGGAACTGGCCACCCTACCTCACTATGCTGATGGCCCAGGACAAGTGCGCTCTCTAACAGGCACTCCCCCAATGTACGAATCGTATATGGGACCCCCCTTTGCTTTGCTTTGCATCAGACCCTTGCAGCTCATCCAGAACGTTGCAGCCCGCCTGCTGCCGGTTTCACTAAAGTAGTTTAGACTGGTCTATGGGTTAAGATTGGTCTTAAGTTTCTTTATAGACCAGTCTAATGCAAGTAAGACAGTTTCACAAAAGTTAAGACTAATTTTTTAAGTCTAATTTTAGGCTTAAAAAGTAAGACACCCTCCCCCCAGTCTAATATAGGTCTAAGGGCTATGTCCATCACAGCGTAGAGGACAGAGAGGATGAAGAGGACCAGCAAGGAGCTGGTCGATTTGTGCGCCAAATGTATGTGGAGAGAATCTTCAATGCACAAGACTGACCAATCTCCAACAGAAACTAAAGACCACTTGCATTGTGTGTTAGCGAAATAGTGTGTGAATCAGTGTGTGTGTGTTATTATTATTATAGTGTCGTTCTTGTTATTGTGTTCTTGTTATTATTACTATTGTTATTATTATTACTATTATTACTGGGCATACTTTCTTAAATGAATAAAATTTAATTAAAAAAAAAAACAGTCAAGCCATAAGTGCCATCAATGTCAATAACTACAAGAAAGCTTGAAATGTTAAGGCAGTGAAGTACATTGCAAGTATGTAATACACAAATTTAGGCTATTATAATCTAACTATAAAGTATTCAATAAAGAACAAACAGTGTAATGCCAGCTTATTCATTTTATTACTTATAAATAATACAACCCCGATTCCAAAAAAGTTGGGACAAAGTACAAATTGTAAATAAAACCGGAATGCAATGATGTGGAAGTTTCAAAATTCCATATTTTATTCAGAATAGAACATAGATGGCATATCAAATGTTTAAACTGAGAAAATGTATCATTTAAAGAGAAAAAATAGGTGATTTTAAATTTCATGACAACAACACATCTCAAAAAAGTTGGGACAAGGCCATGTTTACCACTGTGAGACATCCCCTTTTCTCTTTACAACAGTCTGTAAACGTCTGGGGACTGAGGAGACAAGTTGCTCAAGTTTAGGGATAGGAATGTTAACCCATTCTTGTCTAATGTAGGATTCTAGTTGCTCAACTGTCTTAGGTCTTTTTTGTCGTATCTTCCGTTTTATGATGCGCCAAATGTTTTCTATGGGTGAAAGATCTGGACTGCAGGCTGGCCAGTTCAGTACCCGGACCCTTCTTCTACGCAGCCATGATGCTGTAATTGATGCAGTATGTGGTTTGGCATTGTCATGTTGGAAAACGCAAGGTCTTCCCTGAAAGAGACGTCGTCTGGATGGGAGCATATGTTGCTCTAGAACCTGGATATACCTTTCAGCATTGATGATGTCTTTCCAGATGTGTAAGCTGCCCATGCCACACGCGCTAATGCAACCCCATACCATCAGAGATGCAGGCTTCTGAACTGAGCGCTGATAACAACTTGGGTCGTCCTTCTCCTCTTTAGTCCGAATGACACGGCGTCCCTGATTTCCATAAAGAACTTCACATTTTGATTCGTCTGACCACAGAACAGTTTTCCACTTTGCCACAGTCCATTTTAAATGAGCCTTGGCCCAGAGAAGACGTCTGCGCTTCTGGATCATGTTTAGATACGGCTTCTTCTTTGAACTATAGAGTTTTAGCTGGCAACGGCGGATGGCACGGTGAATTGTGTTCACAGATAATGTTCTCTGGAAATATTCCTGAGCCCATTTTGTGATTTCCAATACAGAAGCATGCCTGTATGTGATGCAGTGCCGTCTAAGGGCCCGAAGATCACGGGCACCCAGTATGGTTTTCCGGCCTTGACCCTTACGCACAGAGATTCTTCCAGATTCTCTGAATCTTTTGATGATATTATGCACTGTAGATGATGATCTGTTCAAACTCTTTGCAATTTTACACTGTCGAACTCCTTTCTGATATTGCTCCACTATTTGTCGGCGCAGAATTAGGGGGATTGGTGATCCTCTTCCCATCTTTACTTCTGAGAGCTGCTGCCACTCCAAGATGCTCTTTATACCCATTCATGTTAATGACCTATTGCCAATTGACCTAATGAGTTGCAATTTGGTCCTCCAGCTGCTCCTTTTTTGTACCTTTAACTTTTCCAGCCTCTTATTGCCCCGTCCCAACTTTTTTGAGATGTGTTGCTGTCATAAAATTTCAAATGAGCCAATATTTGGCATGAAATTTCAAAATGTCTCACTTTCAACATTTGATATGTTGTCTATGTTCTATTGTGAATACAATATCAGTTTTTGAGATTTGTAAATTATTGCATTCCGTTTTTATTTACAATTTGTACTTTGTCCCAACTTTTTTGGAATCGGGGTTGTAGCTCAATGCACAGCAAGGTGTAATGCACTGTGTGTTCTATCATAGACACCACAGTAACTGTGGTGGCAGATGTCTGGGAGTCCTCCACAACCGGTTCAGGGATCAAGGAAACTTAAAAAAAAAAAATCAGACCAAGGTTTTCATTATTAGAAACTGTAGTCACACCACAACATAGTATTTAGGTCAGCTTGTTCCAAACGTCTTTCTTTACGTGTACTACCTACTGTAGCAGAATTTAAATCTATGTTGGTCAAACCAACGACTGTATAGTCTATGGGTCAAACCTATGTTCCATCGTTTAGTAACAGACCTTGGTATCAACCGAGTGGAATAGCTATTTCGCCATCGCAAGGTAACTGTAGCTTAGCTCAGTGCTGTGGGAACATAATCTCCCCTACTGTTTATGCTGAAATGACAATAAAACCCCACTTGACAACGTTTATAACTTAAACAAGACTCTACCTGTAATTTTCTCCTGATCGGTAGGCTCTTCGTGTAGTGTCACATCCGCGCAGGTACTGGGTGATGACAACTCCGAGGGTGAAGGAGCCTCAGCTTCAACGTTGCTAGCAACGTTGCTAAGGGAGTTGCTGCTGGGTCTGGCGAAGCCGGTTACTCCGCTCTCCTGTCCTCCTTTCACTCCCCAGAATAAGGGCGACTCGTCGCCATAAATGTTGATGACCATTTCGGTGGTTACTTTTAGTTTCTTCAAACCCCCTCCTCCAGTGGGGGTGTTTTTACGTTTGAAAATTTCTTTTTTGCTTCTCGGACCATATTTTTAAACCGTTTCTGCACGGCAGCAACATCTCTTCTCGCAGATGGATTAACGCTATTCACAGACGACGTTATTTTTTCCCACACTTCATGTTTTTTCTTATTGCTACATTCTTCGCTGAATTTGCCTAATAAAACGTCTTTGTAGGAATTAAATTCCTCTAATATAGCCAGATTTTCCGAGTGGCTAAACGGCACTGAATGACCACTGTCCGCCATTTTTTTTGTTCTGAAAAGAGTCTTAAAATACCCACAATCCTTTGCAGCATAGTACGACTTAAGATAGTCGGAGTCTTAACTGCTTTGTGCAACAGTATTTGTTAGACGTCTATGCTAAGCCCGACTATACCCGCTGTCTAAGTTAAAGTCATAGTCTAACTTGGTGAAACCGGCTGCTGGTCTACAGTCTCCCTCGTCCTTCCCATGTCACCCCTCTGCTTGTCGACCTGCACTGGCTACCTGTCACAGCTCACATCAAATTTTGCTCTCAAGGGGTTAGGTCCAGCATACCTCCGGAGTCTGATCTGCCCCTACACGCCAACCAGATCTCTATGCTCGGCTACTACTAGTCACCTGGCCCCTTTTCCTCTCTGTTCCTGCTCAGCCGGCTCAAGACTACTGTCTGTCCTGGTTCCTGGTTGATGGAATGACCTTCCCATTGAGGTCAGAACTGCCGACTCCCTGACCTTCAGGCATAGACTGAAGACTCACCTCTTCAGGCTGTACCTCTCCCCTGCTTCCCTGCCCACTGTGTAACTGCATTTCGGTCTCGACTAACCCAGGCTGTGTACGGTCGAGCCTGGTGTTAGCTGTTTTGAGTTCTCTATTTAGTTGTACTTTATGTGGTTGGTTTGTTTCCTTGGCTGTTTGAGTGTTGGTACTTCAGCAGCATATTACACTAGGTATTGCTGTCACTTGTTCAGCTGGTACAAGAACTTTCTTGTCCAGAAGTTCAGCACTTTGTGGACCTGAGTTTTGCACTCGTTGTTTGTCACTCTGGATAAGCCCATGTTTACATTAGACCGTATCAGCGGATCATCAGATTAACGTTTTTAAAACGATTAGTGTGCACACAGCAACACCAATACACGATTTGCGTGCACACAGCAACACCAATACACGGATACGCTCGGCTCCGCAGGCATCCTGCGCTCCAAATCACTCCGCCCTGAACAGCGAGTGCCCTCTGGAGGGTGCGCACTCCGGCCTTGCGCAGCTCACAGAGCGTGCGAGTGAAGTGAACAAGCTGTGATTCGGGACTGAGCCGCTATGTGTGTGATCCCAGCGCATATCACTTACCACTTGCAAGTGGAAGGATGGCAAGCCTAAAGACAATCATAACTACACAATGGGCAGTATTTGCATCAGTATTTGCAGTATTTTCATACTTTTATACTCTTTAATGAAAGGTGATACAAGGCGGAAGTCCGTGCCGTTTTTCAGCAGTCGCGTTACATGACCAACGCCAGCGAATCAGGAAGGTGGATGTCACAGTGACGTTGTCCAATGACGACGCCAGCTAGAGCTCAGCACAGCGTATCCGCGTATCTCAATGTTTACACAGCACCGGAGCTGACACGATCTGGATTGAATACGTGGGCCCTGGCGGATTCCCGTTTCCCGGCGTTTCCAGGCGGTTTAATGTAAACGGACAGTGCATCCGCGAAGAAAACGAGACAGATACGGTCTGATGTAAACTTGGCCTAAGAACATCTGCTAAATGCCATGTAATATAATGTAATGAATGGGGGGTGCCATTAAAAAAAAAACTCTAAAGTTTCATAAGCCATAACTTTTGAATTGTTTATGCTAGATGCATGAAATTTTCAGGAATTTTGCTTAGGCCCGAAGGGGGATTAGGTCATGGCAATGCCCGTCCATCCCGGGAAGGGTACTCACCTTCTGAAATCAACTCCTCTCACAATTTTTGGAGGAATTTCACAAAACTTGGCAGGATTCTTTGTAGTATGTCGGTAATACGCATATTGCAATTTCGTTCAATTCAGTTACATTTTACCAGAGTTATGGCATAGTTGCCACCGGGGGATATTGTGCTCTCAGAGTACTTTTGTTTAAAATACTGCAACCGAAGATCCACAATTGCATATTTAACACTTTATGTACGACTGAAATCTGTAAAAAAAATAAAAAATAAAATAAAAATTTGTGCTTTGGAGCATTTTTGGCCCTCTGTATCTCCACATTTAAACATGTCAGAGCTTTCAGATTTCATGCATCTAGCTTAAATCCTTCAGAAGTTATGGCTTAGCACCTGTTTTTATGGTAAAGTTCGAGCAACGCCCCTTTATTCATACCCCTATATCTCAAAAACTAACAAAGATGTACTGATGAAAGTTTGCACACTGTTTATTGGGACTAATGGCATTAATCTTTGAAAGTATGAAACAAATCTGACAATGGTCAGTCAGGACCTTTTTGTGGTATCGCACGGATTGACCCCTAGTCCAATTACCTGCATATTTCTAGCCTGGCAAGCCAGACTAAATGTGAATATTTACTCTGGCCTCGATCCGTAGACATTTCTGAAGGGGGTGGGAGGAACAAACCGCTGTCTTTCAAACTGTCTCTGTGCGTATAGGCCAACGCTCTGACCAATCAGCGCAACAGTGACTGTGACATAGTCAGAGCGACAGAAAGCAGTGGGGGAGGCCTTGAAATATAAATAATTTTTCAAAATGCATATTAATTAATAAACAGGTTCTAGATCTTAAGAAGTTTGGAGATAATGACCACAAGTTTGGAGTCTGTACCACATACTTAACATACACTCTTATTTTTTTCAAGTGTTTTTCAAGGGTTTGCTTAAACTGTTTTTGAGACTTTTTATTTAGTGGTGTTTGGTGAAATAATTTCCCTTAAATTTAAAATAACGGGAAAATAAGAAACAATCAAAAAGTAATGTTTCAAAGCTGTTTATTAATTCTTCGTACTGCACAAACTAGCCCCATCCTTTTGGCTACCAGCGGAGCCAGCTGGTAGATCAGACTTTTGCCATAGCCGGTCGGCAAAACAGCGAAAACGTCCTTCTTGAAAAGGAATGAGCGGAGAGCCTCTTCCTGCTCATGTTTCAATGAAAACTCCAAGTCTAATTCTTCTAAAACTGATTCCAAAGCGGAGTCAAACGCGCGCTGTTCACTAGCCGTAGCCATCTTTCCTGCTGTGCTTTCTCCAGCGTCGCGCAGCTTTGTCGTCACTCCTGCAAAAGCCCGCCCAAAGAATCCAAACAAAAACCTTGCGTTGTGATTGGCGGGCACGATTTGATGCCCGGGGTGTTTTTGTTTATATGGTGCGAGGCTAGACCCACTCGCTAGGCACAAATATTTTTGGCTGCTAGGCGGGTGGGTCTAGTTTACTAGGCTAGCATATTTCTGGAGGAACCTGGGGAAATCTGTGTGGAAATAGGGAGAACATGCAAAAACTCCATAGAGACAGAAACTTGAGGTTTCAGGATTGAACCAGTATAAATCTCAAAGATTTATTGATCAGTTTGGCCAATCAATAAAGAAACTAAGAAAGGCAAGTAGTACTAGCTGGCTTTCATAAACCACGGTTTATGAAAGACTGACCAGCTTGTACTGTGTTGCTGGATATTTCAGCAAGGGTATGACTGAAGTTATAGTTCAACTACAGAATGACTCAGTGCGTTTACATGCACAGAGAGAGAATTGAATTTCTGCCGTTGCTCGACTGAAATCGAAGTTCAAAATGCCATGTATACACCTTAATTCGGCTGAAATTGAACCGAACTTGATTTCTCGGAATCGAGCTACACGACCTAGTTTATGCGATTTCTGCCGAGCTACTTAGTGCATGTAAACCCTATCGAGCTAGTAGTCGACCTACTTACTGCCCCTTCCGGAAGTGACGAGTGACGAGACCACAAGCGGGAAACACAACAGCCTCGGTCGGCATGACAACGAATCACGACAACGGCATGAATCTTTTCTTTTTGTGGCATTGTTTGCACTGTTAAAATTTAGCTCACTTACTGTATCACCAAATACATCTGTACAGCTGTTGCATAGCTGTGAATTGTGTACATAAACAAGTCACTGTATTTGTGTGTGTGTGTGTGTGTGCGCATGTCCAACATCTGAAGAATGTCAGTAAAAACAAAACAATTGAACTTTGTGTTTATTAAGACATAAGTTAAATTGTAAGCAAAAAATATATTTTTTGTAAGCAAAAAATGGACTTTAGAAAAATATACAATTGTGCAAAATAAGTTGTCTTACAAAACAGTGGTCTGCGCAGGACAGTTTGTAGCCATACAGTCTGTTAGAGCAAGCCTAACAGCTTGAACACCGAACTGCCAGTGTTGCCAGATTTTAAGTGCATTTTGGCGGATTTGGACATGTTTTGGGCTGGAAAACGTCAGCAGTATCTGGCAACACTATAGCTCTTCTTCATGACGACAACCGGAAGTATACCAACACGATGGGGCATGTAGCGCCACCTGTGGCTCGGGTGCACAATGCACCTCACACAATAGCTCGATTTCACAGTTGCATGTAGGATTGGATTTCTCTGGCACCCCTGCTGGGACCCTTTGCTCGATTACCGACAGTAGCTCGATTTGGATGTGCATGTAAACGTACTGACTGTCTATGCAGTCCAGCATACTGAGAATTGTCAGTAATTCTTCATGACAAACTTTCAACTTTGGAAGCTGCGATTACCCCCATGGACAAGTGTTACTTGTAGCTTGAGAAAATAAAAAGGCTGTAATGCTATGTTGTAACATGTTTGGAAATTGTATCTGTGTTTTGTTTTGTTTTTTCCCATCTTGTACACTGTTCTGAGTGTATAGTAGCTTGAGATTTATCTTTGTTTCTCTTCAGCCCCCTACTCCAAACCCTTAGTGACTTGGGAAACTGATGCCAACCCCAAGCCAGGTGATGTCGTAGCACTGACCTGCGTGGCGTACGGCGGGTACCCCGAGGCCCGGGTGCTGTGGCAGGACGGGAGCGGGCAAAACCTGACGGAGAACGTCACCATCTCACCTATAGCCAACGAGCAGGGTCTTTTCACCATCAGGAGCGTCTTGACGGTGATCCTTGAACCGAACAGCACTTATAGCTGCAGACTGACCAATCCACTTCTAGGGGACGAGGGCCACGCGTCTGTTACCATCACGGGTGAGTAGATTTCATCGTTGTCAACCAGCCATCACAATCATCTCTGGTATTTCAACGACTTAACCATAGTACATGGGAGATAGTGTTGTCAGTGTTGTCGTCGTCTTAGAAAATACCGTTTGTTCTGGGGTTGAGGGCCTTGAATCATTTGAAACTTAATTAGAACTATCTAAAGTCAATCAAGAGTCAATTAAAATCTGAGCACTGATGGTGTTTCCCTGTTTCTCAGATGACTCTTCGCTGCCAAATGAAACTGGAAGACAATAATGAATTGTCCAATAATGATCCAATAAGTGTAGCCATCAGTTCACCCACTTTACTAAATGAGTGGAGTGGGTGATTATTTCTCAGATTATCTCGAGAAAATGAGAAAAAGCTTTTATCAGAGCTTTCGGGTTTAGCAGAGTGGAATAGAGGTGGAAAAGAAGGTGGCCGGATTTACCCCGAGCTTAGTCCAGATATTAAAGCAAAGCAGAGGGTCAGTGGGGGTCATAAGGTTGAGCTTCAGTGGTCTGGCAAATTGTAAAGCTGACAGTGGGATGGGGCTGACGATGGAGAAAAGATGAAAGTAGACAGGCTTCAGTTAACTCTGCTGCTAAAATGGAAGTGGACAGAGATTTTTAATATCCTTAAGGTGGCGAGATAGCCTTAGATGACCTTGAACTTGTTTTGACATTGATCTATCAATTAAATGAATCAAACATAATGTGCTAAATAGGTGACGCGACTGTATCTCGATAGAATAACGCTTGGACGCTTCGGTTTCTATATTTCTAACGTTTGTCAGAGAATTAAGAGGTTTTGCTGTGTACCAGAAGATGCATCCTAGATTTATATTTCTCCTGGGATGTAAAAGGTGATCACCCTGGTGATCACAGAAGAAAAAAAAAAGCGTCTCTCAAAAGAGGCTTTGTGGAAAAAAATACAGCTTGACATCAACTTAAGAACCTCTCCAGGCTCGTCTGGGATACGTAATGGATTGTGCATGTGATTGTGTAAAGCAGGGATTATTAAATGGCGGCTTTTCTCGAGCCCTGACCCGTCTCGAACGCATTTTACAGTCTACTGCTGAATTCTCAATTCTGATTGGTCAGAAGGTCTTGATTCCAGGATGTTGATACCAGGGCTTTGAACCGGTTCAAGGAACGAAAACGAAAACCGGGAACTTTTTCTATTTCACATGGAACAGAAACGAAACCAGAAACTTTATTATTTTTTATGCTCCAGAACAGAAACGCTTATTAAAAATAATGGTAACCGGTTAATACCGGTTTTTATTTCGTTCCTCAAAGTTTCCGTAGCCTACAAATAAAAAAAGTCATTCTTCTCCTGCGCAAGTTTCTATGACCCGCTGGGGTTCACTTCCTGTGTGACGTTCGCTGACTGAATGGAGAGAGCGGGAAGGTGGACTACTATCACGTCTCCATGTGATAAAGTGAGTAATTGCATTACTGAGTGTCTGAGCAAAGAAGAGCCTGAACGTTGCAACCTCCCTATTGGCTGTTTGTAAAAATGTATCAGTTGTTGCCCCTCCCACGGGAATCATCGCGGGCTCGAGAGACGAGACCTGACGAGTTAGTTCGTTGGTAGCAGAACAAAATGTCTGGACACAAATCGGGTTTTCAGAAAAGGAAAGAAAATAAACGGAGGGTCGAAAATACAAAAAAGGAGGCAGAAAATGCAAAACGAGTTTTAAGGTAGGACAAATGGTTACTTTTTAAGGCAGCCCGCCGTGGCTGCCTGCAGGCTTATTTATTATAGCCCATTTAGTTAAAATAGTTGATATAAAATGTTTATAGTTATAGTTATGTGATGGTTGTCCTGATTTAGACTGGTGGGTTTTGTTTTTTTTGGGGGGGGGAGGGTTGCGCGATGTTGCACCCGAGTCCAGATTAGGGCAGAACCGGCCCTGGCTACATTTCAGGTGTAGTTTGTTTTATGTATGTATGTACTTGCATAGATGTGTACTTGGTCTTCCAATATGGCGCCTAACAAAATCTCGCGGCGCGGTGATGTCATGCGGTAGCCCTCTATAGGGCCTGACTAGCCTTTGGTAACACACTAAACGAATTCTCTTTCATTTTTGGCACTTTTTCTGTTTGTGTAGATGGGAAGACATACTGAGAATCCAAATCGCCAACATTTGAAATAATAATTGTTTTGAATTATTTCTTGTCTTATTTAATGAAGGTTGTAATAGAATTAGCCTACATTTGGCTTAAGCTGGATGAGACAGAGACATAATTTTATAGCCATTTGTTAAACAGCTGACAGGGAACGTAATTAACCGTTCCGGGAACGAAATTTTTTTGTTCTAACCGGTTCGGGAACGTCTATTTAATGGTGGAACCCAAAACCGGAAATGTTAAAATTCCGTTTCTGTTCGGAACGAACCAATAGGAACAAAATTCTGGTTCAAAGTCCTGGTTGATACTTAACAGTTATTCCAGGAAATCGAGTCGTACATGAGCTGATAAGCCATGTACGACAAGATTGAGTTCTATCCACATTCACTGGATTTTGAGAAACAGAGCATTATTTTTTTTTGTTGCAAATTCGATCAATAAAAACTTTGTACAAAACGTCCGACAAAATCATTTCCACTTAGAATGTAAACAAACCGGCGAAATGAAAGGAGCAATTATTGAAAAATGCTATAATAATAATAATAATAATAATAATAATTCTTGAGGCGGCACGGTGGTGTAGTGGTTAGCGCTGTCGCCTCACAGCAAGAAGGTCCTGGGTTCGAGCCCTGGGGCCGGCAAGGGCCTTTCTGTGTGGAGTTTGCATGTTCTCCCCGTGTCCGCGTGGGTTTCCTCCGGGTGCTCCGGTTTCCCCCACAGTCCAAAGACATGCAGGTTAGGTTAACTGGTGACTCTAAATTGACCGTAGGTGTGAGTGCGAATGGTTGTCTGTGTCTATGTGTCAGCCCTGTGATGACTTGGCGACTTGTCCAGGGTGTACCCCGCCTTTCGCCCGTAGTCAGCTGGGATAGGCTCCAGCTTGCCTGCGACCCTGTAGAAGGATAAAGCGGCTAGAGATAATGAGATGAGATAATTCTTGAAAAATAAATTATTTGTTCTTACCATCAAATACCTTCATTCCGTATTTCGTTGCTTTTTTGTGGGGTTTTGTTTTCGAATAGAGTTTCTATTTCGTCCTCGGTTGGTTCAACAACAAGCGCCGTCATTTTGTTTTTCTCTACTCACGGTATGGAGCACTTGCATGTGACGTCACAGCCGATCCAGATTGTGACAGACGCCATCTTGTCGGTCAAACGCCATATTCCGCCTTCTACTTCTGGTTCTACTTCTGCTTTTACTTCTACCTTTTCTTCTGGAAAACCCTACTATATACAATTCTACTACAACGGCTGCGGCTACAAGCTCTCCCTACCTGTGCACGTTTTTTATGTTTTTTGTGTGTATTTTTGCGTGTTGTTCGTCTGTACCGGACTTCAATATCCACTACAACCGTATGGACTTGCTGGACATTGGTTTCCAGCAGAAAATGACGGTTTGTAGCGATTTCCATCGCATGCACAACATTCCGGACGAGGAAAAAAAAAAACATTCCGGACGAGATAGCGAGACCAGCGGGGTCTCCGTGGATTGTTATCGGAAGCAAAGCGAAGGAGGCGGCGCCGGGAACGGAAGCAAAAGCGAGGCTGCAGGCAGAGCCGGCCTGTTGACTAAGCTCAGAAAACAGCCACTCAAACATCCACTGCTAAGCCTCTCTCTCTCCAACGCCAGATCCATGTAAACAACATGGACGATTTGGAATTACAGCTGGAATTACCTTATTCTATTCTATAATCGGCTGGTCAGTGCTATACTCAATACTTAAGTGACTTACCCGTCCAATGAGGATTCTTGTTTACAAGATGCCACATCTGAGTCGCTGACAAATCCTGAATTTCTGTAAAGATAACTGTCCAGAGATTTATAGGCACGCAGTGCTTCACCACTGAACAGCGAGGGAAAGTGAATGAGGTAATTATACACGTCCGGGTATTCCGCTGGCAGTTCAAAATCCGGTCGTGAAAACTCCGTCCGGTAAGCCATAAGGGTCACAAATCTGTAGATCGTTTATTTTAGACATATATCTAGTTATCTGTTCATTATAAAAATGAGCCGTGTAGTCCGTCGGTTGAAATTGATCCATTCTGTACACGAGTGCAGCAGTATTCAGCGGTGTTTTTGACCGACAAGATGGCGGTTGTGTACTTTCCGGTCACGTGACTGCAAGATCTCTATAGACCCTTTTCACTCACGTGACCTTCGTAAGCGCGACCGCGATTTTGGACATGAAGAAATAACGGTTTATGGCACAGACCCTTTCGGTTCTCGCTCATCTCGCTGCTACAATGACTGCTTAGACTGCAACAATAATACCTAACACACATTTAAGTATCCGTCGTAAAGACGTGAAACTCGTCGAGTGACGAGTGTGTTCATTGATAAGCTAACACAATCTAAAAGTAGACATACCATCACACTGCCCTGGCGCTGTGTACAGTTTACCTTCTATGGTTTGTGCACTCACTATTTGCCATTACTTTCTCCAACCCAGTGTCCGAACTATGCCGATTATTTTCGGGGGGTCCCTTTTTTTCCCTGGGGGGGGGTGCTTGCGCTGGTCTCAGAGCGCGGATCTCCAAACACATGAGAAGCCTCTCTTACGCACATATCACGCGGACTCCACACACGCATCGCGTCTGAAGTCATAACTCATCAGGGGAAATCGTGTCCGCATTGGCACGTTCAAAAAACAACCTCGCGTCAACAATGATACCACACGCAAGAAAAAAAAACAGTCAGGCTACTCAACACATCTGATCCACAGCAGCACCAAAGCATCACTGGAAATCATGTCAACAACCAATCTTCCATTTCAACACGCGTCAGCAAACAAATGGCACCACAAACACGAACGAATCGGTCAGGCTACCGATTCCAAACCCACAGCAGACGAATAATTAAATGCATCTTGCCTTAAAGCAGAATCGACCACAAAGGAAGTCTGTTGGCACACTTCCTTTCTACTAGTTTGTGTCCCCAACCTGGCAGCATCAGTCGTTGTCATATCGGTTTATTTTATCTTTGATGTAAACACAACACTTCGGATATGCAAATGCTTCCCGTTCCACACGATTGCTATGTCAAACATCATTTTGCCAATATTTTAGAGACCATCCATCTTCTCCGTCGGTCAGCATCCGTCGGAATCCGATAAAATGATAAATCTTGCCTTGTGTGTTGATGGTTACTACATCCAGGTGCACAACAATCTAATGGCATGATGGAAGTCTTGCTGAAAGTAAAAACTTTCTTTGATGGCTATATTCCTTTCGATGCTTCGCCGTCGTTCCTCGTTGTTGGTTGTGGTAGACTACTGGTAGTACATGTCCAAAATGGCGGCCGCGTTTGTCGTGACGTCACGTGAAAAGGGTCCATATGAGCCGATAGCCTAGTAGTAGACTAGCCAATCAGAGTGCGCGATTGCTCATGTCCAGTGAATATGGATAGAATCATGCATTTTATGGTACCGACTCATTCACAGGGACATGAATGGCAGATGATTCACATAAACTGCTTTTTTGCAAAATGTGTTTAATTATTGATATGTAAGTTTGCTGTGAGGAGATGTTTATTTTACATTTTTCAAAGTAGTCTCTCATCAGAGATAGACGACTTGACGAGCTACATTTTTTTTTTAAGTTCAAGAGAGAGGAAAAAAAAAACAGCACTGAGGGAAATTTTTTTTGTTGTTTTTTTAAATCTCCTATATTGTAGGCAATAACATGAATTAACTTGCTTCACAGATGTTCCACATAATTAAATATAATCATCAAAGGATTAAAAAAAATACGACGTGACATTGTTAGTGTTGGCAAATTGCTCTGCTGTGAGAGGAATGAAACACTTTGTGATGTGCTGTTATTCGAAAAATAATCAGCTTCCAGGTGGTTACGGTAAATCAGCTTCTTCCTGTTGGGCTACAAACACCACCCTGTTGTTGATTGTTTTCCTACAACAGCTTACCTGTCATGCATTATTCCTTATATAATGTCTGGGAAAAAAAGTCTATACGCATGAAATGTATAACTACATCAACGGTAGGTGATGTGTGTGTGTGTGTGTGTGTGCATGCAGGTGACTTCATTAGAGTCGAACCACAGAGTGAAAGCACACAGCCAAAAGCGCTGTCGTTAGCAATTAGACTGAAAAAGATGAGTGCTGTTAGGCCAAGCTTGAGAAAAGAAAAAACAAAACAAAACCGCGAGAGGCGAGAACGTAAATGAGATGGAATTAATACTGAAAAGCAGAGGGACATCCATTCAGTTTTAAAATGAGACCGGCTCTGTTTTGTGTAAAGCGTTTTAATGGGGATTTACCGTTTAAAGTCACCTGAGTAAATATGTAAAGACAGATGTGTTACTACTAGACAGCACGTCGGAGTGTTTACTTTCTAGCTAATAAATGTATCCATCGTTGGTAGAGGGGAAGCCGGAGTTTTTCATTCATTCACTCTGCCGCTGATCCATTGTGGGTCGTGGGTGAGCTGGAGCCAATCCCAGCTGATTTCGGGTGAGAGGCGGGATACACCCTGGACAGGTCCTCAATCTATCGCAGAGCTAACACAGAGAGACAGACAGCCGTTCGCACCTATGAGCAATTTTGGCCCTGTTTACATTATTTCGAATCAGCGGATCATCAGATTAACGTTTTTAAAACGATTCGCGTACACACACAAAATTTCTGTGCCCGCAACAAGACCGTTCCCCGTGCACACAGCAACACCAATTGAGGTATTTCACTCACGTGACCAAGTCATGTGATGCTGCCATTTTGGACGGCACGGCTCGAATCAGTTTGAATGCGAGGAAGGCGACAAACGAAAAACATAAAAGAAAAAGGAGCGAGATGCAGAAAACACCTTCACTATCCAGCGACGTAGGGCATTTACAGGGCGAGCAGAGGGAGAGGTATTTGCAAAAATTGAGGTTAGCAGGCTTAGAGAACGACGTTTAGCTGCTTCCACCAGGATTGTTCACTGACGTACGGAAGTACACAAAGCCCTCGTCTTTACCTGACTTCGGCCCACATGATCTGTATACCTATGTCGTTAAAAACCCATCGCCATACACAGGTATTGATCTGAAAGCGTATACGAGTTTGGATGCCTACAAATATTTTGTGTCAGGCTGGGTAACATGCCTACATCAGCGGGTCGTCCCTGGAGCCGGCGGTCGCCATCTGATTACAGCTAAGGTTTGTTCACATTTTCATTTACTTTCGGTCCTCAGGATAAACAAAATGTTATTAAATGTCATTGAAATAACTTCTTAGTCTGTTGAGACATGGCCCGTTATAAATTTGCTGTTACCAGGCAATGACCAAGAACTGTATTATTAGGGTCGGTGTAGTTGTAGCAGTGTATTAGCAACTAGCTGTTAGCACTAGCTAATGTCAACAACATCATAGCTGGTATGTTACTGTAGCAATGTTTACGTTCAGTCATTTGGATGACTGTTAAAACCTTTCAGTCTCAAGTTTTTCCTTTACTGGATTTACTAGTTTACTGAGCCAGCGCGCGCTAGCCGGCAAGCCGGGAGCCAGCGCGCGCTAGCCGGCAAGCCGGGAGCCAGCGCGCGCTAGCTCAGTAAACTAGTAAATCCAGTAAAGGAAAAACTTGAGACTGAAAGGTTTTAACAGTCATCCAAATGACTGAACGTAAACATTGCTACAGTAACATACCAGCTACTGTTGTTGACATTAGCTAGCTTGCCGTCCAAAATGGCGGACACCGGGGCGTCACGTGACCCTGTGACGTCAGGTGAAATACCTCAATACACGGATACGCTAATCACATGACTAATTAGACGGCACATCACATGATCCCAGTGCATATTGGGCATGCGCAAGTCACTCACCACTTGCAAGCACATAAAGTGTGTGAGAGATTGAGTGAGCGAGTGAGAGAGAGAGAGTGAGCAAGAGAGTGTGAGAGAGAGAAAGAAGAGCAAGCGAGCGAGAGAGTGTGAGAGAGTGAGAGAGCATAAGAATCAAAATTTGAAGTTCTTTATGGAAATCAGGGACGCCGTGTCATTGGGACTAAAGAGGAGAAGGTTTTTCAGCAGTCGCGTCACATGACCAACGTGGCATGACCAACGCCAGCGAATCAGGAAGGTGGATGTCACAGTGACGTTGTCCAATGACGACGTCAGCTAGAGCTCAGCACTGCGTATCCTCGTTCCTCAATGTTTACACAGCACCGGATCAGATACGTACTGGGTTGAATACGTGGGCCCTGGCGGATTCAAACTGTTCCGCCTGTGGAGTCGTTTCCCGGCGTTTTAATGTGCACGGACAGTGCATCCGCAACGACAACGATACGGATACGGTCTAATGTAAACACCACCTTAGAGTAGCCAGCTGAGCTAATCCGCATGTCTTTGGACTTGGAGGAAACCCATGCAGGAACAGAGAGAACATTCAGACTCCACACAGAAAGGCTCTAATCAACTGTCAGGTTCGAATCTGCTTGCTATGAGCCAATACTGTTAACCACTGCACCACCGTGCCGCCTGAGAGTTTTCAGTGCTGCAAAATGAATATGATTAAGAATTACAGATCATCGTCAGGCCTAATAGTTAGAGAAGCAGCTTTGGGACCAAAAGGTCACCGGTTCGATTCCCTAGACCACCAGGAATGGCTGAAGTGCCCTTGAGCAAGGCACCTAACCCCCAACTGCTCCCTGGGTATGTCAGGGTCCTGCTGTACGCCGCTCTGGGTAGGAGCATCTGCTAAATTCCTGTAATGTCAGTTGATTGCGAGTTTGATTCCTGACATCACAACCATCTGTGGCTGGGAGCAAAACTGGCCGTGCTGTCTGGGTGAGAGGCATGGCATACACTTTCTCACCTGTCAGTCAGAGCAACAGTAGCCAATCATGGGCGTCTGCATGTGGAAGGGTGTGTTATTCTGCCCTGTGATAGATCATGAGCAGCAGTTTAAAAGATAGGGTCGGCTGACTTCACAGGTCACAGAGGAAGCACATGGTAGCCTTTATCCTCCATTGGGGGGGGGGGGGATACTCGCAAACCTTTTTTTTTTTCTTTTAATTTAACATTGCTCTGCTAGGAATTTAACCACATACGAATACCGTATTTTCTTGACTATAAGCCGCTACTTTTTTCCTAGGTTTTGAACCATGCGGCTTATACAAAGGTGCGGCTATTCTGTGGATTTTTCTTCCACCGCTGGGGGCGCTCTAACCGGAAGTAGAATCAAAAATAAGATAGACGAAAAATCAATGCAAAGAAGAATTAGCAGATCTTTAGCAGATAGAACACGCACGACAAATTACTAACTGGTAATTATTTTCAAATCCAGCGAAGATGATTAAAGTGACTTGTGGTTTCAAACACAGGAGAAATGAAGGTAAATAAATACCGGTTATTTTCTCTTGGTTCTGTTCCGTTTTAATCAGCAAAGTTGCTGCCGTGTTAAAAGGCACTGTTCGGAAAGAATCTGTTCAGGTACATACATGTACATTTACAGTACAAAATCGTTCTGTACATGCAGTAAATATCTAATTTTTCAACATAGATATCTGCGGCTTATAGCCCGGTGCGGCTTGTATATCTTATTTTTATTTTTAAAATAGAGCGGATGCGGCTTATATACAGGTGCGCTCTATAGTCCAGAAAATACGGTACATTATTTCAGGGCTTTTCAAAGTGTGGGGCGCGCCTCCCCTAGGGGGCGCCAGAGTTCTTCGGGGGGGCGCAACGTGAGGAAAAATAAACCAGAATAAGTTACGATTGTGGACATTTAGCGAACTTCAGCTAGCCTTTGCCAGAGACAAAATGGATCGATTTTTAGTACCTAAAGCTCCAGTGAGTGAGAAGACAGAGTCTGGGCCAAGCAAAAAAAAGAAGGAAGTATGACCACGATTATTTAAAGTTTGGATTTTCATGGACTGGATCTGAAGATGCTCCACTGCCATAGTGTGTTGTCTGCCGAGAGGTGCTAGCTAACGATGCTATGAGATGTTTAAAATGTGTAAAAGATGTTTTTTTTTTTTTTTTTAAAAAGCACAGATGTTTAAAATGTGTAAAAAAAAAAAAGAGGTTTTAAAAAAGCTCATATGTTTTAAATGTGTAAAAAAAAAGAGGTTTTAAAAAAGCTCATATGTTTTAAATGTGTAAAAAAGATGTTTTAAAAAGGCACAGATGTTTAAAATGTGTAAAAGAAAAAAAATAAAAATGTGTACAACACCCATTTTTTAAAGGGGTACCAAATATAATATATACAGTTGCTGATGTGACAAAGTAACGTATTCTTAAGTATTCTATCAAATTTATATACTAGAAAACAACAAAATATCTTGGTAATTGTAAATATAATAGTCGGTACGCTAAACGGCACAAGAGTCGCCATTTTTAAAAGACCGTGACGTCAGCCCTACCCACTGCACTAGGAGAGAAGCGTGTAATCATGGCGTCGGGCGCATCAAGTGAAAGCGACAGCTCTGTCGAATCATACGAAGAGATCCCGCAAGACACACTGCAAGCAGGCTATGGCTTAGAAGGGTACCAGTTTGAACCAGTTCGTGTAGCCGATCACTTACAATTCATCCTACTTTCCGATTCACACGTGCTAGTCCCAACCTCAATGAGCCAACACAACTGGGCACATACATACGTCATGAGTGTTACGCAGAGAAAATGAACGTGCATTCTGATTGGATAAAATTAATATCATGGCGGGCTGTTCGAACTGCGGAAATAGTTTGCTCGAGCTACTTTCAAAACACTATAACTTTCCAACCTTAGAACAAAAAACTTTTGTAAGTCTTGAATAAGGTTCGTTAATGTGTTTTATTGTTATATGTACTCTATATATTGCCCTCTGTTCCCCTTTAAAAATACGAATGGAACATTAGGTATAGCAACAACAAAAATTGTAAGGGGGCGCTGTTGTTTATTTGCTCTCTGAGGGGGGGCTGACTCTCCCACACTTTGAAAACCCCTGCATTATTTGAAATGAACATATGTTTTTTTACATGGATACAAACCTAGTTGTGCAAACAGGAGGCTTATTGTTATTATTATTATTAGGTTTATTTTTGGCTTGCTGGAAGCTTGTGAGCAAGTAGGCAATTGTGAATCTCAATTAATGTTCATTAGTATAAATACACAGACTATAGAAATTATATGCAGGTTATAGTGAGTCAAGAAAACAGTTGGACTGATTGGTCGAGAGATTCGGATTTTTTCTTGATAATCACCTCGAGCGACTCGGCAAAATGGCTGCCAAACGCTTCGTCACCGTAAGCGAGGAAGAATTACGAGTGATGAAAGAAAAGGCTGTTCCTAAAAGGACTAAAGATGCTACGAAGGTTGGTCTAAAACTATTCAAAGGGAAGGTGGAATTGTGATTTCCAGTGTTTTATCGATTTCTATTATCTATTTGGCAGCACAGTGGTGTAGTGGTTAGCACTGTTGCCTCACAGCAAGAAGGTTCTGGGTTCGAGCGTGGAGTTTGCATGTTCTCCCCGTGTCTGTGTGGGTTTCCTCCGGGTGCTCTGTTTTCCCCCACAGGTTAACGTGGGGTGGCTTTGGGCTGAAGTGCCCTTGAGCAACCCCCAACTGCTCCCTGGTTGCTGTAGTATAGCTCCCCACTAGCCTGGGCCCGCCCATCCTAAGTGTGACGCAACACGGGGGCCTGTTGCGAACTTAGGCTACGTTTACACTAGACCGTATCTGTCTCGTTTTCTTCGCGGATGCACTGTCCGTTTACATTAACCCCCCTGAAAAAGCGGGGAAACGGGAATCCGCCAGCGTCCACGTATTCAATCTAGATCGTATCAGCTCCGGTGCTGTGTAAACATTGACAATACGCGGATACGCTGTGCTGAGCTCTAGCTGGCGTCGTCATTGGACAACGTCACTGTGACATCCACCTTCCTGATTCGCTGGCGTTGGTCATGTGACGCGACTGCTGAAAAACGGCGCAGACTTCCGCCTTGTATCACCTTTCATTAAAGAGTATAAAAGTATGAAAATACTGCAAATACTGATGCAAATACTGCCCATTGTGTAGTTATGATTGTCTTTAGGCTTGCCATCCTTCCACTTGCAAGTAATAAGTGATCTGCGCTGGGATCACACACACAGCGGCTCAGTCCCGAATCGTGGCTTGTTCACTTCACTCGCGCGCTCTGTGAGCTGCGCAGGGCCGGAGTGCACACCCTCCAGAGGGCACTCACTGTTCAGGGCGGAGTGATTTGGAGCGCAGGATGCCTGCGGAGCCGAGCGTATCCGCGTATTGGTGTTGCTGTGTGCACGGCTAACGGTTTTAGTGTAAACGCGAATCGTTTTAAGAACGTTAATCTGATGATCCGCTGATTCGACGTAATGTAAACGTAGCCTTAGTCTGGCAAGGCAAGCTATCTCCAGCTCTTCCAAGCTCCCGAAAAATCGGGAGCCAATCAACTTTGAGCATCTCCAACGGCCCTGGGTAGAGGCGTGTTCAAGGCAGTGACGTAGTAGAACTGCGACCGGAAGCCATAGATTGTTTACAGAATCTATGCCGGAAGCGCTTCATTCACTAGAAACATCACGAACATGGAGCAGCGGCAAGCCTTTGACACAGCGGTAGATGCTGTATTGAAAGCATTCGACGGGAAGTTCTCATTGAAAACGGAGCAAAGAGCAGCCCTGGAGGTATTTATCTTCTTCCTGTTACTCAAGCAGTTTCCGTCGCGTCACATACGTCAGAGGAAAGAGTGATGTGATTGGTTTAAGCTTCGTCACAGCCTTTTCTGGCTTCGACCAGTAGCAAACTGAGGCATTTCAGGGAGGCGGGTCAACCACGGGCTTTGGGAAACGGTTGGGCTTAATATCTTTGCCAGACCAAATGCTCGCAGAGCTTTGAAGTTGCGTTAGCCAGACTAGCTGCCCACTGCTCTGGGTATGTGTGTGTTCACTGCTTCAGATGGGTTAAATGCAGAGGATGAATTTCACCGTGCTCGAGTGTGCATGTGACAAATAAAGGCTTCTTCTTATTCAAAACAAAATATTTTACGGTACTTGGCGTAGATAAGTAATACAAGCCTGCGCGCATTACGTTTGCATGCCACTTTTGAAGATTGAAAGAAATTATTTTTTGAATACGCTTTTTAATTTTTAAAAAAAAAATAAATCACCGGTGTATTTATACTAAAACTATTATCCAGCTCAGGCTTAGTGAATATTGACTCCTCGACTTACTTTTCAGTTATTATTCACCGATATTGACTTCGCCTTCGGCGAATAATTGTTAATGAATTGTGAACGTGTCGCGGTTCTTAATTTTTATTATATTTCGGGAAATTAAATTTGCTCGAAAATATTGCCGGTAGGAGTGAAATTTCTAGTTAAGACCAGTTATGTACTTGCATACATGTCAACCTTTGGTCAATCAAACCTGTATAACCAACCTCCAAAATCCATATTTCCCTTATAAAATCCGTATAAGATGCAAATTAAAATAATTTACCTTAAATTTGAATGATAATTAGCAATGATATATCCAAGTTACTTTTTATTCAATATTAATAACAATAAACCTTCAGAATGAATACAAAGTATTTTTCCAGTCTCACCTGTGAAAGGTAATCCCATGTGATCTCGTTTGGACGGTAAACCTGTTGGTACAGTTAAACGCAGCACATGAATGAGGCATCTTTATTCTCGGCTACTGTCTAGACGCTATACCAGAGACGGGTGAAGAATCTCCACTTTGCCACATCCAATATGGCGGCGAGGATGACGTATGATTCTACGCAGAAGGCAGCGTCTATGTTTATATGTCTATGACTTCCCGGTTGGCGGGATTCTCACAATGCGGTGTGCGCATGATCAAAAGTGGAACGAAGTCTTGCTACCAGAAGATAACGCGCGATTTCATAAGACTCTTTACTGGCTGTCTGTGCTGTACAGTACGCTTATCATCGTGGGAATTGATTATAGCTCTAAATAAATATTGAAGTTTTTTTAAAGAATCCGTATAACTTTATTTGTATGCCCGTATACTACGTTTATTGAATCAAATCCGTATAAAATACGGACATTCCGTATAGGTTGACATGTATGTACTTGAGTGATGAGGTGAAGAAGAGAATTCACAGATAATGCTGACAGTACTAGCATTTCTACCTCTGCGTATTTTCTAGTGTTTGGTAATGCTAGTAGGTTTCATGTTAAATTAATTGGGGGGGTGGGGGTCTGATCTAGGACACGCCCATTCTAGGTTTAAAGCCGTATACAGATACTGATACGAATACTTTGAGCACTAAAGTGAGATGCAGATAGCGCCATTAGGTTTTACCCACAGGCTGTAGTGTTAAAGCTCCTGAATGAATAAGCTCTACTGAAGAATGTTCTTGATCTAATACTGGGTCACAAGTGAGCGCTAATGTTGATAAGAAACTCAAAAACAGCTTGAATGCATCTTGTTCTCCGAGATACTTTCCAAGCTGCTGTTGACGGGAGTGAGAAATTAACACGTTTCTCATTACGTGCAAATGCGTTACTATCCAGAAAAATCTGCAATATGCAAATGAAGTTGCAAACAGAATTAAATTCACATAAATTTCCATTTGCTTTACGAGCTGTGTCAGATGCCCTTGATAAATGTTCTATAAGCAAACCTCAAGCTGGGGCTGGAAAATGCTGGGGGGAAAAAAACGTTAATGTTGCTCTGCTGTTTTCTGAATGGGTGCTTAAACATGCCGAGGAGTCAGCGCTTGTTGTAAATTTAACTATTCAGGAAGTGATGACCATCTTTATCATCATCAGTGAAAATTTCCATGAAGAGGTTAGACATTTATCTCAAATCTCTGCTTGGCGGTCTTACAAGTGGGCTGTAAGCTGCAGGCTGGAGCTTCAGTGCCAGCTTCACCCATCTGTAGCCCCTTCGGCTTGGCCGCGACACACAAAAACGTGTTAGCAAACAAGCGGCAGCTCGTGACTCTGAGCCGCGGGATCACGCACGCCTTGTTTGATCCAAAAATGTATTTGCATTTGTTTACACCAGCTGCTATATGGTCAACAACTTGCCTAATTAAGTTTGACCTAAGCTATGTTTGCACAGACATTTTTCAACAGCAAATATAGCGTGCAGTCAGGCTTTTCCGTGCTGCTTGCTATCCAGAGCTGTCAAAACGATATCCAGAAAATACTTCAGTTCGACAGCATATTTGTTTCTCTTAAAGAACATCACGATAGTTTTTCTTTTATCCGATTTTAATTATATTTAATAATCAGCATGTTTTTACATCTGCTTACCATCGGACTTTGCCATTACAGTGGGGCAAAAAAGTATTTAGTCAGCCACCAATTGTGCAAGTTCTCCCACTTAAAAAGATGAGAGAGGCCTGTAATTTTCATCATAGGTACACTTCAACTATGAGAGACAGAATGGGGGGAAAGAATCCAGGAAATCACATTGTAGGATTTTTAATGAGTTAATTGGTAAATTCCTCTGTAAAATAAGTATTTGGTCACCTACAAACAAGCAAGATTTCTGGCTCTCACAGACCTGTAACTTCTTCTTTAAGAGGCTCCTCTGTCCTCCACTCATTACCTGTATTAATGGCACCTGTTTGAACTCGTTATCAGTATAAAAGACACCTGTCCACAACCTCAAACAGTCACACTCCAAACTCCACTGTGGCCAAGACCAAAGAGCTGTCAAAGGACAGCAGAAACAAAATTGTAGACCTGCACCAGGCTGGGAAGACTGAATCTGCAATAGGTAAGCAGCTTGGTGTGAAGAAATCAACTGTGGGAGCAATTATTAGAAAATGGAAGACATACAAAACCACTGATAATCTCCCTCGATCTGGGGCTCCACGCAAGATCTCACCCCGTGGGGTCAAAATGATCACAAGAACGGTGAGCAAAAATCCCAGAACCACACGGGGGGACCTAGTGAATGACCTGCAGAGAGCTGGGACCAAAGTAACAAAGGCTCCCATCAGTAACACACTACGCTGCCAGGGACTCAAATCCTGCAGTGCCAGACGTGTCCCCCTGCTTAAGCCAGTACATGTCCAGGCCCGTCTGAAGTTTGCTAGAGAGCATTTGGATGATCCAGAAGAGGATTGGGAGAATGTCATATGGTCAGATGAAACCAAAATAGAACTTTTTGGTAAAAACTCAACTTGTCATGTTTGGAGGAGAAAGAATGCTGAGTTGCATCCAAAGAACACCATACCTACTGTGAAGCATGGGGGTGGAAACATCATGCTTTGGGGCTGTTTTTCTGCAAAGGGACCAGGACGACTTATCCGTGTAAAGGAAAGAATGAATGGGGCCATGTATCGTGAGGTTTTGAGTGAAAACCTCCTTCCATCAGCAAGGGCATTGAAGATGAAACGTGGCTGGGTCTTTCAGCATGACAATGATCCCAAACACACCGCCCGGGCAACGAAGGAGTGGCTTCATAAGAAGCATTTCAAGGTCCTGGAGTGGCCTAGCCAGTCTCCAGATCTCAACCCCATAGAAAATCTTTGGAGGGAGTTGAAAGTCCGTGTTGCCCAGCGACAGCCCCAAAACATCACTGCTCTAGAGGAGATCTGCATGGAGGAATGGGCCAAAATACCAGCAACAGTGTGTGAAAACCTTGTGAAGACTTACAGAAAATGTTTGACCTCTGTCATTGCCAACAAAGGGTATTGAGGTATTTCACCTGACGTCACAGGGTCACGTGACGCCCCGGTGTCTGCCATTTTGGACGGCAAGCTAGCTAATGTCAACAACAGTAGCTGGTATGTTACTGTAGCAATGTTTACGTTCAGTCATTTGGATGACTGTTAAAACCTTTCAGTCTCAAGTTTTTCCTTTACTGGATTTACTAGTTTACTGAGCCAGCCGGCCCCGGAGCGCCAGCCAGCCAGCCGGCCCCGGAGCGCCAGCCAGCCGGCCACGGAGCGCCAGCCAGCCGGCCCCGGAGCGCTAGCCAGCCGGCCCCGGAGCGCTAGCTAGCCAGCCAGCCGGCCCCGGAGCGCTAGCTAGCCAGCCAGCCGGCCCCGGAGCGCTAGCTAGCCAGCCAGCCGGCCCCGGAGCGCTAGCTAGCCAGCCAGCCGGCCCCGGAGCGCTAGCTAGCCAGCCAGCCGGCTCCGGAGCGCTAGTCAGCCAGCCGGCTCCGAAGCGCTAGCCAGCCGGCCCCGGAGCGCTAGCTAGCCCCGGAGTGCTAGCTAGCCCCGGAGCGCTAGCTAGCCAGCCAGCCAGCCCGCCCCGGAGCGCTAGCCAGCCAGCCAGCCCGCCCCGGAGCGCGCTCAGTAAACTAGTAAATACAGTAAAGGAAAAATTTAGAACGGGCCATGTCTCAACAGACTAATAAGTTATTTCAATGACATTTAATAACATTTTGTTTATCCTGAGGACCGAAAGTAAATGAAAATGTGAACAAATCTTAGCTGTCAGTGAACAATCCTGGTGGAAGCAGGTAAACGTCGTTCTCTAAGCCTGCTAACCTCAATTTTTGCAAATACCTCTCCCTCTGCTCGCCCTGTAAATGCCCTACGTCGCTGGATAGTGAAGGTGTTTTCTGCATCTCACTCCTTTTTCTTTTATGTTTTTCGTTTGTCGCCTTCCTCGCATTCAAACTGATTCGAGCCGTGCCGTCCAAAATGGCAGCGTCACATGACTTGGTCACGTGAGTGAAATACCTCAATATAACAAAATATTGAGATGAACTTTTGTTATTGACCAAATACTTATTTTCCACCATAATTTGCAAATAAATTCTTTAAAAATCAGACAATGCGATTTTCTGGATTTTTTTTTTCTCATTTTGTCTCTCATAGTTGAGGTACACCAATGATGAAAATTACAGGCCTCTCTCATCTTTTTAAGTGGGAGAACTTGCACAATTGGTGACTGACTAAATACTTTTTTGCCACACTGTATGTGCATTTTCGATTCAGTGACCGGAAGGTCGTGAGTTCAGATCCCATCACAATCAGGTCCTTCTTTGAAATGTGCACACATGCAAACGTGTTTTCTTTTCTTTAAGTACTAATCACAGAGTGCCGTCTGTGTGTGACAGGAAATACGAATAAACAGCATGGCGGTGATGTAACGAACAGCGCAATCAGTCTTTTTAAGTGAAACAAGCAGGAATAGTGTTGACACAATCTGCTTAACATTCCAAAGCGTGTGTTCTGAATGAGCTAACGCAGACCCGTCACACTTCTCCTCAAACTCTGATGAAAAATGAGAGAACTGCAGCTGTCAGATGAATGAAGAGCTCCTGGAACAGAGAGTGAGAACGGGGGCCTCATTTATCAACTGTGTGTATGCATAGGTTTGCATACACATGTTTTTATGCACTGGATGGAATTTGTCGAGTGTTTTTTAATGCAGGAGGATGTATGTACATCTCCACATACTTCTGACCAAGCATTTGCAAAACCCCTAGTGGTAGAAAAGTGTAATGGCAGATCAAGTGACGGTGTGGAGTGTCAATATCCATCCATTGGGATACTGGATACTGGGAGTGACATCAGAGTGAAATATCAGGAAATATTCTATCCACATTCACTGGAGATGAGCAGTCGCGCACTCTGATTGGCTACTCTACTACTAGGCTATTAGCTCATATACCATGAGTAGAGAAAAACAAAATGGCAGTGTTTTGCTGAACCAACCGAGGATGAAATAAATATGCGAATAAAAATGCTCCGTTTCTCTAAATCCAGTGAATGTGGATAGAAGAAAACAGTTATTTTACTCAATCTCGTCGTACATGGCTTGGTGCTATGCGCCTATCAGCTCACGTATGACTTGATTTCGTGGAATAACTGTTAAATATGTCACTCAGATCTATGATGTATTTCTTACAAAAAATGCAAGTTTTTCAACACGAGAAGATAAACTTAATATCTTAAAGTCAGCGTGTGATTTTCTTTTTTATTATATAGACACATTCACAAACAAAAAGTACCTAAATTTATCAAAACGATTCATCGATTTCCTCACAAGTGACCTACACGGATTTTGGTTTTCCATGTCCCTGATGTAGCTCGGATTAAAAATGTGAGTGGCGTATTTCCCAGTAAAGCACTGTCCATATCCGCATTATATATAAAAACCAGTCAAAAGTTTGGACACACCCACTCATTCATAGTTTTTTCAGTATTTTGACTATTTTCTAATACTGAACATAAGACTAAAGACATCTGAACTATGAAATAACATATGAAGCATATATGGAATTATGTGGTAAAGAAAAAAAAAGTGTTAAAAAAAGTTTCATATTTTAGATTCTTCAGCATGTCCAGCATTTACCTTGATGCACACTATTGGCGTTATCTTAACCAGCTTCATAAGACAGTCACCGTCAGTAACAGCGGTGAGAGCGTATGCTCAAAACAGCCTCCAAACATGGCCACCATGAACTACACTTCCCACGAACCACAGCGCCCTCTGTCTCCAGCCTGTTAAAGGGCATGTTCTGGACCAATTTCGTTTTCTTTTATATACGAAAGTATGTCCCTTTACACACTCACCCAGAAGGGTAATTTTGCACAAGGCCATCTGTCTACAGCAGAAAAAAAAAAAAATAACAAAATGCATCTGGAAAAATCCCAAGGGAGTCTGGAGCCAGATTCGTGACGTCACGTGCGGAAGCGCCAGCAGGCTGCGAGAGCTTTGCACGGTTTCAGTGCACAGCCTGTGTAGACCAAGCGCTCCCATTTCTTTCTCATTGTCCGGTCTTTTGGAAAACGATGAGTACTAATCCCATCAAGATTGGTGTTGCTACACCCTCCTACGATACATCTGTTAACCATTTTAATAATTACGTGATAACGTTGAAGAAATTTGCAGAAAACCACCAGGTCGTTTTCTCATAAACAAACCAGCGCTGACGTAGGATCCAGAGGGAGGCGTCCCGCAGATGACGTCACGAAAATCAATGTTTGCCGGGAAATTCAAATGCCAAGTTTTTTTCAGAGGTGGACCAATTCGCCTCAAACGGCTTGATTTCAACCGAATTTTTCTGGTATTGCGCAAGGTAAAAAAATTGCAGAGAATGCAGAAATCTTATAGATATTTGACCAAAGTTTAATATAAAATAGGAGAATTACATCGATCTTGCTCCTGAATTTACCCGTGATATGCACTTTAAGTACACCTGTCACTCATTTCTGCCTTAATCAGCTCCGCTGCTTAAACTCCACTCTTATTCACATTCAACGCGAAGTATTGTTCAGTGTTTATCTCCTGTTGTACCAAGCTGTTTACTTCCTGCCAGCCAGTTCGCTATTCGACCTTTGTTTACGTTTTCCCCGACCTCGTCTCTTAGTCTTGCCTCTGACATTCCGTTTGCTGATCGACCGACCTCTGCCCGTCTCTTTGACCACGATTCTAGTCTACTGTTTTGGCTCCATCTGCAGTTTGCTTCACCCGCTCTCCCCTGTGCCTGCATCCGCAAGTGCCTGCACCCTGACAGTCACCTGGAAAGCTTTTCAATTAACAGTTGAGCCTCGTCAAACGTTAATGAGTGGGCAAGTTTCTTGCCTTCTTAATGTGTTTGAGATTAAACAGTACATTAAAAAAAAACAAAACAGTAAATAGCTCTATTCCACAACTGCAGTAATCCATATTATGTCAAGAACCACTCAACTAAGTAAAGACAAAACGACATCCATCATTAAAGACATGAAGTGTCTTTTGGTTAATAAAAATAAAGAAAACTATTAAATTAGAAGGTGTGTCCAAGCGTTTGCTCTACTTCCTTTATTACTCATCCTCATAGACATTTTGGCATGTTCCATGTTATCTGTAACGAGTGGTGGATTTAGCAAATTGGGGGCCCCAGGCGAAGGTATGTATGGGGCCCTCCTCATCCGATCCGAAACAAAAACAATGTACCGACTGCATGGTGGATAGGCAGGTAAAGCTAATCTATAGGGAAGTAAAGGTTGGAGAGGAGAAAAAAAACATTCCCCTTTAAACCCTGCATATACTTCTTTACTCCAAAATGAAGATGGAAAGCAGAGAACACACAAAGTGTAGCACTACACAAACTAATAGTCATGATGGAACCCAACAGAGAATAAAATTTCAGATAGCATCTGTCTTTGCCAAAATGCCAGGAAAACCAGCACTGTTTATTTTTTTTTTTAAAGATCAGAACATTTCAAACATTCTATAAATAAAACTATGTACATGGTTTTGTGTGTGTGTGTGTGTGTGTGAGAGAGAGAGAGAGAGAGAGAGAGAGAGAGAGTGAGTGTGTGTGAGAGTGTGTGTGTGAGAGAGTTAGTTTGTGTGTGTATGTGTGAGTGAGTTAGTGTGTGTGTATGTGTGAGTGTGTGTGTGTGAGTGAAAGAGTGTGTGAGTGAGTTAGTGTTTGTGTGTGTGTGTGTGTGTGTGTGTGTGTGTGAGTTAGTGTTTGTGTGTATGTGTATGTGTGAGAGTGAGTGTGTGTGTGTGAGTGTGTGAGTGAGTGTTTGTGTGTGTGTGAGTGAGTTAGTGTTTGTGTGTGTGTGTATGTGTGTGTGAGTGAATGAGTGTGTGTGTGTGTGTGTGTGTGTGTGTGTGTGTGTGTGTGTGTGTGTGTGAGAGTGAGTTAGTGTTTGTGTGTGTATGTGTGAGAGTGTGTGTGTGAGTGAATGAGTGTGTGTGTGTGTATATGTGTGAGAGTGTGTGAGTGAATGAGTGTGTGAGTGAGTTAGTGTTTGTGTGTGTGTGTATGTGTGTGTGAGTGAATGAGTGTGTGTGTGTGTGTGTGTGTGTGTGTGTGTGTGTGTGTGTGTGTGTGTGAGAGTGAGTTAGTGTTTGTGTGTGTGTATGTGTGAGAGTGTGTGTGTGAGTGAATGAGTGTGTGTGTGTGTGTGTGTGTGTGTGTGTGTGTGTGTGTGAGTGAGTTAGTGTGTGTATATGTGTGAGAGTGTGTGAGTGAATGAGTGTGTGAGTGAGTTAGTGTTTGTGTGTGTGTGTATGTGTGTGTGAGTGAATGAGTGTGTGTGTGTGTGTGTGTGTGTGTGTGTGTGTGTGTGAGAGTGAGTTAGTGTTTGTGTGTGTGTATGTGTGAGAGTGTGTGTGTGAGTGAATGAGTGTGTGAGTGAGTTAGTGTTTGTGTGTGTGAGAGTGTGTGTGTGTGTGTGTGTGTGAGAGAGAGAGTGGGTGGGTGAGTGAGTGTGTGAGTGAGTGAGGGGAGGTAAGAAGTGTGGACTGAGGAGAGATGAGGTGGCATTTGGCTCTCAGCAACTCCATATCCATGTGAATGTATGCGTCAGTGAGTGAGTGAGAGAGAATGAGACAGTGTGTGTGTGAGAGAGAGAGTGTTGTGTGTGTGTGAGACAGAGAGGGTGAATGAATGAGAGAGAAAAGAGAGATTGTTCTCCACATCACAGAGTCCTACTTGTTGATGTCTTCTCACAGGTCTTCACATGTACATGATGCACAGCCAGATGTAGGAAAATGTAAAATAATAATAAAAAAATTGTCACCAACTAACAATATGGTCATCATCATCGGTGTCAAAATGGCCGTCACTGGATAACTCTCCCACCTCATTTGTGTCAACATTGGCACTGTCGGTGATGGAAGGTGGCAACAACGTGTCTTGCTTGATGTTATCCTCCTCAGCTAGTGCCACTTCACAGCAGCGAGCTGCTGCTGCTCTACCGGCATCATGTTCAGCATTTTGAATGACGTTGACGTTGTTGTCGCGGTCTCTATTGCTAACAGTAGTTGTAAAAAAGTTTCCCAACTTAGGCAGCATTGTCACATATTTCTCAGCGTCTTTTCGCTTTTTTCTTTTTTTTTTTTTTGATCCGCTTGGGTAACTCCTTTTCATTTTCGCGTTGTTCAGACTCCGGTCACTATGTGTTTACCTTTCGCACTGCGCTGCGCAGCGTTATGGACTAGTCCATTTCATTGTGAAAGTATGGGGTGTATGTGTAGGGACAGATAACCATGAACTGGACATTTTAACTACTACTTCAACGTATTTCTTAGGAATATTAGTAAAATGTACCATACTTTTGAAGTGTTCATGAATCATGATAAGGGGCTTTTTCTTTTTTTTTTTTTGAGGTTGGTTGGGGGCCCCCCTACAACGACCGCTGGTGGGGGGCCCCAAGCAGCCGCCTACCTATGCCTCTATGTTAAGACTGCCCCGTCTGTAACAAGCATCACTGTGAACAGGATACTGCCTTTTTTAAAAGGAAAGGAAAGTTGTTGACCATAGATGTTGATTTGAGGGCGTTTCTTTTTGTAAATGAATGTGGCTGTGCATGAGCACATCAGTTTAGAATGTGTAGGATTTTTCAATGGCCACAGCGTCCAGACGTGTATACGCACGTGTGATAAATACAGTTACAGTTGTGGTCAGAAGTTTACATACAGGGACATGAATGTCATAGCAATATTTGGGCTTTCAGTAATTTCTTTGAACTGCTATTTTTCTGTGGCAGAATGATTGTATAGCATACATCTTTAATTAAAAAAAAAACAGCACTAGAATTCGGTGCACAAGTTTTAATTTTCTTTGGGTTTTCTGAAATCAACAGAGGGTCAAAAATATACATACAGCACACCTAATATTTGGGTAAAATGTCTCTTTGCAAGATTCACCTTGACCAAAACATTTTTGTTTACCATGAACAAGCTTCTGGCACAATTCTGGTTGGATATTTCATGACTCTTCATGGTAGAATTGGTAGAGTTCAATTCATTTTTTTTCTTGGCATGGACTCGACTTATAAGCACAGTCCATATATTTTCAATAGGGTTGAAGTCAGGACTAGTTTTAAGCTTTATGTTAGCCTGCTTTATCCTCCACAACCAGCTCTGATGCGTGTTTGGGTTCATTGTCCTGTTGTAACTCCCAAGTTGTGTTCAAGTTTCTGATGGTTTATGCTGAAGAATTCTGAGGTAGTCCTCCTTCATTATTCCATCTACTTTGTGCAATGAACCAGTTCCACTGGCAGCAAAACAGCCCCAGAGCATGATGATCCTACCACCACCACCAGCTGCTACAGTGTCCCTCTGTACATGGTGGTTATTGTGGCCAAACAACTCAATCTTTGTCTCATCTGACCATACAGCTATCCTCCAGGAGGCTTTTTCTTTGTCTGTGTGGTCAGCTTCAAACTTTAGTTAAGCTTGAAGGTGTCAATTTTGGAGCAGGGGGTTATTTCTTGGACAGCAGCCTCTTAGTCCATGGTGATCTGAACTGTAGACAGTGATCCATCAGCTTCCAGTTCATGGCAGGGCTGTGCCATGGTGGTTCCCAGGTTGTTCCTGACCATCCAAACCAATTTCCTTTCAGCTGAGAGTTACAGTTTGGGTTTTCTTGACGCAAAGTGGCTTGACAAAGTGACTACACCTCACAATAACTTGGATACAATTGTTTGAACTGATCTTGGAATTTGCAGTTGTTTAGAAATGGCTCCAAGAGACATTCTGGAGTTGTGTATATCTGCGATCCTCTTTCTCAGATCTGCACTGAGTCCCTTGGACTTTTCCATTTTACTGTGTGTTGGTCAAGTGCTGTAAACAAACCCTTTTGATGAAGGCACAGAGAAGCTACCAGCTGTAGTCAATCATGATCACTAACAGGAAGTTAAGAGACCTTGGCCTTGGCAAGATAAGAGACATTTTAGAAGTTTCAGCACCTCTGAATTAATAATCTAAGTAAGCGTATAATTTTGACCCTGTGTTGATTTCAGAAAACCCAAAGAAAATTAAAACTTGTGCACCAAATTCTAGTGTTTTTTTTTTATTAAATATCCATGCTGTACAATCATTCTGCCACAGAAAAAGAGCAGTTCAAAGAAATGACTGAAAACCCAAATATTGCCATGACATTCATATCCAAGATGACATTCATGTCACTGTATGTAAACTTCTGACCACAACTGTACATGATGAATTTATTTGTGCATAAGAGCGGCTCTTATACGCAAGTGTAGTCCTTGCTTTGTGCACGCTTTTGATAAATAAGACCAGTATTCTGTTCAAGCCAATCCTTATTGGAAGGATACGACAACATGGCAGGAAAGGGAAACAGCGAGAGATTTAATATGCATGTAAAATAAGGTCAGTTCTTGCGAATGTTAAAAGTGGCTTGAGGATTGCCAGTAAAAGTTCTTTTATAGACCTTTATTGTGTCGTTTGTGGGGAGAAAAAGCTGATACGAAGGAAAAAAAAACACATCCGCAGCTTTGTGTTCTCAGTCAAGGTGACCGCAAACGTCAAATTAAAAAAAAAAAAGAGAGAGAGAGAGAGAAAAACACCCCACTGTCTCAAAGTGCCTCAGCAAACAAAGTAGTGCTGTACTGTATGTTCAGAATGATAATATAAAGTACTGTGCAAAAGTCACCTTATTTTTTTTTTCTACGCGAATTTTGTCATAGCTGGTTATTTGATGTCTTCTGTATTATTGCAACAGGAAAACAGATTGGCTTTTTGATTTACAAAATGTTATATTTTCAAAAAAGCAAAATAGAGAAAAAAACGTTTCTATGTTTGTATTTAAAGAAACATATGACATAACAGATATTTAGTTTCCTTATGTGAAGGCAGCTTAGCTTTAGAGCATTTCTTTACATGTTTAAATATACATTTTCACAGTATTCTAGATACAAAATACTAATAAATCCACATCGTGTTGATAATATTCAGAAAAATTGATTTTCCGGAGTATGAATGAATTGGTTCTCAGTGACATCTCAGGTTAGCCTAGTAAACTAGACCCACCCGCCTGGCGGCCAAAAATATTTTTGCCTAGCGAGTGGGTCTAGCCTCGCACCATATAAACAAAAACATCCCGGGCATCAAATCGTGCCCGCCAATCACAACGCAAGATTTTTGTTTGGATTCTTTGGGCGGGCTTTTGCAGGAGTGACGACAAAGCTGCGCGACGCTGGAGAAAGCACAACAGGAAAGATGGCTACGGCTAGTGAACAACGCGCGTTTGACTCCGCTTTGGAATCAGTTTTAGAAGAATTAGACTTGGAGTTTTCGTTGAAACATGAGCAGGAAGAGGCTCTCCGCTCATTCCTTTTCAAGAAGGACGTTTTCGCTGTTTTGCCGACCGGCTATGGCAAAAGTCTGATCTACCAGCTGGCTCCGCTGGTAGCCAAAAGGATGGGGCTAGTTTGTGCAGTACGAAGAATTAATAAACAGCTTTGAAACATTACTTTTTGATTGTTTCTTATTTTCCCGTTATTTTAAATTTAAGGGAAATTATTTCACCAAACACCACTAAATAAAAACTCTCAAAAACAGTTTAAGCAAACCCTTGGAAAAAAAATGAGTGTATGTGGTACAGACTCCAAACTTGTGGTCATTATCTCCAAACTTCTTAATATCTAGAACCTGTTTATTAATTAATACGCATTTTGAAAAATTATTTATTTCAAGGCCTCCCCCACTGCTTTCTGTCGCTCTGACTATGTCACAGTCACTGTTGCGCTGATTGGTCAGAGCGTTGGCCTATACGCACAGAGACAGTTTGAAAGACAACGGGTTGTTCCTCTTACCCCCTTCGGAAATGTCTACGGATCGAGGCCAGACTAAATATTCACATTTAGTCTGGCTTGCCAGGCTAATCTCAGGTATGAAAACACGAAAATCAACTGAATGTCAAGTGTGTTCCAATAAACAGAAGGAGAACGATAGAAGGGAAACATGAGAGCAATTAGAATAAGCTTGATGAAAGAAGGTAAGACGGTCGGGGGGGATGATGTACTGAAATTGACATTCCTCCTGCGTGCAGAAATATTGGCATCCCTCATATAAAGCAACCCTGATTATAGTTAAGTTTATTTTTATCGTGCTTTTAACAGTAGACATTGTCACAAAGCAGCTTTACAGAATTTTAATGACTTTAAAACATGAGCTAATTTTATCCCTAATCTATCCCCAATGAGCAAGCCTGTAGTGACAGTGGCAAGGAAAAACTCACTCAGACGACATGAGGAAGAAACCTCGAGAGGAACCAGACTCAAAAGGGAACCCATCCTCATTTGGGTGGATTATAGCACATTTACCCTCCAAATTTTCTACTTGTGCTTTTGTAAAAACTGCTGTTCTTTCCTCGAAGACTTTTAGAAGGGGAAGCCATGGCCTAATGGTTAGAGAAGCAGCTTTGGGACCAAAAGGTCACTGGTTTGATTCCCTGGACCAGCAGGAATGCCTTAAGTGCCCTTGAACAAGGCACCTGCTCCCCAGGCTGCCCTGGGTATGTTGTAGGTTGCTTTGGGTAGGAGCATCTACTAAATGACTGTAAAGTAATATAAATGTAGATGAACATAAGGATTGGCACCCTGTTTAAATATCCTATTGAAAACAAACCGTAATCATCTTTTAGATGGGGAAGCCATGGCCTAATGGTTAGAGAAGCAGCTTTGGGACCAAAAGGTCACTGGTTTGATTCCCTGGACCAGCAGGAAAGGCTTAACACTCTCAGGTCGTCGACCCCTCACAGGGGACTTTTAGGACTGTTAGTAAACACATATCTAAAGCTCCGCAAGTTTTTGTGCTAGAAACATTCAAGTAACACCACTAGAAACCTTGAATCTTCTAGTTTTCAAATATATATATTATATATGTCTTTAAAACAAACTTTATCTTTAGCACTTTGTAAAGAGAATAAAAATAACTCTTACGAATTTCAGTACTTCAGCCAGCAACAGCCTCTTAACGACACACCCTTCAGCTATTCACATGTTAAGCGCATGGAACATCAGTGTCATCATTCGCTCATTGTGTAGCAAGGGTAGGTGAGAACACGCCCCATTTCGCCGGTATAAACAAGTGCACATGTTCACTTGTTTCCATACCAACTGAGAAATGGCCAGTGCAAGGAAGATGTTTCACTAGCGGTTGTTGTCATGCTTTTTCGGTTAGTGTATAGACCCCTTTCACTGACGTCACCCGAAACCGGAAGTAAACAGACCCTGCGCCATTTTGGAAGACCAACAAACTCGTGATTAGGCAGCGGTATGTGAACCCACGAGAATAAAGTGGAGTGGCAAACGACCTAAACAAACAAATCTGAGCTGTTTTATTTATGATTTATTGGCCCAACAGTAGACTTGAAAGAAACCTGTGTGAGACTTGGCAAAAAACTGTGGATATAATGGATAAGTCTGTGCATGATCTGCGGATGCTTTGAGGTAAGAAAACGCAAGAAATTCAGATTTAAAACATGCTAAATTGGCCCCAAGTTGATAACTGTATGAGGAGCAAGCCTCCCAGACTTCTACAATTTAATAATAATAATAATTTAGGATGGTTTGGGGCTTGCTCACTGCTGCCAGGTTGGTTGTTGAGTAGCCTGACTGTTTTGTTTTTCTTGCGTGTGGTATCATTGTTGACGCGAGGTTGTTTTTTGAACATGCCAATGCGGACACGATTTCCCCTGATGAGTTATGACTTCAGACGCGATGCGTGTGTGGAGTCCGCGTGATATGTGCGCAAGATAGGCTTCTCATGTGTTTGGAGAGCCGTGCTCCGAGACAAGCGCAAGCGCCCCAAGGGAAAAAAAGGGACCCCCCGAAAATATCGGCATAGTTCGAACACTGAGTGTAGGCACTGGGTGTAAACAACAAATAGTTTACAATGTCTGGGTAGCAAACAGATGGCAGAATTGGTGTCCGGTCCTCCTTATGTTTCCATTCTCCCTTGCCGGGAGTCTTATCATATGGGTCAAACCCATCAATCACAGCCAGTTTCTCCACATACCGTGCCCTTTCTGCAGCTGGTAATGTACTCACATAACCCGAATTATCAGCCATCGTGTCACTTTACTCTCGCTCGTACTTTGTTTTATATTGTGAGTGCATGTACTTGGTCTTCCAATATGGCACCTAACAAAATCTCGCGGCGCGGTGACGTCATGTGAAAGGGGTCTATAGGGAGAACTACATTACATTACATTACATTTAGCAGACGCTTTTATCCAAAGCGACTTACAATTGAGAAAAACAATCAAGCTACAGTAAAACATAGGAAATCATAGAGTAAGAAGAAGAGAGTGCATGTTAGATGGTTAGTGGGTTGTTAGGATAGGAGGCGCTCTTTGAAGAGAAAGAACTAGTTGATCAAAACGTGCTGTGTTATTTTCGTCAAGTTTGGAAAACATTTTTCTGTTGCCAAACTATGTTTCACTGATTTACAGTAATTAGTTACTTAAGTCAACATGCCCTGCATAGTCATAGTTTATCTTCATTGCTAACTTTAGATTTATTATAGTCCGTGCATAAGTCTATGCATAAGATTGTGAAATGTAGCTTTGGCTTTTAGGGCTTCTTTTCTTTGCAGTAACTTTCCAAGCAGAGAGGTGTGGGGGCAGGGAGGTACAGGGGCCAGGATCTTTGTCTTTGACAAATGGACTATTGACAGTGACGGGGGGGAGGGGGGATGACAAGTGAATTACACCTACCTCATCAATATTCATTTGAAAGGGCAACTGGCTTTGGAGAAAACAAAGGTAGTCTTATGGCCCTTTTCCACTACCCTTTTTCAGCTCACTTCAGCTCGCTTCAGCTCACTTCAGCCCGACACGGCTCGCGTTTCGACTACCAAAGAACAGCACGACTCGGCTCGCTTCAGCCCTGCTTAGCCCCTAAAACTCGCACCGTTTTGGAGTGGGGCTGAAGCGAGCCAAAGCGAGCCGAGTGAGGCTGGGGGCGTGAGCAGACACTCCCCTGTGCACTGATTGGTGAGGAGGCGTGTCCTCACATGCCCACACACGCCCCGCGAGCACGCTGGGATCTGTAAACACCGTAAACCCGGAAGAAGAAGAATTACGAATTACAAGAATTTCTGAAGCCTTATGCGCCTCGCCTCATCTATACGCTCTTGCCAGTATCTGTTGGCGTTGTCGGTGACAACAAGCCACAGCACCAAGACCAGCAACACTAACGACTCCATGTCCTCCATGTTTATTGTTTACTATCCGGGTCGTGAGACTACCGCTTAAAAGATCACTGATGTCACTGTTTGCGCTGCTTAACGACATCATGTGACGTCCACCCACTTTCGCTAACTCCACCCAATGTGTCCACCCACTTCCAGCCAGCACGGTTCAGCGCGGTTGTAGTCGAAATGCAACTCCAACAGCCCCACTCAGCTCGACTCAGCACGGCACGGCTCAGCCCGACTCAGCCGCGTTGGTAGTGGAAAAGTGGCATTAGGCCCTGTCCACATGGCAACGGATTCAGGTGACTCCGATACAATTGCTTATCGTTTAGGCCTGGCGTCCACACGGCACCGGCGTTTTGGGTGCCCAAAACGCAATCTTTTTGAGAACGGGTTCCAGAGTGGAAAGATCTGGCAACGGCACCGTTGTGAAGTCATCTGGATGAGTAGAACGGATTTGTTTACGATGACGTCACAACCACATGACTGTGAGTGCTTCACGCCGGGTAGAAGTGTAACAAACTCGATGCGAGTTGTCAACAAATCCTATAACTTGGTTCATGAAACGCGCTTACAAAATATTTTCACTGTGAATATTTATTGTGTAATGGTGCAAAGTGAGAGAGAGAGAGAGAGAGAGAGGGAGAGACTCTGCCCTTAGGGCAGAGTCAATCCCGTCAGCAAAAATAGGGAAAAAAAAGGAGCGATCTCACCTCTTCAGATGTGGGTTTAAGTCCTACAATACATTCCTCAAAAAGGGCGTAGAAGAGCAAATTAATCCATCAACGTGTAGCATTCAATTTATTCCGGACCATTAAAGACGCCGCCTTCCGCGTAGAATCATACGTCATCCTCACCGCCATATTGGATAGGTCAAAGCAGAGAATCAAGATTAGCTGCGTTTAACTGTACCAACAGGTTTACCGTCCAAACGAGATCACATGGGATTACCTTTCACAGGTGAGACTGGAAAAATGCTTTTCATTGTATTTGGTCATTATAATGTAATTTTACGAACAGATTTTCCTGACTTTGTGGCTAATATGAAGTCTTGCGCATAATAGTTTATGCGCATGCGTCCTTACTTCTTCTATTGTTCTGGTGTCTCCAAAGGCATCGTCTTACAGCACCCCTAGAGGTGTGGCATGTGTATTGCATCGTTTTCAGCAAGCGTTGCGTTGCCATATGGACCTGATATTTTACTGATCGTTGCCCATTTGGACGCGATATTTTTTTAAATAACATCTCGTTGCCGTTGTCGTGTGGCTGTAGCCTTAAGTTTCTACAATTAGTATTGAAACTACATAACATTTCTGAATACCGTTCTTACTTTTATGTAGCCAACACCTATGTTTACAAGGTTCAGACGTCAAAAGTCTTGTGCAGATATATTTATTACCTCCGCCAAGGAGGTTATGTTTTCGGTAGCGTTGGTTTGTTTGTTTGTTGGTTTGTCTGTTAGCAACATTACGGAAAAAGTTATGAACGGATTGCTCTGAAATTTTTTCCAGAGGTGTGACTGGGCACAAGTAACAATCCATTAAATTTTGGCGGTGATCCGGATCACCTTCTGGATCCCGGAATTTTTTTAAAGGATTCTTGGCGGAGGTCTGCGCTCTCCGAGTGCTTTTCTAGTAGTGTGTGTGTGTGTTTTTTTTACAAGGTTTGAAGACTCTGAAAATAGTTTTTTGTAAGGTTGTGTTTGCACTTAATTTAAATAAAAACAAATTTCATTACATTCACTTACTCTCATATTATTATTGCTGAGGGTGTCCAAAATATAACCATGTGTGTCACTTTTGCAGGGATGTTTTTAGTTAGATGAAATACTTAAAAATGTCAAGGTTTATCAGACTGCTACAGAGTGTCTGACAGGCCCAGGAACTCAGAGTATGCCCTTGAGCATACAACTTTTTATTGTTGTATAATAATATAGTGCTGATGCTGATAATGATTGGGTGCAACTATTTGATTGTTGTTCCCATGATGATTCAATTTTATGAACATACAGACAATTCCAAACTTTGATGGCTAAACCGTAAAGATGGGAATTGCTGTGTCATTATCTCCCCCCGTTACCATACCGTAGCTTGCCCCGGCATATGTATCCTCCTAAATTACTACCTGACAGAGCTGGGCACACTTAGCAGGAACCTCAAAAAAATGAGCAAAGCAAGAGGAGGAACGAACATAGCTGTGGGGTTGAAATGAGAATGAGAAATGGGGAGGGGGGGAGAGAGATAGGGAGAAACAGAGGAAGATGGAGCCAAAAACAAAATGCTGTATCAGTCGTGGTGCTCTTCCTCCCACCACTTCTTTCCAAGTCTAATTTAACTGTAATTAGCACATGCAGAGGCAGGAGAAACAGTGCTCTAAATGAGTGGGCTGTCAGCAGAGCTGCATTCTGCACCGTTCCCTTGATGGAACTCGGGATTAATTACTGTCTTAAGCACAAACAGCACTTCTCCTGGTAAATATGGCCTTCAGTGGCTCACCGTGCTAACCATGCTTGAATAAATATCCCCAAACCAAAGAAAACTAAAGGTTTGCTGAAATAATAATAATAATAATAATAATAAACTAGATAGAGACTGTGATTAAAGTCACAGTAATTTGTACTAGCTGACATTTGTCAATTGAAGGTCAAGGAAAATTTGCTCCCTGCCGCCCTGAAAAAAAAAAAGATTGAAAAAATCATGAAAATTGACAGAGTTAGAAATAATTGAAAAAAATCCCGTTTTTCATGGATCATTCCGGATCAGTGATCCAGAACAACACCAAAAGTCATAGCAACGTAATTGAGCCCAGAGGTATTCTTCATGTGAAATCTGGTGATGATTGGTTGAAAACTGAGGGAGAAATCGTGTCCTAAAAACAATAATAATAATAATGATAATAATAATAAAAAATTTAAAATATAATAATAAATGTATTAATCTCATACAAAGTACATTAATAATCTACTTGCTTGTGACATACATCAGCTTGTGATGCAACCTGGACACATCATCAGTGATGTAACCTGGGGTCTTCAAGTGTTTTGGGTCTTTCAACATCATACACTCTCACCCAGGCGACCCAGCCAGGGTGGATCAAGTCCTGGCCTGTGTCCAGGTAGTGCTACCCTACCTACGGATCTCCTCTCCTTATCCACAGCCACCTTGAGGCAACTTCTGCTGCCTCAGTGGTCTCCTTGATGGCCCTTCGCCTCTTGACTCCTGTGATGCCCAGCATGTTATAGGCCCTGCAGAGGGACTGGCCTGCAAACCCTCTGCATCCCACCTCAATGGGCTCGCACTGTGCTCGCCACCCATTGCTCTGGCATTCCTCCACTAGCTCGGTGTATTTTGCCCTCTTCCTCTCATTGGCCTCCTCGATTCGGTCCTCCCAGGGGACAGTGAGTTCCAAGAGGACAACCTGCTTGGAGGCTTCCGAGATAAGCACCATGTCTGGCCTCAGCGTTGTTATGGCGACAGTTTCTGGAAACTTAAGTTGCTTCGCCAGGTCAACTTTCAGCTCCCAGTCTTGTGCCGTTGCTAACAGGCCAGAATAGGTGGTCCTGGCAGCTGATGTTGGCTTCTCCCCAGCCCTGATGAAAGCGATGGTGTTCTTCACTGGGTGGAGGTGCTTGCAGTGACTAATCCCACTGCTGATGGTATTCGCTATGGTCTTCAGGACTTGGTCGTGGCGCCAGCGGTAGTGACCCCTCGCCTAGGGCTTTCAAACAGCAACTGAGGATGTGTTCTAGGGTCCCCCTCTTCAGGCACAAGGTGCAGGCTGGTGACTCCACCTTTCCCCAGCAGAACAAGTTGGATGGGCTTGGTAGAACATCATAGACAGCCTGGATCAAGAAGCTTATGCGATGGGGCTCAGCTTTCCACAGCTCCACCCATGAGACTTTACGGCTCACTGCTTGTTCCCATCTCGTTCAGGCTCCCTGCTGCCGCATTCCAGCCGTCCTCCTGGCTTGCTCCTCCTCCACTGATGCCCGCACCTCTTCCTGAACCAGTGCTCTCCTATCCTTCCCCTGTGCCTTGTCATAGTGAGGTGTTGTGCTACTACCTACTGTAGGCCCGCTTTTCCACGAGTTACTGCTCCCACCAGTGCCCTGTGCCGTAACCGTGACTCAGCGACATCCACAGCCTCTGCTGCCCTCCACTTCCATCCTGTCCTCACTTCAATCCCCGCCTAGGAGACTTTTGGGTCGTTGGATTCTCAGTATTGCAGCACCTCCCTAGTACAGCTTACCTTGAATTCTTCATTCAGGCTGCTGATAGGCAGCTTCAGCTTGTTGTTCTGACCATACAGGGCGATGCTGCTCAGGCTCCGGGGTAGACACAGCCATTTCCATAGGAACCTGCTGACTGTCCTCTCGAAGCCCTCGACCGTGGAGATTGGAACGTCATAGACCAAGAGGGGCCAGAGTATCCGTGGGAGGATGCCGTGCTGGTAAATCCAGGCCTTGAGTTTACCAGGTAGGCCCGACGTATCCACTGCAGCTAGCCAGGCTTCCAGTTCTAGGTTGGTCGCACAGATGGCTGCCGTATCTCTCAGGCTGCAGTCAAACACCTTTCCCAGGTTCTTCACTGGTTTCTCAATGATAGATGGTATCTGGGTGCTGCCAAGTGCGAAGTGGAACTTGTTGGTGACCTTACCTTTCTTCAGCACCAGGGATCTGGATTTTGCCGACTTAAAACTCACACACACACACACACACACACACACACACACACACACACAAAGCTATATAAAAATACGAAATTGCGTTCTGAATATGTAAATATAAAACAAATTTTAAAAATCAAAACCTATCCTAATTTGAGCTTAAAAAGTAAAAAGCGTGAAAAAATATAATAATAATAATATTATAATAATAACAACAACAACGAGACCATCAATGACAGCGTAGCTCACTCTGGCCCTGTGAGAAGTCAAATCTGGGTAGAAATTATATGCACCCTAGGTACCCCTACCTTCATGCCAGAAAGAATCAAAATCAGTGAAGAATTGAGGGAGAAGAAACGATGTCTGTGCAAACTGCTCGTTAGGGCTTCATTACTCCATATCTTCATTATTAAATGCAATTATGCAAATTTTAGTAGAAACCATATGTACTCCAGGCAGACCTACTTTCCTGCCGAAAAGAATAAAAATTGGTGAAGAATTAAGAGAGAAGAAGCGATTTTTGTGAAATGTGGATGACGGACGACAGACAACACATGATGGCATAAGCTCATCGCCTGTCAGCTGGATGAGCTAATAATAATAATAATAATAATAGTGCTGTCAAAGTTAACGCGATAATAATGCGTTAACGCGATCTCAATTTAACGCGATTAAAAAAAATAGTGCCGTTAACGCAAATTCTAATTTGGCCCTGCGAGTCACCCGTAGTTCCTGTTGAGGCTTGTCGCGCGCTGCTTCAATAAGAGTACGTGTGAGTGATGGAGAAAGGCATAGACATATAAACATCCTCGCCGCCATATTGGATGGGGCAAAGTGGAGATTCTTCACCCGTCTCTGGTATAGCGTCTAGACAGTAGCCGAGAATAAAGATGCCTCATTCATGTGCTGCGTTTAACTGTACCAACAGGTTTACCGTCCAAACGAGATCACATGGGATTACCTTTCACAGGTGAGACTGGAAAAATACTTTTCAATACTGTTCCTTCAGTCTTCAGTTTCCCAGCTCATCTCCACCGGGTAGGTGTAGAGTTATAAGCAGTGAGAATTAGAGAATACAGTGCCACACTATGATGAACGTTTTTGAACGTATGATGAATGTTTTTATTTTTGTTATCTGTTTTTTTCTTCTTTTATGGCAAATACTTCTCTTCAAAAGAAACTAATGAGTAAAATAAAACATTTTTTTATTTTCACAGTGATATGCACTTTATTTTTCATCCCTTGTTTTTCTCATCTAATATGGAAGTTATGGATGTCAGTGGCTGTGACAAGACATGTTATGCTCTGCAATAAAAAAAACCCCAAAACATTGGTACAAAGCAAGCCCATTCACTTTTTTATGCTGATAAGAGAATTACAATGGTTTTTCATGTGACAAAAATGTGCGATTAAATTGTGATTAATCGCGAGTTAACTATGACAGTCGCGACATTAATCGCGATTAAATATTTTGATCGCTTGACAGCACTAAATAATAATAATAATAATAAAGTACAACCCTAATTCCAAAAAAGTTGGGACAAAGTACAAATTGTAAATAAAAACGGAATGCAATAATTTACAAATCTCAAAAACTGATATTGTATTCACAATAGAACATAGACAACATATCAAATGTCGAAAGTGAGATATTTTGAAATTTCATGCCAAATATTGGCTCATTTGAAATTTCATGACAGCAACACATCTCAAAAAAGTTGGGACAGGGGCAATAAGAGGCTGGAAAAGTTAAAGGTACAAAAAAGGAACAGCTGGAGGACCAAATTGCAACTCATTAGGTCAATTGGCAATAGGTCATTAACATGACTGGGTATAAAAAGAGCATCTTGGAGTGGCAGCGGCTCTCAGAAGTAAAGATGGGAAGAGGATCACCAATCCCCCTAATTCTGCTCCGACAAATAGTGGAGCAATATCAGAAAGGAGTTCGACAGTGTAAAATTGCAAAGAGTTTGAACATATCATCATCTACAGTGCATAATATCATCAAAAGATTCAGAGAATCTGGAAGAATCTCTGTGCGTAAGGGTCAAGGCCGGAAAACCATACTGGGGGCCCGTGATCTTTGGGCCCTTAGACGGCACTGCATCACATACACGCATGCTTCTGTATTGGAAATCACAAAATGGGCTCAGGAATATTTCCAGAGAACATTATCTGTGAACACAATTCACCGTGCCATCCGCCGTTGCCAGCTAAAACTCTATAGTTCAAAGAAGAAGCCGTATCTAAACATGATCCAGAAGTGCAGGCGTCTTCTCTGTGCCAAGGCTCATTTGAAATGGACTGTGGCAAAGTGGAAAACTGTTCTGTGGTCAGATGAATCAAAATTTGAAGTTCTTTATGGAAATCAGGGACGCCGTGTCATTCGGACTAAAGAGGAGAAGGACGACCCAAGTTGTTATCAGCGCTCAGTTCAGAAGCCTGCATCTCTGATGGTATGGGGTTGCATTAGTGCATGTGGCATGGGCAGCTTACACATCTGGAAAGACACTATCAACGCTGAAAGGTATATCCAGGTTCTAGAGCAACATATGCTCCCATCCAGACGACGTCTCTTTCAGGGAAGACCTTGCGTTTTCCAACATGACAATGCCAAACCACATACTGCATCAATTACAGCATCATGGCTGCGTAGAAGAAGGGTCCGGGTACTGAACTGGCCAGCCTGCAGTCCAGATCTTTCACCCATAGAAAACATTTGGCGCATCATAAAACGGAAGATACGACAAAAAAGACCTAAGACAGTTGAGCAACTAGAATCCTACATTAGACAAGAATGGGTTAACATTCCTATCCCTAAACTTGAGCAACTTGTCTCCTCAGTCCCCAGACGTTTACAGACTGTTGTAAAGAGAAAAGGGGATGTCTCACAGTGGTAAACACGGCCTTGTCCCAACTTTTTTGAGATGTGTTGTTGTCATGAAATTTAAAATCACCTAATTTTTCTCTTTAAATGATACATTTTCTCACTTTAAACATTTGATATGTCATCTATGTTCTATTCTGAATAAAATATGGAATTTTGAAACTTCCACATCATTGCATTCCGTTTTTATTTACAATTTGTACTTTGTCCCAACTTTTTTGGAATCGGGTTGTACAAAATTAATAATAAAATAGAGTACAAATGATGGCATGATAAGGTATGCCTTAATCTCCACTGGCTTCTATGTAGCCAATATGGGTATGAGGTATACGAGAAGTGGTATGAGCACACATCAGAGAAAGGGATGGATGATAAGGATAAAGCAAAGATTCTGTGGGATTTCAATTTTCAGACAGATTGAGTACTTGAACACCGTAGGCTTGACTTGGTGCTTTACAAGAACGTCTAATTATATATGTAGTGATCATAATATCGCAGCCAAGGAGATTGAGAAAATAACAAAGCGTGCAGAACTTAAGGTGGAGATCTCACGGCTTTGAGGATTACCACAGTTGAAGGTTAAGGTCATCCTTGTAATCACTGGGGTTTTGGGATCAGTCCCAAGGAAATTGAAGACCTATATTGACATGCTTGATGTTAAATATGATATTAAAACCTTGCAAAAGTCAACACTGTTTGGAACAGCACACATATTGCAGAAAGTGCTGTCTGTCTGAGGTCCTAGTTGTGACTTGATAGATGACAGAAAATACCAGTCCAAACTGACTAATCCAAAAAAAAAGTACTGTGTGATGGAGAAATAATAATAATAATAATAATAATAATAATAATAATAATAATAATAATAATAATAATAACATTTTAGGCAGGTGCTCATGGGTTGGACTTAATCAAATTAGCTACATGTATTGAATCTTTGATTTGTACCCAAAGTGAATCCTAATAACTATTGCATTTCATAAGGTTTAATCTTCTGCCTCTTTGACAATACCTTCGGATCGGATTTATTCCCAAGCAGCTAAACTGCTGATAGATTTTATGATTGACATTTCGCATTGGAACCATCATCAGCTGTCAAGATATTAATCCAAGCCATTAATTCCTTAGTCGATCCTTTTCTTCAGACAACACTGCACAGAATAGCTTTAGCTATTTTAGTGGATCACTTTCAGAATTTTGGTTCCTGCAATGTCCAACCAGTTATTATCTCATCTCATCTCTAGCCGCTTTATCCTGTTCTACAGGGTCGCAGGCAAGCTGGAGCCTATCCCAGCTGACTACGGGCGAAAGGCGGGGTACACCCTGGACAAGTCGCCAGGTCATCACAGGGCTGACACATAGACACAGACAACCATTCACACTCACATTCACACCTACGGTCAATTTAGAGTCACCAGTTAAGCTAACCTGCATGTCTTTGGACTGTGGGGGAAACCGGAGCACCCGGAGGAAACCCACGCGGACACGGGGAGAACATGCAAACTCCGCACAGAAAGGCCCTCGCCAGCCACGGGGCTCGAACCCGGACCTTCTTGCTGTGAGGCGACAGCGCTAACCACTACACCACCGTGCCGCCCCCAGTTATTATTATTATTATTATTTTATTTTTTTTTAGTTTTTATCCCCCGCTGGCCGAAAGGCCCGAAGGGGGATTATATCGTGGCGATGTCCGTCTGTCCGGCCATCCATCCCAGGAAGGGTGCTCACCTTCTGAAATCAACTCCTCTCACAATTTTTGGAGGAATTTCACGCAACTTGGCAGGATTCTTTGTTATTTGTCGGTAATACGCCTATTGTAATTTCGTTCAATTCAGTCACATTTTACCAGAGTTACAGCCCTTGATTAACAAAATTATACTTTGACAATTTCATGAGAGTGTGTTTTCCTTCTGAAATCAACTCCTCTCACAATTTTTGGAGGAATTTCACGAAACTTGGCAAAAGGCATTGTTATATATCGGTAGTATGTATATTGTTATTTTGTTCAATTCGGTCTCATTTTACCAGAGTTACAGCCCTTGATTAACAACCTTGTACTTTCACAATTTCATGAAGGTGTGCTCGCCTTCTGACATCAACTCCTCTCACAACTTTTGGACGAAAGGCCTTGTTATATGACGATAATACGCATATTGCGATTTAATTTCGTTTGTGAAAATTTTACCAGAGTTTTGACCCTTGATTAAATAACTTGTACTTTGACAATTTCATGAGGCTGTACGTTCTTCTGAAATCAACTCCTCTCACAATTTGTGGAGGAATTTCACCAAACTTGGCAAAAGGCTTTGTAATATGACAGTTATACACATATTGAAATTTCGTTTAATTTGGGCAAATTTTACCAGAGTTATGCCCTTGATTATTAACAAACTTGTACTTTGGCAATTTCATCAAGGTGTGCTCGCTTTCTGAAAATCAACTTCCCTCACAATTTTTGGAGGAAATTCATGTAATTTGGCAAATGTAATCAGTTTTCATCTTTTGAATACAAAGGTTTCCTAATCTTCATTTTGGTCTGCCAGGGAACATTGTGTGAGCAATTTTTTTTTTTTTTTTGGAAGAACACTATGAAACTGTTCTTATGTTACATAGTTCCATATCATTACACGGATGTCTTTTTTTTCTTAGAATACATTAGATGCTAAACTTCCTGCGACTGGCTGAAAAAATTATTGAACATTATGATAAAGGGATAATCTCTGTTAGCTGCTGAAAATGGACAGAAATACGGCAGAGAGATAAGGAACACAGCTCCATTTTGCAGGATGTGTATCTCTCATTCTGATACATGATCAACTCTCCAAAGGCAGATAATCAAAGTAGTGTTTAAGTACAACCTTATTGGAGCTGCACAATATGATGCAATGCGGTGTAATTTGATTAAAAAAAGTTAGCTTTGAGAAATGGGTTCAGTTCTCCTGATAGATACAGAGGCCACACCTTCTTCCCTTGGACTGACAGACACACACACAGAAGCCACGCCTCTTTTACTGGGAGTGTTACACATATGGCCCTTTTCCACTACCCTCGCTTCAGCTCACTTCAGCCCGACACGGCTCGCGTTTCGACTACCAAAGAACAGCACGACTCAGCTCGCTTCAGCCCTGCTTAGCCCCTAAAACTCGCACCGTTTTGGAGTGGGGCTGAAGCGAGCCAAACCGAGCCGAGTGAGGCTGGGGGCGTGAGCAGACACTCCCCTGTGCACTGATTGGTGAGGAGGAGTGTCCTCACATGCCCACACACGCCCCGCGAGCACGCTGGGATCTGTAAACACCGTAAACCCGGAAGAAGAAGAATTACGAATTACGAGAATTTCTGAAGACTTATGCGCCTCGTCTCATCTATACGCTCTTGCCAGTATCTGTTGGCGTTGTCGGTGACAACAAGCCACAGCACCAAGACCAGCAACACTAACGACTCCATGTCCTCCATGTTTATTGTTTACTATTCGGGTCGTGAGACTACCGCTTAAAAGCTCACTGATGTCACTGTTTGCGCTGCTTAACAACATCACGTGACGTCCATCCACTTTCGCTAACTCCACCCAATGTGTCCACCCACTTCCAGCCAGCATGGTTCAGCGCGGTTGTAGTCGAAATGCAACTCCAACAGCCCCGCTCAGCTCGACTCAGCCCAACTCAGCACGGCACGGCTCAGCCCGACTCAGCCGCGTTTGTAGTGGAAAAGCGGCATTAGAGGCCATACCTTCTTCCCTTGGATGGCCAGACACAGAGGCCACACCTCCTTCACTGGGACTAACAGACACACATGCCCCTTTTCCACCAAAGCAGTTCCAGGGCTGGTTCGGGGCCAGTGCTTAGTTTGGAACCGGGTTTTCTGTTTCCACTGACAAAGAACTGGCTCTGGGGCCAGAAAAACCGGTTCCAGGCTAGCACCAACTCTCTGCTGGGCCAGAGGAAAGAACCGCTTACGTCAGCGGGGGGGCGGAGTTGTTAAGACCAACAACAATAACAAGACCGCAAAAGATCGCTATTTTTAAGCGACGAGAAGCAGCAGCTGTACAAACGTGAAGTCATCCATTATTATTGTTGTTGTTGATGTTGTTGCTGCTGCTGCTTCTGCGTTGTTTTTGCTTCGATATTCGCACCAAGGTTTATGCAAACGTAGTGACGTAACTGACGTATACAGCGACGTAACTGATGTATACAGCGACGTAACTGACGTATACAGTGACGTAATGATGTGGCTCCCCTTAGCACCGCGAGCTATGGAAAAGCAAACTGGTTCTCAGCTGGCTCGCAAGTTGAACGAGTTGTGAACCAGCACCAGCGCTGGCCCCGAACCAGCCCTGGAACTGATTTGGTGGAAAAGGGGTAACAGAAGCCACACCTTCACTGGGACTAACAGACACAGAAGCCACACCTTCCCTGGGACTGACAGACAGAAAGGCCACACTTTTAATAAACTGACACCTTCTAACCAGTCGTCATCATCAAGACTTCAACAGCGCTGTCCAATAAATTAAATGAATAATGCCAGCTCATATATCTGACAAACGACAATATCTATATCAGATATGGGACCACGAGTGTGAAATGAAAATATAAATCTCATGATGGCTTGTGCCCAAACGTGACACTCCGCCAGTCTTGATCACAGCAGCAGTGTGTAATCTTCATGCACTTCCCAGTCACTGTAACTTTAAGAAGAAGTTCAGTCTTTAGTTTCGCTTTTTGCAGCCTGAGTAAAATTGTTCACTCAAAACCAAGTGACCTCTTTTTAAATTGGTGCCACATGTTTAATAGGCCGAGGTTAAAAAAAAAAAAGGCGTGTTTTACACACCCTGATTAAATCCTGTCCTAGAGAGTAGTTTTATACAGACCTGCCTTGCCACAGAGATATAAAAGGATATTAGTCTCAGCATTTTTTTTTTTTTACAAAATGCTAAATAGTGAATATCCTCCTTAAAATGCCTGGGCTGTCCTTATCAAAAGCTCCTCTCATTTATTTACATCCCTTTATGTTTAGGCTTAACTCTCCAGGAGATATGGGCCTAAATGAGCACCGCAAAGCATGTTTGCTACCTTATTTAAATTGCTTTTGTTCCGGGACTTTAAAACAGTCTAAATCAATGTCAGCCTATACACAAAGCCTATTGTCTTTTGGCGTAATGTATTTTCCATTAGGCATTTACGCAGAGACTTACGGCGCTGCTCTTAGCTAGCGCCATTCTCTCGTTTAGCTCCGTAATTGATTGTAGGGTGTGAAATGAAACTTAAACATGGCCACAATATGGCTTCCGTAAAAAAGATGAAAGGAAGTTGTTAAGAAAATGTTGGATTTTTTTTTGCCTTTTAAACTTTCTGGATTAGTTTGTATGCTGCTCAGTTCTATTTTTAATCCTGCCAATTTTTCATACAGCTTCGTATTCAGGGTTGAGTTAAGTGTGTGCGGTGTATGCAAAGGTTTTGAAATTGTTCTGACATTGAGCACATTAGTATTCAGAGCACAGGCTCTATAGAGTATAGACTGATGATAGACGTAAATGCTATTTGCTGAAAACAGAGACTTGGATTCTTAAAGGCAGGGTAGGTAATTTATGTTAGAAGCATTTTTTTTGTTATATTTATTGAAGTTCTGTTTATATCTCGATTGCAATTATTAAATCAAATGCTCTGACAATAAGAAGAAGAAAAAAAAATGTCAGTCATCTTTGGCAGTCGCAGGGCTGTAAAAAGCCCATCCAGTCATTTCATTTGGTCCAAATTAAATGATCGGATGGCCTTCGTGCCGGTCTACCTGCCTACTTGCCTACACTTTTCCTGTGCTCAAGGCAGACATATTGTTAAAGTGAACAAGCTAGTCAATAGCCATGTTCATTGTTTATGTTCATTATGATATTAGGTGTTTTCTTACATGTAAATAAGGTCCTGTCCACACGGCAACGGATTCAGGTGACTCCGATACAATTGCTTATCGTTTAGGCCTGGCGTCCACACGGCACCGGCGTTTTGGGTGCCCAAAATGCAGTCTTTTTGAGAACGGGTTCCAGAGTGGAAAGATCTGGCAACGTTGCCGTTGTGAAGTCGTCTGGATGAGTAGAACGGATTTGCTTACGATGACGTCACAACCACATGACTGTGAGTGCTTCACGCCGGGTAGAAGTGTAACGAACTCGATGCGAGTTGTCAACAAATCCTATAACTTGGTTCATGAAACGCGCTTACAAAATATTTTCACTGTGAATATTTATTGTGTAATGGTGCAAAGTGAGAGAGAGAGAGAGAGAGAGAGAGAGAGAGACTCTGCCCTTAGGGCAGAGTCAATCCCGCCAGCAAAAATAGGGAAAAAAAGGAGCGATCTCACCTCTTCAGATGTTGGTTTAAGTCCTGCAATACATTCCTCAAAAAGGGCGTAGAAGAGCAAATTAATCCATCAACGTGTAGCATTCAATTTATTCCGGACCATTAAAGACGCCGCCTTCCACGTAGAATCATACGTCATCCTCGCCGCCATATTGGATAGGTCAAAGCAGAGAATAAAGATTCATGTGCTGCGTTTAACTGTACCAACAGGTTTACCGTCCAAACAAGATCACATGGGATTACCTTTCACAGGTGAGAAACAACAAATTAATCCATCAACGTGTAGCATTCAATTTATTCCGGACCATTAAAGACGCCGCCTTCCGCGTAGAATCATACGTCATCCTCGCCGCCATATTGGATAGGTCAAAGCGGAGAATAAAGATTAGGTGCGTTTAACTGTACCAACAGGTTTGCCGTCCAAATGAGATCACATGGGATTACCTTTCACAGGTGAGACTGGAAAAATACTTTTCATTGTATTTGGTCATTATAATGTAATTTTACGAACAGATTTTTCTGACTTTATGGCTAATGTGAAGTCTCGTGCATAATAGTTTATGCGCATGCGTCCTTACTTCTTCTATTGTTCTGGTGTCTCCGAAGGGACCGTCTTACAGCGCCCCTAGAGGTGTGGCATGTGTATTGCATCGTTTTCAGCAAGTGTTGCGTTGCCATATGGACCTGATATTTTACTGATCGTTGCCCATTTGGACACGATATATTTTTAAATAACATCTCGTTGCCGTTGTCGTGTGGATGTAGCCTAAGACATGATGTAGTTGGATATGATAACAATCTGCTGTGCTCCTCTCTCCAACACTCTCTTTCATGGACTCGTCCTTCAGCAGTAGTCAGGCAGTGCGCGTTCATGTGTTTTGAATGGAGGGCTGAGATTTTATGGTTGGATGCTTTCAAAATCGACCATACTCTTGCTGGTTTCTCCAAAATGACCTACCCTGCAAGAGTTTAACCTTTGACTACTAAGTTGATCGTGATATCAGCTCAAGGTGAGCAACGGTAGTCTCTCCAGTGCCACATTTTGTATGCATATTATGCCCTCCTGAAATTCATGTTCTGGGCTGTAGATACATAAACAACGAAACCAAACAAAAAAACTCTGAAAACAACAAATATGGAATGTCATTTTAGAACATAAGTATGAATTAAGGAATTATACACAGCAGACCATGCTGTTGTATGAAAATAATACATGCCGGAGTGGTGTGATACGGCCCAACGCGGAGAAGAAGTGCATTATTTTTTGTATAAATGCATGGTCCGAAGAGTGTCATTCCAATTTCCTGACAGAGTGTAATATATTGATGAACAATATGTGATGCTTTTTATTGGTTTATAGATAATAGAACATTTGCAAAACAATTTAGTTCCTGCTATCATTTATGTAATAACAATAAAACATTATTCCTTTACTAGCATCACCTTCTGTCTTTCTCTCTGTCTTAAAATACTTCACTTTCACAAGAAACTGAAAACTATAAACTCCCCTTTCCTGAAGACTTTTCCGTCCTGCGAAACTTTACAGAGCACTATAACTGTTACAAAGCACAAACACGCACAGAAGACTCCTTCCATAAATGTTACATAAACAAACTTCACTTATATATTTTCCTTTAACCCTTTGGGGTCGAGAGCTTTGCCAGTGAAGCTCAACAGGTTTAGAATGAGTAGGTCATGTATATAGATAAACTCGCAAAGATATTTATCATACAAGCATGATAAACATATTGACGGAAACTTTATACTTTACACTTTTCTATGTGCCCACTGCCAAATAGTTTTTAAATTACCTAAATGAGATGAAACATAAAACTTGTCACCTTACTGAGTTACACCGGAGTTGGTGCATTGGTTTTTCTTTCACGGTGGGAACGCCCAAAGAAAACAGGATAAAATCTGTCAGACATAGTTTAGGCTGTTTGGAGGTAAAACTTGTTGCGAGATGGCATACGGATTTTATGTGCTTCGGATGATTCAGGACAGCGAGTCAATTCATGATTCATTTCATGATTCAGGACAGCGATTCAATTCAATCTTGAGAACTGCGACACTGATGATGAGCGGTGCCTTTTTTCTTTTTTTATACTTTGACTCAATCCAGCTGAAGATCAGCTGAAGTAAGTGTAAATATTTCTTCTATTTATTATGAGCAGATTGGTTGATATGCGTGCACTGTAGTGCATACACAGGAACAATGACCGAGCAATTTTTATACAGTTAAAAGTATTTTCCTCAAAAATAGTTAATTTTGCTCTATTTTGAGTTTAGAGAGTAAAATTTGGAGTTGGAATAGGAACAAAATTACAGAGTAACTGTGTAACAGAGTAGGTTGTGGCTCTGAAGTTGAGTAGAACAGTACAAGAGTTAATTTCAGACACAATGAATAGAGTCAAATACCAAAATAAAGTCAAATACCAGATAAATGAAGCTGTTGTAAAAAGCAGTTTTAGAACTGTGTTGGAATGTGTGAAAAAACATGACCTTACCCATTGTGACTTGACCTGATGGGATAAAGAGTTGGCAGTGGAAGGGGGTTTTCACTCTTCTCATTGAATGGAATGGAAATTTTTACCCTTCTCATTGAATACTCCTCCCACTGCCAACCCTTTATCCCAAAACGATAAGACATACATTTTTTGATGGCCAGTTAACTGTCCAAATCAATGGAGCAGATTTAAGTTTTTGTGCTTGATACATTCCTAAGACTGAACAGAATCACCTCAAGTGACCAAAATGTTTCATCACAATGGGTAAGGTCATGTTTTTACACACATTCCAACACCGTTCTAAAACTGCTTTTTACAACATCTTCATTTATCGGTTATATTTTTTAAAAGTACAATCATGACATACATACTACATAGATAATATTGTAGCTGAACTTGTGCTGAATACAAAAAAGTCATATGACTTTGAAAATACTGCTTAGATTTGTTGAAATTGACAACAAAATCAGAGCGTGCCAAAATCAATAGAGTGCCAGAAAATATCCTCAGAACCCAGAGGGTTAATAAACAATGTTTTGTTTTGTTTTTTACCATGGGGGTGCCCCCCCCAGTCTTCCCACACAAGCTCACCCCTCCCTCTTTAGCACAGTTATTACATAATGTCTCTTTACATTGTTATGCAAATGTTGAGTGAGGGTCAGTTCGAGTGAAGCAGCAACTGACAAAAGCTGCTTTTACACAGGCACTTGCGCTGCAACAAGTTAGATGGGTGCAACTGCCTGTCTCAACATGATTTGTTCCAGAGCAATCTGACATTAGTGGGTGCAACTTCTCCACTTTGCAAGATGGTGCAAGTTGTTCCAGAACATCTTGTTCCAGGCGCAACTTGTTCCCACTTACCCTCTAAATACAATTGGTTGCAAGTAGGAGGGCTTACACGTCCATGGTAGCATTCATCCGGGTCATTTATCATCCAGACAAGACTGCTTTGCAACAAATTCAGTGGTCAGTTCTTCTTGAGCGCTTTCCTTGCCAAACTTGTCCACCGTTAAATCATGGAGTCAAGCGATTCCCAAACCACTTGCAGTTATACCAGGACTAAAGAAGTTGTTCTTACTCTCATCCAGTTGTGGGGAGATGCAGATCATTGTTTGCTTTTTTAAATTAAAATTCATCTAAATGAGCCAACTCAAAGAGTTGATTCGTTCCGTGAATGACACATTACTCGGAGTGAATCATTTTTTCAGAAGTGAAAGTTGGATTTACCGCCGAATCACCGAGTGTTTAAAAGAAACGAGCAGCGAGAAGACAATAAAGCAAGTTAAAAACAAGCTTCAGCTCACCGAGTTGCACATGCACACTTTTGTGTTTACCTGAACACTAGAATTCCAGAGATTTTCATCCCAAGGTAAAAGGGGTGCCCCTCCTCATTCTTCTCACACAAGTTCACCCCTCCCTCTTCAGCACAGTTATCACATACATCTCTTTATATTGTTATGCAAATGTTGAGTGAGGGTCAGTTTGAGCGAAGCAGCACCCGACAAAAGGTGCTGCTTCCGATTTGCCAGCAAGAGAGAGAGTGAGTCAGTGCGTTTACATGCACATCCAAATCGAGCTACTGTCGGTAATCGAGCTAAGGGTCCCAGCAGGGGTGCCAGAGAAATCCAATCCTACATGCACACAAGTTAATCGAGCTATTGTGTGAGGTACATTGTGCACCCGAGCCACAGGTGGCGCTACACGCCCCATCGTGTTGGTACACTTCCGGTTGTCGTCATGAAGAAGAGCTATTCAAGAGTATAAACAAAGTTATCAGCAGTGTTGCCAGATACTGCTGACGTTTTCCAGCCCAAAACATGTTCAAATCCGCCAAAATGCACTTAAAACCGCCCAATCTGGCAACACTGGTTATCAGTTCCGTGTTCACAAGTTCCGTGCTCAAGCTGTTAGGCTTGCTCTAACAGACTGTATGGCTACAAACTGTCCTGCGCAGACCACTGTTTTGTAAGACAACTTATTTTGCACAATTGTATATTTTTCTAAAGTCCATTTTTTGCTTACAATTTAACTTATGTCTTAATAAACACACAAAAAGTTCAATTGTTTTGTTTTTATTGACATTCTTCAGATGTTGGACATATATATATATATATATATATATACACACACACACAAATACAGTGACTTGTTTATGTACACAATTCACAGCTATGCAACAGCTGTACAGATGTATTTGGTGATACAGTAAGTGAGCTAAATTTTAACAGTGCAAACAATGCCACAAAAAGAAAAGATTCATGCTGTTTTCATGATTCGTTGTCATGCCGACCGAGGCTGTCGTGTTTCCCGCTTGTGGTCTCGTCACTCGTCACTTCCGGAAGGGACAGTGCTGAAGTAAGTAGCTCGAATACGTAGCTCGATAAGGTTTACATGCACTAAGTAGCTCGGCTACAATCGCATAATCTAGGTCGTGTAGATCGATTATGAGAAATCAAGTTCGGTTCGATTTCACCCAAGCTAAGGTGTTTCCATGCCATTTAGAACTTCGATTTCAGTCGAGCAACGGCAGAAATTCGATTTTCTCTATGTGCATGTAAACGCACTGATTGTGTAAACACAAAGGAAAGTGGGTGCAACTTGTCCCCACTGCCCATTTAAAAAGAACAAAAGAAAAACAACAACAACAACAACAACAACAACAAAAAGTGTACGTGTGTGCTTGACGTAATAATAAGAATAGGTAAAAAAAAAAAAACCCAAAAGGTTATTAAATTCAAGTGTAGACTGTGGTAATGTGGACTTCTTGCAATTGAGCTGCTCAGACCTTCAGGTGAATTTCTTAATGTTCCGAGTCTTTTTCCCCCCACAATCATTTTTTCACATGAGATTTACTTAAAGTTTAATGAAAATCATTTACAGAATTGTTAACATTCACAAACCATGAAACAGATAATAATAATAAAAAAGAAATCCACAAGAACCAATTAAAACAATGTTCTTTGTAGTTAATTAGCAAAATTCACGTTTGGATGTTTGGTGGGTGCCAATATTAACACCCAGTACCATTTAGTTCAGTTAATTCTCAACATTTGGCATCATTGAACAGATGACCGTTTATGTGGAATTATTTTTAGCTATGGTTAGAGAAAGCATGTTAACAAGTTAAAAAAAAAGCCTCTTAACCTGAAGAATGCTCCATGATGATAAATGGAGATTGAGATGTTTATCTCTCCCTCACTTGTGCCTGTCTCTCACACACACACTTACATGCTTCATTACAACTCAAGCAGGCTGACCTTTTGTCAGATCTTAACACAGTCATTGGTGTGTAAATCCATACTGAGTGTGTGTGTCGTCCTTTAATGCTGAGCATACACCGTGTGTCAGTTAGCTGAACCGTACTTAAGTGACCTGTCATAGCCATTAGCTGTCTGGGTTTGAACATGCAGCCATTATGACAACGCTTATTTTACTCTCAAAGCGTCTGGACGTCAGTGCAAACTCGCAGTTTCGTCAGTTTGTCTTTCTTTGTACTTGTCAGTACCGATATTGATAATGGAATGGATAAGTTATTTCACGCTCATCAATCAGAAGCATCACGGAACATTTACATAATATTGGCTGGCGTCGAGTGGGATATCGGATGTATTCCATCCAGCTAGTATGATATTGAACGAGTTGAAGACAAGTAGCTGAATGGAATATACTGTATCTGATAGACCACAAAAAAAGCCAGCCAATATTATATTATACATACACACTCTTCATATCAGCATTCTCAAAGGCCAACGCTACAGTAGCTTATCCACGAGTTAGCGCTGTCAGTGTGGCAGTGCAGTCACCTTCCACCTGGTGGAGCATTCATGAGTAGTGTTAGCGAAGGGCAACGCTAGCTTACCTGCGAGTTAGTGCTGTTAGCACAGCAGTCACTACGTTTACCTGCACATAGAGAGAATCGAATTTCTGCCGTTGCTCGACTGAAATCGAAGTTCAAAATGCCATGTATACACCTTAATTCGGCTGAAATTGAACCGAACTTGATTTCTCGGAATCGAGCTACACGACCTAGTTTATGCGATTTCTGCCGAGCTATTTTGCGCATGTATACCCTATCGAGCTAGTTGTCGAGCTACTTCCGGAAGTGACGAGTGACGAGACCACAAGCGGGAAACACAACAGCCTCGGTCGGCATGACAACGAATCATGACAACGGCATGAATCTTTTCTTTTTGTGGCATTGTTTGCACTGTTAAAATTTAGCTCACTTACTGTATCACCAAATACATCTGTACAGCTGTTGCATAGCTGTGAATTGTGTACATAAACAAGTCATTGTATTTGTGTGTGTGTGTGTATATGTCCAATATCTGAAGAATGTCAATAAAAACAAAACAACTGAACTTTTTGTGTGTTTATTAAGACACAAGTTAAATTGTAAGCAAAAAAATATTTTTTGTAAGCAAAAAATGGACTTTAGAAAAATATTATTGTGCAAAATAAGTTGTCTTACAAAACAGTGGTCTGCGCCGGACAGTTTGTAGCCATAGTCTACAGCTTGAACACGGAACCTAGTGTTGCCAGATTGGGTGTTTTAAGTGCATTTTAGCGGATTTGAACATGTTTTGGGCTGGAAAACGTCAGCAGTATCTGGCAACACTATAGCTCTTCTTCATGACGACAACCGGAAGTGTACCAACACGATGGGGCGTGTAGCGCCACGTGTGGCTCGGGTGCACAATGCACCTTGCACAATAGCCCGATTTCACTTGTGCATGTAGGATTGGATTTCTCTGGCACCCCTGCTGGGACCCTTTGCTCGATTACCAACAGCAGCTCGATTTGGACGTGCATGTAAACGTAGTGAGTGAAGTCACCTTCCAGCCGGTGTAGCGTTCATCAGTAGTATTAGTGAATGCTAATGAAGCAGTGCTATCGAGAACAAGTAGCACAGGCTAATGACTGAGAAACTAAGAGGCTGTCCACACGGCAACGGATTCAGGTGAATCTGATAAAATTTTTTATCGTTTCGGCCTGGCGTCCACACGGCACCGGCGTTTTGGGTGCCCCAAAACGAGAACGGGTTCCAGAGTAGAAAAATCTGGCAACGGCGCCGTTGCGAAGTCGTCTGGATGAGTAGAACGGATTTGTTTACGATGATGTCACAACCACATGACTAGAACAAGCAGCACTCTCGCTGTTTTGTATGAACCACTGCATTGCATTCACTTTTGTACAGCATTTCTTTTAAATAAACAAGTAACTGAACCATTTCTTGAATTTCTTTTTTTTTATTGGATAAGACTGCTTTTCAAAATGTTCACACACAAGATAAAAAGTTATATAAATTATATAAAAATGCTTTTAAAAATGTTCACACACAATAAGAAAATTAAGTTATATAAAACTATGCACACTAATAAAACTAATTTGTACACACAGAAGGCACGATTTCCTCGCGTAGTCGCAGCCATCATCATCTTGTTGTTGTGTGTTTGTTCCTGTGAGTGCTTAGAAGAAGGGGTTTATGCGCATGCGTCCTACTTCTATTGTTCTGGTGTCTCCGATGGGACTGTCTTACAGCGCACGTAGAGGTGTGGCATGTGTATTGCATCGTTTTCAGCAAGCGTTGCGTTGCCATATGTACCTGATATTTTACTGATCCGTTGCCCATGTGGACGCGATATTTTTTTTAATAAAATCTCGTTGCCGTTGTCGTGTGGATGTAGCCTAAGATTTCTCTCTCCAGACTTTTTTTCCACGCTGCACGCTTGCCACAGTATTTTTCACTCATACTTAAAGGACATGGGACATGGATTTTTTTCTGGGTATAATTATGTATAAAGGACATAAGAAATGCCATCTAAATCACTGCAGGGCGTCAAAAATGTGAAAATCATCACATTATTCAACTTTTTTATACATCAGCGTAAAACAAGGATTCGTTAATTAGCTAGGTGGTCACGTGACCCGTGACGTCACAAAAATTTTCCAAGGAGCCAGCGCTTGGGAATCTAATGTAAACAGGCTACCGAAATGGACACCATCGACAGTGATATTCCCGATGTTTCACAGAGATGTGAAGTTAGACCCTATCAATTCGAACCGATAGCTGGAAATTCACATGAACATGGATCTTGTCTTTACTCTGACGGGTCAGATGATTCTGAGAGTGAGAGTTCATTCAATCCCCATGAAACTGAAAGCGGTCGGCTCGATAACACTTCCTGGTAAGTTAAAAACAATTCTGCTCAAAGGCTAATGATCTGTTGAAAGAAGTATTATTTTTGTATCATACATTGAAAGTTCATCATAGATCTAGCTAAAGTCCGTTGCAAGCTAGTTTTTTTTTTGCTGATATTTTTCGAGATTGATTGAGATACAATGCTTCCAGAGTCCGAGATGAAAACATTCAAAATGGCGAAACGAGTCAGAATTATGATAATCAATAATTGATACACCCAAAATTATAATACTAATCCTTACCGCATGAGGCCCATGGTAAAACCACACTTCCAGGAGGGGCTGCCGTCTGCCTCCCAAGCCGGCCGAGAGCGCTCCTCGTCGGGCACGGCCAGGCGGGCGAATGCCCTGGTCCGTCCGCCCTGTCTAAAAAATAATGGTACAACTCCGAGTGAAGGTATCAATGCGCTGCCGAAGCGCGCAGAAGGTGTTAGTACGCCTGTCATTATAGTGCGGACTTTCCATAGCATAGAAAATCGCCACGTTTCAATTTGTGTAACTGAACTTTGTTTCATGTCACTGGTCATATAAACCTATGTAAACAGGAAAAACGCGGAAGAGTTTGGTCACATCTAACTACAGCCCCAAAAAATACCATTGGCCATGCTGAGCCTAGCTACATTGCTAACAGGACTAACAGCGCGTCTGACTGACTGGGAGGTCGCAATACACCATGATGTTCAATGTACGTTAAACACTCTAAAAACGAAACAATTTTCTTGTCATCCAAGACACAAAAACTATTTTGTCGCATTCGTCATCATCACGATTCACACTTCTCCATATTCATCTACCCGCTTGTGCTGTGCCTGAAAGTTTTTGTGACGTATGATCACGTGACAGCGGCTCTTCCGGTTGTAAAATATGCATATCGGAGCTCGAGCAGAAACGCCATATAATCATCACGAATATAACGATTTTGCTGAATTTAATAGATAATTTTGTATTTGTTGATGCAGTTATTTCATATTTTTAATGGAAAGAAACTGATATAGCGTGCATTTATGTTTCATGTCCCATGTCCTTTAAGTGTTCATTTCCCTATGTAATTTACATAGTTATTTTTAAAATCAACATCAACAACTCCACACAACGGAACGATCTGGCAGCCAAAATTCTCTCAAAATCTTCTGTTTTTATATGAAGCAGACCTGGCGGCCATGTTTGTTTACAAATTGTCACAATTGCTCGCTTGTGTGGAAGTTTTACGTCTCTGACGTATCCCTTTTCCATTTTTTTATATCTGTTGGTATGTTTTTCTCTTGTAAATATGCGTGAAGAATATATAATTAAGTTTTGGTTGCTTTTCGGGTGTTCAGTGCATCTTTCTCTTTCCTGGCGAGCAAAGAAATGGTTGTGCGTGTGCACAGCAGAAAAGTTTCTCATTGGATATTCGCGCACCGATGTGTAACGTCATGTTGTCTTGACAATGTGCAGTATCGTAACAATATTGCACGCTCATCCTCCATTCAGTAGAGTAAGGACATAACAATCCAACATAAGTCATCTCAGTAACCTTTCCCTCTTGCACAAGGGCATTGGCCTCTGCTTCCTGAACTCAAGCTAACAGACTCTGGACTGCCTGATCACCTTGGTTCTGGTGAGACTGAAGGGTCTGAATTAGAGTGTTCTGGTCCTGGACCTCCCGAGTTTTCTCCTCCAACTGGGATAAGTGACATACGAACAATATTGCACGCTATCGCACCAAATCAGTGAAACCCGCTAGAAGGGAATAGAATACATATGTTATTTACCAGCTGGGAGGTCCGTATCGTGAAATACCGTGACCGAGGTCTTGAAAGTACTGAGCGAGGCCCTCTGGGCCGAGGTCAGTATTCAAGGCCGAGGTCACGGTATTTCACCATACGGACCGACCTTAAGCTGGTAAATAATATATTTATTTTTTTCTTTACCAAATTCTAACAGAAAACGAGAGCGCCCGAAAGGGAAAACCGAGCCGAGCCGCCATTTTGAATCCTCATTCATGGCTGTAATGCAAATGGCTTCCTCCTCGGTATACAAGTGCACTTCCATGGCAGGAAAAAAACTACATTTTGCCGCCTATGTAGTCCCATATTTATACAAAATTGAGTCATTCAGGATTCAGCCATGTTTTTGCTCGGTGTTCGCAACAGTTAGCGGTTTTTAGCTTTCTCCTGAAATGTTTTCTTTTATTTCTTCTTCCTCAGGGTAGTAAAACTCGCTTTTGCTGTGAAGACTGTCGTTATCGCTATCCATGCTGTAAAATTAATGCTATTCTCCTGAGAAATGCTGGCAAAAATTTATAAGATTTTTGATAATCTTATAAATAAATATTATAAAAAAAGATAAATGTTGACAAAAAATGCTACTATGTTTGTTGTTGTTGTGAACGAGCGAGTCGCCAGAGGTCTGTAACCGGAGTCTGTAACTAGGGTCCGTATCGTAGGATACAGACCCGCTCGCCAGCCAATCAGAGCGCAGGATTTGATGGAAACCGGACCGCGAAAAAATAGATGTTTTTATTCCATGGAAAAAATGTCCTGTATGTATAATTTAGAATATTTACAATCTGTTTATGTTGCTTGCTGCACTTTGCTGCTATGAATTCCTTGTACTGAGCTTCGTGATTAAAATGTTCACACTTTAATAGAGAATGTGAAAACGCAGAGCAGCAGCAGATCAGCAAGCTCTTTTTCATTAGAAATGACCACAAGGTGCTGTGAATTGCTCCTGAAGTACAAGTGCTCAGTGCTCGCAGAAGTAAACTGCTCTAATGTGCGATAGTTTCTCTCGTACATGTTTGCTGTGTTCACACTTATACCGGTACAAAAGTGGTATAACTGTATCGATACAAAGTATACCGGTACAGTTTAGTGCATCTGTCCACACTAGCTTTGCGGTTTTCTTTCACGGTAGTTGAAATGCGCGTGCGCGAAATGTTTCCGTGGTTACCGAGTAACTTCCTTCCGAGAATATATGGCGGATGAAACAACACGTGTGTGCTTTTTGTCGTCAATGTACAGTGTGTATTTCTGGTAGTCATTTATTCAGTCGAATCGTATAAAATGCGCGAGGCAGTTGAGAAAGAAACAAACGAATCTCTGTTCTTCACTATTTTATTCAGCGAAGACATTGATTGAGGTGTGTGACTTTGCGCGTGCACATTATATTTGTATCGATACAGAGCCGCTTCATCTGTCCACACTACGCGAAGCGCTACAGTACCGATACGAAACCCATACATTTGTGGGTTTCGTACCGATACAGTTATACCGCTACAGTACCGGTATAGTTGCTAGTGTGGACAGGTGTTGCGGTACGAAAGTAGTTTCGTATCGGTACAAAATCCCTAGTGTGGACAGGGTAGTTGTTTCCCTGCTTCATACCTTTGTGTGTGCACAATTCGCAGCACCTTGTGCTTATTTGTTGATACTGATCTGTGTGCTCAGGTTATCTGTGCTCACCCTTTCTGTTAAAGATACTGTTTAAGCATCATAAGATGTTTTAAGATCTGTTTATTTGTATCGTTAGCTCGTCTGTCCGTAAAGCCGAGAGCATTTGATTTATCCATTGGAAGGTATTTTCTTACCTTCAGAGTTATTATATACAGTATATGACAAAGCATACAGTCTGACACGTTCCTCAGGCTTATTAAAAAAGTGCTGTTGGCAAGTATTCTTTTATATATGGGTCAGTCTCAGAAACTGGGTACTGTGGGGGTGCCCCACTAAATATACTCACAGTCAATAAACTATACGGTTTTGAATGGTGATGTTGGTTTTAATTTGAAATAAAATGATGAAAGAAATAATACAGATAAAACTAAATCTTTGATGTGAACGCTATTCAGAATTTGGCAAAAATTCTGCAAATTTGTGGAAAAATGGCGGCTTGATCTGGGACATGATAAATGCTCGACTACATCGCATTCCCTTAAAAAGGTTGTAGTCCACTGAAAAGTCTACAGTTATCACTGATTGTATTTTAAGTTGTAACTTTATTTACCTAAGGATCGGTGCGATCACAGAATAATCATATCCGTAATAAAACATCATGCAAAATATTTGATCACCGTTATAACTCCATTTTCCGCAAACCCAACACCAATACGATCGTGTGTTTTGATCTAAACGGAAAGCCTCAGGGTCGAGGTCACTACCTCACCAAAAGTAGTAACTTAAAATCACTACGCCGTATAAAAATTTAGTTATAAATCTGCGATTTTGTTTTTTAAAACGAAAGCTGAAAGTTCGGTATAGAATATGTTTCTTACAGAATATGTTACGATGGTAGCTGGTCTTGTATGAATTTCTGAGCTATAAAATGAGTCGTGGTCTATTTTTTACCGTAGCGTGTTATTTGTGTGCGGGGAAGGACACACATTAACAATTTGCATGTGTAGAATGGAATTTTCCACTCCGACAGTTAGAAGTTGATCGTGCTTCCATTTGCGGTCTTTCTGTTACGCGGGTGATCTGTTCGGACGTTATCGCTGAAAAGCTGAGTTTTGACAGGTTTATTTTGTTTTAGTTTTGCAGTATAAGGCAATAGAATGTTTCTTTTTCATCTTACTTTCATATTTCGTCGTGTTTGCGTATTTTTGGCCAATATTTTGCAACCATGGTCACTTTAGATCGAACTTTTGATAGAATCTACGGCCAGTCATTTTGCCCCGCCCCCGCCTCGCGCTCCGTCCGGTGCGGTAGTGATGTCCCGTTGCTCGCGCGCCGCAGCAGAGACCCGCGCGACCTTCAGCCGGTACAGTCGCTGTTCTTTTACCACCGCCGTTATTCTCATCTTTCCGGTGCGTTCTTGATTTTTCCATTGCGTCCTATTTCGCCATATCAAATACCCAAAATGTATCATATTATTCATATTTAAGTGAATAATCAATTCCGTCATCATAACTTGGCATTTTTAACCCAAGCAATCAAAAAGAGGAAATTTATTCAATATTTTCAGTCATCTGTGAAGGAGGGGCTTTAATTCTTCACGATGTAGTTATTTTATATGTCAATCAATTTTACAAAAACATTTGAATTGTAATAAAAAAAAAATTTTCCACAGCGGAGGCCAGATAAAGCAAGATGCTATCTTTATTCTTATTAAACATGACAAAAGAAACATTGAGTGTTCGGTAAATGCAAAAAAAAAAAAAGTAAAATTAGAAAATTTATTTTTTGACCATAATGTCCCAAATGAGAGACCAGTTTCTGAGACGGACCCATTTTATTTATGAGCGTTATTGACAGTCAATTTCTGAAGCTCATGCAGATCCCGTCGGGGTGGGGGAGGAATCACCATTGCCTGTTAGATCAGACGAGCTGAAACAGAAGTGCCTTTTTGGTTATAAAATTTGAAGTGTTTGTCTGAGTAGCCCATTCCAATGCGCACACGTCTCCAGCACTTTCCCAGACAAAGAGCAAGAGACTCAGACGTTTTTAAAAACGATGCCCGCATTATTAAATTCACTGCATTGATTCCTTGCGAGATCTCGATCTCAAACTCGGCGTAAGTGGTCAAGACCTTTTTAAAGTGTCTGAGTTTCAGCCATACGTTACAGAGTCCTTTTAGTTGGTTTCCTCTGAAACATCTTCCAAGCCATATTGATCCGGCACCTCCAATAATAGACCTGGAAATCCTTGGGGTTGGACACAGCCCTCCATTTTACTTACAGCCATAAAATCTGGGAGTACAGTTCAGACTTCTTTTTTCTTTTTAAGAAAGTCAATGAAATGGAGCATTTATTTGTTGATTTCTATTGTGTGACCAGAAGGGAGAAGCTGGAGGTTATTTGCTTGTCTAGAGGTCAGCCAGTGCAGCTCTGAGAGCATGACAGAGAAGTTTGGAGTGGTCATAGAGTTCATACTTCATGGCTGGAGAAAAGGAGGAAAAGAAGGAATATTAAAAGGATTTTTCATGTCTCTGGTGTATATTACATGTTTCTCTGTAATGAGAAAAGAATAGATGTAATTAAAAAAAAAACAACAACTTAAAACCTACTTGTACTTGAAGTCTAAGGGCATTTGTTGAAAAGGTTTAACATATGATTATATAATGGAAATTAAGGCTACATCCACACGACAACGGCAACGAGATGTTATTTAAAAATATATCGCGTCCAACCGGGCAACGATCAGTAAAATATCAGGTCCATATGGCAACGCAACGCTGGCTGAAAACGATGCAATACACATGCCACACCTCTAGGGGCGCTGTAAGACGATCCCTTCGGAGACACCAGAACAATAGAAGAAGTAAGGACGCATGCGCATAAACTATTATGCGCGAGACTTCATATTAGCCACAAAGTCAGGAAAATCTGTTCGTAAAATTACATTATAATGACCAAATACAATGAAAAGTATTTTTCCAGTCTCACCTGTGAAAGGTAATCCCATGTGATCTCGTTTGGACGGCAAACCTGTTGGTACAGTTAAACGCAGCTAATCTTTATTCTCCGCTTTGACCTATCCAATATGGCGGCGAGGATGACATATGATTCTACGCGGAAGGCGGCGTCTTTAATGGTCCGGAATAAATTGAATGCTACACGTTGATGGATTAATTTGCTCTTCTAAGCCCTTTTTGAGGAATGTATTGCAGGACTTAAACCAACATCTGAAGAGGTGAGATCGCTCCTTTTTTTCCCTATTTTTGCTGGCGGGATTGACTCTGCCCTAAGGGCAGAGTCTCTCTCTCTCTCTCTCTCTCTCTCTCTCTCTCTCTCTCTTTGCACCATTACACAATAAATATTCACAGTGAAAATATTTTGTAAGCGCGTTTCATGAACCAAGTTATAGGATTTGTTGACAACTCGCATCGAGTTCGTTACACTTCTACCCGGCGTGAAGCACTCACAGTCATGTGGTTGTGATGTCATTGTAAACAAATCCGTTCTACTCATCCAGACGACTTCACAACGGCAACGTTGCCAGATCTTTCCACTCTGGAACCCGTTCTCAAAAAGATTGCGTTTTGGGCACCCAAAACGCCGGTGCCGTGTGGACGCCAGGCCTAAACGATAAGCAATTGTATCGGAGTCACCTGAATCCGTTGCCGTGTGGACAGGGCCTAATGGTGATGATAGACGGGGCAACTTTTTGGGCAATGTTGACGAGCAATGTTGCTGGGCAATTGCGTTTTGACTCTTTTCTATTGAGATTGGGCAACATTGTTTCTTTCTGAATGGTTTTGATAATCTCTGGCAACTTTTTGAGATAAGCCAATCAGAACGCGAGTATCGAGTCATGTGACCTCCGGTGAGGTTCAGATCAGAAATTTCAAACAAATATGGCGGCTGCTCAGTGTCAGTGGAGTGAAGAGATGGAGAGACTCCTCATCTGTTTTTACGCCGGTAAGTTGTTATTTTAATATTCTATATGGAGGAATTTACCTCACCAAAGCTCTAAAAAACAACAGACAGCTTGATTAAATGGTCACAGCAAAAATTAAGACATCGATTTTTTTTAGCTAACTGTAAACTGCCGTTGCTAACTGTTGTTGCCCATTGTTAGTTGCCCTGAAAAGTTGCCCTGTGTCTCACCTAGTTGCCCGTTACCAGCAACATTGCTCAGCAACATTGCCCAAAAAGTTGCCCCGTGTATCATCACCATAAGAATGACAGCTGTTATCGTCTAACAATAAGTGTAGTTAAAAAGACCATGAAAATAAAGAAAGAATTATAATAATGAAGTCATGTTAAGAAAAAATAGAAAAGAAAATATTTAAGTTATTCCATGAAATCGATTCGGACGTGAGCTGATAGCCGACGAGGCACGTAGCACCGAGTTGGTTATAAGCCATATACGACGAGATTGAGTGGAATAACTTATTCTATCCACATTCAGTGGATTTTGAGAAACCGAGCTTTTTTGCAAATTCGATAAATAAAAACTTGATACAAAACGTGGGGCCGCACGGTGGTGTAGTGGTTAGCGCTGTCGCCTCACAGCAAGAAGGTCCAGGTTCGAGCCCCGTGGCCGGCGAGGGCCTTTCTGTGCGGAGTTTGCATGTTCTCCCCGTGTCCGCGTGGGTTTCCTCCGGGTGCTCCGGTTTCCCCCACAGTCCAAAGACATGCAGGTTAGGTTAACTGGTGACTCTAAATTGACCGTAGGTGTGAATGTGAGTGTGCATGGTTGTCTGTGTCTATGTGTCAGCCCTGTGATGACCTGGCGACTTGTCCAGGGTGTACCCCGCCTTTCGCCCGTAGTCAGCTGGGATAGGCTCCAGCTTGCCTGCGACCCTGTAGAACAGGATAAAGCGGCTACAGATAATGAGATGAGATGAGATACAAAACGTCTGGCAAAATCATTTCTGCTTAGAATGTAAACAAACTGTGCCGGTATTATTATTATTTATAATAATTCTTGCAAAATTAAGAGATACGTTCTTACCATCAAATACTTTCATTCCGTATTTTACTGTTTATACTCCAATGGCCAAAAGGCCCGACGGGGGATTGTGTCGTAGCGATTTCCGTCTGTCTGTCCGTCCGTCTTGAAAAGGGTGCTCACCTTCTGAAATCAACTCCTCTCACAATTTGTGAAGGAATTTTACAAAACTTGGCAGGATTCTTTGTTATATGTTGGTAATACGCATATTGCAATTTCGGTCACATTTTACCAGAGTTACAGCCCTTGATTAACAAAATTATACTTTGACAATTTCACGAGGGTGTACGTTCTTCTGAAATCAACTCCTCTCACAATTTGTGGAGGAATTTCACCAAACTTGGCAAAAGGCTTTGTTATATGACAGTTATACGCATATTGAAATTTCGTTTAATTTGGGCAAATTTTACCAGAGTTATGCCCTTGATTATTAACAAACTTGCACTTTAGCCTCGGTCACAACCGGCCGTACGTGCTTCTACGGCCGGTCTACGTGCAAAAAACGCAAGAAACGCACGGAGGGCGCGCGTGAAACATGCTGATTTTCGAGCCGCAGACCGGCCGCAGAGGTTCTTTGTCATGTCAAACAAACTCTGCGGGCGCTTATGTTTTTTTCAGGTTGCAAGACAAACTTACGGCCAACGTGCGTCTTTCTCCACGAACAAAAAAAACGCAGCGATTTGGGAAATGCCAAAAATCGCACGGCCAAAAAATCATACGTCCTGTTGTGACCTAGGCTTTTGGCAATTTCATCAAGGTGTGCTTGCTTTCTGAAATCAACTTCCCTCACGATTTTTATCCCCCGCTGGCCAAAAGGCCCGAAGGGGGATTAGCCTATGTCGTGGTGATGTCCGTCCATCCATCCGTCTGTCTGTCTGTCTGTCTGTCCTGGGAAGGGTACTCGCCTTCTGAAATCAGCTCCTCTCACAATTTTTGGAGGAATTTCACAAAACTTGGCAGGATTCTTTGTTGTATGTCAGTAATACGCATATTGCAATTTCGTTCAATTCAGTCGCATTTTACCAGAGTTGTGGCATAGTTGCCGGCAGGGGATATTGTGTTCTCAGAGCACTCTTGTTTTTGTCTTTCGAGTCGAGTTTTTATTTCATCCATCCTCGGTTGGTTCAGCAACACGCTCCACCACTTTGTTTTTCTCTACTCACGGTATATGAGCTGATACCCTAGTAGTAGAGGAGCCAGTCAGAGTGCACGATTGCTCATATGCAGTGAATGTGGATAGAATAGTATTACATATACAGTGGTTCGAGATTAGGTTTAAAAATGGTTTGTTTTGTTGATTCCTAAACTGTTTTTCTTACTTTTTTAAATTAGTTTTTTTATATTCTTTGTGCCATTTTAGATTTATTTATTTTTTACATTTTTACTTTTGAATTTTTTTTTTCCTAACAGTCTCTTGATTTATTCAGGAGTGTGTTCATTTATTTAGACTTCTCCGGATTGCACTCGACAGTATCTGAGAGGACGACTGTGAGACAAAGTGTGAGAGAAGAGTGTGTGTTTCTCTTAAAGAAATTCTGTCGTTACATAATCTGCTGCAGTGGATGAGCCACCATCAAAGCACAGCACTCGCTCCCTTTGAACTGATGAGTTTGGGGGGGAAAAAAAGGAAAGAAAATGTATTTGCATGGATGGATGTGATATGATTTCTTTGCTTTGGTGGATATGGCTGTGGTGGTGGGTTGGTTTTTTGTTGTTGTGGTTGTTTTTTTTTCCTTTTTAGCCTAGTGAGGGACATCATGGTTTTTGTGCATGGATTTATCCATCTACCTCAAGAGCAGAGCATCAGAGATCTGAGAAAGGAAAGACTGCTGATTTTCACACACACACACACACACACACACACACACACACACACACACACACACACACACACACACACACACACGCACGCACACACACACACAAGATAGAGGGAAGAATTTCAGCTTCATCTGATGGTGTTTGTTCACTGAACCATATAAAAACCAGAGACCAAAAAAAACAGGAAATGTTTTAGGTAATCAAAGTATTTCCATTATCCTTTTTTTTATTTTCTTTGGAATTTCAGTTGAAAACATGATAATGCCCAGAATTTGCCTTAAACATGACATGCGCATATGTGGCAGATCACAGAATCCAGGGACACATGTCGGCCCCGGGGGCATTTTGAGTTATTGACAGATTCAGAAAGTACAGTTTCTAAGCTTTCCAATGATGCCTTCCATGTGGAGATCTGACAATATTTGAAGAATGTGTGGCCTTTTGAAAGTGTATACTTCTTAAAACAGAAAAGGGAGAAAATCGCCCTCAAAGTTTTCCATCTCAGCTACTCTGGGTGTAGGGCGGGCACATAGTGGTGCTCATTTGCATGACATTAAGGAAAGCCCAACCCCCTACTAGCTAGCACAATACTACTTTCATGTAAACAAAGATCACCACGTCAATTTTCCTTCCATGCAAAGTATGCCCAACACAATTATGAAGTACAAAAATAAGTCCTAAAGTATACTTTAACGCTTTGTGGTTGAAAAATTACTCACACCATAAGAAAGAAAGATAGCACGATGATGACACAACTAACAGAACACTAGTTTCATGTAAAGCCTCGGTCACAACCGGCCGTACAGTACGCGCTCCTACGGCCGGTCTACATGCAAAAAACCGCAAGAAACGCACGGGGAGCGCGCATGAAACGCACGAGAGCGCGCGTGTGATGTGCTGATTTTCGAGCCGCAGACCGGCCGCAGAGGTTCTTTGTCATGTCAAACAAACTCTATGGGCGCTTACGTTTTTTTCAGGTTGCAAGACAAACTTGCGGCCAACGCGCGTCTTTCTCCATGAACAAAAAAAAAAACGCAGCGATTTGGGAAACGCCAAAAATCACATGGCCAAAAAATCGTACGTCCGGTTGTGACCTAGGCTTAACCAAACCACAACACTCTCCGTTACATGGAAAAATAACCACACAGCCTTAGATTAATAAACTTACCCCATCAGAAAGAGAAATGGCGCCTTGCACACACCAATGCCTCCGATGGAATGTAATCCTAGAACGGTCCGTGTATCATCCGATCATTCAAGTATTCCATTCAATCTGGAAAACGAGGTTGTGTTTTTTTTTTGCTAGAAATGGTTATCTCCAATGTAAATACCGTGCGTCTGTTTGCTTCGCGGGGCTCCTCTGCACTCTGTTTAGTAACTCATTCCATAGTGAAATCACACGCCTGTATGCAGTTAAGTAGCCATGCGCTCAGCTCGGATCATACAGCTGATTCGCGAAAAGAAAAACAAAAGACTTAAATCATCATGTGAATGGCCCATATGGTAATTTACCCACACCCCCCAGCAGGCTACAGTCCTGACAAAAACGAGACAATTTGCAACAAAAAAATGTACGCTTTTCCAACAAAACAATCTATTATCTGAAATACTGATTGCATTCTTCAAGATCTCAACTTGCACATGATGGGAAAAAAAAATCACAAATTTCTAAAAAAAATGCTTCTTTTGCGATTATCTCATATGGATCCGGTGAGGGGTCACATATGTAAACAAAATAAATGCTTTTACGGGGCACAGGTCATGTTATTGGTTCAGGTCGTTACACAGTAAGACATACATCTTACTGTGTAATGACCTGAACCAATAACATGACCTGTGCCCCATAAAAGCATTTATTTTGTTTACAAAATAAATAGTTTGGAAGGAAATGAGAGAGGGAAGAAAGAAGGCAGGAAAGGAAGAGGACAGGAAGGACAGAACAAAGGAAAGGAGGACATGGAGGGAGAAAAGAAGAAAGGACCAAGCAGGCTTGTAGTACTCGAGTCCGACTCGAGCCCTAATTTTAAGGACTCGTGGCTTGACTTGGACTTGAGCACTGATGACTCGGACTCGTAAATTGGAGACGAGGACTCGGATTTTTTTCTTTATTTTTTGTAACATGCCATAATAAGTTGGCATAAGATATTTATATCTACATTAATTTTTGTACTAATTTCGTGCAAGAATGTCACACCTGTCACATCAGATAGACTCTTGGGTGCGCTCCGGACAGTGCGTGCACCAAGCGGACTCTCGCGTGCGCACTGTAAACGACTTGCACCTGCATAGGATTAAGGCGCAATCAGCACGCTGATATAATAACTGTTTTACGATTTTGCCTGCCATTCTGGATTGTTTACCGTCTTCATTTGTATTAACAAACACACCTTCTGCACTTCCATCCGTCTCCCAACCATCTCTGACAGAATACTTCACACTCCCTGACAAAGAGAAGCACATTCACCTGTTCATACGTCATGTTCAGAACAAGCTAATGTTAATGGTGCTGAAACAGCCACCGTCAAATGGTGCGGTTGGAGTGTTGGACTCGGATCAATAGTGGACTCAACTCGGACTCAACTCAAATTTTTTTTTAATGACTTGGACTTGAGGGGCGGCACGGTGGTGTAGTGGTTAGCGCTGTCGCCTCACAGCAAGAAGGTCCGGGTTCGAGCAGCATGGCCAGCGAGGGCCTTTCTGTGCGGAGTTTGCATGTTCTCCCCGTGTCCGCGTGGGTTTCCTCCGGGTGCTCCAGTTTCCCCCACAGTCCAAAGACATGCAGGTTAGGTTAACTGGTGACTCTAAATTGACCGTAGGTGTGAATGTGAGTGTGAATGGTTGTCTGTGTCTATGCCCATGTTTACATTAGACCGTATCAGCGGATCATCAGATTAACGTTTTTAAAACGATTTGCGTGCACACAGCAATACCAATACACGGATACGCTCGGCTCCGCAGGCATCCTGCGCTCCAAATCACTCCGCCCTGAACAGCGAGTGCCCTCTGGAGGGTGCGCACTCCGGCCCTGCGCAGCTCACAGAGCGCGCGAGTGAAGTGAACAAGCTGTGATTCGGGACTGAGCCGCTGTGTGTGTGATCCCAGCACATATCACTTACCACTTGCAAGTGGAAGGATGGCAAGCCTAAAGACAATCATAACTACACAATGGGCAGTATTTGCATCAGTATTTGCAGTATTTTCATACTTTTATACTCTTTAATGAAAGGTGATACAAGGCGGAAGTCCGCGCCGTTTTTCAGCAGTCGCGTCACATGACCAACGCCAGCGAATCAGGAAAGTGGATGTCACAGTGACGTTGTCCAATGAGACGCCAGCTAGAGCTCAGCACAGCGTATCCGCGTATTCTGAATGTTTACACAGCACCGGAGCTGACACGATCTGGATTGAATACGTGGACGCTGGCGGATTCCCGTTTCCCGGCGTTTCCAGGCGGTTTAATGTAAACGGACAGTGCATCCGCGAAGAAAACGAGACAGATACGGTCTAATGTAAACGTAGCCTATGTGTCAGCCCTGTGATGACCTGGCGACTTGTCCAGGGTGTACCCCGCCTTTCGCCCGTAGTCAGCTGGGATAGGCTCCAGCTTGCCTGCGACCCTGTAGAACTTGACTCGGACTTGAGGTTTAGTGATTCAACTACAACACTGGGATCAAGGAAAGAAATGAAGTAGGAAGGAAAAGCAAGGAAGGGAAGGAAGGATGGGGGAAGTGGGGAAAAAAGAAGGAAGGAAAGAAGAAGGAGATAAGGAAAGAAAGAAAGAAAAAGAGTGAGGAAAGAAAGAAGGAAGGAAAGGGGCAGGAAAGACAGAACAAATGAAATGAAGGGATGGAGAGTGAAAAGAAGAAAGGAAATGATGGGGAAAAAAAAAAGTCAGGAAAGGACCAAAGAAATAAATTAAGTTAGAAGGAAGGGAGGAAAAGAAGATAGATAAAGGAAGGGAGGGAGGAAGGAAAGCAGGAAAGGAAGGGGCAGGAAAAACAGAACAAAGGAAATGAGAGGATGGAGGGAGAGAAAAAAAAGGAAATTATGGAAAAAAGGAGGCAGGAAGGACCAAAGGAACAAAAGGAAGGGAGAGAAGAAATAAAGAGATAAGGAAGGAATCAAGTAAGCAAGGAAGGACAGGAGCGAAGAAGGAAAGAAAGTAAAGGAGCAAGGAAGGAAGGCGAGGTGTGAAGGAAGGAAAGAAAGAAGGCAGGAAAGGAATGGGGCAGGAAAGACAGAACAAAGGAAATTATGGGGGTAAAAAAAGGGAAGCAGGAAGGACCAAGGGGAAAAAATAAAGTAGGAAGGGAGAGAAGAAGGAATCAAGTAAGCAAGGAAGGACAGGAAAGAAAGGAAGGAAGGAAAATGGTGAAGAAGAAAGGAAGGAATAAAGAGAAGGAAGGAAGCAAGAAAATGTTAAAATAAATATCCCAGCATGCTCCCACACTTGTGTTGCGCCTCAACTCATCACACATTACGCCGTCAGTAATAAAATCTCTCTCCTCTGATAAAATAGGATATAAATGAACACCGCACGAGCCGGTTTCTAACAGGGTTCCTTTCCTGCACCCCAGATCACACAGCCACACCCGGAAGTTGCAGTTTTATAATCACTGCTGTAGCTGTCTTGCATCTTCGCTTTGTTTTCTTCTTCCTTATAATCGCGTCCCAGTGAAGACACACTGTAGGTGATGTAAACCACAGCAACTTGAATTGAAAAGTCTGAAACATCCATCATTGCGATGATTTAAAAAGTAAATGTGGATTTTTTTTAAATGCCCCATTATCATTCTTCTGTTCAGCACTTTTCAAAACAAAGTTACACCCATGTAAAGCACGGTGAAGTTCTTTCCATCACCGCTTGTTCGGAAGCTGGAATCAAAGATCATCCAGCACCTCAGGAGCACAGGGATGAATCATTTAAAGGTCCCATGGCATGGTGGTTTGTTGATGCTTTAAACGGGCTCGTGGAGGCTTCCGGATGTTATATCCGCAGCCTTTCTCGAAATGAACCCTCGGCACGTAAATATAGCCTCCTGGGAGAAAGCCCCATTTCAGCGCTTTTCCCAGTGCGTCGTTTTGCTAATGAGAAGCAGGAGGCGGGGAAGGGTAGAGGGTGGGGGCGGGCCATGGGGGGAGGGGGAGGGGCTTGACCAAGCTGCGCACACACATACTCGCTGCTATCAGCGCCTGTAGCCACGCTGCTAAGACAAAACTCCGTTCTCCCTCGGACTCCTTTCGTAAACTCAACGTGACACAGAGAACAGAGAGTGAGAGTGTTCGGAGTGGTAGTTTACGAACGTATAATACCCTAGGCTTGAACACGCACTCCATAACCAAAGAGGATAGAAGCAGCAACTACAGCAACATAGCGCTTATCCAACAGAAGACATGCATTGCGGAGCAATAGTCAAACATAAGCTCATAAGTTACAGTCAATTTCCAGACTAAACTCAGTTTAACAGAGCATGCTGCATGCTCTTTAGTTTTGTAGCGCAGATTACCTGGCTAACTGCAGGAAGCGGTTAGCTGCACAGCTAATGTAGCCATTGCTAGGCTAACGCACCGATTTTAAAACACGGCAAAACGACTTAACAGTTATACACTTACTTGTTCGGTGTTTGTTGCTGATGCGGCAGGGATGCTTGGTACGGACCCAGGCTTCAGTGACAGTTGATGTGCAAAACCTGCCCTGTACTGTCCCAAGTTGTGGAAACATTCCTCAGGAAAATGCTTCTGACAAGCATACACCGTCTTAGGTAGACTCGACGGCGTATTATTGAAGTAAATAAAATTAAGCCACTGCGTCTTCAGGGGCTCTCCCGTCGGCAGTAAAAACAGACTCTTTTCTGTGTTGTCACATCCATGTACAGCGCAATTTCCATGTTTCGCTCGCTTAGGTGATGCCATGTTGTTGTGTCCTCTATGGTCTCCTCACTACAACTGGGCGGGGCAATCCATACAGTGGGTGGGAATCCAGAGGGGGGGGTGTGGGGATCATCTCCCTTGCTGACGTAGTAAAAGGAAGAGCTTATCAACGCGCCGTTTTGACGCGCCATTCTCAAATGTTGGGCATAGTTTGGTTTACACATTATGAAATTTCTAGCCACTGGGGTGACTTAAGAAGGTCAGAGGAACTCATTTTAACGTTAAAAAACCTCAGAAAGTGAAAATTTCATGCCATGGGACCTTTAAAAAAAAGAAAAAAAATTGATATGGCGAAATTTTCTGCAAGGTGATATGTTTTAAAGATAACTTTCAAATGTAGCTATAAGTGGATATAAACTATGATGTGCCATTCCAGGCTTTCGTCTAAACGGGGGAACAGGGGCGCTGCGCCCTCTTACTCTCGGCGTGCGCCCCCTTACCGACTCCGTGAAAACATCCCAGCAACACTACGTGACAATGTGTCTGATCATCAAATACATTATAATTACTCCAAAAATATTCCAATCATAGTAGATACACCGCCAGACGGTGCAAAAACAATCTGAATTGGCGTTTTCCAGACTGAGGCGCCATGTTGTTTAGTTGTTTACTTGTTGCGGCTGCTCTCGCGAGATTTGACATGGGTTACATACAAGGTCAGCTGACTTGTAGAGTGAGATTTCTCAAGACTGAATGACCTTTCACCCACCGGCACGGGAGCTTTTGACAGAAGTAGTTCGCGAGTTGTTTTTGTTGACACTTGGGCATTTAAAGATGTCATCCCGCGTCACGAAGCGGAAGAAAGCCAAAGACTGTCCGGGGCAGAAGAAGATTAGGCCAAATAATAAAAAAAAAGTGTGTTTCCGGTAACCCGACCGATCGAGAATTTCCGCGTCGAAATTGCCGACCGTAAAGTTTTTATTACAAATTTCCCTCGATATTTTAGTGTAAGCGGCGTTAGTTTGTCATAATTTTTTGTTTCAACGCATTCAAGTTGTGAAAGAAACGATAAAAAGTAAAATGTTTGGCCACTTCTATCAGCCCTCCTCCATAAACTGAGCCGAGCCGCCATTCTGAATCCTCATTCAAGGCTGTAATGCAAATTGCTTCCTTTTCAGTATACAAGTGCACTTCCATGGCAGGGAAAAACACTACATTTTGCCGCCTATGTAGTCCCCTATTTATACAAATAGGAGTCATTCAGGATTCAGCCATGTTTTTGCTCTGTGTTTTTGCTCGACCCAAGTTCTACAGTAGGCTCGGCTAGGCCGTCTGCTTTTAATGGAAGTAGCCTAGCCTAGGACGTTATTTTCACGTTATTTCTTGATAAGGTGTGTGGCAGCGGGGGCGTGGTCAAGCATCGGTCTGTGACAGGAGGGTGGAGCCGGGGAAGGTGAGTGGCAGATTCGCTACACCTGACGGTAATTAACCTGTGTTTTGTGTGTGTTTTCCCAGTAAACCGCTCCCTATTTTAAGAGGCTGAGAGAGAGCAGAGGGAGCGCGACCCGGGAGTGGAGGCTGAGAGTGTGTCTGTGTGCTGCGAGTTCTTTTTAGACTGAAAAGTTTATGAATAAAATACGCTGTTACTACCTCCAAACGTTGTCCTGCCGTCCTCTGTGCTCCACCCACGCATTGTCCGCGCTACAGTGGTGCCGAAACCCAGGAAAAGGTGGAGCACCAGTGCTACAGCTCCATGGAATCCTCCCCGTTCGCGGACTTGGTCCACGCCCTCGCCACGGCTCAGCAGAGCCAGCACCAGGCACTCGTCACGCTCCGAACGGAGCAGGAGCGCCGCTTCGAAGCCCTGGTGCTGGCTCAACAGGAAGATCGAGAGGCGTTCCGGCGGCTCCTCGCGTCGGCGGGGTCCACCAGCGCCCCGGCCGCGGGCCCGTCTCCCCTCACTGTGACCAAGATGGGCCCGCAGGATGACCCCGAGGCTTTCATCACCTTGTTCGAGCAGGTCGCCGAAGCCTCGGGGTGGCCGATGGAGCAGCGCGCGGCGCGCCTCCTCCCCCTCCTGACTGGAGAGGCGCAGCTGGCCGCATTACAGCTCCCCGCCGACCGCCGGCTGGCCTACGCTGACCTTCGCCGGGCCGTCCTCCAGCGCGTGGGGCGCACGCCGGAGCAGCAGCGCCAGCGCTTCCGCGCGCTGCGGATGGAGGAAGCCGGCAGCCCGTTCGCGTTTGGCCAGCAGCTCCGGGACGCCTGCTGGCGGTGGCTGAGGGCCGAAGATTGCGACGCCGAGGGAATCATCGACCAGGTGGCGCTGGAACAGTTCGTTGCCCGCTTACCAGCCGGAACCGCGGAGTGGGTCCAGTGCCACCGCCCGGCGTCGCTGGATCAGGCCGTAGGACTGGCGGAGGATCATCTGGCGGCTGTACCGGCGGCAGGACAACGGATGACATCGTCTTCTGTCTCCTCTTCTCTCTCTCTGTCTTCCCCCCCTCCTCCCGTGTCCCGTCCTCGCCCCATTCCCCCACCACGGAGGCGGGGGCCGGCCCCACCCCAGCCGGCCCGCCGCACCCGTGGTGCCCTCCCGTTTCTCCCTTCTGTGTCTGTCTCTCCCCCCCCTCAGGTGAGTGAGCCCCAGAACACAGTTGCAGAGGGGAGGCCCGGGCCGGTTTGCTGGCGCTGCGGGGAACCGGGCCACCTGCAGCAACAATGTGCAGCGATGGAGGTGGGGGCGGTGGTGCGGATCCCCGACGCGCCAGAGGCTGCCCTCGATCGGGCCGGAGCGTATCGCATACCGGTAAGTGTACAAGGGGCTACATATCAGGCGTTGGTGGATTCAGGCTGCAATCAGACCTCGATCCGCCAAAGCCTGGTGCAAGACGAGGCATTGGGGGGAGCACAAGGGGTGAAGGTGTTGTGTGTGCACGGGGATATTCACAGCTACCCGTTGGTGTCAGTCCACATATATTTTAGAGGGGAAAAATCTATAGTGAAGGCGGCGGTTAATCCTCGCCTTACCCACTCTTTGATCTTGGGGACCGATTGGCCGGGATTTCGGGGTTTAATGGCACGCCTAGTAAAGAGTGGGTCCTGCCGGTTGATGGGGGAGGGTCCCGGTGTCGCTTTGGCTGGAGCGGCGGTCGCAGAGCCGTCTACGTCACCTCCGCGACAGGGGGAGGAGCCGCCGGCCCCTCCTCTTTCTATTGGGGAATCCCTCGTGGATTTCCCACTGGAACAATCGCGAGACGAGACTCTGCGACACGCGTTTGACCAAGTGAGAGTAATCGATGGTCAAACGCTCCAGCCGAACGCCACCCCGTCCTTCCCCTATTTTTCCATTTTGAAGGATAGATTATATCGAGTGACGCAGGACACTCAGACGAAAGAGCGAGTCACCCAGTTATTAATTCCAAAGAGCCGCCGGGAATTGGTATTCCAGGCGGCCCACTTTAATCCCATGGCTGGACACCTCGGGCAGGATAAGACACTCGCCCGGATAATGGCCCGATTCTATTGGCCGGGGATTCGCGGCGACGTCCGTAAGTGGTGTACGGCGTGCCGCGAATGCCAGTTAGTAAATCCAGCGGCCATTCCAAAAGCGCCCTTGCGCCCCCTACCATTAATCGAGACCCCGTTCGAAAGAATTGGGATGGATCTCGTTGGGCCATTAGATCGGTCAACACGAGGGTACCGCTTTATATTAGTCCTGGTGGACTATGCAACGCGATACCCGGAAGCGGTGCCTCTTCGCAGTATCTCAGCACGCAGTATTGCAGAGGCCCTCTTCCACGTCATCTCCCGGGTTGGAATCCCGAAAGAGATTCTGACTGACCAAGGCACCTGCAACACCTGAGGGCCGTCCTTAGGTCGCTGAGGCGGGCGGGACTCACTGCCAACCCGAAGAAGTGTGCGATTGGGCGGGTGGAAGTACGGTATCTGGGCTTCCACTTGGGCAACGGGCAGGTGCGTCCCCAAATTAATAAGACTGCAGCGATTGCGGCCTGCCCGAGGCCCAAGACCAAAAAGGGGGTGAGACAGTTCCTGGGGCTGGCTGGCTACTATCGTAGGTTTATACCTAATTATTCGGACGTCACCAGCCCGCTGACTGACCTCACTAAAAAGGGGGCACCAGATCCGGTCCAGTGGACGGAGCAGTGCCAGCGGGCTTTCTCTGAGGTAAAGGCTGCACTGTGTGGGGGGCCACTCTTACACTCCCCTGACTTCTCTCTCCCTTTTTTGTTGCAGACGGATGCGTCGGACAGAGGGCTGGGGGCCGTTTTGTCCCAGCAGGTGGAGGGGGAGGACCGCCCAGTCCTATACATCAGCCGCAAGCTGTCAGTGCGTGAGGGGCGCTACAGCACCATTGAGAAGGAGTGCCTGGCGATCAAGTGGGCGGTCCTCGCCCTCCGTTACTACCTGCTGGGGCGCTCTTTCACCCTCTGTTCGGACCACGCGCCCCTCCAGTGGCTCCACCGCATGAAGGATGCCAACGCGCGGATCACCCGTTGGTATCTGGCACTCCAACCCTTCAACTTCAAGGTGGTCCACAGGCCGGGGGCGCAGATGGTCGTGGCGGACTTCCTCTCCCGTCAAGGGGGGGGGGGAGTCGGCTGCGGGCCGGACGGGCGCCCGGCCTGAGTCGGGCGGTGGGGGTATGTGGCAGCGGGGGCGTGGTCAAGCATCGGTCTGTGACAGGAGGGTGGAGCCGGGGAAGGTGAGTGGCAGATTCGCTACACCTGACGGTAATTAACCTGTGTTTTGTGTGTGTTTTCCCAGTAAACCGCTCCCTATTTTAAGAGGCTGAGAGAGAGCAGAGGGAGCGCGACCCGGGAGTGGAGGCTGAGAGTGTGTCTGTGTGCTGCGAGTTCTTTTTAGACTGAAAAGTTTATGAATAAAATACGCTGTTACTACCTCCAAACGTTGTCCTGCCGTCCTCTGTGCTCCACCCACGCATTGTCCGCGCTACAAGGTGTTTTCACGTCATTACATGAAAATATCATGAAATATCGCTTCCGTAGATCATAACTCGAACTCTCGCGATATTTTTTTATTTGTTTAAAGATTTAAAACGCTTATTTTATTATGATGTGTGGTATAAAGGATTCTGTGCCAAAATACTATTTTGTAAGATGTTTACTTGTGTTAATTTTTTCGAACAAAATAAAAAAAAAATTAAGAAAAAAAAAAAACTTTCCTACCTACCGACCTTATTTTAGTATTTCATGTTACCGGAAACACACTTTTTTTTTTTGGGCCTTACTTCTTTCTTTTTCAATGTTGACAGACAATTTGTTACAATTTCCCTCTCAGGTAGCCTCAGAATGTCCCATTGGAGCATTTTTCAAAGGCTTTGCACGGCGGGGGGGGGGGACAACCGGCACCATCCCCCCCCCGCTTCGCTCCCTCGCCATGGTGAGCGCCCTCATACTAAATTTTTCTAGAAAAAACCCTGCATTCTTTAATAAATAATGATCAGTGTTGGTAAATTGCTGTCGCATTTGAGAAATGACACTTTGGGGTGTGCCGTTATTAGAAAATAATCATCATGTACTGCGGTCTGACATGGACTGGAGTTAATATTAGCACCCCTGAAGATGATTACGTTCCTATAGTCCCCTTCTGCATGATGCCATGCATCAGGTGATAAGTTCTCCTGGGGGACAACCAGACACTGTCTTTCCTGTGGCTTAATCATGGTCCATTTTTGTGCTGGTTTTAGTTGTTCCAATCGTTCAAAGGATAAAAAGATAAAAAGGTATTACCGTCTCCCTGGAACTTTGTCTTGAACTTCTGATTGTGGCTTAGGAACTTGACTTGGGCATTTCCTTAGAAAGGAAACATCTAGGGTCCAGGAGTAGGAGATTATTTTCACAGCGGTAAGAAGAACCCAGTACACCTTTTTATCTGTAACTGTCAGTGAGTCCCTTTGTTTCACTGCAGCTTTGAGCCCACAACAATGATGCTGTGTGAGAACAGCTCTCTCTTACAGTGGTGCTTGAAAGTTTGTGAACCCTTTAGAATTTTCTATAGTTCTGCATAAATACGACCTAAAACGACATCAGATTTTCACACAAATCCTAAAAGTAGATAAAGAGAACCCAGTTAAACAAATGAGACAAAATATATTATACTTGGTCATTTATTTATTGAGGAAAATGATCCAATATTACATATCTGTGAATGGCAAAAGTATGTGAACCTTTGCTTTCAGTAAATGGTGTGACGCCCTCGTGCAGCAATAACTGCAACTAATGCCGCTTTTCCACTACAAACGCGGCTGAGCCGTGCCGTGCCGAGTCGAGCTGAGTCGAGCTGAGCGGGGCTGTTGGAGTTGCATTTCGACTACAACCGCGCTGAACCGTGCTGGCTGGAAGTGGGTGGACACATTGGGTGGAGTTAGCGAAAGTGGGTGGACGTCACATGATGTCGTTAAGCAGCGCAAACCGTGACATCAGTGACAGTGGCGGAACAAGTCAGAGCCGGGCCGGGGGCGGGGCAAATGACCGGGCCCTTTATTAAAGCTTATCATAACATCATTTTAGGCTACAAAATGTCCGCAACTGCAGTGTTTACCAATTTCAACACTACCGGGTGCAACTATGTTATTTAGTACATCAAGTCCTTCAAACGAACATGTAACTCAGAAACAAAAAACATTAGGATACTGTACATGGCTCATAATAAAACATCAATAGCCTATACTGCGCACATTATTTGAAGGGCATACGAATGAGCGCTCAGAGGTTGCAACGGTGACAGGAAGAGTCAGAAATAAAAGGAGGGTGGTGCAAACCTCACTGAATGCACTGTGTTTACCAATTTCAACACTACGGGGTGCAACTATGTTATTTTGTACATTAAGTCCTTCAAACGAACATGTAACTCAGAAACAAAAAAACATTAGGCGACATACTGTACATGGCTCATAATAAAACATCAATAGCCTACTGCGCGCATTATTTGAAGGGCATACGACGAGCCTTGCGCTCCGCGAACTCGTCCACGATGCTCTGTATGTCACTGATTCAGTGAGCTTTTAAGCGGTAGTCTCACGACCCGAATAGTAAACAATAAACATGGAGGACATGGAGTCGTTAGTGTTGCTGGTCTTGGTGCTGTGGCTTGTTGTCACCGACAACGCCAACAGATACTGGCAAGAGCGTATAGATGAGGCGAGGCGCATAAGGCTTCAGAAATTCTCGTAATTCGTAATTATTCTCCTTCCGGGTTTGCGGTGTTTACAGATCCCAGCGTGCTCGCGGGGCGTGTGTGGGCATGTGAGGACACGCCTCCTCACCAATCAGTGCACAGGGGAGTGTCTGCTCACGCCCCTAGCCTCACTCGGCACGGCTTGGCTCGCTTCAGCCCTACTCCAAAACGGTGCGAGTTTTAGGGGCTAAGCAGGGCTGAAACGAGCTGAGTCGTGCTGGTTTTTGGTAGTCGAAACGCGAGCCGTGTCGAGCTGAAGCGAGCTGAAGCGAGCTGAAGCGAGCTGAAGTGAGCTGAAAAAGGGTAGTGGAAAAGGGCCATAAATGTTTCCTGTAACTGTTGATCAGTCCTGCACATTGGCTTGGAGGAATTTTAGCCCATTCCTCCGTACAGAACAGCTTCAACTCTGGGATGTTGGTGGGTTTCCTCACATGAACTGCTCGCTTCAGGTCCTTCCACAACATTTCCATTGGATTAAGGTCAGGACTTTGACTTGGCCATTCCAAAACATTAACTTTATTCTTCTTTAACCATTCTTTGGTAGAACGACTTGTGTGCTTAGGGTCGTTATCTTGCTGCATAGCCCACCTTCTCTTGAGATTCAGTTCATGGACAGATGTCCTGACATTTTCCTTTAGAATTCGCTGGTATAATTCAGAATTCATTGTTCCATCAATGATGGCAAGCCATCCTGGCCCAGATGCAGCAAAACAGGCCCAAACCATGATACTACCACCACCATGTTTCACAGATGGGATAAGGTTCTTATGCTGGAATGCAGTGTTGTCCTTTCTCCAAACATAACACTTCTCATTTAAACCAAAAAGTTCTATTTTGGTCTCATCCGTCCACAAAACATTTTTCCAATAGCCTTCTGGTTTGTCCACGTGATCTTTAGCAAACTGCAGATGAGCAGCAATGTTCTTTTTGGAGAGCAGTGGCTTTCTCCTTGCAACCCTGCCATGCACACCATTGTTGTTCAGTGTTCTCCTGATGGTGGACTCATGAACATTAACATTAGCCAATGTGAGAGTGTCCTTCAGTTGCTTAGAAGTTACCCTGGGGTCCTTTGTGACCTCACCGACTATTACACACCTTGCTCTTGCAGTGATCTTTATTGGTCGACCATTCCTAGAGAGGGTAACAATGGTCTTGAATTTCCTCCATTTGTACACAATCTGTCTGACTGTGGATTGGTGGAGTCCAAACTCTTTAGAGATGGTTTTATAACCTTTTCCAGCCTGATGAGCATCAACAACGCTTTTTCTGAGGTCCTCAGAAATCTCCTTTGTTCATGCCATGATACACTTCCACAAACATGTGTTGTGAAGATCAGACTTTGATAGATCCCTGTTCTTTAAATAAAACCGGGTGCCCACTCACACCTGATTGTCATCCCATTGATTGAAAACACCTGACTCTAATTTCACCTTCAAATTAACTGCTAATCCTAGAGGTTCACATACTTTTGCCACTCACAGATATGTAATATTGGTTCATTTTCCTCAATAAATAAATGACCAAGTATAATATTTTTTGTCTCATTTGTTTAACTGGGTTCTCTTTATCTACTTTAAGGACTTGTGTGAAAATCTGATGATGTTTGAGGACATATTTATGCAGAAATATAGAAAATTCTAAAGGGTTCACAAACTTTCAAGCACCACTGTAGGCCTGCCATACAGTCGCAGTGTGCGGCTGCAATCTCACCATTTATTTTTTCACTGAAAATCCAGAGTTAAAGGTTTTTCGGCCATTCTTTGCGAGTGGTTAACCTGGAATAGAATATAGGTTGTATTCAGTCACATGACTTTTGCTTGCGAGTTTACGTCTGGTGAATGAAGTGGTGGTCTTTATGTTACATTAATGACATTTACCGGTAGCTGACACTCATATCCAGAGTGATGTACAACATACCTAGAACAGCCTGGGGAGCAGTCAGGGGTTAGGTGCCTTGCTCAAAGGCACTTCAGCCATTCCTTTTGCTCCCAAAACTGCTTCTCTAACCATTAGGCCATGGCTTCCCCGAACCAATTTGGCCGCTGGCATGTAAAGAGCTAGCCGCTTATCCTGTACAGGGTCACAGGCAAGCTGGAGCGAGAGGCAGGGTACACCCTGGACAAGTCACCAGATGACACAGACTCAAACAACCATGGCGGCACGGTGGTGTAGTGGTTAGCGCTGTCGCCTCACAGCAAGAAGGTCCGGGTTCTAGCCCTGTGGCCGGCGAGGGGCTTTCTTTGCGGAGTTTGCATGTTCTCCCTGTGGGTTTCCTCCGGGTGCTCCGGTTTCCCCCACAGTCCAAAGACATGCAGGTTAGGTTAACTGGTGACTCTAAATTGACCGTAGGTGTGAATGGTTGTCTGTGTCTATGTGTCAGCCCTGGCGACTTGTCCAGGGTGTACCCTGCCTTTTGCCCGTAGTCAGCTGGGATAGGCTCCAGCTTGCCTGCAACCCTGTAGAACAGGATAAAGCGGCTAGAGATAATGAGATGAGATGAGACAAACAACCATTCACACCTACGGTCACTTCAGAGCCACCAATTACTGTAGCCTAACCTGCATGTCTTTGAACTGTGGGGGAAACTGGAGCACCCAGAGGAAACCCACGCAGACACAGGGAGAACATGCAAACTCCACACAGAAAGGCCTTCGTCGGCCGCCGGGTTCGAACCCAGGACCTTCTTGTTGTGAGGCGACAGTGCTAACCACTACACCACCATGCCACCGCTAGTGAAACCGTCTCTATTTTCCCAGTTTAGAGCCCAATGCATGGCCTTGAAGATATCTTCAGAAAGTTGCTCTTTGCGATGGGATAGATCCTTACACGCTAGTAAAGAAGGATATTTCCGATGAGTTGAAAAATTCTCTTGTTTTTGTATCCCCAACATCTCAAACTACCTGGTGTTCTACATGGACAAACAGATGAAAACCTGTAAGAGCATGGAGGCATATAACTTTTTATATGTGACTGGGTTAAAGAACTGGGGATCAGGACATGACAAGATAAACCCTGTATCCTTTTTCCCCGGGTAAGTAGGCACTTTTAGGCTTTTTGTACGCATCTTTGTGATGGCTGCTAGAACGCTAAGGCCCTGTCCACACGGCAACAGATTCAGGTGAATCTGATAAAATTGTTTATCGTTTTGGCCTGGCGTCCACACGGCACCGGCGTTTTGGGTGCCCCAAAACGAAATCTTTTGAGAACGGGTTCCAGAGTGAAAAAATCTGGCAACGGAGCCGTTGCGAAGTCGTGTGGATGAGTAGAACGGATTTGTTTATGATGACGTCACAACCACGTGTGCTTCACGTAGAAGTGTAACGAACTCGATGCGAGTTGTCAACAAATCCTGTAACTTGGTTCATGAAACGTGCTTACAAAATATTTTCACTGTGAATATTTATCGTGTAATGGTGCAAAGTGAGAGAGAGAGAATAGCCCTTAGGGCAGAGTCAATCCCGCCAGCAAAAATAGGGAAAAAAAAGGAGCGATCTCACCTCTTCAGATGTTTATTCCGGACCATTAAAGAATTCTGGAGGATATCAGAATGTTGGCGTACCGGCTTCCATCTACCCCCATTCATTCCTCTTTCCGCGTCTCCATTCAAAAAACGAGCACGTGATTTAAAGGGACTATATCCATAGGATAGGGAGTGAGAAAGTGTGTGCGTGTGACAGTGACAGGGATAGTCACTGTGCGCATGCGTAGTTATGCGCATGCGTCTACTTCTGTTGTTCTGGTGTCTCCGATGGGACCGTCTTACAGCGCACGTAGTGGTGTGGCATGTGTATTGCATCGTTTTCAGCAAGCGTTGCGTTGCCATATGAACCTGATATTTTACTGATCCGTTGCCCATGTGGACGCGATATTTAAAAAAAAAAATCTCATTGCCGTTGTCGTGTGGATGTAGCCTAAGTTTTCGTATCGGATATAAACAAACCACAGCCGCTTGATTCTCAATCCTCCCTGGTCTTCTCTTCTTATCTATGTAGGTAATGCTAGGCCACAAATCTACATCGTCACTCCGATCATTCTGAGGAATTTTGTACGGATCACTAATAAACTCTAATGTCCACGTATATCCAGTGTTGGGCACGTTACTTTCAAAAAGTAATTAGTTATAGTTACTAGTTACTTTTCCCAAAAAGTAACTGAGTTAGTAACGGAGTTACTTTGTCATGAAAGTAACTAATTACCAGGGAAAGTAATTATTCCGTTACATTTTGTTACCCCTCAAAAAAAATCAAATTCAATTAGTGTAATCATAATAAAAGTGAATGTTAAATGTGTTTAATGACTGAAATGGACACTTAACAGAACCAATTAGTAATGTTATCTACACTATATTAATATTTTTGTGGGACAATGTGAGATAAGACATCTATCAAATGTAATATATTTTTGTAGTTATTAAAATTATGTTACTAATTACTGGCCACTGACGAGGACAAACGCTTTGTTCCTCGACATAATGTGCATTGCATGTAAACACTCTTGCCTTTTATTTCAAGTAATGAAAAGTAATGGCTGTATTTCCAGTGTGAAAGCGCAGTGCTGGGCTGACCGCTCGCCATCGCTGGGTCTTCCGATTGAAAGACCACGCAGTAGTGCAGTAGGCGTGGCCTACCTACGTATGTTGTCCAAATCTACTCTGATTGGCTTACTGTGCCGTTGTCTCGTGTCTCCCCGCCCCACACGAAAGCAGAGTAAAGAAAGGCTGAACGAGCAGCGTGCCAGATGAGAACAGCTTTAATAAAGTAACGCATAGTATTTTATTGTAAGTAACGGGAACGGCGTTATAACGATGTAAAAAGTAATTAGTTAGATTACTCGTTACTAAAAAAAGTAACGCCGTTAGTAACGCCGTTATTTCTAACGCCGTTATTCCCATCACTGCGTATATCTATCCTTTGCTTCTGTCTGACTTACTGTAGATTATCCAAGTAATCTGGTAGTAAAGCTTTTTTCGCTGTAGCTTTCTTCAAACTACATACATCTGACATGTTCAATATTGCTCGTCTTCAGTATGGAAACAAAGTTCGCTTGTCCCCCAGGACAAGGCTAGCAATGGTTGCTAACATAAGTGTAACGTCAGTGCAAGGGGTCTGTAGGATCATGTCCTGACAAATTCTCAGATTAAAAAATCCAGGATAGTTGGCTCAATTAACGGATATTAAATGAATCTGAATTGAATCTAAATGGAATCGAATTATATCAGTGATGAACTGAATAATTTTGGCTCAGGAGTGAACTGAAGCATATTGATTCATTACTTGTTTAAGTACAGTGCTCAGCGTAAATGAGTGCACCCCCTTTGAAAAGTAACATTTTAAACAAACAATATTTCAATGAACACAATTTCCAAAATGTTGACAAGACAAAGTTTAATATAACATCTGTTTAACTTATAAACGTGAAAGTAAGGTTAATAATATAACTTAGATTACACATTTTTTTCAGTTTTACTCAAATTAGGGTGGTGCAAAAATGAGTACACCCCACAACAAAAACTACTACATTTAGTACTTTGTATGGCCTCCATGATTTTTAATGACAGCGCTAAGTCTTCTAGGCATGGAATGAACAAGTTGGTGACATTTTGCAACATCAATCTTTTTCCATTCTTCAACAACGACCTCTTTTAGTGACTGGATGCTGGATGGAGAGTGATGCTCAACTTGTCTCTTCAGAATTCCCCAAAGAAAATAATTTCTTTCCACCACAAAGGTGAAGGCTACAAGATGATCAGCAAAGCTTTACTTATCAGTCAGAATACTGTTGCAAAAGTGGTACAAAAATTTAAGAAAGATGGAACTGCAGCCATCTCACAGAGACGTCCAGGTCGTCCACGGAAGTTAACACCTCAACAGGAGCGTCTTCTGATGAGAAGGGTTGAAGAAAATTGGCATGCAAGTTCACTGCAGTTATCTAAAGAAGTAGAAAGCCAAACTGGGGTGACTATTTCCCGTGACACAATACGGCGTACGCTGCAGAGGAATGGCATGCATGGATGCCGTCCACGAAAGAAGCCTCTCCTAAAGCCCAGGCACAAAAAAGCCCACCTAGAGTTTTTTCCAGGGCCCATGCTGACAAAGATGAAGACTACTGGGACTCTATACTCTGGAGTGATGAGACCAAGATAAACGTTTTTGGAACTGATGCCTTCAAAACTGTATGGCGTCGCAAAGGTGAGGAATACAAAGAAAACTGCATGGTGCCTACAGTGAAACATGGTGGTGGCAGTGTCCTTATGTGGGGCTGCATGAGTGCTGCTGGTGTCGGGGAGCTGCATTTCATTGATGGCATCATGAATTCACAGACGTATTGCTCTATACTGAAAGAGAAGATGCTACCATCACTCCATGCCCTTGGTCGTCGTGCACTTTTCCAACATGACTAAACACACATCTAAGGCCACTGCTGGATTTCTGAAGAAGAACAGGGTGAAAGTGATTCAGTGGCCAAGTATGTCTCCTGATCTGAACCCAATCGAACACCGATGGGGAATTCTGAAGAGACGAGTTGAGCATCACTCTCCATCCAGCATCCAGTCACTAAAAGAGGTCATTGTTGAAGAATGGAAAAAGATTGATGTTGCAAAATGTCGCCAACTTGTTCATTCCATGCCTAGAAGACTTGGTGCTGTCATTAAAAATCATGGAGGCCATACAAAGTACTAGATGTAGTAGTTTCTGTTGTGGGGTGTACTCATTTTTGCACCACCCTAATTTGAGTAAAACTGAAAAATGTGTAATCTAAGTTATATTATTAACCTTACTTTCACGTTTATAAGTTAAACAGATGTTATATTAAACTTTGTCTCGTCAACATTTTGGAAATTGTGTTCATTGAGATATTGTTTAAAATGTTACTTTTCAAAGGGGGTGCACTCATTTACGCTGAGCACTGTAGATATAATTTTTTTTTGTATTGTATCGTATAATATGTACCAAGATGCACTGGAAGAGGGCGAGTCGCACTCTTGGTTCTCAACACACTTTGTCTGGTAGCTTAAAACTTCTAAAACTAAAACTATTTTGCCAAATAAACACATTACAGGCTGAAGTGTGCTTGATGTTTGGACGCCCACATTGTTTTTCGGGACAGTTTGCAAGCTAGTTTCATCATCTTGTACTCTAACTTGGCTGGTGGGATTTTTTTTTTCTTTTTTGCTCCTTGATAGGGAATGCAGGCATAATGAATAGCTTAGCCTACTTTTTCACATGATGTCAAGGTTGTTCTAAGCGATGGTGAGCATCGGTTAATTAGACACTTCTTTCTTCAGCTTTATTGCGCGCCAACAGCAGTGAGCTGTTTTAATCAAAGAGGGCTAATTCCCTGATTTTGGAGTGCAAGTGGCAGGTTCCCGCTGTGTATGAGCTTCACGTTCTAATGTGTGTTATAAACCACACACAGCTTCTCTTACAGGGTTAAGACTCATACAGACAAATCTGATAGTCTTTCCTGACTTTGTAACGTGTTTTTATGCAAGCAATTGCAGTTTTATGGCAAGCAAACAGTATTTGTTCAAGCTAGTGTGTGATCAAAAACGTAGGCCTATGCGGTGTTGGCAACTCACCAAATAAGTTAAGTTTCTTCTATTCTGAAAAATGGTTTGGTCTTGGTAAGATGGTAAGATCTTCCAAGCCCACTGAAACATTTCTGGATAATTAGACATTTTCTCAGGGGATCAGTGGCTTGCCAAGTTTAAGATGTTGTAAGTGAGGCGCAACAAAGGGGAAAGAAGGACTGATTAACTTAAAGCTCATAGGCAACGGCCTTAATTTTATGCACATTTGAAACTTTATATGTTAAAAAACCCTCTGTAATTCTTCTGGTCCCAAGAATTATTGTTAATAAGTAATAATTAAAATAGGTTAGTGCGGATCGCGGCGAATTTCTGTTCGGCTATTTTCGTGACCACTCATGCATGACATCATTTAAGTCAAACAAACCGCTTGAGTTGAGTCCACTTCCGTTTACTTACATTGCCGTTCGGCTTGAGTGCAGACGTGCGTTCGGGAATTTCCAAAAAAACCCGTGCCTTATTGTTGTGCAGTGAACTGTAACAACGGGACCGGTTCAGGAAGAAGTTTTTACTTTTTTCCGAGAGGGGAGAAGAGGCAGAGAGAGTGGACTGGCTTTTTCCGGAAGAGGAGGAACGAGAGGATTGGCTTTTTCCAAAAAAGGAGAAATGGCAGAGCGAGAGGGTTGGCTTTTTCCAAAAAAAGAGACGAAGCAGAGAGAGTGTATTGTGTGCGTGAAGCCAGAGGGTTGTTTTTTCTGGAAGAGGAGCAGAGGCGGAGAGAGTGGATTGTGCACGTGAAACAAAGTCAAGCAGTCAAAGAAGAAACGGACCAGCAACGCTCAAGCAAAAAGGAGAAGATTGGAGGTAAAAATTTTTACTTTTGCTTGCAATTGACAAGTCAAGAACCCTGAGGGATCCTGTACAATCATTGTGGAAATGGGACAAAGGGATATTTCCTCGCTTAGAGTAGGCTATAAATAGTATAATGCCACGGATGGCAGGCTAACGTGGCCTACCGGCGCACTGTCCAGTAATCATTGCCTATATCCACTAGGAAGGGCGGTTTAATTATTCTTCAAAAGGGCTCTTATTTAGTATTATGACGAAAGTAGGAATTTATCGTAACTACCAGGATAAATCGTTTGGGCGCGAGTCTTGTTGAGGTCCGGGGTCACCGCGATCAGAGTCGGCCGAGTCGCTGTCCAATTCCGAGGCTGCACGGTCAAACCAGTGAGCTACGTTCACCGATTCTTTCGCAATGGCCATAGGTTCATACATATATGGTTTCACCTCTCGATATTTAATTTGGAGAGTCCCTACTTCAAAATCGCTATCAGACATTTTACACAACCTCTCATGAACAAAGTCCATACATGTGTGCTTGGTTTGCAAGTAAACACAGAGCTGCTCCCAGTCTGTTTGGCTTAAATGATGTCACAACGACGGTCCCCTGGCAGTGAAAGTTCACATAAGTGAGATGTAAACAAACCTTTGGAAATTGGGCAAAACAGTATAATTTAACCGTTTTATTCAATTTTAGGGTGCAAATTAGACACTAGGAAGATTGAATTCGCTTTTTGGGTCGTTCTTCTAGACAATAAAGTTGATATTCTACGTTTCACCTCCGACCATTGCCTATGATCTTTAAGGCAGTGTTTCGCAAAGTTCTTAAATCAGTATTGAATATCTCCAAGGAGGTTGTTTTTGGTGCAGTTTGTCTGACTTTAAGCAGGACTGTGCAAAACCGACCAGCCCGATTTCCATGAAACTTGGTGGAAAGGTGTAGCACGGACCAAGGAAGAACCCATTAAATTTTGGAGCAGATCTGAGTCACGGAGCAGATCCATGAGTTTAGTTTAATTTTCGCAAACATCACAAGGTTTGGTCTTGGTGGAAGTCTGCACTCAACAATGCCATTCATCTTAAAATCCAGTAGATGGCAGTGCAGCTCAATAGTGACAAAACATTGTCGAAACCATTATAGAAATACAATGACTCCATATTCAGAGGTATCAGTAATCCTCTGAGATACACAGACTACTTACTCAAACGTAATACAGAAAGTAGTCATCATGGGGCACTCGGGGACAGAGCGTTCAAACTGTCAAACAAAGAGATGGTTCCAGTTGTAGATTTGCTTATCATTGAAGAGTCAACTGTTGTCCTTGGTGGAGGTCTGCACTCTCAGAGTACCCTTCTAGTTCAATTATGTGTTAACGGTTTTTATTCTATCCACATTCACTGAATGAGCAATCGCGTGCGCCGATTGGCTACTAGGCTACCAGCTCATATACCATGAATAAAGAAAATCAAAATAGCTGTCAGAATGCAGGCACTTACGGATGTATGTGCAGGGGAGAGCGTGGAGCAAACTTGAAAGCCAAATCGCAAAACTAGAAGGGTGGTCAAGAAGCAGGCAAGGGTCGGTTGATCGGCGAACAAGGTAATATAGAGAAGACAAGTAACGTAAACGGAGAGTGATAGCAAGGGCCAGAAATACTATTGTCAGCCAGCGATAGAAAGGCATGGTATGGACTGGAAAACACAGAATGATACTTCCCATTGAAGGTATGTGAGGGAGAGGTTTAAGTAGTGTCGCTGATGAGTTGAGAATGAACGACAGCTGATTTCAATAAGCTGGTGACAGGGGGCGATGTGCTCTTTGGGAGTTGTTGTTCTGAGTGGCCATGTTTGTAGTTCGGCTAGCGCGGTCATTCTCAATGCTTTTAGTGACAATGGCGGAGCGTGTTGCTGAACAAACTGAGGATGAAATAAAAACACTACTCGAAAACAAAACTCCCCCAAAATAAAAAAGCAACAAAATATGGAATAAAAGTATTTGATGAGGGCGGCACGGTGGTGTAGTGGTTAGCGCTGTCGCCTCACAGCAAGAAGGTCCGGGTTCGAGCCCCGTGGCCGGCAAGGGCCTTTCTGTGCGGAGTTTGCATGTTCTCCCCGTGTCCACGTGGGTTTCCTCCGGGTGCTCCGGCTTCCCCCACAGTCCAAAGACATGCAGGTTAGGTTAACTGGTGACTCTAAATTGACCGTAGATGTGAATGTGAGTGTGAATGGTTGTCTGTGTCTACAGTGGTGCTTGAAAGTTTGTGAACCCTTTAGAATTTTCTAAATTTCTGCATAAATATGACCTAAAACATCATCAGGTTTTCACACAAGTCCTAAAAGTATATAAAGAGGACCCAGTTAAACAAATGAGACAAAAATATTATACTTGGTTATGTATTTATTGAGGAAAATGATCCAATATTACATATCTGTGAGTGGCAAAAGTATGTGAACCTTTGCTTTCAGTATCTGGTGTGACCCCCTTGTGCAGCAATAACTGCAAATAAACGTTTCCGGTAACTGTTGATCAGTCCTGCACACCGGCTTGGAGGAATTTTAGCCCATTCCTCCATACACAACTGCTTCAACTCTGGGATGTTGGTGGGTTTCCTTATATGAACTGCTCGCTTCAGGTCCTTCCACAACATTTCCATTGGATTAAGGTCAGGACTTTGACTTGGCCATTCCAAAACATTAATTTTATTCTTCTTTAACCATTCTTTGGTAGAACAACTTGAGTGCTTAGGGTTGTTGTCTTGCTGCATGACCCACCTTCTCTTGAGATTCAGTTCATGGACAGATGTTCTGACATTTTCCTTTAGAATTTGCTGGTATAATTCAGAATTCATTGTTCCATCAATGATGGCAAGCCGTCCTGGCCCAGATGCAGCAAAACAGGCCCAAACCATGATACTACCACCACCATGTTTCACAGATGGGATAAGGTTCTTATGCTGGAATGCGGTGTTTTCCTTTCTCCAAACATAATGCTTCTCATTTAAACCAAAAATTCTATTTTGGTTTCATCCATCCACAAAACATTTTTCCAATAGCCTTCTGGCTTGTCCATGTGATCTTTAGCAAACTGCAGATGAGCAGCAATTTTCTTTTTGGAGAGCAGTGGCTTTCTCCTTGCAACCTTTCCATGCACACCATTGTTGTTCAGTGTTCTCCTCATGGTGGACTCATGAACATTAACATTAGCCAATGTGAGAGAGGCCTTCAGTTGCTTAGAAGTTACCCTGGGGTCCTTTGTGACCTTGCCAACTATTACACGCCTTGCTCTTGGAGTGATCTTTGTTGGTCGACCACTCCTGGGGAGAGTAACAATGGTCTTGAATTTCCTCCATTTGTACACAATCTGTCTGACTGTGGATTGGTGGAGTCCAAACTCTTTAGAGATGGTTTTGTAACCTTTTCCAGCCTGATGAGCATCAACAACGCTTTTTCTGAGGTCCTCAGAAATCTCCTTTGTTCGTGCCATGATACATTTCCACAAACATGTGTTGTGAAGATCAGACTTTGATAGATCCCTGTTCTTTAAATAAAACAGGGTGCCCACTCACACCTGATTGTCATCCCATTGATTGAAAACACCTGACTCTAATTTCACCTTCAAATTAACTGCTAATCCGAGAGGTTCACATACTTTTGCCACTCACAGATATGTAATATTGGATCATTTTCCTCAATAAATAAATTAGCAAGTATACTATTTTTGTCTCATTTGTTTAACTGGGTTCTCTTTATCTACTTTTAAGACTTGTGTGAAAATCTGATGATGTTTTAGGTCATATTTATGCAGAAATATAGAAAATTCTAAAGGGTTCACAAACTTTCAAGCACCACTGTATGTGTCAGCCCTGTGATGACCTGGCGACTTGTCCAGGGTGTCCAGGGTTTCTCCCGTAGTCAGCTGGGATAGGCTCCAGCTTGCCTGCGACCCTGTAGAAGGATAAAGCGGCTAGAGATAATGAGATGAAGCTCACAAAGCCTGTATTTTCCATTCAGTTTTTATTATGTTCCAAATAGACACTAAACAACAACAAAAAAATCCAGCAATCATGAATGATACACCCTCATTGTGTAAGCACGTCTTCAACTACAAAGCCGACACGGAAACCTGCGTTCGTCATTAAAAAGGCATTCGACGCGCCTTGCGCTCCGCAAAGTCATCGACTATTTGAGGGATGTTAAGCGCTTTTGCTCGCTCATTCTCAATTGATAAAATGGCCAATCCACAGAGTCTCTCTTGACCCATTGCGCTCCTGCGATAATTTTTTATCAATTTTAATTTGGAGAAAGAGCGCTCTGCTGTCGCAACTGAGGCGGGGAGAGTGAGAAAAAGCAAGAAGGTGTGGTCCACGCTACTGCTGCTAGTGCTAACACAGGGCAGTGCATGTTCACTACTAGCAAATTCAGGGACAGGAGAAGGCAAAGTAAAAAATGAATCCAACTTTGGAAATTTAAAGTTTGCCTCCTCTTTATTTTTCTTTTCCTTCCTCTTTTGTGCCCCACTTTTACTTTTAAACATGCTGAATTCGTTTCTAGTAGACAACCAACAACCACAACCAGGCATGCACCTTCCTAGTCTTGTTGGATGTTGTCAGACGGATGAGGACATTAGATCCTACCCATCATGCATTGCAGTTTTTTTGCAAATTCCTCAAACAAAAAACAATTAAATACAAAAGGAACAGCTTGGTTTAGATTGAAAACTTTACAATTTATTATATTTTAAGTTTGTTTAGGGATTTCACAGGGGTTTTTTTATTTAATTTTTTTTAACCATAATAAGAACGTGTAGCAAAAATGAGAGATATATAGGTCAACTAGTCTGTAACCATATGAAAACTTGTAGGTTTCAAGGAATTTCAAATGCAATCGCGTAAGGCACATTTATTGGGAGGGCCTGAATGTCAAAGGGTGGGGCCCTGTATGGCTAGGGGGAGGGCCCAAGGCCCTGGGGCAATGGCCCTGCCTGCCCCCCCTTTAGCTCCGCCCCTGGTCATCACAAATTCACACGACAGACGACACCATAGACATATAAACATAGACGCCGCATTGAGCTGGGTGGCCCGTTGCTGGGATACGTCAGAGTGTCCGCCATATTGGATGTGGCAAATCTTCCCCGTAAACCAATGCAAGTAAATGGACTGAACTTCATAAAGCCCCTTTCTACAATAATATTTAACTCGATGCCTTTTATTCACCCATTAAGACACACACGTATATATTTGGGAAACAAACAGGCATCAAAACAACATATATAACTTTTAATGTGATGGTTATAAATAGTGTGCGAAATACCCTGTACACTGCAAACTAGCGACAGATACGCGATAGATAGCTCAGGTAAGCTAATCAGTCAGCATACCGTAGCAAGCTACCAAAACCTGAGGCCACAATAACCAACCTACAAGACTGAATATGATAAATGATGGAAATAGTGGAAAAACTGGAAATAGTGAATGAAAATAAAAATGTACTGTTTTATTTATTGAGTCACCACACAGACCTACTCTCGTTGAGTAAAGTGAGCTGAATGAGCGCCAAACTGAGTTCGGCCAGGTTCTAACGCCATACCAAAACAAAATACATCACTGATTCCTTCACATTCAGAAAGGGTAAAAACATTCATCATACGTTCAAAAACGTTCATCATAGTGTGGCACTGTATTATCTAATTCTCACTGCTTATAACTCTACACCTACCCGGTGGAGATGAGCTGGGAAACTGAAGACTGAAGGAACAGCTCCCTCTCTGATCCTGACTGTCTGACCTGTTCTGTCAAAATCCTCCGTTCTGAAGTGTTCACTGCAGAGCATGGATGACGGAGTAGCAGAAAACCCTTCCCGTCGCACAGCTGTCTCCCACTGCTTTTTCATGGCTTTATTTTTGGGAAACCTACATAGTATGTGAAAAGTTAGCTAAGCAACTAACAACAATCAGCGTAGTTACGAAGGAAATACTTCGTTGTTTGGAGACAGGTTTCACCGAGCGGCTATTATGCGCGAGACTTCATATTAGCCACAAAGTCAGAAAAATCTGTTTGTAAAATTACGTTATAATGACCAAATACAATGAAAAGTATTTTTCCAGTCTCACCTGTGAAAGGTAATCCCATGTGATCTCGTTTGGACGGTAAACCTGTTGGTACAGTTAAACGCAGCACATGAACAAGGCGTCTTTATTCTCGGCTACTGTCTAGACGCTATACCAGAGATGGTTGAAGAATCTCCACTTTGCCACATCCAATATGGCGGCAAGGATGACGTATGATTCTACGCAGAAGGCGGCGTCTATGTTTATATGTCTGTGGACGACAAGTTTTTATTTTTTCCGAAGAATAACAGATTTGAGGATCAGGTGCACTTAGGCGGAGATCTCTCCATGAGACAGAATGTGGAGTATGTGCTTTGTAAACACTTGTTTAAAATGCAACCCCAAACAACCAATCATGAGTACGATCAGTAAAGTCGTGCAGTGTGAAAGGATTCTGAGATTATGAAAGTTGTGTAGTGTAGCTGTGTAATGTTGCAGGGATATTAATTACAGTGTGTGAGCAGGGTTACAATGCTGGTTCATATTAAACAAACTTCAAGTCTAGGCTATGCCTACAGTGTCTTGCAAAAGTATTCATCCCGCTTGGTGTTTGTCCCGTTTTGTCGCATTACAAGCTGGAATTAAAATGGATTGTGTGTGTGTGTGTGTGTGTGGGGGGGGGGGGGGGGGGGGGGGGTTAGCACCATTTGATTTACACAACATGCCTACCACTTTAAAAGGTGGAAATTGTTTTTATTGTGACACAAACAATAATTAAGATGGAAAAAAAAAAAGAAATCTGGAGTGTGCATAGGTATTCACCTCCCCAAAGTCAATACTTTGTAGAGCCACCTTTTGCTGGAATTACAGCTGCAAGTCTCTTGGGGTATGTCTCTATTAGCTTAGCACATCTAGCCACTGGGATTTTTGCCCATTCCTCAAGGCAAAACTGCTCCAACTCCTTCAAGTTAGAGGGATTGCATTGGTGTACTTCAAGTTATGCCACAGATTCTCAATCGGATTGAGGTCTGGGCTTTGACTAGGCCATTCCAAGACATTTAAATGCTTCCCTTTAAACCACTCCAGTGTCACTTTGGCAGTATGTTTAGGGTCATTGTCCTGCTGGAATGTGAACCTTCGTCCCAGTCTCAAACCTCTTGCTGACTCAAACAGGTTTTCCTCCAGAATTGCCCTGTATTTAGTGCCGTCCTTGGAAAAAAAAAAAAAAAAAATCATCTCCCAGCCTTACTTGCCCAATGGGCGAGCAGCACCCAAAACATACTTGCCCGAAAAACAATTCCACTTGCCCAGAGCTTTTATTAGGGTTTTGCTGGGAATCGAACCCGAATCGCTGGTGTAGTGATCGAGCAAACCCCCACTAGGCCACCCCACCAGGGGAATGACTCAAGTGCAGAGGCGTGAGGCGAAAGTAGAGTATCAAAAAACAGTTTATTTACAATATATACACACTATACAATCCAGGGCGAAAAACAAAAAGTATAATCCAAAGGTTCAAAGTCCAAAAAATGAGAAGAGGCCAAACGCAAAACGCTCAGAAGATCCAAAAAGGTAGTACAAAGTCCAAAGAAAAGGCAAAATGCTCAGAAGATCCAAAAGGGTAGAACAAATCCAAAGAAAACAAAATACCAAAAAATACAAGAGGAGCAGCAGGGTACACAGGAAAGAGGAAACAAACCATAGGTAGCACAAAGACTCCGTGACTAGGGACCAAACTGAGGGAGTATATATACACAAAACTAAATGGGAAACAGGTGACACTGATGAGGACAAACAGGCAATCAACACAAACACAAAACACAGGAACGGTGGCGGCCTCTAGAGGCCAAAACAAACAAGACAAGATAAGGAAATAACAGCGGCCTCTAGAGGCCAAAACAGTCCCAGTCCTAACAGCTTTATTTTATTTTGGAGAGGACAGAAGGCAGTTGATTTTTATTTATTTTTTAATAGGTGAAGAAGCATAATTATCATAAATCCACAAAACCACAACACCAATTTATGCAGATACATTCAGAAAGAAAGAAGTTCTAGTAGCAGAGGAATGAATAATTTAGGGTATATTAAGCTGTGGAGAGTTTTGAATGAGTATAATAATAATGCTGGAGCTTTGTTTCTGTTATCAAAGGAACACAGTCCTGTGCAAAATGTCACCATGGAACCAGAGTGTAGAAATGAACCTACAGTTCAAGAGAGTTCTACACAAACACATTTAACTTTACAACAGCTGCATGCATGTGAAATGGAAGTAAATCAACTAAGGCAGGAAAAACTCATCTCATCTCATTATCTCTAGCCGCTTTATCCTGTTCTACAGGGTCGCAGGCAAGCTGGAGCCTATCCCAGCTGACTACGGGCGAAAGGCGGGGTACACCCTGGACAAGTCGCCAGGTCATCACAGGGCTGACACATAGGTGGGGTTTACATTAGACCGTATCAGCGGATCATCAGATTAACGTTTTTAAAACGATTAGTGTGCACACAGCAACACCAATACACGATTCGCGTGCACACAGCAACACCAATACACGGATACGCTCGGCTCCGCAGGCATCCTGCGCTCCAAATCACTCCGCCCTGAACAGCGAGTGCCCTCTGGAGGGTGCGCACTCTGGCCCTGCGCAGCTCACACAGCGCGCGAGTGAAGTGAACAAGCAGTGATTCGGGACTGAGCCGCTGTGTGTGTGATCCCAGCGCATATCACTTACCACTTGCAAGTGGAAGGATGGCAAGCCTAAAGACAATCATAACTACACAATGGGCAGTATTTGCATCAGTATTTGCAGTATTTTCATACTTTTATACTCTTTAATGATACAAGGCGGAAGTCCGTGCCGTTTTTCAGCAGTCACGTCACATGACCAACGCCAGCGAATCAGGAAGGTGGATGTCACAGTGACGTTGTCCAATGAGACGCCAGCTAGAGCTCAGCACAGCGTATCCGCGTATTCTCAATGTTTACACAGCACCGGAGCTGACATGATCTGGATTGAATACGTGGACTTTGGCGGATTCCCGTTTCCCGGTGTTTCCAGGCGGTTTAATGTAAACGGACAGTGCATCCGCGAAGAAAACGAGACAGATACGGTCTAATGTAAACGTAGCCTTAGAGTCACCAGTTAACCTAACCTGCATGTAAATAGCAAATAGCTGTGTAACTACATGTCCGTGGGGTTGTTGAGACATCGAAGGGTGGGAATAAGATCTAGCCCACAGTTCAGGTCAGAGCCCTTTGAGAGTAAATGCTTTGGCTTTCACAACATTCAGTTCCCAAAAGCTGATGTCGGGAAAAAGTCTTTACACAAATAAGTTTTTCTTGCGTTTGTAGTTTTTAACTGTTCTTCCATGTCGGGACTTTTCGGGAAAAAGAAGGTAGATTCCAACATGTAGCTAATGCTAATGCCAGGCCACAAATCTGCACCGTCAATCCAGTCATTTTGAGGAATTTTGTATGGATCAGAAGGGCCTCCAATTTTCTGCAATCGCGGAAAACGGGCGGAAATTGTGGTCAGAAACGTAATTAGTGCTCAGAAACGGAATCTACGGAGCCCCTCTGGTGACATGGGTGGGAAAAAAAAATATTCCATGGCCACGAGTTAATAACGCGTGGGAATGAGATCCTATTCCGTGGCCATGACTTGCTTAATGCGTGGGAACGAGATGATTATTGGGTGACCACGAATTAATAACGCGTGGCCACGAGATGATTCAAGTTCCAGCCTGATAGGATGATGTCCAGTTTTTGAGCGGCCGTCAATTGTGCAATAAATACAGGATTTATCCTGTATGATGAAATCTATAACTTCCCCGAGGTCAGCATATTGTCTACGTTAGAGCCCGTGCTTTTTGAGCAGCCGAATTAATTGTCTCTTGCTCAGAATTACTCCATGTCTAACTGCAAGTGATTTAAGGATATCATTATAATTCATTCCTAGATTAAAATAAAACAAAAATCAGATCAAACTTGTCCATATTTGCAGCTGAAGCTACTGATGCCAGAAAGTCAACAGTCTCAGTGATGAAATGACTAACACTTCTCGTGGCCACGCGTTTTTAATTCGTGGCCACCTAATAATCATCTCGTTCCCACGCATTAAACAAGTCATGGCCACGGAATAGAATCTCGTTCCCACGCGTTATTAACGCGTGGCCACGGAATATTTTCAAGCACAAAGGAACTCCTAATGCTGTATTATAATGGTGATCTTGAAGGCAGATTTTGAACAGTCAGATTTCCATTAGTAGTTTGCACCAAGGCTTTTCAGTTTAACATTATATAATAGCAACTGATTATTTTCATGATTTAATGGTTTATGTTCTTAAATAAGAAGTTATGTTCCGAAGAATGATTTTCTATATCAAGAGTTTGAAGACTTGTGCGTTATTAAATGAATAATTTACAGGCAAAATATAAATTAAACTAATAATCGAGTTAACTGTTAAATAATTTGAATCATTTAAAGTATATATTAAATGGACACTGTCACACACTTTATGTTAGACCTGTCGTTGCACTGAAAACATTGTAAGCATAACGAATAAAAGTTTGTAAAATATGGATAAAATGATAACTGAGATTGTTTTATTTAAATGTACATGTATAAAGAGTAAGGATAACCAGAAAAGAATTAATATACAATATAAAGTTTTAAAGAAAATAGCAGGAGCCAGTCAACAATCAAGTTAACAGCACTAATTATGGTAACTACAGTCTTAAATAAATGAAAGAAACACATTTTCAGTGAAGTGAAATTTCGTGTTGATTCTAAGGTGCATTAAGATATTAGACTGTGTACAGAAAGTTTAAAGCTTTATATGAAGTTGTACGACAGCAGGCCAGTAAAGCAGGATTACAGGGATAGATGCACAAGGACAACAAACATGCAGATGCCTCCCAACACCAGTTACCTGAAACATAAAATTTCATGCATTTATTACATGTACTTAAGAATTCTGATTCTGAATTATGTATTTTATATGTTGAAAATCTAAAAATGCCAATTTAGCTGTCATTTATGGAATCAATTTTGTGCCAAAATGTTCATACAATACTTTTGAAATATCAAACAAAAACGACAAATCAAAATACAAAAAAAAAGTCAATTTTTTTAGACTGGCAAACAAGTTATTCGTGTAATCGTGCAAAATATCAGTCTGTTACTCTTCAGAAACCTTTTATTTTTGTTCCGCATCTTTCTCAGTTTTGTTTGACGTAATTTTTCTCGTTTGCGCTCCCTGACTTTTTGCTTGCAGTTTTGGCCCAAACTTCACATGTGGGTGGGCTGTCCAGGAATGCATTCCCATTGGGTAACTTGTGTTTGACTGACAGCTACGCTCAGCCATTCCCTACTCGGATTCTGGCGGACTGTTTGACGAGTGACCGATCCATTGACGGTAAACAAGGATCGAGTGGACTTCAGTGGTGACTATGATATTGAATTAATTCAACAAAGTGTAAGTACGGGACAAATGTGTTGTATGTGTTGCAGTAGTACACATTATGCAGGCTTGTTTAACGTTAGCAAGACAGCTATTATATTGGGTAGTGGAGCTAAGTCTAACATTTGACTTGCCATGAAACACCTGCATACGTGAAACACCTTCACAAACGAGAAAGCTGGAATCGCAACCAAAATAAATGATGTCAAACAAAACTGAGAAAGACACGGAACAAAAATAAAAGGTTTCTGAAGAGTAATAGACTGATATTTTGCACGATTACACAAATAATTTGTTTGTCAGTCTAAAAAATTTTCCTTTTTTTTTGTATTTTGATTTGTCATTTTTGTTTGATATTTCAAAAGTATTGTATGAACATTTTGGCACAAAATTGATTCCATAGTCATTTGAGCATATAACTGAAACAAATGGTCTGAAACGGAATTAGCCATCCTCTGAAACGGAATTTGTTTTTTGAAACGGAAAATAGGAGGCTCTTTCTGACTCAGATTGTCCAAGTAATCCAGTAGTACAGCTTTTTTAGCTGTAGTTTTCTACAGGTAACAGCAACAGACGCCGGACATCTCCGCTTGGCTTCAGTATCTGAACTGCCAATCAGCGGGTCCCGTATGTGTTTACGATTTTATGTCACGATTTACAACCAATTGGAGACACCCTTTGTCGGCTGTCCACCAATCACAGGCTTCCGTGCCACAATGGCGGTATGTTGATAAATATTTAGAAAATAAAAATGACATCATTACAAAATATATGAAACCATCAAAAGCAATTTAAAAAATCGTAATATATATACACTGGTTAGAGGTAAGGAACCTTATTCAGTGATGTCGTTTATTATTAACCCCAATCGTGATATAAAAGTTCCATGTTTGGCACCTGCCCGCTTCAACCACGCTGCTGGCACACGATGTCCTTGACCCTTGTCGCCCTTAGCCAATTGGTATAATTGTCATTACGTGGACCCCTCTGAGCCGAGCTTTTCCAGTACACTCGAACACACGCATACTTTGAGGAATTATAACCAAAAACAAGGAAATTTGAATGATTTCCTCAAAATATTTTTTGTACTTTTATATATTGTCGTATTGATGGATAAAACTTTTTAACTCATTTCCCGTGAAATGAGACGAGCTACTTTAGATTGGTTCCCTGTTCTCTTAGCGCAGAGTGAGCATAGAGTCAATATCTCTGACGCTTGGTAGGATTAATTTTATATGGAACCAGTCCAGGAAAACAAGATTTTCGATAAACACAGGTGAACTTTGTTTTGGCGAGGAGTCAGATTCACTTTGCAGAATAATAATAATTGAAATATGCCACTGCCGGACTGAGAGTTCAGGCCTGCGTCACAGAGCGGTTGCCTGTGTTGCTTAGGTTGCCAGCACTAACTTTTGTCGTCCGATCAGATGATTACCATTAAAGTTTTACTCGTCCTTGCACATACTTTAGTCATCTCGGATGATCGGACATGTAGTTTTTCGAGCATAGTAGTACCATCCATCTTACCTTCAGTCCTGGCCAGCTTTCCTGTCCCTGCAGATGAAAAACATCCCCGCAGCATGATGCTGCCACCACCATGCTTCACTGTCGGAATGGTGTTCTCAGGGTGCTGGGTTTGCGCCACACATAGCGTTTCCCACGATGGCCAAAAAGATCAATTTTAGTCTCATTTGACCAGAGAATCTTCTTCCATGTGTTTGGGGAGTCTGCCACATGCTGTTGGGCAAACTCCAAGCATGTTTTCTTAAGCAGTGACTTTTTTCTGGCCACTCTTCCATAAAGCCCCGCTCTGTGGAGTGTGGTCCTATGAACAGATACTCCCATCTCCGTTGTGGATCTTTTCAGCTCCTTGAGTGTTATCTTTGGTGTCTTTGTTGCATCTCTGATTAATGCCCTCCTTGCCCGGTCTGTGATTTTTGGTGGGCGGCCTTCTCTTCTCAGGTTTGTAGTGATGCCATATTGTTTCTACTTTGCTGTAATGGATTTAATGGTGCTCCCTGGGATATTCAAAGTTTGGGATATTTTTTATAACCCAACCCTGATCTAGACTTCTCCACAACTTTGTCTCTGACCTGTTTGGAGGCTCGTCGGTTTTCATCTTGCTTGCTCAGTAGTGTTGCAGAGTCAGGGTCCTTCCAGACCAGGTTGATTTATCCAGACATCATGTGACAGGGGGCGGCACGGTGGTGTAGTGGTTAGCGCTGTCGCCTCACAGCAAGAAGGTCCCGGGTTCGAGCCCCGGGGCCGGCGAGGGCCTTTCTGTGTGGAGTTTGCATGTTCTCCCCGTGTCCGCGTGGGTTTCCTCCGGGTGCTCCGGTTTCCCCCACAGTCCAAAGACATGCAGGTTAGGTTAACTGGTGACTCTAAATTGAGCGTAGGTGTGAATGTGAGTGTGAATGGTCGTCTGTGTCTATGTGTCAGCCCTGTGATGACCTGGCGACTTGTCCAGGGTGTACCCCGCCTTTCGCCTGTAGTCAGCTGGGATAGGCTCCAGCTTGCCTGCGACCCTGTAGAAGGATAAAGCGGCTAGAGATAATGAGATGAGATGAGATCATGTGACAGATCATGTGACACTTTGATGGCACACAGGTGGATCTTAGTCAACTAATTATGCGACTTATGAAGTTAATTGGTCGGACCAGCTCTTATTTAGGGGTTTCATACGAGAGAGGGGTGAATACCTATGCACACTCCAGATTTCTGTTTTTTTTTTCATCTTAATTATTGTTTGTGTCACAATAAAACAACAAATTGCACCTTTAAAGTGGTAGGAATGTTGTATAAATCAATATCAAATGGTGCTAACCCTCCAAAAATCCATTTTAATTCCAGGTTGTAATGCGACAAAACAGGACAAACACCAAGGGGGATGAATACTTTTGCAAGGCACTGTATATATATATATATATGCATATTTTTTGGTCCGTGGAGTCTGTCGGGGGTTTTTTTTCCCACTTTTGTTCTAATTAAGATCTAAAAGCAATCGAAGGCTGTAACTTGTGTAACTTTTTCCCAACTCTTTAGCAGTCACACTATCAGGCTGGACACGAGAAAATCTAACACTCACACCACACACGTTCACCCTGTTCAATCAGCCTCTCCTGCCTGACAGCTCATCAGGTTCGATCAAAGTGAGTGTTCGGCTCCTGATCGCTGTCACTCCTGATTGCCTGCTACACCTCCTCACTCTCGGCGAGAGCCCTTCTTGTTGTAAAGCTAATTAAAAATTTAGAGTGCATGACCTTTTAAACTGATTATAGCAGCTGAAGTTTCCATCGCCTTCTCCTGTCTGCTGAGAGAGTGAGAGATAGAGATAGACAGAGAGACGAACATGCAGAGAGCTTAAATAGAGTAGCGGGGAAAAATCAATAGTCCGTTGCAGTAGCAATGGAGATGGTGTCAGTCAGGAGACGAACATCTCATCCTCCACCTGGCTGGAGTTTTATTTGTGTCTGTTCGTTGTCCAGGATGGAGGATTTTCTCATTGCGGTGGTGATGTTCTACATTCCGAAGCTCCGTCTCATAATGAGCCAGCCTTCCTGTGCTTGTTCTGCACACCACACATTCTTAATTAGCTCTTCTACTCGGCTTGTTTTTTTTTTTTAAAAAACCTCGCTCAGTCCATTTTTTAACCTCAGAAAAAAATAAATAAAAGACAACGAGCGGAAAGTTTGCCTGAAATGGCACTCTCATCCACAATGTCTTTTTTCTTCTTCGGTAATTAGGATGAATTATGTCTAAGTGCTTTATTGCAGGCTTAGGATTTTATCCTGTGAATTTTTTTTTTATTAGGACACACAGGTGAGGGAGGAGGTTTTATTACCACATTGGTCTATTTTGTTAGCAGATGCAGCATCGCTCGTCTAACCATATTGGACATATTTTTCCTGGACTCTTTAAAAGGCACTTTATTGATCCGAGCAGAAAAGGCAAAGTGTTCGGAGTGTATTTACACGCCGGCGTCGACAGCACTACTATTACACTGGCCTTTAAGCTCGGAATCAGGAAGACTGACTCGAATGCTCATTTCGTCGAGCGTCTCGCTAATGCGCCTCATTAGAATGCAGCTCATTTAGAAAGCTCCTTCGCTGCCAGAGAGCGTTCTGCATCCTGACTACGCTTCGCAAATCACACTGCTACGATGATATGACTCTGTTTTCGCTCAATCAGAGCGGTCGAGGTTTTAAAAAGCGACTGAAGGAGTGAGCCGACTTCATTTCAATACGACAAAGTCAACAAGATAATTGTAAAGTGCCACACGGTGTGTGCAGAACTCCATAGTTTGGGTTTTTCTCTAATTTGAGAAGAGCTCATTAAATGTAACACTAATGTCAGAGCGAAATAGCACCGCTGCCAACTAACTTCACAACTAAACAGTGGCGTGCACAGACATTTTAGGGGGCAAGTGCTCTGGGGGGGAAAAAAGGGCACTTTTTTGCGCATGTGGAACACCTTATTATAAAAGTCTGAGATTTAACCCTCCTCTTGTGTTCATAATCATATCAAAGTTTTGGGTATTTTTCTGTAGTTCCATCTTTAAAAAGTCTGATAAAGTCTGAAAGTCTGATCTTCCCGTCACTGACTTGAGTCTCAAGACTGTGTTTATTCACAGATTTGCGTGAGATCATCTTAAAATTTGTAACGAAATATACACACTCAATGGGCTCAACGGAGCTCTCCTTTATTTGCATAACGGCGTGCATACTAGCATAACGTGATATTCTTAATCATGTTATAAAAACAGGTCAGAATTGATGGAGAGTGGGGTTGCCTCAATGGTTTAGGCTACATTTAAAATGTTGTTCAGTTTGTTTCTCCATATGGAAAGGGAGCAAATAAGCTGGCAAAGGCTGCCATGTGCAGTTGTTTCTGTATGCGACGGGCTACTTCACGACAAAATAATTACAGCTTGGGCTTAGAGGGCAAACAATACATTTTCACTCGATTCATGTGTTACCTGGCTGGTGGGGCAGGGGAAGAGCTGACTGACTGCCCGATGTGTTGTCTGCGCTACGACAAGGCCGTGGCTTCCAGGACGCTATGCTGCTGCAACCTCACATTGAATGCACTGCATGCTTGTTCACGTGACAGAGCAAGAGAGACAGAGGTCCGGTGTGTGTGCGGAGGGGGCACACATCGGGACATTATTTTCACACACGCTTTTAATGCCGCGGCTTTTCTAAAAGATCATGTCGACATTGGCCTCAGTAAACTGTAAAAAAAAAAAAAATTAAAAAGGGCACTTTTTTGGACAGAGGGCAGAGGGGCAGGTGCTTGAGCACCACCTCGTGTCTATCTGTGCACGCCACTGCAACTAAACATCAAATATGCTTTTTTTTTTGTAGCATTCACAAACAAAAGGTGTAACTATGGCCAAGTTTACATTAGACTGTATCTGTCTCGTTTTCTTCGCGGATGCACTGTCCGTTTACATGAAACCGCCTGGAAACGCCGGGAAACGGGAATCCGCCAGGGTCCACGTATTCAATCCAGATCGTGTCTGGTCCGGTGCTGTGTAAACATTGAGAATACGCGGATACGCTGTGCTGAGCTCTAGCTGGCGTCGTCATTGGACAACGTCACTGTGACATCCACCTTCCTGATTCGCTGGCGTTGGTCATGTGACGCGACTGCTGAAAAACGGCGCGGACTTCCGCCTTGTATCACCTTTCATTAAAGAGTATAAAAGTATGAAAATACTGCAAATACTGATGCAAATACTGCCCATTGTGTAGTTATGATTGTCTTTAGGCTTGCCATCCTTCCACTTGCAAGTGGTAAGCGCTGGGATCACACACACAGCGGCTCAGTCCCGAATCACTGCTTGTGCACTACACTCGCGCGCTCTGTGAGCTGCGCAGGGCCGGAGTGCGCACCCTCCAGAGGGCACTCGCTGTTCAGGGCGGAGTGATTTGGAGCGCAGGATGCCTGCGGAGCCGAGCGTATCCGTGTATTGGTGTTGCTGTGTGCACACTAATCGTTTTAAAAACGTTAATCTGATGATCCGCTGATACGGTCTAATGATAACCCCACCTATGTCTCAGGTTCAGGATGAGGTCTGTGCTGTGTTCTGGATCCTTCGAGACTCAATCAGATGTGTTCTCACAAAGAGGAAAGGACAGTAGGGTCCTTCCTTATTTGGGCACTTTGCAACACTCCTAAAAATCAGAGGGGAACTGTCAGGGCCTTCTAGGCCCAAACATATCAGCATTTCACATTTTCTATTTAATTTCTTTCATAATAATTTTTCTGGGCAGCACGGTGGTGTAGTGGTTAGCGCTGTCGCCTCACAGCAAGAAGGTCTGGGTTCGAGCCCCGTGGCCGACGAGGGCCTTTCTGTGTGGAGTTTGCATGTTCTCCCCGTGTCCGCGTGGGTTTCCTCCGGGTGCTCCGGTTTCCCCCACAGTCCAAAGACATGCAGGTTAGGTTAACTGGTGACTCTAAATTGAGCGTAGGTGTGAATGTGAGTGTGAATGGTTGTCTGTGTCTATGTGTCAGCCCTGTGATGACCTGGCGACTTGTCCAGGGTGTACCCCGCCTTTCGCCCGTAGTCAGCTGGGATAGGCTCCAGCTTGCCTGCGACCCTGTAGAACAGGATAAAGCGGCTACAGATAATGAGATGAGATGAGATAATTATTCTCTTCTAATTCGGCCTCATTTTCTATCAAATTTGCTTCAGAAATGAAAGGGTTACTGTCCTGAAAACATTACAATCGAGTTATCCAATGAGATTTTTTTGTTTGTTTGTTGTCTCTAGGCTGAGAAGAGTTTAGAGCTGGCTCACTCATTGGTCGGGACAGAAGGCCATGGCATTGTATGTTTATGTAGGAAGTGACAGATGAATATATAGTGGGAGGGACCAAAAATTTATCACCCTCTGCCTTCTCAAAGGCCGACACGAGTTTAACCGTGAGTCGACGCTGTCAGAGCAGCAGTGAAGTCACCTTCCATCCGGTGTAGCGTTCATCAGTAGTGTTAGCGACTGCTAATAAAGCAGTCAAGCCAGTGCTATCGAGAGCAAGTAGCACTAGAGAAACTAAGATTTCTGTCTCCAGGCTCTTATTTCACACACGCTCACAACAGTATTTTTCACTCAGAGTTAAGTATTCATTTCCTTATATAATTTATCCTCAACATTTTGTTCAAATTAATGAGAGAAGAAACATAACATACCTCACGGCCTTTCTGAAAGTTTCCCGCCAGAGGAAGTGACATCTCTTGGTGCAGGTGTCATGTGTATTATCAAAAGTCTTTGTGGATTTTATGCGGTTTTATAACAGAGTTAACAGAAACACCGGGACGGATAAAAAACATTTTTTTTTGTTCATGAAATTTCACATCTCATCTCATTATCTCTAGCCACTTTATCCTGTTCTACAGGGTCGCAGGCAAGCTGGAGCCTATCCCAGCTGACTACGGGCGAAAGGCTGGGTACACCCTGGACAAGTCGCCAGGTCATCACAGGGCTGACACATAGACACAGACAACCATTCACACCTACGGTCAATTTAGAGTCACCAGTTAACCTAACCTGCATGTCTTTGGACTGTGAGGGAAACCGGAGCACCCAGAGGAAACCCACGCGGACAACATGCAAACTCCTGACAGAAAGGCCCTCGCCGGCCACGGGGCTCGAACCCAGACCTTCTTGCTGTGAGGCGACAGCACTAACCACTACACCACTGTGCTGCCCTGCAATTTCACATAATACAGAAAATAGACTTTCTATGCAATTGATTTTATAACAGTTAATAGAATAAGCCCCAAAAAACAGACTGTTAGACTGAATCACTTCATGTTTATTCGAGTTGAATGTATGAATCAGTAGTCAAAGACAGGCAATAATGTGGGGGGTGGGAGTCATTTAGTTAATGTTTTATGAATAAATTGGGTCTAAAATGTAATAATAATTTATATAGCGCCTTTCTCACACCCAAGGTCGCTTTACAATTAAGGGAGAAACAAACCCACGAAGAGAAGGTCAGGATGTAATTCCAATGGCGTAGCTACCACAGTCCCACCAGGCGCACGAAGATAAATCCCACACCGCCTGCACAGTCGCCGCGATGCCGCCAGGCAGCATCACTCGGAACACCGCACCAAGCCCAAAAGCACCGCCGCACAGAGCGCTGGACAACCCTGATGTTAAAAAGAGCAACGAGCTCACTGCAGTCAATAGTGAGGAGCACAGGCATCACCCACGGTGCACCAAGGCCTGAAGGAAGCGGACGCCAAAACTGGGTCCGGAGCTACGCCACAACCGGTGGACAAAACATTCAAACAAAGAACAAACATCAAACTACACAAACACAAAAAAGAAAAACAAAAAGAAAAATGAAAAGCTCTGGAGAGAAGCGTCAGCCTAATGCGCACGGCATACTCTTGATGTACATCAAGCATTGCTATTGGTGAAAATTTGTCATAATTTGCATTGCTGTTCTAAACTGATTCAATAAAGATTTTTTTTGTGTGGAAAATAACAAAAGGTTTATCTCGGAGATGTGAAATGTACCCCCAATTGTGATATGTAAAACATATCACAATTTCAACAATATCTCATAGGACTTTATTGTGGCATAATTTATCACACTATCAATGTATTATCATGTCTAAATCAGTATAACAATGTTCCTTCAAGAAATCAAGGCATGCACATATAGTTTCACATCGCTCCACAGTTAAACTTTTAAAAAGGACCCAAAGGGTTAAAAGAAAAGAGACAGAAACCAATCAAGGAGTCTGCTGCACTTAGCCAGCATTTAATTCCAGTGCTGATCATACAGAGCTGACTATGACAAGTGAGGCTAGCAAGCTAGCTTTTGAGGCTGATTGATGACTTTGCAGTACACAAGAGGAGCACAGAGCTGCAATTAATGGATGTTTCTTGAATTATGAATACAGGCCTATAACTCATTATGACAACAAAGTGCAGTTATCAACAAAACCGTTGATACTGGAACAGGTACGAGTGGTGGGTGAAGGGGTCATGTTAGGTCACAGTAAAGGGAGGAAGTTCTGTATTACTGACTGGAAGTTCAACAGCAGTGCTGCCAACTCTTTTGATGGAAAAATAAATAATGCATGGTCAAAATGTTGCTAGAAGTCAACAGATGTCAGATATCTTTGGCTACTTTGCATATTCATTGAATGATCATTTGCATGTCAAGGGTGACCTTTCTGTGTGGAGTTTGCATGTTCTTCCCGTGTCTGCATGTGTTTCCTCTAGGTGCTCCGGTTTCCCTCACAGTTCTAAGACATGCAGATTAGGTAAAAATACCCAGCCACTAGGGTTGTACAAGCCAGTGCATACTTAGTGCCAGTCCCAAGCCCGGATAGATTGGGGAGGGTTGTGTCAGGAAAGGCATCCGTTGCACAACCTATGCCAAATCAAATATGCGAAACATTTCCGCTGTGGCGACCCCAAATGGGAGCAGCCGAAAGAAAAAGATTTGCATGTCAGAATGTGTTACATCAAGAAGGAAGGTTTTCTGTGGACGCTTTGTTGCGGACAGTTAGTGCAGAGTTGGGAAATAGAACGAAGGAAACATGTGGGATGGAATAACCTGGAAATGAAACAATGGTGATCAGTGATTGGTCACTGGGACCAAAGATAATCAGTGATTAGTTGTTCAGTGAATGGTTGTTGGTGGGAACAGTGGTGATCAGTGACTGGTTGTTGGTGGGAACAATGATGATCAGTGATTGGTCACTTGAGACCAAAGATAATCAGTGATTAGTTGTTCAGTGACTGGTTGTTGGTGGGAACAGTGGTAATCAGTGACTGGCTGTGGGTGGGAACAATTGCGATCAGTGACTGGTTGTTGGTGGCAACATTGGTGATCAGTGACTGGTTGTTGGTGGCAATAATGGTAATCAGTGATTGGTCATTGGGACCAAAGATAATCACTGATTAGTTGTTTAGTAATTGGTTGTTGATGGGAATAATGGCAATCAGTGACTGGTTGTTGGTGGGAACAATGATGATCAGTGATTGGTCATCGGGACCAAAGATAATCAGTGATTAGTTGTTCAGTGTCTGGTTGTTCGTAGGAACAATGGTGATCGGTGACTGGTTGTTGGTGGGAACAGTGGTGATCAGTGACTGGTTGTTGGTGGGAACAATGATGATCAGTGATTGGTCACGGGGACCAAAGATAATCAGTGATTAGTTGTTCAGTGACTGGTTGTTGGTGGGAACAGTGGTGATCAGTGACTGGTTGTTGGTGGGAACGGTAGTGATCAGTGACTGGTTGTTGATGGGAACAATGATGATCAGTGACTGGTTGTGGGTGGGAACAATGGTGATCAGTGACTGGTTGTTGGTGGCAACAATGGTGATCAGTGACTGGTTGTTGGTGGCAACAATGGTGATCAGTGACTGGTTGTTGGTGGGAACAATGATGATCAGTGATTGGCCATTGGGACCAAAGATAATCAGTGATTAGTTGTTCAGTGTCTGGTTGTTCATAGGAACAATGGTGATCGGTGACTGGTTGTTGGTGGGAACAGTGGTCATCAAAGATTCAAGATGTTTATTTGTCATATACACAATAACAGACACACCGGTTATTATTGGGTAATAAAATTCTTATTTTGCAACTACCCGACCAAACTATGCTTACTAATATAAAAAGAAATATATATAAAATACAAAATAAAATATAAAGTGCATATGCAATGCAAAATATAAAAGTAGACTGAAAATAAACGAAAAATGAACATAATTAAAATAAAGAATAAAAATAAGAAATAACCAATCAATGTGCAGTAGGACAGCAATCAAACAGTATGCAATAGGACAGATATAATGTGCAATGCCTTGTGCAAAATTGCAAATATAGAGGTAGATGGTGATTATAATCCGTGGTAGTTATAATCCGTGGTTCAAAAGCCTGATGGCCTGGGGGTAAAAACTGTTTGTCAGTCTAGTAGTCCCTGCTTTCACACTCCTGTAGCATCTGCCAGATGGTAGGAGCTTGAATAGTCTGTGTTGCGGGTGTGTTTGGTCCCTGATGATGCTCTGTGCCCTTTTTGTGACCTGGGTGTTGTAAATGTCCTGTAGTGGTGGGAGGACAGCTCCACAGATGAACTGTGCCATTTTAATGACATGTTGGAGAGCCTTTCTGTCTTGAGTTGTGCAGTTCCTGTACCACACAGTGATGGAATTTGTCAGGACGCTCTCCACTGTGCACCTGTAGAAGTTGCTGAGGAGTTTGGTGGACAGTCCAAATTTCCTCAGCTTCCTCAGGAAGAAGTGTCTCTGTTGAGCCTTCTTGATGGTCTGCTGTGTGTTGTGTGTCCCGGTGAGATCCTCACTGATGTGAGTTCCGAGGAATTTAAATGTTTTCACCCTCTCCACCTGTGTCCCATCGATGTGCAGCGAAGCGTGCTGGTCTCTCCTCCTCTTCCTTGGGTCAATAACCATCTCCTTGGTCTTCTCAGCATTCAAGGAGAGGTTATTATCCTGGCACCAGGAGACCAGCTGAGCCACCTCCTCCCTGTAGGCTCTCTCTTCTCCGCTGGTGATCAGCCCAATGACAGTGGTGTCATCAGCAAACTTGATGATGGAAGTGTTGCTCTGGGAGGGGGTGCAATTGTAGGTGAAGAGGGTGTACAGGAGTGGACTGAGCACACAGCCTTGGGGGGTCCCTGTGCTCACTGTCTTGGTGCTGGATGTTCTGGTACCGACTCTGACAGCCTGGGGTCTGTTTGTGAGAAAGTCCAGAACCCAGCAGCAGAGGGAGGCTGTCAGTCCAAGGATGGAGAGCTTCTCAGTCAGTCTGCTGGGGATGACAGTGTTGAAGGCTGAACTGTAGTCTACAAACAGCATTTGAACATAGGTGTCCCTGTGTTCCAGGTGTGACAGGACTGTGTGGATGGCTGCATTGACGGCATTGTCGGTTGAATGGTTCTGATGATATGCAAATTGAAGGGGGTCTATTGTGTCTGGGATGTCCTTTTTGATGTGTGACACAACTATCCTCTCAAAACACTTCATTACAACTGAAGTGAGTGCAATTGGGCAATAGTCATTCAGGCATGTGATATTGTTTTTCTTTGGGAGGGGCACTATGGATGGGCGGCACGGTGGTGTAGTGGTTAGCGCTGTCGCCTCACAGCAAGAAGGTCCTGGGTTCGAGCCCCGGGGCCGGCGAGGGCCTTTCTGTGTGGAGTTTGCATGTTCTCCCTGTGTCCGCGTGGGTTTCCTCCGGGTGCTCCGGTTTCCCCCACAGTCCAAAGACATGCAGGTTAGGTTAACTGGTGACTCTAAATTGACCGTAGGTGTGAATGTGAGTGTGAATGGTTGTCTGTGTCTATGTGTCAGCCCTGTGATGACCTGGCGACTTGTCCAGGGTGTACCCCACCTTTCGCCCGTAGTCAGCTGGGATAGGCTCCAGCTTGCCTGCGACCCTGTAGAACAGGATAAAGCGGCTAGAGATAATGAGATGAGATGAGAGGGGCACTATGGTGGTGGTCTTGAAGCATGTGGGCACAGACGATATGGAGAGGGACAGGTTGAAAATGTATGTGAAGACCTCTGCTAGCTGTGTGGAGCAGGCCCTCAAAGCACGGCCAGGGATGTTGTCAGGGCCGGCTGCCTTTCAGGGGTTAGTCCTCCTGAAGACCTTGCTCACCTCAGTTATGGTCACAGTGGGTGAAGAGCTCTGTGCTGCCTCTGCTGGTAGAATCCCTCTGCGTTGGTTTGTGTTGAGGGCGAGCATAGAACTCGCTCAGCTCATCTGGTGATGTGTTGTGGTTGGCTGTGACCCCGCTGTTCTTCTGCTGGAAATTGATGATGTGTTGCAGGCCCTGCCACATGCATCTGGAGTCTGAGGTGTTGCAATATCCTTCCAGCTTCAGTCTGTACTGCCTCTTGGCTTCCCGGATGGATCTACGTAGGTCATATCTGGTCTTTTTATATCCATCTGCATCACCAGAGGCAAAAGCGGTGGAGCGTGCATGTAGCATGGAGCGTACTTCACTGTTAATCCAGGGTTTTTGGCTTGGATATATTTTGCAGCGCTTGGTGGGGACAATGTCATTAATGCAGGTGCTGATGTAGCTGGTGACCACAGATGCATATTCCTCTAAATCCACAGAACAGTCTTCTCTCAAAGCAGCAGTCTTAAACACATCCCAGTTTGTAGAACTGAAGCAGTCCTGGAGCACCAGACCAGTCCCTTCATTCCAAACTTTAACTGTTTTACTCACTGGGGGGGGCTTGTTTGAGAAGTGCCTTGTAGGCTGGGTAGAGGAACACAGAGATGTGGTCAGACTGTCCAAAGTGGGGGCAGGGCACAGCCTTGTAGCCATTCCTCACGTTGCTGTAGACATGGTCCAGGATGTTGTTGTCCCTTGTCGGAAAGCTCATGTGTTGGTGGTACTTTGGTAACACAGTCCTGAGGTTGCAAATATTAAAATCCTCAGCCACGACGAACACGGCATCTGGGTGTGTGGTCTTGTGTTTGCCGATGATGTCGTGTAGTAGTCCTAGCGCTGTAGTCCGGTCGGCCCGCGGCGGGATGTAAACAGCCAGCATAAACACAGCACTGAACTCCCTCGGTAGATAAAAGGGTCTGCACTTCACCATCAGCACTTCAATGTCTGCACAACAGTGTTTTTCAACCACCTGTACATCCGTACACCATCTGTTGTTAACATAAACACACACACCTTTGTTTTTACCGGAAGCAGATGTGCGGTCTCCGCTGTGCATGGAGTGGGTCTGTAGTTCAATGGCTGGGTCTGGCAGGCTTGCAGTAGTCCAGGTTTCCGTAAAAATCAGGGCACAATACTCTCTGATCTCATGTTGGGATGCTATCCTATTTCTCAGCTCATCCATCTTATTCTCGAGCGAGCGAACATTAGCTAGCAGAAGGCTAGGTAGCGGTGGTCTTGTAGCACTAGCCTTTAGCCTAGCATGTAGCCCGCCTCTCTTACCGCGCCTCCATCTTGGGTGCGTGGATCGTCGGCCGTTTCGCCTACTTGAGTCTGGTGGTGATGCGGCCTGCCGGATGGTGTCAGTGTGGCTCCGGTTGGTGTCAGTGAGGAGAAGAAAGCTACAGTCCAGAAGGACTGGACTGGACTCATGGTGAATTTTGCTAATGTCCAGAAGTTTGTCTTTGCTGTAGGTGATCCTAGTGTACAAGCACTGAGCATTTGTCACGATCAAAAGTACTAAAATAAACAATAAAGACGATCGGTGTCGGGAGCGCGTCGCAAACACGTTCGCCACGGGGGGCGCCAGAGGACAGGTTGTTGGTGGGAACAGTGGCGATCAGTGACTAGTTGTTGGTGGGAACAGTGGTGACCGGTGATTGGCTGTTGGGAACAGTGGTGATCGGTGATTAGGTTTTGGGAACAGTGGTGATCGGTGATTGGTTGTGAGTGGAAACAGTGGTGATCAGCGATCGTCTGTTGGAAAAAGTGGTGATCAGCAGTTTGTTATTAATCATTCACAACACTGGTGATCAGTGATTGGTCTTTGGGAGCAATAGTGATCGGTGATTGATCATTGCAAACAATGGTAACTGATGATTAGTTGTTGGGAACAATAGCGATCAGTGATTGGTCATGTGGTTTCAGTGGTAATCAGTGACTGATCATTGGGAACAGTGTTGTTCAATGTCAGTGTTGATGGCAACTCAGGCAATTTTTACACACTGGTGGTGAATCAACTGAACCGGCAGCTGTGATGTGAGCTGGAGTCGCTAACATCTGTTTCAAAGCTGCTAGATTTGTCGCAGGCTCTTTCTTAAAATAAAGTCATTAAAATGAATCTAAAAAGTCATCAGATTTAGCAGCAGAATCACTAAGCTGGCAACAATCATCAATAAGCCTGTCATAGATCCAATGCTCGACCTTAGTCAAGCCCCATAAACCATCAGCTGCTCAGTTTTGTGCTTGCACTGGCTTTTGATTCTCTTTTAAGTCTCTTTGGATAAAAACAGCTGTCATTTAAATAAATGTAAATGCAGTTGTGTGTGTTTGTGTGTGAGAGAGAGAGAGAGAGAGAGATGCGATGTGAATTGACTTTAATATCAGCCCTTGCTTCTAAAATAAAGGGAATGATGCAATTTTAAGAGGCATATCTTTTAAGGAGATAACAAAAAGAGAGACGTATCTCTCAGGACTTTCAATAAGCCGACCCTCTGCTTTTGTGCCTCTAAAGTAATTTTCATTGAAACTTGGAAAAAAAAAAAGAAACAGCAGGCAGCTGCTGTGCAAAGATGCTGATGAGACAAAAATAAAGTCCCAATCGCTTGTCGTTTGCCAAGTTTTTCAATTCCCACAGTGTTTTACACACAGATATGTATTTATACACTTATACACTTACGTATATTTACACACAGACAGGCACCTAGACTGCGATACTCAGTCAAGGAACTTTTCTATCAAAATATAACCTCTAGCTTTTATTAAAATGAATTCCACGTCCTGCAAAAGGAAGGAAATCAAATCTTAGCCCTTCCTCATGCCTTTGTGATTTCACTAATCCCTGTCCTTTGACATTTCTGTCTCACCTTCTGCGTGATTGCATTTATTGTTATTTTTGCTAATCAGACGTCACAGAGGTCCCTCGACAGGGCAGGTGGAAGAGAACAGAATAAATAGATGGATAAATAAATAATAGAAAATAATCCCAGAAATGTCAGTAGGCTCCAGAAGGAGAAAGCAGTAGTATATTTTTTTCTTTCATTTATTACGTTTATTTATTTATTTATTTACACTGTATAATGCAGTAGAATTTACTGTTCACCTGTTTAATATTAATAGAACTGGTTGAAATAGTGATTAGCTCCTACATTAATCTACAAATGGCATAAGCCATAAATTTCGTCTGCAAAAGTCAGATGTAGGTTGGTGTTTGGTTTGAGAAGATGACGCACTGAAAACTGCAACGTTTCTGCATCGTCGTAGTTCACTTATACCATTTCACTTCTTCCTGTTTATTTCCCCACCCTCTTGCTTGATGGACAAGCTATAAACAGCTGGAAAAGCTTCCTGCTGTTCTGAAAAACCAGAACTGTTCCAGGTTATCGGACATTTCTCGGAAGCATTTCTCAACCAGGCTTTGGAACCATTTGATGCCTCGTGTCCCTCTTCTGCATCTGCGTCCTTTTCTTCATGATGGCTTCTCAAGTCCTTGTGCACTTCTGACGTAAATATAATTAGAACTCTTAAAACTGTTTATTCCTTCAAAGAGCAAGCAATTATTATTTTTTTAAATTTATGCAAGTATGGCACATCATAATTTGAATTAGTTTATATGTATTTATGCTTAATGTTGATATTAACAGGAAAAAAGTGTATCATCAGGAGATCAGAAGTTTGTATCCCAACGATCCTGGGAGGATCCTGTGATGGGAGCAGAATTGCTCGTTCTGTCTCTCTTTGGGTGGGAGGGGCAGCAAAAACGGTGCCATTAATCAATTGTAGACGTCTGCGAGTTCGTGTATGCGGAAGAAGGCAGATAGTGATTTCCTCCAAGTGTGTTCCATTGCCCCGTGATGCAGCAGTTACAGCTGGCTTCACATGTCTTATACGAAGTACCTGTTCACCTTGAATTGCGCTGTTGTATCACAGGGAAGATCTAGTTGGTGGGTGGGGATTAAAGGTGACTAAATAGCGGAGAAAGTAATGGGGGAAAAATCATTGTAAAACTTCAACAACACAAGTTTTTCTTGTTTGTGATGTAAATAAGACAAAAACAAAACAAGTGTATTATGTTACTGAGAAACCACAAAGCCTTGAAAGTCAGGAAGACTTATATCTCTGACACTGGAGAAGTGTTCCAAAAATCCAAAATAAAAGTCTCCTCACAGAATACTTCACCATCTCAACAATTAGTTTGGTTTTTGTCAAGCTTTCTGTTCGGTTTTGTTCAGTTTCTGTAAAACTACGGTCATGTTACAGCTCACGATGCTTTGCGATGCGTTATCAATGTGAATGAGGCATTTTGGTGGCAATGCATGGTGATATACAGGCGAGCTAAAAGTTGTGGTCACACAGCAGGCGAACCCTTGACTGTCACGCATTCATGCTCTCGAGTGGCCACGCTCGCTCACAGGACCCAGCAGGGGCGATTTCTCAGAGACAACAAGGGAAGCCGAGCTTCCCCTAAAATTCTCTCCCCAAACTGCGGCGTCTACGACGTTGAATTCTCATTAAAACAATAACTTGCATAACATAATATATGCCCAAGATTGTATTTATGTTCATAACTATCCTGTAACTTATTTGAGTGATGTCTGACGAACTTGCAGTTTGCTACGAGAATCACCTTTGCTGCCAGGCTGTAACCTCTCTTATTTCAATGGGCTCTATGGACTGGCAGCAGTGTTGCCAGATTGGGCGGTTTTAAGTGCATTTTGGCGGGTTTTGAACATATTTTGGAATGGAAAATGTCAGCAGTATCTGGCAACACTGACTGGCAGCCGGGTATCCGTTGCAGTCTACGAGACGGCTCTGAACAGCCAATTTCGGCTAGTTGTTATTGGTTAAAATCAACAAAATAGTCACTTCCAGGGAAGCCGGGCTTCTCTGGGACTAAACGAGACAGTGGGAGGGACAAGAAGCCGGGCTGATAAAGGATTATTGGAGGTAGTGTTTGAAAGACATGAGGAGGGTGGTACTTCGGCGAGGAACACAGAAGTATGATCAGTCAGTCCCTAGCGGATGTCGAGAAAGTGTAGTCGTGTGCTAAAATGCTGTCCGAATTTCTTTTCATATAAACGGTTCTTCTCATCGATGCCTCTGTACATTACTCTGTAAATAAATGTAAATATTACTCATTGTGCTCCGTTAACTTTCATCCATTCTATCAGTTTGATCATTCGCGAATTCACTCGTTTATTTCATTTGTAGTTCAATCTGGTTGTAGGCTAGCTTGAGCCTTATTAGGATCTGCAGTGCTAGCTGCTAACAGAAATTGGTGAAGTCTCTGGAAAGCACAACCAGCTGGTATGACAGGGTCACAGACCATTTTCTGGAAAAGGAGCGGAGGGCAGAATTTGTGTATAAATAGTGTTCATGTTCATGAATCTGAAGTGTGTATATTGTTCAGTAATGTTAAGAGAATGGTGGGCTCTGTGTTATAGGTTATACCTGGGTATAATATTCAAGGTTCTGTGTGTTGCATAGCCTACCTGGTTATGAATTTCCAGACTGTGTTGCAGAAGATGTTCAAGGATGTGTTGCACAGCTGGGTGTTGTGTTAAAGACTCTGTGTTGCATATCAGGGTATGATGTTCAAGGCTCTTCGTTGAATAGCCAGTGATTTTTGGATGTTTGATATTTTTGATTAAGGATATGAGGCACTAGCCTGGCAAGCCAGACTATAACATGAAATGTACAAGCAAAAATACTTTCTGCCACTAGGTAGGGTTGTCTAGTTCACTATGCTAATGGGGCACACCTTTCTATGCTTTGATATCCGGCCTACAGGTTTTACGATGAATGCGTAAAATGGGCTTCCCCTGTTTTAAAAACCAGCAGCCGCCACTGGGACCCAGTCATTATGGGAAACACCTGATACTGATTTGAGCGCAATCAGCATGCACATATAAGGATGCTGTTTTCACAGAGGCTTTGTGAAGTATTATCATCATCACTGTCACGTTCATTTCTAGGCATGTTTATGACTGGTTAAATACTCTGCTTTATGTTTTACATCTCAAGAGGCTCGAAGAAGGTTCCCCAAGCTTCAGGAAGTATTCCCAAACCCATCTGCGAGTATTCGCCACTTAGTTTGCCGACGAAAACAAACATCGTCACCATATTTCAGTGCATGCATTGAAATTTTTCGCGACGTTTTTGGCCACATACGAGGCAGAGATGCACCAAAAAACAATTCGTGAAGCTTGGATAACATTCGCCGTGCATCATACGACTGGTGGCGATGCGATCGATTTTTCATCGCCAAGTATTCGCAAACCCATCGTAAGCTGTAGTGTGACCACAGCCTAAAGCGTCTGCTGAACAAGTCCCAGTGTAAGTTGTTACTATAGAAATCATAAAGTATTACAGCAACTGTGTAAATATATATAAATTACTGTGCAAAAATCTTAGGCACCCTATTTTTTCATACAAGCTTTGTTAGGGCGGCACGGTGGTGTAGTGGTTAGCGCTGTCGCCTCACAGCAAGAAAGTCTGGGTTCGAGCCCAGCGGCCGGTGAGGGTCTTTCTGTGTGGAGTTTGCATGTTCTCCCCGTGTCCGCGTGGGTTTCCTCTGGGTGCTCCGGTTTCCCCCACAGTCCAAAGACATGCAGGTTAGGTTAACTGGTGACTCTAAATTGACCGTAGGTGTGAATGTGAGTGTGAATGGTTGTCTGTGTCTATGTGTCAGCCCTGCGATGACCTGGCGACTTGTCCAGGGTGTACCCCGCCTTTCTCCTGTAGTCAGCTGGGATAGGCTCCAGCTTGCCTGCGACCCTGTAGAACAGGATAAAGCGGCTAGAGATAATGAGATGAGATGAGACAAGCTTTGTTATAGATTTCTATTTTATGACTTTTACATAATGGAGTCACTACAAAAACATTCTAAAGTTCCAAACGTTCATTTTCCAGTACAAAATTAAACGTTACAGAAAAAAATAAAGTTTGTATCTGAGCAGCATATTCCAGAAGAGAGCACTTTTCAGATTAAAAAAGAAAACATAATGAAGCCTGCTGGGTTTTGGTGCAAAATGAAGAAGCGAGTGTGACAGTCAAATGCCGCTTTTCCACTACCAACGCGGCTGAGTTGGGCTGAGCCATGCCGTGCTGAGTTGGGCTGAGTGGAGCTGAGTGGGGCTGTTGGAGTTGCATTTCGACTACAGCCGCGCTGAACCGTGCTGGCTGGAAGTGGGTGGACACATTGGGTGGAGTTAGCGAAAGTGGGTGATCGCCACGTGATGTCGTTAGGCAGCGCAAACAGTGACATCAGTGGCCTTTTAAGCGGTAGTCTCACGACCCGGATAGTAAACAATAAACATGGAGGACATGGAGTCGTTAGTGTTGCTGGTCTTGGTGCTGTGGCTTGTTGTCACCGACAACGCCAACAGATACTGGCAAGAGCGTATAGATGAGGCGAGGCACATAAGGCTTCAGAAATTCTCGTAGTTCGTAATTATTCTTCTTCCGGGTTTACGGTGTTTACAGATCCCAGCGTGCTCGCGGGGCGTGTGTGGGCATGTGAGGACACTCCTCCTCACCAATCAGTGCACAGGGGAGTGTTTCCTCACGCCCCTAGCCCCACTCGGCTCGGTTTGGCTCGCTTCAGCCCCACTCCAAAACCGTGCGAGTTTTGGGTGCTAAGCAGGGCTGAAGCGAGCTGAGTTGTGCTGCTCTGAGGTAGTCGAAACGCGAGCCGTGTCGGGCTGAAGTGAACTGAAGCGAGCTGAAGTGAGCTGAAAAAGGGTAGTGGAAAAGGGCCATAAGACTTCTGCACAGTACTGGATATGTGATCTGCCGTACAGCCAGAACTACAGTCAGAGCTGTATTGTTTAGAATTTAAATTTAGCTTAAAATAATAGTTTTTTTTTTTAAGTTGTATTGAGGTTTGGTGTCAAATCGAAAGAGATGACCTCTGCAGAGGACAAGGTTGAATACTGTGGTGATGACAAAAGAAACAAATGAAGCACTCGATCACAAGCTGAGAAAGACAAAGAGATGGAGAGATGGAGAGGAAGCGCGGGGGATGAGTAAGGGGCTGTAGAAAGGAGCTAAGGTGGATCATGGGTAAATAGAGCCATTAGGGACAAATCTATTGCAGTGTGGAAACAAAATCACATCATCAAACAAGCGAAAGGGAGAAATATGATGCCGCGGGCCTCAGGGGCACCGGCGCAGAAATGATAGGCCTCCACAACATTTGTCTTTATCAGTCGGAGGGAGAGATAGAGGAGTGAGAGAGGAGAGATGGAGAGAGGGAGAAGAACCGAGGAGAAGAGGGAAGATGTACGGCGCAGCTACTGCATCGAGCACCACATCCATTTATTCCAGTATCTCTCTTACACCCTCTGCTTTTCTCTCTCTTTTCTTTCTTTTTTCCTCTAGTTCTCCTTGCTTCTTTTTTTTCTGTTGTTTTCTTTTCCTGTGCTCCTACGTTGACATGCTCGGACACCCTTTTATCTCAGGTGGTCCAGAACATTCTGGCATTTCATCCTTTTTCATTTGTATTTTTAGTTTATGTCGTTTCCTGTATTCCTTTACTGTTGCACTTGACTCGTCGCTTTGAAGCCATGCCCTATTTGGTTATGATCCAGGAAGGGAAAAAAGGCTACTTGACAAGATACTGGTGATGGATTTTCTTTCCTTATATACTGCTATTTACACAGAGGTCTCTTCAGGACATTCATAGAGAAGATGGTGTCATATTGATTTTTGCTTTCGCTATTAGAGAAGTGAAGTAAAAAGCACATATCGCTTAATTATGACTGGGTTGTTTGGACTCGATAGGGCATGGATCAGCTCATTATCTGATCACAGACTTTCTCTTAAATTTGTCAGGAAAAAAAGTAGACTATATGGTTCGATTCTAGCGTGAACTTTATATAATATCGAGAAAAAATTTTTTTTTTCATAATTTATTTACAAAACATAAACTTTCATATATTCTATATTCATTACACGTAAAGTGAAATATTTAAAGCCTTTTTTTGTTTTAATTTTCATGATTATGGCTTATAGCTCATGAAAATCAGAAATCCAGTCTCTCAAATCCTTGGAATATTTCCTAAGATCAATCAAAAAGAGGATTTACAATACAGAAATGTCCAACTTCTGAAAAGTGTATTCATTTAAACACTCAATACTTGGTTGGGCCTCCTTTACAATGAATTACTGCATCAGTGTGGCGTGGCATGGAGGCGATCAGCCTGTGGCACTGATTGAAGCCCAGGTTACTTTGATAACAGCCTTCAGCTCGTCTGTATTTTTGGGTCGGGTGTTTCTCATCTTCCTCTTGACAATACGCCATAGATTCTCCCTGGGGTTCTGGTCAGGTGAGTTGTCTGGCCAGTCAAGCACAGTAATATCGTGGTCAGCAAACCATTTGGTAGTAGTTTTGGCATTGTCGGCAGGTGCTAAGTCCTGCTGGAAAAGGAAATTGGCATCTACATAAAGCTTGTCAGCAGATGGAAGCATGAAGTGCTCTAAAATCTTCTGGTAGACACTGCGTTGACTTTGGATTTAATAAAACACAGTGAACCAACACCAGCAGATGACATTGCACCCTAAATCATCATAGACTGCGGAAACTTCACACACCTTGGATTCTGTGCCTCTCCACTTGTCCTCCAGACTCTAGGACCTTGATTTCCAAATGAAATGCAAAATTTACTTTCTGTAAAGAGGACTTTGGACCACTGAGCTGAGCAACAGTCCAGTTCTTTCTCTCCTTAGCCCAGGTAAGATGCTTCTGATGTTGTCTCTGATTCAGGAATGGCTTGATATTAAGAATGCGACAGTTGTATCCCCTTTCCTGAAAACGTCTGTACGTGGTGGCTCTTGATGCACTGACCCCAGCCTCAGTCCACTCCTTGTGAAGATCTCCCAACTCCTTGAATCAACTTTTCTTGACAATCCTCTCAAGGCTGCACTCATCCCTGTTGCTTGTGCACCTTTTCCAGCCAGCCTTTTCAGCAATGACCTTCTGTGGCTTACCCTCCTTGTGGACGGTGTCCATGATCGTCTTCTGGACAACTGTCAATTCAGCAGTCTTCCCCATGATTGTGGTTGCATGTGCTGAACTAGACAGAGAGATGTATGTTATTATGTTGATGCACGAAGTTCCCACGCCCTGTTAAAATCCAACAGGACTCCCCCAGCTTGCTTTTCACTGCATTCGTGTCACGAGCGAACAAACCTAAGCTCGGACCTACTGTTAAATATAAATTTATAGCATAAACTCTTCAGCTCAATCCCACATAACAATTTATTTAGTTTATTTTTTAAACCTTATTAATTAAAAAACGATGGGCATATCTCAGTATCTGCAATACAATCAAGTCACAATTCCAAGTAGCCATGTACTAAAACTATTTTTTTTTGGACGGGGGGGCGCCCCCCCCAAATCTGCACTGTACATGGTATTTATTGTCATGGTCCTACCTGTGGGCTTCTCTCTTCAGGTACATCTCCACTCAGCATTACCGGCCACGCCCGCACTCACTTCCTCTTATTAACTTTCAGTGACTGTCATTGGCTGTTGCCGATCACCTGCTTCCCCCTGGGTGTATTTAAGCTGCAGTTCTCCCTAGCCTCAGTGTCAGATTGTCTGCAACTCTCAGCCTGATAACCTGCTCTGTGTTCCTACTACTCTGACTCCTGAAGATTTACTGTTCTGTCTGACTCTGTCTGCTCTGCAGCCCCGGTAACCTGATCTGCCTTCTGTTCTGTCGACTCTGCCTCTTGCCTGCTCCTCCTGTACCTTTGCTTGATCTCCAGCTTGCTCAGCCCTATAGCCACACCTCTCTGACTATGCCTGGTCCTGTCTCTTCTCTGCTGCTAAGCAGGGTTGGGCCTGGTCAGTACTTGGATGGGAGACCTCAGATGTCACCCCCAGCCATCCCTGCCTCTCAGTTCTCCTGCCACTGGACTTCACCCACACACATTCTTCCAACTCCCCTTTCATTAATAAACTGTGGTTTGAGTGCATTTGATCTCCTCTCCTCTCCGTTCTGTCACAGAACGATCTGACACCAACATGGAGTCAGCGCCTGAACCCTCTGCCCTAGACCAGCTGCAGTGCGTCGAAGAAGAGGTCAGTCGCATGTCTGCCGACATTTCAGCCCTGATCCAGCTTGGTCAGCAACAATGACTGGACCAAGCACTCCAGCTGCTCACCGCCCAACCACCGCAGTCCCTCGTTGCATCAGCTCCAGGAGGGGCTCCTGCTACACTCGAGGCCCTGGAACCCAAGGTCGGCAGTCCGGAGCGTTTTGACGGTGACCCCTCCCAAGTCTGTGCCTTCCTGACCAGTTGCCGGTTGCTGTTCGACCTGCAGCCCAGAACCTTCGCGTCGGAGGCAGCGAAGGTGGCCTTCATCATCACTCGTCTGACTGGCCGTGCCCGCCTGTGGGGGACTGTTGAGTATGAACGCCGGACACTGGCGTGTGCCTCTTTCACCTTGTTTTCAGCGGAAATGACTAAGGTCTTCGACCTGGGCTCATCATCAGTAGAGGCATCCGGAGGACTGATGAGTATTCGCCAAGGCAGACAAACAGTGGCTGACTACTCGATCGATTTCCGGACCTTGGCCCGGCGCAGCAAGTGGGGCACACAGGCGCTGGTGGACGCCTTTCTGCACAGCCTGGCCGACTACATTAAGGACGAATTGGTCTCGCACGAACAACCATCGACACTCGATGAGGCCATTGCCCTGGCCGTCCGCATTGACCGCCGGGTCCAGACCCGTCGACGAGAGAGGGCCCGCGAGACTCAGTCAGTCATCAGCACACGGAGAAACCCAGCCCCTTCTACGTCTCCTGCTGCTTCTCCGCCGAGCCTTCTGGACCAGGCAGAGCCCATGGAGATCGGCCGTGCTTCCCTCAGCCCGGCAGAGCGCCAGCATCGGATCACCTCCAATCTGTGCCTGTACTGTGGGGGTGACGGTCACCGTGTCGCCTCTTGCCCAGTAAAAGCGACGAGCTCACTGGACATGGGAGGGGTCCGGCTGGGCTCAATGATCTTCCAGTCCTCCACCAGCCAGAAACCTATGCTCCAAGTTCGTCTTCGCCTGTTGGATTCCACCCACACCCTGACCGCTCTGGTCGACTCTGGCGCCGAGGCTAACATCATGGACACCGAGCTTGCATGCCAGTTGGGTCTGCAAAGCCTTCACTTATCCTCTCCCGTTCCAGCCAGGGCACTGGATGGCCATCTTCTTGGCACCGTCGCCCGCCTCACTGCCCCTGTCCCGATGACTCTGTCAGGCAACCACCACGAAACCATCCAGTTTCACCTGCTCCATTCCCCCAGCCAACCTCTCATCCTGGGCTATCCATGGCTCCGCCAACACAGTCCTCACCTCGACTGGGCCACTGGCGCGATAAGCGAATGGGGCAAGGACTGCCACCGGACCTGCTTACGGGCCGCCACTCTAATCCCCCGTACTCCACCTGCAAGCTCTGCCCCCTTCAAGGACCTGCCCCTCCAGGTGGAATCTCGTAAGCTAGCACCTCGGTTCGTCGGACCATTCCCTGTCTAGAGGATAATCAGCCAGTCTGCTGTCCGGCTCCAACTGCCCAAGTCCATGAGAGTGCATCCCACCTTCCACGTCTCTAAGATCAAGCCAGTACACGAGAGCCCGCTGGTCCCAGCTGCACCTCCTCCTCCTCCTCGTCTCATCGACGGTGGCCCTGTCTACTCCGTCCGGTGACTGCTGAAGTCACGACGCAGGGGCAGGGGCCTCCAATACCTGGTGGATTGGGAGGGCTATGGTCCTGAGGAGAGGATGTGGGTTCCTGCTGGAAGGATTCTGAATCCGGCCCTCATCGCCGACTTCCATCGGCTACACCCCGACCAGCCCTCCATCCGACGGGGCCGACCTAGGGGTTCTCACCGTGCGGATCCACTCCCGGACCCTGCCCCTGCTCCAACGCCTGAGCCTGACACCGAACCGAATCCTGGGTGGGGGTCCTGGGATGACGATTCTTCTGACGGTGAAGAGGGTGCGGAGGCTATGGACACTGACTGGTCTGAGGAGTTCTAACCCTCCACCGGTATTCCCCCTCTTCCCGCCCGTCTTTGGTGATCTGTGGCTAGGGACTTCTGGGGCCGTCCCTTGGGGGGGGGGGGGGGGGTTCTGTCATGGTCCTACCTGTGGGCTTCTCTCTTCAGGTACATCTCCACTCAGCATTACCGGCCACGCCTGCACTCACTTCTTCTTATTAACTTTAAGTGACTGTCATTGGCTGTTGCCGATCACCTGCTTCCCCCTGGGTGTATTTAAGCTGCAGTTCTTCCTAGCCTCAGTGTCAGATTGTCTGCAACTCTCAGCCTGATAACCTGCTCTGTGTTCCTACTACTCTGACTCCTGAAGATATCCTGTTCTGTCTGACTCTGTCTGCTCTGCAGCCCTGGTAACCTGATCTGCCTTCTGTTCTGTCGACTCTGCCTCTTGCCTGCTCCTCCTGTACCTTTGCCTGATCTCCAGCTCACTCAGCCCTACAGCCTGCTCAGCCCTATAGCCACACCTCTCTGACTATGCCTGGTCCTGTCTCATCTCTGCTGCTAAGCAGGGTCGGGCCTGGTCAGTACTTGGATGGGAGACCTCAGACGTCATCACCAGCCATCCCTGCCACTGGACTTCACCCACACACATTCTTCCAACTCCCCTTTCCCCTATTATTAATAAACTGTGGTTTGAGTGCATTTGATCTCCTCTCCTGTCTGTTCCGTGACAATGTATACTGTTTTACTCAAACACAAAATGAAATATTCTAATTTTTTGAGATTTAAAAAAAACATTTTTTTGCACTGTAGGACATAATTATCACTATTAAAATAAAAAAGCTTGAAACATTTTATTTACATGGAATGAGTCTAGAATATATTAAATAACTGATGGAAAATATTGAACTTTTTCATGATATTCTAATTGTTTGAGATGCACTAGTACAGGGTCTGCAAAAGTATTCATCCCCCTTGGTGTTTGTCCTGTTTTGTTGCATTGCAAGCTGGAATTAAAATGGATTGGGGGGGCGGAGGTTAGCACCATTTCATTTACACAACATGCCTACCACTTTAAAGGTGAAAATTTTGTTTTTTTATTGTGACACAAACAATAATTAAGATGAAAAAACAGAAATCTGGAGCGTGCGTAGGTACTCACCCCCCAAAGTTAATACTTTATAGAGCCACCTTTTGTTGCAATTACAGCTGCAAGTCTCTTGGGGTGTGTCTCTATTAGCTTAGCACATCTAGCCACTGGGATTTTCGCCCATTCCTCAAGGCAAAACGGCTCCAGCTCCTTCAAGTTAGATGGGTTGTATTGGTGGGCAAAAATCTTCAAGTTATGCCACAGATTCTCAATTGGATTGAGGTCTGGGCTTTGATGAGGCCATTCCAAGACATTTAAAGGTTTCCTTTTAAACCAGTCCAGTGTAGCTTTAGCAGTATGTTTAGGGTCATTGTCCTGCTAGACCGTGAACCTTTATCCCAGTCTCAAACCTTTGGCCGACTCAAACAGGTTTTCCTCCAGAATTGCCCTGTATTTAGTGCCGTCCATCTTACCTTCAGTCCTGACCAGCTTTCCTGTCCCTGCAGATTAAAAACATCCCCACAGCATGATGCTGCCACCACCATGCTTCACTGTAGGAATGGTGTTCTCAGGGCGTTGGGTTTGTGCCACACATGGCATTTCCCATGATGGCCAGAAAGTTCAATTTTAGTCTCATTTGACCAGAGAATCTTCTTCCATGTGTTTGGGGAGTCTGCCACGTGCTGTTGGGAAAACTCCAAACATGTTTCTTAAGCAATGACTTTTTTTCTGGCCACTCTTCCATAAAGCCCCGCTCTGCGGAGTGTACGGCTTAAAGTGGTCCTATGGACAGATACTCCCATCTCCACTGTGGATCTTTGCAGCTGCTTGAGTGTTATCTTTGGTGTCTTTGTTGCATCTCTGATTAATGCCCTCCTTGCCTGGTCTGTGAGTTTTGATGGGCGGCCTTCTCTTGTCAGGTTTGTAGTGGAGCCATTTTGCTATAATGGATTTAATGCTGCTCCCTGGGATATTCAAAGTTTGGGATATATTTTATAACCCAGCCCTGATCTATACTTCTCCACAACTTTGTCTCTGACCTGTTTGGAGGCTCCTTGGTTTTCATGTTGCTTGCTTAATAGTGTTGCAGAGTCAGGGTCCTTCCAGAACAGGTTGATTTATACAGACCTCATGTGGCAGATCATGTAACACTTTGATTGCTCACAGGTGGATCTTAATCAACTAATTACGTGACTTATGAAGTGAATTGGTTGGACCAGCTCTTATTTAGGGGCTTCATACGAGAGAGGGGTGAATACCTATGCACACTCCAGATTTCTGTTTTTTCAACTTATTGTTTGTGTCACAATAAAACAATTTTCACCTTTAAAGTTGTAGGCAAGTGGTGTAAATCAAATGGTGCTCAGGGGATGAATACTTTTGCAAGGCACTGTATGGTTGTCATGGTTAGGTGTTTTATGGTTACTAATTACCAATAGCAATGTGAACAAACTAATTTACACTCAGTAATGGAAAAAGTATATCGTAATAAATGAGTGCCATAATTAGTATGTTTGATAGTGGCTAATTTAAGAAAGTAAGGTTTTCCTAATTAAGATAATTTCCTGAAAACTGAGCTTCATCAAAGTCATTTGCAATTTGATATTGGTTATAATGGGAACCAAATAATAAAAACTTAAATCAGCTCATTCTTGTTCCATCCACTGTGTGACTCAAAATAAGCCTGCGTAAATTAGCATAAATAAAATTACAACTTGTTAAAAAAAAAGTTGATAATCAGCGTTAATAAAATTCTGCAAATTAACTGTGAACACATTTGTTGATGTGGATTACTACTGACATATTTTTAGCCATGCATGCAGTTAATGAAGATTATTTTAGTTATTATTTAAGCAATATTACTTAAGAGAATTACTTTGTTTAATATCGCTGAAGTTTGTGTTTACTAATGCTCTAAATAATATTAAGCAAATAAATCTCAATACAAAACCTGACCATACTAAACATAATTTTTTTTCCCAGCGTTAAGCTTTAATTAATTTTGTGGTTTTTGTGGCTCATCTTCTCTAATGAACCTGATCAGTGTTAAAAATTAGAGTTTATATTACAGACATTAGAATCTATTTATTTTGACCTGCAATCAGAAGGAACACCAGGCATGCGAATATGAGCTTTTTGTGGAATTTTAGCTTTATTTATTGATTTGCCAAGCAGAATCCAGTCCTGAGCAGTTGAAGGTAAGGGGCTTTGTTTAAAAGGCACAAGAGTGAGGCAGTCCTGAAACTTGTACTCACAACCTTAAAGCATATACGCAGAACCATGGCTTCACTTTTCGTTTATAAATGCCTTGAGACCTCAAGAATGGCACAGGAATAGTTTTAAGTGTTAACAATAAATTTAAGATAGTAATTTTTACGATTAAAGTGATTCGTATAGGTAGCGGTCTGAGTGAATGACCTTGACGTCCATGATATCACAGCAGGAAGTCTGTTGGTCTCATCGCCATTTCCGCTATACTAAAACACAGAGCTGACTGCAACTCCGATCCTCCATTTTGAGCAAATTTATCACCATGCCATGTAGATGTGTTGCTGGCGGGTGCAGCAACATGACAGAAGCTGGATTTATGTTGCATTCATGGCCCAAGAATGTTCAAACTGCAAAGATTTGGACGCGTTTTGCGAGAAGTTCATGGACACATTGGGTGCCTACGAAGTGGTCTCTCCTCTGCTCTGCACATTTTACTGACGACTCGTACGAGACCTCTGATCTGTTGAGGAGCATTGGCTATAAGCCCGTATTGAAAGAGGGTGCAATATCAACATTTAAAGGAAAATAAAACTACAAGAAAAGGAAAGTAAGTTCAGTTGCACCAGTTCTTCCGGTGTGTGAGCTGAGGGTTGTTGCGAAAACCCGGGATGGAACGGGACATATTATTGCTCCCATGGTTGTTGCTAAAACTGGTAACGTCCCATCCTGTCCTGGGTTTTAATAATTGCCTGAGCCGAGCAGTAATGGCGGAGTACTCAGTATGGAGAAAATGGAGAATGAGTGGAGCAGCCGTCTGATTTCTCCACTGGATATGTTTGCCTCAGCAGCAATATCTCGCCCTTATGTGGAAGAAGAGAATGAACAGAGAACTGAACAAACAACTGAAAGTCAGATTGTTTCAAAACAAATTTTTTTTTGTAAAAAAAAAAATGAGACCATGCTAAATAATTTAAAAACTTTTCCCACCTTTAATGTGTACAATTCAATTGAAGAACAAGCAAATCTCATCTCATCTCGTTATCTCTAGCCGCTTTATCCTGTTCTACAGGGTCGCAGGCAAGCTGGAGCCTATCCCAGCTGACTATGGGCGAAAGGCGGGGTACACCCTGGACAAGTCGCCAGGTCATCACAGGGCTGACACATAGACACAGACAACCATTCACACTCACATTCACACCTACGGTCAATTTAGAGTCACCAGTTAACCTAACCTGCATGTCTTTGGACTGTGGGGGAAACCGGAGCACCCAGAGGAAACCCACGCGGACACGGGGAGAACATGCAAACTCCACACAGAAAGGCCCTCGCCGGCCACGGGGCTCGAACCCAGACCTTCTTGCTATGAGGCAACAGCGCTAACCACTACACCACCATGCTGCCCCACAAGCAAATCTGTTTGGCGGAAAAAAAACAAAAACAAAAAACATACAATAAGCTGGTTGCATAAGTGTGCACACCCTTAAACTAATACTTTGTTGAAGCACCTTTTGATTTAATTACAGCATTCAGTCTTTTTGGGTTCACAGCTGCCAGCAGTTAAAATGACTCTGATTCAACCCAAATAAAGTTCAGACATTTACTCAGTTGCGTCCTCCAGCAAAAGCCAGGGTTCACAGAGAGCTTACAAAGCATCAGAGGGATCTCATTGTTGAAAGGTATCAGTCAGGAGAAGGGTACAAAAAAATTTCCACGGCATTAGATATACCATGGAGCACAGTGAAGACAGTCATCAAGAAGTGGAGAAAACGTAACAACAGTGACATTATCGAGAACTGGACGTCCATCCAAAACTGATGAAAAGACGAGACGAAAACTGGTCAGGGAGGCTGCCAAGAGGCCTACAGCAACACTGAAGGAGCTGCAGGAATTTCTGGCAAGTACTGGTTGTGTACTACATGTGACAACAATCTCCCTTATTCTCCATACGTCTGGACTATGAGGTAGGGTCAAAGAAAAACATCCAGGCCTAGCTAAATTTTGCAAACAAATACATCAACTCTCCCAAAAGCATGTGGGAAAATGTATTATGGTCTGATGAAACCAAGGTTGAACCTTTTGGCCACAATTCCAAAAGATGTGTTTGGTGCAAAAACAACACTGCGCATCACCAAAAGAACACCATACCCACGGTGAAGCATGGTGATGGCAGCATCATGTTTTGGGTTTGTTTTTCTTCATCTGGACCAGGGGCTTTAGTCAAGGTGGAGGGAATTATGAACAGTTCTAAATACCAGTCAATTTTGGCCCAAAACCTTCAGGTATCTGCTAGAAAGCTGAAGATGAAGATGAGTTTCATCTTTCAGCACGGCACTGATCCCAAATAAGTTTTGGAACGGCCCAGCCAGAGCCCAGACCTAAATCCAATTGAAAATCTGTGGGGTGACATGAAGAGGGCTGTGCACAAGAGACGCCCTCGCAATCTGACAGATTTGGGGCGCTTTTGCAAGGAAGAGTGGGCAAATATTGCCAAGTCTAGATGTGGCAGGCTGATAGACTCCGACCCGAAAAGACTGAATGCTGTAATTAAATCAAAAGGTGCTTCAACAAAGTATTAGTTTAAGAGCGTGCACACTTATGCAACCAGCTTATTGTACGTTTATTTTTTATGTTTTCCCCCTAACAGATTTGTTTGTTTTTCAATTGAATTGTACAGGTTATAGGTCACATTAAAGGTGGGAAAAGTTTTGAAATAATTTATCATGCTCTCATTTTTTTTTTTTTTACATCAGAAAAACTGATCATTTTAATGGGGTGTGTACACATTTTATATCCACTGTAAGGGGAATATTGTTCATCCACCTGCCAATACATAATATGGTAAATTGTCCTTCCAGTTTTCCATCTCCAAACTCTGGGAAGGAATTCCCACAAGAATCAAAAACTTGGGATCACTTCCATTATTTAAATCAGCCTTAAAATCATGTCGCATTTTAAACAAACAATAAGCATTTCTTTCTTTATGCCCTAAAAATTATAGGCTCAGTGTTTGTGTTCATGGAAGCATGCAAAGAGTTGTATGTAAATAAGTATAGTGTATTTAGCCGCAATGTATATTTGTATAGTTCTCTTATACTAGCAAAAAAAAAAAAATTATAATATGACATGGTTGGCTGTTGACACGAAAATTTATACTATTCCAACAGCCACACACACCTTACATCAGTAATTGTTGTAACTAATGCTTGCAAAGTCTTTTTCGATTATGTATAATTGTACTAAGCCTTTTAGGAAATGTTCTTTCTCATATTGTACATTGTGTGTGAATAAAATTGAATTGAATTGAAAATGAAATGTTTTCTGTTTCCTCCATGTTTCTTTTTCTCGCTTGCCCTCCAGCGTGTGATCTGACTGGTTGGAAAGTTGAAAAAAAAAAAAAAAACCTGCTGGACGTCACTTGATAGTTCACTTTTCTCAATTTTTTGAAAAGTTGAACTCGAAAGTGGCTGTGTTCTTGTAGGATTACTAGTAAAACGTGTTGGTGTTTGAGTTAAAAGAAGAACAAAGAAGTTGTTCTATCTTAAATCAATCAGAAATAGCACAACCCTCGTAAAAATAAGTGCATTATTATTGGTAATCATGTTACCAAGCTGTTATCATGCTCCAACTGAGAGGTTCCAGGTGTTGTGCTATCGTACCTGTGTTTGCAGTTTCATTTTTGACATTTAATGATGTTTTGAAATTATCCAGCCAGAGTCGCTGATGTGATGCTGTGCTTCTATTGCAGTTCAGGCCACAGAGCCATTGAGTGGGGTCTCTATTACTCCCTCCCTGTCTTCCTCTCTCCCTCTCTATCTCCTTCTCTATCTCATTTTCTCTCTTACAATACACACACACACACACACACACACACACACACACACACACACACACACACACACACAGAGTAAATACCCAGGGGAAATTTGGAGGAGTCTGCAATAACTCTCTCTCGGTGTCTCGCTGACCAGTTTGTTTTGGTGCGTTTCTTTTTTCTTCCTGTTCATGTCCTGTCACTCACATTATTATGCTTTCCTTTTCTCTGGAGTCAAGGTTCATCTCACTCTGACTGCCTGACCCTTCATATACACACAGAGACATACACACTCAGAGACAGCCAGTCTTCACGGAGAGATAAAGGGCCTTCATGAGATCATAACTCACAATTTCGGAAGTGTGCTGAGAATCAATCGCACACCTGCCTCAGGAAAACACTTGCATTAATGCTGAGACGAGGAGAATTCTTGCTAAAGCCTCTGAAAAATACGGTCAGTCTTGACAGCCAATCACCATGTACAGTATGTCTGGCTAAAGTGGAAATGTTGCTGTATTTATATCATATTGAATAACATGCAGAAAATTTAGAATTTAATTATACACACACACACACACACACACACACACACAGTGTCTTGCAAACATATTCATCCCCCTTGATGTTTGTTACAACATGGAATTAAAGGTGCACTTTAAAGGTGCATATTGCTGTTTTATTGTGACACAAACAGTAATTAAGATGAAAAAACAGAAATCTGGAGTGTGCATACCGTAGGTATCTTCCTCCCAAGTCAGTATTTTGTAGAAGTACCAGGTGTGGCGCAAACCCAACACCCTGAGAACACCATTCCTACAGTGAAGCATTGTGGTGGCAGCATCATGCTGTGGGGATATTTTTCATCTGCAGGGACAGGAAAGCTTGTCAGGATTGAAGGAAAGATGGACGGCACTAAATACAGGGCAATTCTGGAGGAAAACCTGTTTGAGTCGGCCAGAGGTTTGAGACTGGCATGAAAGTTCACGTTCCAGCAGGGCACTGACCCTAAACATACTGCTAAAGCTACACTGGAGTGGTTTAAAGGGAAAGATTTAAATGTCTTGGAACAGCCTAATCAAAGCCCAGACCTCAATCCAATTGAGAATCTGTGGCATAACTTGAAGATTGCTGTACACCAAAGCAACCCATCTAACTTGAAGGAGTTGGAGCAGTTTTGCCTTGAGGAATGAGCGAAAATCCAGTGGCTAGATGTGCTAAACTAAAGGCCAGTTTAAGCTGACAACCCAGTCCTCGCAGATGGCGTCGCAGATGGCGTCTGCGAAGCCCCCCCCTTTGCAGACGCTCTGCGTGCACCTCCCAAAAATTGTGACCACCGCAGACAGCCTCGCAGACAGCGTCGCAGACAAGAGGGCTCTGATTGGTCCACTCTACATCCGCTGTACACGCACTTCCGCTTCCCTACTTTCCCGGTTTGGTTTGTTTTCACGACCGCCATTTTTAAAAACACGAGCGAAGATGGAGCAGCACGAAGAGCGGTTGATCGAGGAAGTGAGGAAGTACGTACATCTATACGACTCCAGTTCTAGTCATTATAAGTAACCGGACGATAAACACTCCACTAACCACACCCACCAACTACTCCTAGCGATTTCGCGACTTCGCGCCCCCTTGCGTTGTGGCGGTGAATAACATCGCACACACCTATTACTCCCCGCTCAACGATAAATTACAACTGTCTGCGAAAAGCTATCTGCGAAAGCCTTGTCGCAAGAGCATGCAGAGGCCTTAATAGAGACGTACCCCAAGAGATTTGCAGCTGTAATTGCAGCAAAAGGTGGCTTTACAAAGTATTGAATTTGGAGGGAGGGGGTGAATACCTATGCACACAACAGATTTTTGGTTTTTCATCTTAATTTTTGTTTGTGTCACAATAAAACAACAATTTTCACCTTTAAAGTGGTAGGCATGTTGTGTAAATCAAATGGTGCTAACCCCCCAAAAAAATCAATTTTAATTCCAGCTTGTAATACGACAAGACAGGACAAACATGAATGGGGATGAATACTGTACACTGCAACCCCGCTATAATGAATTCCTAAAGGGACATCTAAATAGTGCATTATACCAAAAAGTTCGTAATACTGAAATGGACCCACTTGTCACACCAAACACTCATGTTATATGCAAAATTTTAGGCACATTCTCCTTATCACAAAATTTTCTCCTTCCGAGTCACTATCACAGTTCATTGACTGAGTTAAAGGATCACGAATGGAGGCGGTGATTTCTTCATCTGTTATGGAAATGACGGAGGTTACCGGTGTATCGTTGTCAATTTCCAACCACTGACTCGCAATGTTTTCTAAATCTTCACCATTCATGTTGATTCATTAATAGGGCTATTTACCGTATGTTTATTATTTAGCTCATCCGGCCAACAGGCGATGAGCTTATGCCCTCATGTGTTGTCCGTTATCCGTCCTTTGTCTGTCGTCCATCCAGCGTCATCCACATTTCACAAAAATCGCTGCCTCTCTTTCTCAGTTCTTCACTGATTTTTATTCATTTTGGCAGGAAGGTAAGTCTACCTGGGGTGCATATAATGTCTACCCAAATTTGCATAATTGCAATTAATAATTAAGATATGGAGTAATGAAGCCAGGGCGGCACGGTGGTGTAGTGGTTAGCGCTGTCGCCTCACAGCAAGAAGGTCCTGGGTTCGAGCCCCGGGGCCGGCGAGGGCCTTTCTGTGTGGAGTCTGCATGTTCTCCCCGTGTCCGCGTGGGTTTCCTCCGGGTGCTCCGGTTTCCCCCACAGTCCAAAGACATGCAGGTTAGGTTAACTGGTGACTCTAAATTGACCGTAGGTGTGAGTGTGAATGGTTGTCTGTGTCTATGTGTCAGCCCTGTGATGACCTGGCGACTTGTCCAGGGTGTACCCCGCCTTTCGCCCGTAGTCAGCTGGGATAGGCTCCAGCTTGCCTGCGACCCTGTAGAACAGGATAAAGCGGCTAGAGATAATGAGATGAGTAATGAAGCCCTAACGAGCAGTTTCCACACAAATTGCTTCTTCTCCCTCAATTCTTCACCGATTTTGATTCTTTCTGGCAAGAACGTAGGGGTCCCTAGGGTGCATATAATTTCTATCCAGATTTGCATAATTACAATTATTAATGAAGTTATGGACTATTTAAGCCTCAATGAGCAGTTCAACAAAAATTGCTTCTTCTTGGTCAATTCCTTGCTGTTTTGGATTCTTTCTGGCAAATTAGTCAGTATTCCTAGGGTGTATATAGCTTCTATATAGTGTATATAGCCTGCAACATTTATTTCATAAGGTTGCCCACTTTAGATTGTTCCTTCTGGACTAGACGGTCTCGTTTTTATTTACTATTTACTGTTTGATCTCAAACACATTAAGAAGGCAAGAAACTAGTCCACTAATTAACTTTTGATGAGGCCACAGCTGTTAATTGAAAAGCATTCCAGATGACGACCTCATTAAGCTGGTTAAGATAATGCCAATAGTGTGCAAAGCGTCATCAAGGTAAATGCTGGCTACTTTGAAGAATCTAAAATACGAAACATATTGTTTTTTTAACACTGTTTTGTTTACCACATAATTCGATATATGTTCCATATGTTATTTCAAAGTTTTGATGTCTTCAGCATTGTTCTATAACGTAGAAAATAGTCAAAATATTGGACAGAAACACTTATGAATGAGTAGGGGTGTCCAAACTTTTGACTGGTACTGTCCCTATACCAATGACAATCAATGATATTAAAATCTCATTGTGGTTTAAGCCAAGCATAAAGTAAACTTAGTCAAATTCGAGTAACTGTGCCATTTATCAGAACAACGAGCTTACTGCAGTCCATAGCGAGCAGAACACGCATCACCCATGGTGGACCAAGGCCTGAGGAAACCATCACCCAAAACTGGGTCGGGAGCTATGCCACAACTGATGGACAAAACATTCAAACAAACATCAAACCCTACAAACACAGAAAGAAAAAAAAGAGGGAAAGAAAAAGAGAAAGCTCCGTCGAGAAGCGGCAGCCAAAACGTACACAGCATGCTCTCAACCAGAAACGGAAACATAAATGATATTTAGATAATATCACATTAGTTTGCATGTTGTTATTATTATGCCGAGGTGGTGAAGAGATTGTTTTCGGGTTGCCTGTGAGTCTGTCCATATGTTTGTTCCTACATCCATCCAAGATTCTTATTAGTGAGCTATCTCTAGAACGAGCTTTGTCGAATATTTGAAGGATTTGCATGAAATTAGCATTGTAACCAGGAGATGAATGTATTAGCTTTTGAAACTGAGCCAAAACAGTCAACATCACAGCAAGGTCAGATGTCTGAAATAGTTTTTCTTCAATCGCTTCCTCCCTGATTGAATATACCATATCCTAAGGGTATATAGATAACAAGAAGCAGTAGATTTGTTGATAGTAGAGGCATTCCTGTTGACACCATTGGCATCAAGTTCTACTGTTTTGTTTCCAGTTTGATTTTTTTTTAAATTGCATACTTCAACGTCTGCTTTATCAGGTCACATTTCAGTGCTATGGCTGTTCCCATATGGATACGCTTTAGATTTGCACTTCCTTATTGTAGAATTGCACCGAAGAACTGCTGCTGTAATCATGAAGACTATCCTCTGCTCATCTCAGGAGTCTTATTCACAATACAGTCATATTCAACACCTTTGGTACTGCATGTGTTTACTCTTTTACACCTGTATACTGGAATTATCTATGATTGCTGAGTTCCCTTTTGAGCCTGTCATGGTTTCTTCATCATGTTTTCTTCCTTGCCAGTGTCACCTCTGATTTCATTAGGGATCGAAATATCCCATTTTCATGAGCCAGTGCCACATAAACTGGATATTTTATTGACAGCAGTGAGAATGTGAGAACTTGGCCAAATATTAATGAAAACATTCTGACTTAAATCACTGATGATAATGTGAAAGTCAGATAAATATTACATTACATCCAGAGTGCATGCATGTCAACCTTTGGTCAATCAAACCTGTATAACCAACCTCCAAAATCCGTATTTCCCTTATAAAATCCGTATAAGATGCAAATTAAAATAATTTACCTAAAATTTGAATGATAATTAGCAATGATATATCCCAGTTACTTTTTATTCAATATTAATAACAATAAACCTTCAGAATGAATACAAAGTATTTTTCCAGTCTCACCTGTGAAAGGTAATCCCATGTGATCTCGTTTGGACGGTAAACCTGTTAGTACAGTTAAACGCAGCACATGAATGAGGCATCTTTATTCCAGAGATCTCCACTTTGCCCCATCCAATATGGCGGCGAGGATGACGTATGATTCTACGCAGAAGGCGGCGTCTATGTTTATATGTCTATGACTTCCCGGTTGGCGGGATTCTCGCAATGCGGTGTGCGCATGATCAAAAATGGAACGAAGTCTCGCTACCACAAGATAACGCGCGATTTCATAAGACTCTTTACTGGCTGTCTGTGGTGTACAGTACATTTATCATCGTGGGAATTGATTATAGCTTGAAATAAATATTGAAGTTTTTTTAAAGAATCCGTAAAACTTTATTTATACGCCCGTATACTACGTTTATTGAATCAAATCCGTATAAAATACGGACATTCTGTATAGGTTGACATGTATGAGAGTGATATACAACACGCCTAGAGCAGCCTAGGGAGTAGGTGCCTTGCTGAAAGCCACTTCAGCCATTCCTGCTGGTCCAGGGAATCAAGCCAGCAACCTTTTGATCCTCAGGCTGCTTCTCTAACCATTAGGCCATGGCTTCCCCGAATAATTTGCCATTGAGGACTGTATATCCTGCTATCCGGGTGGCACAGTGGGTAGCACTGTCGCCTCACAGCAAGAAGGTTCTGGGTTCAAGCCCAGCGGCCAAACGGGGGCCTTCCTGTGTGGAGTTTGCATGTTCTCCCCGTGTCTGTGTGGGTTTCCTCCGGGTGCTCCGGTTTCCCCCATAGTTCAAAGATGTGGTTAGGTTAACATGGGGTGGTCTTGGGCTGAAGTGCCTTTGAGCAAGGTACCTAACCCCCAACTGCTCCCTGGGCGCTGTAGCATGGCTGCCCACTGCTCTGGATATGTGTGCGCTCATTGCTCACTTGTGTGTGCATGCCGGTGTTCACGGCTTCAGATGGGTTAAATGCAGAGGATTAATTTCACTGTGATTGAGTGTGCATGTGATAAATAAAAGCTTCTTCTTCTAAAGTAGTTGCTTCTTACTTTGATAAGAGTGATGATAATGATGAGTTGAATTTGATGCAATGCTGATAGTCTCTCTCTCTCTCTCTCTCTCTCTCTCTAGGCCAGGCCCCGGTTTTTCCTCAAGTGGCTTTGTTTGTAACGATTGGGCTGTCTGTCTGTTTGTTTGGTCTCCTCATCGCCTTGGCTGCCGTCTGCCACAGGAAAATCAAAGAGAGCTGTGAAGAGTTGAGAGCAGGTAAGGGTACTCCTCAGCCAGACAAAAGGGCTGTGTTCCAAATCACAACCTTAGAGCGCTCGTGCAGATTTTACAAAGGAAGGTATGAATCAGCAGTGGGGAAACTAAGGACACTATTGAATTGATTATAGAAGCCTTTAGGGTTATTTAACCTTCTTTTCATTTTCATCTCAGCAGGTCACCTTAGCTACTGGGAAGACATAATACATTTTCCCCCAAAGAACACCAGGGGTGTGTGTGTGTGTGTCTGTCTTTCCTGCTTGCAATTGGCTTCCATCTCTCTGATTAGCAGTGAACAGAGGAATTCTATCAGCCCCACCCAGAGAGCAGGCTGGTTATGTCCTCTTGGCCATGAATGGCTGTGGATTTTTTGGGATTTGCAATCAAATCACCCTTTTATAGGCTGAATGCTTAGAGAGTTGTACCACTTCGGAGCCCAAACAGTTTGATTTTCAGAAATTGTTAGCTTTGACTCGTCGGACGAACAGAGATGAAGAAATATGGAAGAAGGAGACAAAGCAGGCAGTGCTCAAGGACATTCTTATACCATAGTACCATAATAGTGTACTAGTAATAAACTAGGGCTAGGACTGCATGTGTAATATTGCTGGGTTTCACGTGACATCACATCCGCCTCATTAGTTATTCAAAACTTTAGCTGGGGGCGGCACGGTGGTGTAGTGGTTAGCGCTGTCGCCTCACAGCAAGAAGGTCCTGGGTTCGAGCCCCGGGGCCGGCGAGGGCCTTTCTGTGTGGAGTTTGCATGTTCTCCCCGTGTCCGCGTGGGTTTCCTCCGGGTGCTCCGGTTTCCCCCACAGTCCAAAGACATGCAGGTTAGGTTAACTGGTGACTCTAAATTGACCGTAGGTGTGAATGTGAGTGTGAATGGTTGTCTGTGTCTATGTGTCAGCCCTGTGATGACCTGGCGACTTGTCCAGGGTGTACCCCGCCTTTCGCCCGTAGTCAGCTGGGATAGGCTCCAGCTTGCCTGCGACCCTGTAGAAGGATAAAGCGGCTAGAGATAATGAGATGAGATGAGAACTTTAGCTGGTGGTCTACCAAAGCTCAGTTGACAAAGCGTTTGTATGGAGAAGGTGCATTGGTGTCACATGAAAAATGCCTTACGCTTGCGTTGTTCCAGGTTGTTTGAATCGATCAAACCATGAAACTGATTTAAAGTGTCTTCAGGGTTCCCCGTGAACTCATAAAAAAGGCTGAACGAACACAGGATTTCACAAAAAGACGTCGAGAAAAGTGGCTTTTGAACCTTTCACTGAAATCGAAGGGAGCCGAGTCGAAGCATGCTCCAGTTTGCAGTGATCTCTTGGTGAAAGGTTTGTATCTCCCTCTCAGCTCTGTCCTTAGTGTTTTCCAAGTACTTTTCTTGCTATGTGTCGTTATTTTACGGTACTTTTTTTAGTCACGAAGCGCTAAAGTCCCCAGCTGTTTCTTTATGTCCTCCTTATTCCTCACAAAGTCCATATGCATGAAGGTCGCGACAAAATTCTTACCCAGCCATACAGTTACAATGCGCCGTGATCACTTCTCCATCTTGTTTAACTAAGAGCCAGGTCTTTAAAGGGGTTTCTGATTATCTTTGTGAATGATTTACCTGAGAGATAAGAGCCAACACAAGTGAGAATCAAGCAAACTGTTGTTGGTTTACACTTCAACTTGTAGCGCTTCGTTGTAAAGACACGAACAAAAAGCTTAAAATAAAAAACCACTTACACGGGCAAAAACAAGACAAGATTCATTCGGCAGTGACTTGATAGCGAGGTCCTTTACCCAGCCACATACAAAAAAGTTGTAAGCCTCCATACTCTTCCACGCTTGCATCTGTTTTGCGGTGTAGAAGGACGTCTGCAACACCAGATAGTTGGAGATGTCGGGGAACTCGACTGAAGGGTAGTTTTCGAGATCGTATGACAAATCCTTCTTTCCCAGACTGTAGGGGTCGATTCCATTGCACATAGCAATCTTCTGAATATATCTAAAGCCAGCAGTGGCTTCTAGATTACAAGCATACTCTGATAAGTTAATCGCTAGTTGGTTGCACTACGGCAGCCGTTTAGACCACCAGCTATTTCACTTCTGGTAAAACCGCGAAGAAAAGTCACGTGACTGAAACCCAGCAATACTGCTGATCCATTAGTTGGATCTGGGGGAAGCTGGAGCCAATCCCAGCTGACTTTGGGCGTACACCCTGGGCAAGTTGCCAGTCTATCACAGGGCTGTCATAGAAATGAGCAACCACTCCCACATACACTTAGGTGGGGTTTACATTAGACCATATCAGCGGATCATCAGATTAACGTTTTTAAAAACGATTAGCGTGCACACAGCAACACCAATACACGGATACGCTAATCACATGACAAATTAGACGGCACGTAAGTTGAAATGTGTTCTCCTCACCGGCTCGGCTCCGCAGGCATCCTGCGCTCCAAATCACTCCGCCCTGAACAGCGAGTGCCCTCTGGAGGGTGCGCACTCCGGCCCTGCGCAGCTCATAGAGCGCGCGAGTGAAGCGCACGAGCAGTGATTCGGGACTGAGCCGCTGTGTGTGTGATCCCAGTGCATATTGGGCATGTGCGTCACTTACCACTTGCAAGTGGAAGGATGGCAAGCCTAAAGACAATCATAACTACACAATGGGCAGTATTTGCATCAGTATTTGCAGTATTTTCATACTTTTATACTCTTTAATGAAAGGTGATACAAGGCGGAAGTCCGCGCCGTTTTCCAGCAGTCGCGTCACATGACCAACGCCAGCGAATCAGGAAGGTGGATGTCACAGTGACGTTGTCCAATGATGACGTCAGCTAGAGCTCAGCACAGCGTATCCGCGCATCCTCAATGTTTACACAGCACCGGATCACATACGAACTGGATTGAATACGTGGGCCCTGGCGGATTCCCGTTTCCCGGCGTTTTAATGTAAATGGACAGTGCATCCGCGAAGAAAACGAGACAGATACGGTCTAATGTAAACTTAGCCTTACACCTATGGACAATTTAGAGTAGCCATTTGACCTAATCCACATGTCGTTGGACTGTGGGAGGAAACCGGAGCACCTTGAGGAAACCATATTGAAATTACCAGAACAGTAAATAATACCAATACAGAAACCTTTACTGATACGGTAATAATAAATAATAAAATGGCTTTAGGAGCACCACACTAAGTCTCAGCACTCTTACAAACTTAGAAAATAAAAAACTCAAATCAACAGTGTTTTACAAATAGAAATGTTTTGAGCAGAGACTTAAAGTTGTTTAAACTCTCCCCCGTGCAAATATTAATTGGAATTGAATTCCAAAGTCTTGGGGCACAAACCATAAATGCTCCGTCTCTGTAGCTCTTTGAGTTTGAAAATGGTACTGTGAGCAGACTTTGGTTAGATGATCTTAAGTTAGGTTGAGGCTTGTAACTAGTCAAGAGTTCTTTAATGTATTCTGGTGATTGATCGTTGAGATATTTGACATTTGTATGTTCAGAGAAGAATCTTGAAATCAATTCTCGCTCTGACATTCTTGCAGCAGAATTTCTCACGCTCTGGAGTTTGTCGGTTTCAGACGATGGTAGTCCAAATAGCAGGCTGTTGCAAAAATATAGTTTTGATGCGATAAAAGCATGTACGAGCCTTTCACAGTCATTCTGATCAAGGTACTTCCTAATCCTGCCTATATTTCGTAGTGCATGATAAGCCGATTTGCATGTGTTCTTAATATGTTTGGTCATTTGGAGATGAGGATCTATAGTGACTCCAAGATTATGAACAACCAGTTTAGGGTCAGTGGATATGCCGTCTATATTGAGACTGAGCTTATGTTACTTGTACCTGGACATAAGATGGAGAACCTCTGTTTTATCAGAATTACACATGTGACCATTTGCAGTACACCAGATGATGATATCCTTCATGCACAACTCAATTGTTGGAGGTGTTGTAGAATGATCATGTTTGGTGTCAATGGAAATATTTAGCTGAGTATCATTTGCGTACATCATGCATCCAAGATCGCCCCCTAACAACTCCCAACTACAGCCATGGCAAATTTGTGACTCTATAAACACCTACTAAATACACATACATATCCTATGGCTAGCAATATAATTTTGAGCAGGAAGTCAAAATATTTCAACATCCTGGGTTTCAGATACATTGATAAATTCTCAGATATGTAATCATTACCATAAATAATAACTAAGTAGATTGAGCTCATTCATTGAAAGGAACAAGTATGTGGAAAAAACAGGATATACACTATCATTTGAAATAAGTTGGATCTTAAGATGACTCATGGCTTTCCCCAAAGCATGGATACGCAGTGCTCTGCCGCGCTGTGTAACGTCAGCACCACACTGTCACTTGCACACCAAAACAAAAAACAAGACTGAACAATGCAGAGTACTTTCTGCGCCTAAATAATCTCCTATTCCCCTCTGAAAATGAGGCATAACTATAGAAATAGGAAGATATTGTCATATATAGGCCTCGACTCTCCTCGTACTCAACCCAGAAATTAAAATAAAGGGTTTTGCTGCATGCACTGACTGCCATTCACAACCATACATAAAACCACGTTCTAGGCGCTGGTCACTAGATGGTGCTGTTGCGTGATTTGACCTAGATTCTGTTTCTGGCATCGAAAAATGAAGAGGCGCGCTACAAAGTGTTTTCATTTCAAATCTAATTTGGCCCTTTAAATTTTGCATCCATCCATCCATCCATTATCTGTAGCTGCTTATCCTGTATAGGGTCATGGGCAAGCTGGACCCTATCCTAGCTGACTATGGGCGAGAGGCGAGGTACACCCTGGACAAGTCGCCAGATCTTCACAGGGCTGACACATAGAGACAAACAATTCACACTCATTTACACCTACAGTCAATTTAGAGCCACGAGTTAACCTAACCTGCATGTCTTTGGACTGTGGGGGAAACCAGAGAACCCGGAGGAAACCCACACAGGAAGGTCCCCCCCCCATCAGCTGCTGGAATCCAACCCAGAACCTTCTTGCCGTGAGGCGACAGTGCTAACCACTGCACCACCGTGCAGCCCCTCTAAAATCCCCCATCTTCTAATGAACTTATTTGGTGCTGTATCCCCAACATATAAACAAATGTCATTTAAAGTGGTGCTTGAAAGTTTGTGAACCCTTTAGAATTTTCTATATTTCTGTACAAATATGACCTAAAACAACATCAGATTTTCACACAAGTCCTAAAAGTAGATAAAGAGAACCCAGCTAAACAAATGAGAAAAATATTATACTTGGTCATTTATTTATTGAGGGAAATGATCCAATATTACAGATCTGTGAGTGGCAAAAGTATGTGAACCTCTAGGATTAGCAGTTAATTTGAAGGTTAAATTAGAGTCAGGTGTTTTCAATCAATGGGATGACAATCAGGTGTGAGTGGGCACCCTGTTTTATTTAAATAACAGGGCTCTACCGAAGTCTGATCTTCACAACACATGTCTGTGGAAGTGTATCATGGCACGAATAAAGGAGATTTCTGAGGACCTCAGAAAAAGCGTTGTTGATGCCCATCAGGCTGGAAAAGGTTACAAAACCATCTCTAAAGAGTTTGGACTCCACCAATCCACAGTCAGACAGATTGTGTACAAATGGAGGAAATTCAAGACCATTGTTACCCTCCCCAGGAGTGGTTGACTAATGGCCCTTTTCCACTACCCTTTTTCAGCTCACTTCAGCTCGCTTCAGCTCACTTCAGCCCGACACGGCTCGCGTTTCGACTACCAAAAACCAGCACGACTCAGCTCGTTTCAGCCCTGCTTAGCCCCTAAAACTCGCACCGTTTTGGAGTGGGGCTGCAGCGAGCCAAGCCGTGCCGAGTGAGGTTGGGGGCGTGAGCAGACACTCCCCTGTGCACTGATTGGTGAGGAGGAGTGTCCTCACATGCCCACACACGCCCCGCGAGCACGCTGGGATCTGTAAACACCGCAAACCCGGAAGGAGAATAATTACGAATTACGAGAATTTCTGAAGCCTTATGCGCCTCGCCTCATCTATACGCTCTTGCCAGTATCTGTCCACGTTGTCGGTGACAACAAGCCACAGCACCAAGACCAGCCACACTAACGACTCCATGTCCTCCATGTTTATTGTTTACTATCCGGGTTGTGAGACTACCGCTTAAAAGCTCACTGATGTCACTGTTTGCGCTGCTTAACGACATCACCTGACGTCCACCCACTTTCGCTAACTCCACCCAATGTTTCCACCCACTTCCAGCCAGCACGGTTCAGCGCGGTTGTAGTTGAAATGCAACTCCAACAGCCCCGCTCAGCCCGACTCAGCACGGCACGGCTCAGCCCGACTCAGCCGCGTTTGTAGTGGAAAAGCGGCATAACAAAGATCACTCCAAGAGCAAGGCGTGTAATAGACCCCTTTCACTGACGTCACCCGAAACCGGAAGTAAACAGACCCTGCGCCATTTTGGAAGACCAACAAACTCGTGATAAGGGGATAATAACGGCAGCAGTATGTGAACCCACGAGAATAAAGTGGAGTGGCAAACGACTTAAACAAACAAATCTGAACTGTTTTATTTATGATTTATTGGCCCAACAGTAGACTTGAAAGAAACCTGTGTGAGACTTGGCAAAAAACTGTGGATATAATGGATAAGTCTGTGCATGATCTGTGGACACTTTGAGGTAAGCAAACGCAAGAAATTCAGATTTAAAACATGCTAAATTGGCCCCAAGTTGATAACTGTATGAGGAGCAAGCCTCCCAGACTTCTACAATTTAATAATAATAATAATTTAGGATGGTTTGGGGCTTGCTCGCTGCTGCCAGGTTGGTTGTTGAGTAGCCTGACTGTTTTTTTTTTTTCTTGCATGTGGTATCATTGTTGACGCGAGGTTGTTTTTTGAACATGCCAATGTGGACACGATTTCCCGTGATGAGTTATGACTTCAGACGCGATGCGTGTGTGGAGGTGTGGAGTCCGCGTGATATGTGCGTAAGATAGGCTTCTCATGTGTTTGGAGATCCGCGCTCCGAGACAAGCGCAAGGCTTCTCATGTGTTTGGAGATCCGCGCTCCGAGACAAGCGCAAGCGCCCCAAGGGAAAAAAAGGGACCTCCCCGAAAATATTGGCATAGTTTGAACACTGAGTGTAGGCACTGGGTGTAAACAACAAATAGTTTACAATGTCTGGGTCGCAAACAGATGGCAGAATTGGTGTCCGGTCCTCCTTATGTTTCCATTCTCCCTTGCCGGGAGTCTTATCATATGGGTCAAACCCATCAATCACAGCCAGTTTCTCCACATACCGTGCCCTTTCTGCAGCTGGTAATGTACTCACATAACCAGAATTATCATCCATCATGTCACTTCACTCTCGCTCATACTTTGTTTTATATTGTGAGTGCATGTACTTGGTCTTCCAATATGGCGCCTAACAAAATCTCGCGGCGCGGTGACGTCATGTGAAAGGGGTCTGTAGTCGGCGAGGTCACAAAGGACCCCAGGGTAATTTCTTAGCAACTGAAGGCCTTTCTCACATTGGCTAATGTTAATGTTCATGAGTCCACCATCAGCAGAACACTGAACAACAATGGTGTGCATGGCAGGGTTGCAAGGAGAAAGCCACTGCTCTCCAAAAAGAACATTGCTGCTCATCTGCAGTTTGCTAAAGATCACATGGACAAGCCAGAAGGCTACTGGAAAAATGTTTTGTGGACGGATGAGACCAAAATAGAACTTTTTGGTTTAAATGAGAAGCGTTATGTTTGGAGAAAGGAAAACACCGCATTCCAGCATAAGAACCTTATCCCATCTGCGAAAGACGGTGGTGGTAGTACCATGGTTTGGGCCTGTTTTGCTGCATCTGGGCCAGGACAGCTTGCCATCATTTATGGAACATTGAATTCTGAATTATACCAGCGAATTCGAAAGGAAAATATCAGGACATCTGTCCATGCACTGAATCTCAAGAGAAGGTGGGTCATGCAGCAAGACAACGACCCTAAGCACACAAGTTGTTCTACCAAAGAATGGTTAAAGAAGAATAAAAAGTTAATGTTTTGGAATGGCCAAGTCAAAGTCCTGACCTTAATCCAATCGAAACGTTGTGGAAGGACCTGAAGTGAGCAGTTTATGTGAGGAAACCCACCGACATCCCAGAGTTGAAGCTGTTCTGTATGGAGGAATGGGCTAAAATTCCTCCAGGCTGGTGTGCAGGACTGATCAACAGTTACTGGAATTGTTTAGTTGCAGTTATTGCTGCACAAGGGGGTCACACCAGATACTGAAAGCAAAGGTTCACATACTTTTGCCACTCACAGATATGTAATATCAGATCATTTTCCTCAATAAATAAATGACCAAGTATAATATTTTTGTCTCATTTGTTTAACTGGGTTCTCTTTATCTACTTTTAGGACGTGTGAAAATCTGATGTTTTAGGTCATATTTATGCAGAAACATAAATTCTCAAGGATTCACAAACTTTCAAGCACCACTGTATAGCACAGCAGCACTAAGCAGAATGTACATGTGCTTCAGCCTTCAGTCTGGGGTAGTTATAGTACTGAAACCCCTAATCTACATTGTTATTAACAAGAAATTGTATTAAGATTAAATGGTTCAGTAAAGGTGAAATACAAAGAATACTTGTGCTGAGAACATGGGTTGGGGAAGTGAGGCAAGACATTGAAGATCCTAAACCACAGAAAGCCAGACAGTATTTATCCAGGAGTCCTCGAGTCATCCAGACTCTCCCAGTCATATTGCTGAGAGAAATTCACTACTAATTAGGATAGGCTAATTAGAGACAGTGATAAGGCGAAAACAAGATGAACAAGATCCAAGTCAGCAGAGCAAAAAGGAGGCGAGAATCAGGAGATAACCGGAGATGTTGGGTGGAGAGAATTCGACCCATCCATAAATAAATGTAAAAATAGAGTTGTTTGGGGGAAATGTTTTTGCATCATGGAATAGTGGTTTTAATGAATTCTGCTCATAATGCAGGAGACCTTTAAATAAAGGTCAGCGAGTTATAACTCCAGACATCTCAGGTCTTAAAATATATATCTAGAGAGAGAGAGAGAGAGAGATGGGTCATTCTTTGTCGGCAAGATGCACAACACAGGGAAAAACATGGGACCGAGTAAAAAGAGCTCTTCTTAGGGCTGAGGGACACCCTAAAATAAAATGAGACATAATGAATGGAAACAAGACAGAACTAAATTAAACTAAGCCACCCTAACAGAAATAAACAAGCCAGAACAGAACGAAAATAAATCAAACCTCAAGTAGACCAGACTAAACACCACAAGTCAAAACTAAACAAGGCGGAAGACAAAAACTAACTTTTAAACTAAAGCCTAAACAAATCTCTTAAAAAAATAAAAACAAAACTAGACAAGACAAAAGACCAAATAAAATAAATCTGAAAACAAAGCTTGAACCTTCAGTCTGGTCAAATTGTAGTAACAAACACAATGTTTAAGATACACAACACAACAGAGTGAAATGGAAATCAAGGGGCCAAGTAAACAAGGGTTTTCAGGACTGAGGGATCATAATTTTGGGTAAACATGTAACAGGTAGACAGGAGTTAATCCCTGTGTCCAAAATCACTCATGACTCACTATCTAGTGGACTATATCGTGAGTTTGCCATTTTGTAGTGCTGTCCGAATGTATAGTGAAAATTATTACACCCTATATAGTGGACTCATAGTATCCCACAATGCATCGTAAAAAGCAGCGTACAACCAATGGTCACTAACCAAGCAATATATACCATCATGCATTACGGTTGCGCTGAAAGAAAAGCTGTAAAAGCTGTTTCATTAGGACCGTTAAGTATTTTAGACTGAGTACAGCAATAGTTTGTTTTTCCTTCGGACAACAAGCACGAGATAAATTGATAAGTTGTGGCATGAAAATGGCAATAATATTGTAGTGTGTTGGGGTGAACGGACGGAGGAAGAAACACATTATAAATGGACATTCAAGTCCAATTAAAAATAGTAAGAGAATAGAAAATAATCTAAGACAGATAAAATACAAGAATAAAAGTTACAGTGCAAAGCGAGGAATTAATCAAAAGCCTCAAATTGTTAGGGTGTGTGGAGGTATGATGAAGTTAGGATCCACAACTATCACAATATTTCCCAACAATAAACCCTGGGTTACTAAAGATCTGAAACAAGTACTGAATAAGAAAAAGAGGATTTTCTTCACTGGCTCGGAGGAGGAAAAGAAAGAGGTTACTCGTGAGGTCAAGCGTGCCATTAAAAAAGCCAAACTGGACTATAAAAACAAAGTGGAGGCCTCTTTTACCCAGGGGAATCTCCGCTCCGCCTGGCAGGGCCTGAAGAACATGGCAGCTGTGAATTGCACAGCACCCAGTCACAAACCCATCCAGGTTGATGGCTGCAGCGTAACATCTCTACCCAACGACCTCAACTCTTTCTTTTCAAGATTCGAAAAAGACAATACCACAGAGCTAAATTCCATCATCTCCTCACTCCAGCCTGGTGACTCTACTATCACCTTCAGCAGGGAAGAGGTGGTGAGAGCCCTCAAGAGAACCAAAATCATCACTGCCACTGGACCCGACAACATCTGTGGGCGAACTCTAAAGCACTGCGCTGAGCAGCTGGGGGAGGTATTCCAGCAGTTCTTCCAGACCTCCATGAACTGCAGCACAGTGCCCCGGAAGTGGAAACAATCCACGATCATCCCCATCCCCAAGAAGGGCCCCACTAAGGTGCTGAATGATCTGAGGCCAGTGGCTCTGACTTCCCTGGTGATGAAGACGATGGAGAGGATTATTAAAAACTACATCACCAGGTCTGTTGAGCCTCTGATGGATCCACTGCAGTTCGCATACAGGGCTGGCAGGGGAGTGGATGATGCCAAGATATTCATCCTGGAGACCATCCACTCACATCTGGGGACCCCCAACACCATCGCCAGGCTCCTGTTTGCGGACTTCTCATCTGCCTTTAACACCATGCAGCCACACATCCTCGCCGAGAAGTTAATGACCCGCTTTAACTTGGACTACCGGGTTATTATGTGGGTTATTGACTTCCTTACCAACCGGCCACAGAGGGTGTTTGTTAACGGATCCTCCTCTGACATCCTCCACACCTCCACTGGCTCCCCACAGGGCTGTGTCCTATCGCCCCTGCTTTACATCCTCTACACCGATGATTACAGGTCCACTCAGCCAGACTGTCATCTGGTGAAATTTGCGGACGACACAGTCCTGCTCTCTCTGCTTTCCGCCTCTAACCCACACCATGGCTCTGTACTTCAGGACTTCATCTCCTGGTGTGAGGGAGCCGGTCTCCAGTTGAACTCTAATAAGACCAAAGAGTTGATTGTGACATTCTCCATCAAGCAGAGACAACTGGCAGAGGCTCACACGACCACCATCCGGGGGGAGCCGGTGGAGCTGGTGGAGGAATACAAGTATTTGGGCACAATATTTGACAGTCTTCTGAGGTTTTCCTCCAACACTGAGGAGATCCTCAAGAAGTGCCACCAGAGACAATATTTGCTGAGGAAGCTGAGATCATTTGGAGTGAATAAAGACATTCTCCTGACTTTCTACCACTCTTTTATTGAGAGTGTATTAACATTTTCATTCATCTCATGGTTTCACTCCATCAACCTACAAGACCGGTCAAGACTACTCACTATCACCAAAGTCTGTTCCAAAATCTTTGGACTCCCTGTTCGAGCTCTGTCTGCTTTTTGTGACCAGCAAACCATCTGCACCGCCCACAGGATCCTACATGACACCTCACACACACTACACTCAGTGTTGGAGTGGCTTCCATCAGGACGCAGGCTGCGCTGTCCACGCTGCAGGACACAAAGGAGGAGGTCCACCTTTGTTCCCACAGCGGTCCGACTCCTGAACACTGACCCTTCCCTGTCCCAACATCATTGTCCAGCCCCTCGTCAGACTGAATGCACACAGAACTGACAGCTGTAGAGTATTCTAATTTGTGTTTTTATGTTTTTATGTTGTCTGATGTTCGACTGCCCTAATGCTGCTCTTGATGCTCTTTTAATTGCCCTGCGGGGACAAATAAAGTGTTTTGAATTGAATTGAATTGAATTGAATTGAACAAGCAGAACACAGACAGTAATCCAATAAATAATGATTTAATTCAGGGGGAAAAGGGCATGGCAAAAAGGTAAACAAACAAGACAAAAAAAAAGGCAAAAATGGTCCAGACAAAATAAAACAACTTGACAAAAACATGACAGGCAAAGACAAAAACGCTGGTGCAAAAAACCATGAACAAGAAAAGACCCTTAGTGCAAGAAACCATGAATCTGAAATAACCCTTAGTGAAAAAAATACCATGAACCAGAAGAGTGCGAGTGCAAAAACCATGAACAAGAAAAAAAGTCACGAGAAAGGATAACCATGAACAGTAAGAGAGGCACAGAAGCAGCTAAAGAGGCAAACGAGACGTTCTGGCAAAGTTAGAGTCTGAAAATGGCTTATTTATACACAGCAGTGAAAACTAGGAAGTGAATGCGGGTGAGAGGGAATTCCTGTCCCGGATCTAGATCGGTGCTGGCGTGAGAGATCCATAATCTCTGGAGTGGATGTCCGGGGTGGAGCATGACAGTACCCCCCCAACGAGCGCCTCCAGGCGCTTTAGGAAGAGCATCTGGGTGTTGCCGGTGGAACTAGAACTAGAGACCAGAGGTTTAAGCTGTGACACGTGGAACGTGGGGTGGATGCGTCACATGGTGAGTGGTAGTGTCAGTCTGATGGAACATGGGTTGATTACCTTTTTGATGAGGAAGGGTCCTAGGTACCTGGGAGCCAGCTTGTGGGAGACGATTCTGAGTGGCAGATGGCGTGTGGACAGCATGACTCATTGCCCCACCCAGTAAGTGGGCACCTTAGAGCGGCATTTGTCGGCCTGCCTCTTGGATGCTAGGGCGGAACGAATGAGTTTTCTCTGGGCCAATGCCCACGTCCTCCTGCAGCAGTGTATGAAAATCTGGGCAGAGGGTACGGCGGCTTCCTCCTCTTGGTTGGGGAAGAGTGGTGGTTGGTAACCTAGGGAGCACTGGAAGGGTGAGAGACCTGTGGCAGATGAAGGAAGAGTGTTATGAGCATACTCGATCCAGGGTAGGTACTTACTCCAAGAACTGGCATCCCTGGACACCATGCATCCGAGTGCAACCTCCAAAGCCTGGTTCACCCTTTCTGCCTGGCCGTTGGTCTGTGGGTGGAAGCCTGAGGAGAGACTACAGGTGGCCCCGATGAGTTTGCAGAAAGCCTTCCAGAATTGCGCAGTGAACTGAGGACCCCAGTCAGAAACGATGTCAGTGGGCAGTCCATGTAGATGGAAAATGTGCTGGATGAGTAGTTCAGTGGTTTCTTTGGCTGAGGGGAGCTTGGGCATAGGGATGAAATGAACGGTCTTGGAGAAATTGTCAATGACTGTGAGGATGCATGTGTTGCCAACTGAGTTGGGGAGTCCTGTGATGAAGTCCAGGGCGATGTGTGACCAAGGTCAATGTGGAGTAGGAAGGGGTCTTAGTAAGCCGGCAGGGGGTCGATTGGCTGTCTTGTTCCGGGAGCATGTGTTGCAGGCTGCCACGAACTCCTGGACGTCCTCCTTGATGGATGGCCACCAAAAGCGCTGCTGGATGAGTGCCAGGGTTTGGATGGCTCCCAGATGACAGGCCAGTTTGGAGCCATGACCCCACTGCAGCACCTGGGTTCGCACAGGACCGGGAACAAACAGATGGTTAGGAGGAATGTTGTTGGGGTTACCTTCACCGGGGTCCTGTTCCAGGGCCTTCTGCACGAGCGTCTCAACCTCTAGAATGGCGGCTCCCACCAGGCAGCGTGGAGGAAGGATGGTCTCAGGCAGCTTGGACTCCTCTTGGTGGGAAGAGAACATCCTGGACAGGGCGTCGGGTTTGCCATTCTTGGAGCCTGGGTGGTAGGAAAGCATGAAGTTGAACTGGGAGAAGAAGAGAGACCAACGGGCTTGATGGGAATTAAGGCGTTTGACGGACTTGAGGTATTCCAGATTTTTATGGTTCGTCCAGACTAGGAAGGGGAGCTCTGACCCCTCGAGCCAGTACCTCCACTCCTCCAAGGCTAGCTTAACAGCCAGTAGTGGTGACTGAGAAATGTCGTAATTCCGTTTGGCTGGGGATAGCTGGTGGGAGAAGGAGCATGGGTGGACCTTGTCGTCACTGGCCCTCTGGGAAAGTATAGCTCCGACCCCTGACTCGGAAGCGTCGACCTTGACAATAACCTGCTTGGTTGGATCGGGCATGGTGAGAATGGGTGCTGTGGTAAACCTGTGCTTGAGTGTGGAAAAGGCTCTCTGCTTCCTCCCCCCACTTGAATTGGGTCTTGGTCAAGGTCAGGGCTGAGAGAGGTCTGGCCACCGTGCTGAAGTTGCAAATGAAGCATCTGTAGAAGTTGGCGAATCCTAGGAAGTGCTGGAGCTCTCGTCTCGAAGATGGGGTGGGCCAACTGGCAACTGCCTTGAGCTTGAGGGGGTCCATCTGGATCTTTGCTGGGGAAATTATGAATCCCAGAAACGAGACAGAGCTCTGGTGAAATTTGCTCTTTTCTGCCTTGACAAACAACTTGTTCTCTAACAGGCATTGGAGGACCTGCCGGACATGACCCCGATGTTCCTCCAGGGAGCGGGAGAAGACCAGGATGTCATCCAGGTACACAAAAATGAAGGATGTTTAGGAAGTCCCTTAAGACATCATTAACGAGTGCCTGGAAGACTGGGGGCGCATTGGACACGCCGAAAGGGACCACGAGGTACTTGTAGTGACCAGTGATGGTGTTAAAGGCCATCTTCCACTCGTCCCCCTCTCTGATCCTGACGAGATGGTATGCATTGCGTAGATCTAGCTTGGTGAATACCTTGGCTCCCTGGAGTAGTTCAAAGGCTGTGGTCATGAGCGGTAGTGGGTAGCGGTTCTTGACCGTGATGGCGTTGAGACCCCGATAGTCAATGCAGGGGTGGAGTGACTTGTCCTTTTCGATGAAGAACCCTGCCCCTGCTGGAGCGGAGGAAGGGTGGATGATCCCAGCTGCCAGTGATTCGGTGATGTACTTTTCCATGGCTTGTCTTTCGGCAGGAGAAAGAGAGTAGAGGCATCCCTTGGGTGGCGCTGTCCCAGGCAGGAGGTCAATACCACAGTCGTAGGGTCTGTGAGGAGGGACACTGCTCGGGTCTTACTGAAAACTAGCTTAAGGTCCAGATATTCTGGAGGCACGTGAGAGAGGTCGGGAAACTCGCTGGCTGAGGGCTGTGGTGGTTTGGCGGGAGGCAGAGTGGAGTTCAGACAGGAGGCCAGGCAGGAAGAACTCCAGCCTAGGATGGTGTTATTAGTCCAGTTAAGGTGGGGATTGTGCTGCATTAACCATGGTAATGCTAGGACGATGGGTACGTGGGGGTTCTTCATGATGTGAAGCTGGATGGTTTCTGAGTGGTTACCGGAAATCCTTAGGGTGAGCGGGGCGGTAAGGTGGGTGATGCTGGTCAAGCCGGTGCCATTGAGTGTCAGGACAGTGAGAGGGACGTCAAGAGCAAGTAGCGGGATTCCCAGATACTTGGCAGTGGCAGAGCAGATCAGGTTCCTGTCCACCCCTGAGTCGACGAGGGCCTGGAGGTGGTGATGCTGGTTGTCACAGATAATGATGACAGGAAGTAACGGATGATTAGCGGGGGACTGGTTCTGAGCGTTGCCCACCAGGACCCCTTGATTCACTGGTGGGCTCGTCCTTTTAGCAGGCAGGCTCGGCAGATGTGTCCCAGCTGACCGCAGTAGAAGCAGGCCTCCATGCTCCACTGGCGATGTCATTCCTCCGCTGACACCCAAACCCGGTCTATCTGCATGGGTTCGACGGACGTGACGGGAGGTGGAGAGGAGGTGAGTCTGGGGCGGTTCTTCTCTCTCCTCCGTTGCTGGAGCCGAGCGTTGATGCGGTTGGCGAGGTCCATGAGGCTGGAGAGGTTTGACGGCAGTTCCTGTGATACCAATTCGTCCTTGATGGTGACAGACAAGCCGTGCAGGAACACGTCGATCTGGGCGTTCTCGTTCCAACTGCATGAAGCTGCCAACATCCAGAACTCGATGGCGTAATCCGAGGTAGACCGGGACCCCGCCGCAGCTCCATGAGCTCTCTGGCCGCCTCCCGGCCAGACAGAGAATGATCGAAAGTTCGCCTCATCTCCTTGGAGAAATCCTTGAAACTGGAACAAAAGGGTGCATTGGCATCCCAGACCACTGTTCCCCACTCTCTGGCCTTGCCAGTGAGGAGCGTTATTGTATATGCTACCTGGGAGCATTCTGTGGGGAAGGCCAGAGGTTGCAGCTCTAGGGTCAATGAACATTGAGACAAAAACAATCTGCAAGTACCAGGTTCTCCATCGTAGGGCTGAGGCACTGGAAGTCTCGGTTCATGGAGAAAGGCGGTGGCAGGAGCTGAAGTAGGAGACGGCTGAGCAGGGGTAGGCATGGCTTGACAGTGCTGCATCTGCGTGGTGAGAAGGTTGAGTGCGTTGGACAGGGTAGTGAGGTGCTGGGTAATTTGTTGTAGGTCTTGTTGGTGGGTCCCGAGGAGAGTCCCCTGCTGCTGGATGGCTGTTCTCAGATGGGCGAGTTCTGCTGGATCCATGTTGGCCAGAACGTACTGTTAGCGTGGGTGGAGGTATGGTAAAGTTAGGATCCACAAGCAGAACACAGACAGTAATCCAATAAATAATATGATTTAATTCAGGGAAAAAAAGGGCATGGCAAAAAGGTAAACAAACAGGACAAAAAGCAAATGACGCGGTACGCGGTGGTCCGGACTACCGTTGTGGTCCGGACCACGCCGTTTTCAGGTGTGGTCCAGACCACCAAGTTCAGAAGACAAAATTTGGTAAAATTTTTTGGTAAAATAAGTTGGTAAAATTATTTTTCACTTCCCTCGTGGCAGCTCCCGCTTTTTTACATGCGTTAGAACTGGTATCTTTTATTGCGCGTGTGTTTTACGCATGCATTTCTCTTCCGGTTTGAGAAAAAATAACAAATGATGTACGACTTTGTAAAAAAACTCGTATTAAATGACAAACACAGTATGATTTTGGTAAGTTTTTATTTATATCGTAATATAATACAGCATACGGTGAACCGGACCACAATCCAGGAAAAATAATTAATTAATGCCCTCGTTTTGTATGGAAAATACGGTGATCCGGACCACCGCGTACCGCGTCAAATGGCAAAAATAGTCCGGACAAAATAAGACAAACAACTTGACAAAAACATGATACAGGCAAAGACAAAAATGCTGGTGCAAAAAAACATGAACAAGAAAAGACCCTTAGTGCAAGAAACCATGAATCTGAAATAACCCTTAGTGCAAAAAACACCATGAACCAGAAGAATGCTAGTGCAAAAACCATGAACAAGAAAAAGTCACTAGAGAGGATAACCATGAACAGTAAGAGAGGCACAGAAACGGCTAAAGAAGCAAACGAGACGTTCTGGCAAAGTCGGAGTCTGAAAACGGCTTATTAGTACACAGCAGTGAAAACCAGGAAGTGAATGCGGGTGAGAGGGAATTCCTGTCCCGGATCCAGATCAGCGCAGGCGTGAGAGATCCATAATTTCCGGAGTGGATGTCCGGGGCAGAGCATGACACAAATTTGATTTAATAAAAGGCAGCGGTAAAGAAGAAAGTGTTCAGCCTTGATTTAAAAGAACTGAAAGATGCAGCAGACGCAAAGTACTTTGTATTTATTAATGTTGGAAATATGCTCAGTATAGTATGTATTTATCACAAAAATACATTTGTTTATTTTTTTCACGGTGCGGTTTCCATCAAATCTTGCGCTCTGATTGGCTGGCGAGCGGGTCCATATCCTACAATACGGACCCCAGTTACGGACCCCGGTTACGGACCTCTGGTGACTCGCTCATTCACAACAACAGCAAACATAGTAGCAATTTTTGTCAACATTTATCTTTTTTTTTATAAGATTTATTTATAAGATTATCAAAAATCTTATACATTTTTGCCAGCATTTCTCAGGAAAATATCATTAATTTTACAGCATGGATAGTGATGACAGTGTTCACAGCGAAAGCGAGTTTTACTACCCTGAGGAAGAAGAAATAAAAGAAAACATTTCAGGAGAAAGCTAAAAACCTCTAACTGTTGCTAACGCCGAGCAAAAACATGGCTGAATCCTGAATGACTCAATTTTGTATAAATAGGGGACTACATAGGCGGCAAAATGTATTTTTTTTCCTGCCATGGAAGTGCACTTGTATACCGAGGAGGAGGCAATTTGCATTACAGCCGTGAACGAGGATTCAAAATGGCGGCTTGGCTCGGCTCAGTTTTCCCTTTCGGGTGCTCTCGTTTTCTGTTAGAATTTGGTAAAGAAAAAAATAAATATATTATTTACCAGCTTAAGGTCGGTCCGTATGGTGAAATACCGTGACCTCAGCCTTAAATACTGACCTCGGCCCAGAGGGCCTCGCTCAGTACTTTCAAGACCTCGGTCACGGTATTTCACGATACGGACCTCTCAGCTGGTAAATAACATATATGTATTTATTATTTTGAAAACCAACCAGCCGACTGATCTGGGACATTTTAATTGAGCGACAGTAATGACGTAAATAATGGCGCGGCGGAGTAGTGTCCAAAAGTGTTTTTTTCATTTTATCAATGAGCTCACTCACATATATAGTCCTCTATGTAGAATTCCCTGGATAGTGAGTATGGAGTAGTGAATGAGTGAGTGATTTCGGACACAGCTAATGACTTCTCTTTCTCTGCTGAAGCAGCATTTAGTGAGTGGCTCACCTGCAGTAGTTGTTAATGAAGTTAGTCACTCGAACTCTTAAAATGATCGTGCTACTCCAGATCTCTTCTCCTTCTCCCTACAATTTTGGTTTGGGTTAGTTGGATCTAGATTCTTTCACAGTTGTTCTAGTCTTGAGAAAAGCAAAACTAGCTAGCACCCTGAAGGTGTCTTTGGTCTCTGGGGGCTCCATATAGAACCCAACAATTCAGGGTTTACGCTACACAAAATTCTCCAAATAGAACCCCTGTAGAAAGCTAGAAATGTTAAACATTCAAAGAATCATTGAAGAAACCTTTTTGTTTGAGTTCCGGACCTAAAAGTTGCAGATGAGTGTTGTATTCTTGAAGTCACGGCGTCAGAAACGGATTTCAGAAAGTGATAGTTTCAAAGTTTAATTAATAATATCAAAAAAAGAATGGGGCCAGTATTTATGATTTTTCTAAATACGACTTGTGTACCTTTAGTGTACCAGGCTCTTGAAAGGAGCCGACTCACCCTTCCCAGAATCCAGTTTGTTGTTTTTGTTTGGAAAGCATGTGACTGCTACTCTGTTAGCTTTCTGTGCAGCAAAACCTCTGCAAATTCACCTTTGAAACCCAACTCGAACGTTTTTCTTCATCTACATGTCATACGTGGACTTTTCAAATAGAACATGCCTGATATTTTCTTTCCTTCATGGTCAAATGCGAGACGGCTGAAGCCGGTTCTGGTCCATTACAACAGAATAAACAGAACAGATCGGTCGAAAGAATTTAAAATATAACTACTTTGGCAAAATATCTTCAAATTCACATTACATTGTTGTGGATTGTTTTTCAAACTGTGGAGGGTCGAGAAAATGGTGACTCGCTACTTGGAGCAGAGGCTTCTGGGATGGGCGAGTTGGCCCCTTTAATGCATAGAGCTAAAAAGGTTTCACGTAGTACCCTCAACGTTTCTTTCGTAATGCTCCTGTTTTTAAGCAACTGTTCACCAAATCTCTCTTGAGAATTTTTTTTTATTTGTAGTAGTAGCTATATATCAACACTTACTTACCTTAGATATAGAATTATAATAATCAAATATACCATGCACTGAAAGGCTCTGGTTGAAATTATAGATTCTCTGAGGTGACTGGCATAGTACTAATCTCTGAGGGGGGCAGCCCTGAAGAAAATAGTACTATGACAGTCACTGAAGAGAATCCATAATTAGTGGAGCCTCTCAGTGCGCATGGTCTATTTTAGTGTTTCTCAACCGCTGGGCCGCGGTCCATTAGTGGGTGGCAAAGCGCCATCTAGTGGGCCACAATTTTTTTTCCCCCAAGTTGAAGCTAATTTTCTACTCGTTGTTGGGTACAATTGCTGGGTTGCATCCGACTTCACATCCGCCTCATTAAGCTACGGTCACACTACAGCTCGCGATGCTTTGCGATGGGTTATCTATGAAGATGAGGCATTTTGGTGGCGATGCATGGTGATATACAGGTGAGCTAAAAGTTATGGTCACACATCACGTGAACACTTGACTGTCACACCTTTGCGCACTTGAGTCTGGCGCAGCTCAAGTAGCCACACATGCTCATGGAGTGCATTGTGCATGTTCTTGGGACCCAGTTGTTATGGGAAACACTGGATACTAATTTGAGCGAAATTAGCAAATACGGATATGGAAGCTGTTTTCACAGAGGTTTTGCGAAGTATCATTGTCACGTTTGTTTCTAGCCATGTTTATAACGCTGTTTAAATAGCTACTCTGCTATATGATTCTGATTTCGTTTGTGTTTTGTTTTTGTAAATATCACACCTGCTAATAAACACTCTTCCTGCACTTAGATCCGCCTACCACCATCTATTTTGTAGTGTCCTGATCCCCAGATCTTTAACCCAGCCACATATAAAAAGTTGTACTCCTCCATGCTCTTCCAGGTTTTCATCTGTGTGTCCGTGTAGAACGAGGTCTGCAGCACCAGGTAGTTTGAGATTTCAAGGAGCTCAACGGATGGATAATTTTCCAACTCATAGGAAAAATCCTTCTTTGTTAACGTATAAGGATCTAATCCCATTGAGTGGTTTCTGTATCTGCTTCTTCTATAATAATAATAATAGGTTCAATTTATATAGTGCCTTTCTCAAAACCCAAGGTCACTTTACAATTATAGGCAGAAAAAAAAAGTCCACCAAATAAAGGTCAAGATGTCATTCCAGTGGTGTAGCAGCCACAATCCACCAAAATGCGCACGAAAACAAGTCCCACACCTCCAGCACAGCCGCCGTGACGCCACCAGCAACATCGCTCGGAACACCATGCCATGGATCCACAAAAGTGAGCACAGAAGCACCGCCACGCAGAGCGCTGGTATGTCCCAAACCGCCTGCACAGCCGCCGCGATGCCACCAAGCAACATTGCTTGGAACATCACGCCAAGCACTAAAGCGCAGAGCGCTGGACAACCACGATGTTAAAATGAGCAATGAGCTTGGTGCAGTCCATAGCTGGGAGCACAGGCATCACCCACAGTGAAACCAAGGCCTGGAGGGAACCAACGCCCAAAACTGGGTCCGGAGCTACACCACAACTGGCGGACAAAACACTCAAACAAACATCAAACTACACAAACACACAGAAAAAAAAATTATATATATATATATATATATATATATATATATATATATATATATATATATATATATATATACTGGGTGCGATTTGCTGGGGGGGATGGTGGGGATCATCCCCCCCTCTGGTTTTTATCTCTGCTGAAAAAAAATCCTCGGGGACAAAACCCCGTCAATAAAACAAACAAACCAAAAAAAAAGTTGACATGACAGGCATGTTGTGACACAGTTTTGTATGGTCTACATTGTACTCACTTTCAAAATGACCCGAAGTGGCAGCTTTGATGTTCACGAACGTCCCCAGCAAATAGATACATTGTAGATAATAACAATATCCAGAGTGTGAACGTGGATTTAGCGCCATGAATCACATCCTTACTGATGAGCGCAACAGAATGAATGTATCCACACTGACAGCCTTCTTTTCCTCGCTGTCAATGGGCCAGACGTGCGTTCCTTCCCTGCTGAGAAATTCACAGAAATGTGGATTAAAGAAGGGCGAAACGTGGCGGATAGCGCACCGACGGGAAAGCAGAAAAGGCCACATGAACTGCGCCATCAGAGCAAACTGTTCATTTAGTATTCATGTATTTTAGTGATTTTCGAGTCACTGTCCATTTAATCCGGAGGGAGAGAAACATCACAGCAACGCGACAAGCAATGCGAACTTTGTTGTGTGTTAGTGTTCGTGTATTTAGTCAGAGAGATAGGAAGATGAATTTACTATCTCTGGTTTAGTGTTCGTTTTCATTTAGTGTTATTCATTTGATATCATCGGATGTTATTGAGCTGTTAGCCTATTGTTACCTTAATTTTGTGACGTTTCATGATTAAAAAAAACCCAAACCATCCCCCCTTCTGGTTTTTTGACAAATCGCACCCTGTATATACACACACACACACACACACACACACACACACACACACACACACACACTAAAAAAAAAGAAGAAAAAATAAAATAAAAAAGCTCCATGTAGAACGAGGTCTGCAGCACCAGGTAGTTTGAGATTTCAAGGAGCTCAACGGATGGATAATTTTCCAACTCCTAGGAAAAATCCTTCTTTGTTAACGTGTAAGGATCTAATCCCACTGAGTGGTTTCTGTATCTGCTTCTTCTGAGTGTCATTCCTGGTTTTAATAACTTGCTTGTTTTCTGTACACAAACATGGCAATAAGTTCTTGTGTTAATGGACCCGACTCCACTTTTGGATCATTAATCCCTTTTGACTGAGAATGCCCTGTATGCATGGTTTTATGTTGGCTTCTGGCACATCCATATAGTTTTAAATACAACACCTACAATTTAAAACAGTTTGTTTTTATTGCATCTATTTAATTCCTGGGCTCCCATCTGTAACAAGGAGTGATGCTGCATTCCATTAATACACTTTACAGTAGATGATTGGATTCTAATTGAATAGATGAGCCAAAATAATTTGGGATCCTTTTTAATGGGCTCCGACTCGTTACAAGTATGAATAGGTGGGCCTTAAAGCAGAAAAGGTTGAGAACCCCTGGTCTATTTGATTTCTATCCCTCATCATCGGAATAAACTCACTGGAGGCAGGCATGTTTGTTGTTTACGTCGGAGCGACTTTTGCCCTGCACATACCGTATGCAATATCCCATGTTAGCACTTTTTAAAATATTTATCAATCAACCAATTGATCGGTCGATTGCTTTTTATCATGCTTTTGCCATGATCATGATACAAGCCCGATTCCAAAAAAGTTGGGACAAAGTACAAATTGTAAATAAAAATGGAATGCAATAATTTACAAATCTCAAAAACTGATATTGTATTCACAGTAGAACATAGACAACATATCAAATGTCGAAAGTGAGACATTTTGAAATTTCATGCCAAATATTGGCTCATTTGAAATTTCATGACAGCAACACATCTCAAAAAAGTTGGGACAGGGGCAATAAGAGGCTGGAAAAGTTAAAGGTACAAAAAAGGAACAGCTGGAGGACCAAATTGCAACTCATTAGGTCAATTGGCAATAGGTCATTAACATGACTGGGTATAAAAAGAGCATCTTGGAGTGGCAGCGGCTCTCAGAAGTAAAGATGGGAAGAGGATCACCAATCCCCCTAATTCTGCGCCTACAAATAGTGGAGCAATATCAGAAAGGAGTTCGACAGTGTAAAATTGCAAAGAGTTTGAACATATCATCATCTACAGTGCATAATATCATCAAAAGATTCAGAGAATCTGGAAGAATCTCTGTGCGTAAGGGTCAAGGCCGGAAAACCATACTGGGTGCCCGTGATCTTCGGGCCCTTAGACGGCACTGCATCACATACAGGCACGCTTCTGTATTGGAAATCACAAAATGGGCTCAGGAATATTTCCAGACAACATTATCTGTGAACACAATTCACTGTGCCATCCGCCGTTGCCAGCTAAAACTCTACAGTTCAAAGAAGAAGCCGCATCTAAACATGATCCAGAAGCGCAGACGTCTTCTCTGGGCCAAGGCTCATTTAAAATGGACTGTGGCAAAGTGGAAAACTGTTCTGTGGTCAGACGAATCAAAATTTGAAGTTCTTTATGGAAATCAGGGACACCGTGTCATTCGGACTAAAGAGGAGAAGGACGACCCAAGTTGTTATCGGCGCTCAGTTCAGAAGCCTGCATCTCTGATGGTATGGGGTTGCATTAGTGCGTGTGGCATGGGCAGCTTACACATCTGGAAAGACACCATCAGTGCTGAAAGGTATATCCAGGTTCTAGAGCAACATATGCTCCCATCCAGACGACATCTCTTTCAGGGAAGACCTTGCATTTTCCAACATGACAATGCCAAACCACATACTGCATCAATTACAACATCATGGCTGTGTAGAAGAAGGGTCCGGGTACTGAACTGGCCAGCCTGCAGTCCAGATCTTTCACCCATAGAAAACATTTGGCGCATCATAAAACGGAAGATACGACAAAAAAGGCCTAAGACAGTTGAGCAACTAGAATCCTACATTAGACAAGAATGGGTTAACATTCCTATCCCTAAACTTGAGCAACTTGTCTCCTCAGTCCCCAGACGTTTACAGACTGTTGTAAAGAGAAAAGGGGATGTCTCACAGTAGTAAACATGGCTTTGTCCCAACTTTTTTGAGATGTGTTGTTGTCATGAAATTTAAAATCACCTAATTTTTCTCTTTAAATGATACATTTTCTCAGTTTAAACATTTGATATGTCATCTATGTTCTATTCTGAATAAAATATGGAATTTTGAAACTTCCACATCATTGCATTCCGTTTTTATTTACAATTTGTACTTTGTCCCAACTTTTTTGGAATCGGGGTTGTACGTAGATCTACACACACAGAAATGCTCGCGGAGCCACAGCTGTGATTTGAGTGGGCTACAAAACCGTTATTTTTGGAATGTGAAAAAGAGACCAAGTAGTAAAAAAAATAAAACAATGACTGACTTACAAAATCAGAAAGCTGTTAAAACTATTGATTTGTGTGGTTATTATTTTAATGTGTTCAGTTGAAAATCCCCCTGACTGAAATGTTAATGTTTTTGTTTGGATTGTGTTAATGGCTTCTGTTTTTCTTTCTTCACTGTTTATAAAAAAAAAGGGACTCGAGTCAGCCGTATAGCTTGAAATTGTGACATCAGTTCGTGGTATATCCAGGATATACCATGAATGACACACACCATATCCTTTTTGTATTTTTTTCATGTCACGAGATACATTGCTGAATCAGTGGTGGAACTATTTTATGTCATGTGAGCCATCCTTGGCCAATCCCTGCATGGGAATTTTTTGATGAGGGATATAATTATTATTAAGATGCTGAGCCATAAGGTTTTGACCTGCAATAATAATTTTGGTGTGAAACTACCTACATATTGTATATTCAGTGTCGTGTAAAAAACGCACTCGCTTTCATCAAGGAAAAAAAAAACAACCTTCACAATTCCAAGGTCTCAAATAAGCTGTGTTTATAATAAGGGTAAATATTTGGAAGATACCAAAATAAACCAGATGAACCAACTAGTTGTAATGTTAGCAGTGCATCTGAAGTCTTTGTAACAGGGAAGTACAGTAGGACCATCCAAGGAGCCTGTGAAGGCAGAATCAACCCTAATGCTCCGAAGCTAAGCAACATTTATTGAAGTAGACCTTCTGGAATCCTTCATGCTTGGGGATTATTTGGTGGCAGGTATATAGAATGTAAAAAAATACAGAATAAAAGTATGTGAATCAACTGTGATGTGAAGTAAAGGAAGAGGAAAAACTCAACTGATGCACTGACGGTGAAAGTGGAGGGAAGCGAAGGTCCTAATTGAGCCTGTCTACTCGTTTCCAGCAGCCGGGAATCGTGGGAAGATTGAAGTTGACTTTGCTCCTCGGGAAGTTAGTGCCATTCAGATAGAGTCCATAGTCGACTCGCTCATTTTTCTTGGCTGTCATAAGGCATGTGGGGATGTGGAGGAGGATCCTAACAGGAAAGAACAGCATGTGAGATTGGGCTGTTAGCTTACACAGATGTGGCAGTGACAGCCTGCAGATGGGGAAATACCACCAATCTCAACTCGATTGTCTTTAGAGTCTTTCATCTCTGTTCTCATATCCTCTTCCATCCATATATCACCACAGCTGTTTTCATTTGAGTCATTTGCAGCAAAATGAACGGGGTTCTTGCACTGAACTACTCCACTGCAATAACCTGCGTTCATACCTGCATTGGTCTGCAGTGGGTGTAGCTCAAATGATTGACATTCCCAAGCTTCCAAATTCTGACTGTTGGAATATTTTACACTTACAGTGCTCGGCGTAAATGAGTCCACCCCCTTTGAAAAGTTACATTTTAAAGAATATCTCAATGAACACAAACAATTTCCAAAATGTTGACAAGACAAAGTTTAATATAACATCTGTATAATTTATAAATGTGAAAGTAAGGTTAATAATCTAACTTAGATTACACATTTTTTCAGTTTTACTCAAATTAGGATGGTGCAAAAATGAGTACACCCCACAACAAAAACTACTCCATCTAGTACTTTGTATGGCCTCCATAATTTTTAATGACAGCACCAAGTCTTCTAGGCATGGAATGAACAAGTTGGTGACATTTTGCAACATCAATCTTTTTCCATTCATAAGTAAAGTTTTGCTGATCTTGTAGCCTTCACCTTTGTGGTGTAAAGAAATTATTTTCTTTGGGGAATTCTGAAGAGACAAGTTGAGCATCACTCTCCATCCAGCATCCAGTCACTAAAAGAGGTCGTTGTTGAAGAATGGAAAAAGGTTGATGTTGCAAAATGTCGCCAACTTGTTCATTCCATGCCTAGAAGACTTGGTGCTGTCATTAAAAATCATGGAGGCCATGCAAAGTACTAGATGGAGTAGTTTTTGTTGTGGGGTGTACTCATTTTTGCACCATCCTAATTTGAGTAAAACTGAAAAATGTGCAATCTAAGTTTATATTATTAACCTTACTTTCACGTTATAAGTTAAACAGATGTTATATTAAACTTTGTCTTGTCAACATTTTGGAAATTGTTTGTGTTCATTGAGATATTGTTTAAAATGTAACTTTTCAAAGGAGGTGTACTTATTTACGCTGAGCACTGTACATGTTTTTAATCAGGCAACCTGTTTTACCTAGAGATGCATCAATAACATTTATCAGCTTGATTACAAGTACCTGTCTTTTGATAATAGTCAATACTGATTTGAAAGACTTCGTAATAACCCAGAGGAGAACCGTCAGGGCCTTCTAGGCCTTCAGAGAAGGCCCAAACATATCAGCATTTCAAATCTCATCTCATTATCTCTAGCCGCTTTATCGTGTTCTACAGGGTCGCAGGCAAGCTGGAGCCTATCCCAGCTGACTACGGGCGAAAGGCGGGGTACACCCTGGACAAGTCGCCAGGTCATCACAGGGCTGACACATAGACACAGACAACCATTCACACTCACATTCACACCTACGGTCAATTTAGAGTCACCAGTTAACCTAACCTGCATGTCTTTGGACTGTGGGGGAAACCGGAGCACCCAGAGGAAACCCATGCGGACACGGGGAGAACATGCAAACTCCACACAGAAAGGTCCTCACCAGCTACGGGGCTCGAACCCGGACCTTCTTGCTGTGAGGCGACAGCGCTAACCACTACACCACCGTGCCGCCAGCATTTCAAATCTCATCTCATCTCATTATCTCTAGCCGCTTTATCCTTCTACAGGGTCGCAGGCAAGCTGGAGCCTATCCCAGCTGACTACGGGCGAAAGGCGGGGTACACCCTGGACAAGTTGCCAGGTCATCACAGGGCTGACACATAGACACAGACAACCATTCGCACTCACATTCACACCTACGGTCAATTTAGAGTCACCAGTTAACCTAACCTGCATGTCTTTGGACTGTGGGGGAAACCGGAGCACCCGAAGGAAACCCACGCGGACACGGGGAGAACATGCAAACTCCACACAGAAAGGCCCTCGCCGGCCACGGGGCTCGAACCCGGACCTTCTTGCTGTGAGGCGACAGCGCTAACCACTACACCACCATGCCGCCAGCATTTCAAATGTTAGATTTAATTTCTTTCATTCTTTCATAATTCATGATAATTATCCTCTTATAATTCCAAGTTGGCCTCATTTTCTATCAAATTTGCTTCAGAAATGAAAGGGTTACCATCCTAAAAACATTCAGAACGAGTTATCCAGTGAGATTTTTTTTGTTTGTTGTCTCTAGGCTGAGAAGAGTTTAGAGCTGCTCACTCATTGGTTAGGACTTCATTGCTGGGACAGAAGGCCATGGCAGTGTATGTTTATGTAGGAAGTGACAGATGAATTAACCAATCAGATTTTGCTTTCTAGTCGGAGCGACCAAAATTTATCGCCGTTGGCCTTCTCGAAGGCTAATGCTAGCTTAACCGCAAGCCAGCGCAGCAGTGAAGTCACCTTCCATCCGGTGTAGCATTCATCAGTAGTGTTAGCGAATGCTAATAAAGCGGTCAAGGTAGTGCTGTCGAGAACAAGTAGCACAGGCTAACTACCAAGAAACTAAGATTTCTGTCTCCAGACTCTTCTTCCACACTGCATGCACGCTACAGTATTTTTCACTCAGACTTACGCATTCATTTCCCAATGTAATTTACTGAATTACTTTTAAAATCAACATCGACAACACCACACAACGGAGCTACCTGGCAGCCTGCTGCTGATCCCTTGCAAAATCCTTTTTCCTGTTGCTTTTTTGGTGTGTCTGGCTAAGTTTTGGCTCAGCTGATGTCCCAGCTCTAATAGTAATGGTACGCCTCTGATACAACCCCAATTCCAAAAAAGTTGGGATGCTGTGTGAAATGTAAATAAAAACAGAATGCAATGACTTGCAAATCTCAAACCCTTTTTTTAAACCATAATAGAACAGACAACATATCAAATGTTTAAACTGAGACATTTTACTGTTTCATGAAAAATATATGCTGATTTTGAATTTGATGGAAGCAGCACGTCTCAGAAAAGTTGGGACAGGGGCAACAAAAGGCTGGAAAAGCAAGTGGTATGAAAAAGAAACAGCTAGAGGAACATTTTGCAACTAATTTGGTTTATTGGCAGCAGGTCAGTAGCATGATTGGGTATAAAAAGAACATCTTAGAGAGGCAGAGTCTCTCAGAAGTAAAGATGGGGAGGGATTCACCAATCTGTAAAAAGCTACTACAAATTGTGGAACAATTTCAGAATAATGTTCCTCAACGTAAAATTGCGAAGATTTTGAATATCTCATCATCTACAATACATGATATAATCAAAAGATTCCAAGAATCTGGAGAAATCTCTGTGTGCAAGGGACAAGGCTGAAAATCAGTATTGAACGTTCGTGATCTTCGGGCCCTCAGGTAGCACTGCACAGGCTCAGGAACACTTCCAGGAATCATTGTCCGTGAATGCAGTTCGCCGTGCCATCCACAAATGCAGTTTCGAGCTGTATCATGCAAAGAATAAGCCATATGTGAACATGATTCAGAAACGCCGCCGTCTTCTCTGGGTCAAAGCTCATTTACAATGGACTGATGCAAAGTGAAAAAAAAATGTTCTGTGGTCAGCCAAATCGAAATTTTAAATTATTTTTGGAAACCATGTACGCTGCATCCATTGGACTAAAGAGGAGAGGGACTATCCACCTTGTTATCAGTGCACAGTTCAAAAGCCTGCATCTCTGATGGTATGAGGGTGCTGTAGTGTACGGTACATGACATGGGACGTTTGCACACCTGGAAAGGTACCATCAATGCTGAAAGGTATATACAGGTTTTAGAGCAACATGTGCTCCCATCCAGACAACAGCTTTTTCTGGGAAGGTCTTGCATATTTCAGCAAGACACTGCTAAACCACAGACTGAATCTATTACAGCAGCATGGCTTCATAGGAGAAGAGCACAGGTGCTGAACTGGCCTGCCTGTAGTCCAGATCTTTCACAAATTGAAAACATGTGGTGCACCATGAAATGAAAAATACGACAAAGAAGACCCAGGACTGTTGAGCAGCTAGAATCCTAGATCAGGCAAGAATGGGACAACATTCCTCTCCCGAAACTCCACCAATTGGTCTCCTCAGTTCTCAGATGTTTACAGACTATTGTTAAAAGAAGAGGGGCTGCTACATTTGGTAAACATGGCCCTGTCCCAACTTTTTTGAGACGTGTTACTGCCATCAAATTCAAAATAACCCTTTTTTTTTTTTTTTACCTTTTTGATATGTTGTCTATGTTCTATTCTGAAAAATATATGGGTTTATGAGATTTACAAATCATTGCATTCTGTTTTTATTTACATTTTACACAGCGTCCCAAACTTTTTTTTTTGGAATTGGGATTGTATAAAGCCACTATTAAACATCATAAAATGCTTAGTATTAAGCCATCATGGCACATTTTATTTAGCTCATGTTGGTTGCTGATGTTTGCTGCTAGAAATGAACTTTTTGAAATCATAAATGAGTTTTAAGAGTGTTCAAGAAAGAGATTCATGCTCCATGAATTAATTGCACCTTGACCCATGAGCAAAAACCTGAAGTGCTTATGTTGGTGCTCAGTGCTTGCAAATCTGAAGTGCTTTCATGTGTAGCGGTTTCTCTGCACTCTCACTTCACACTTTACCTTGATGTATGTGCAAATCCTGGCAGCTTGCGTCAATTTTTAACGACTGCGCTTGCTGATACTCCTCCGCACAGTTACCATCAATCCAGATGTTTAACCAGGTGATAAAAAAATATTTGTCTGGCATGCTTGAATCTGGTACAGGCTGGTCTGATTGCGACTTGTTTTGGTTAAGTTAAATCCTTGAGATTCATCTTCGCTCAGACATTCTGCTCTTTGCTTAATGAAAGTGATGTTGAGCAGTAATGTCTTTTTTCTTTTCCCAAAACTATGATCCTGATGGGTGATGTAATGGTACATAATGTCTCTCTTCTTTCATACGGTAGTGTAGTCTAAACCAGTGATGTAATTCTTCATCACCCGTTTACGCTATACATGGATAACTTAATTACGTCAGTTAAATCATCATCAACCAATCCCATAGCTACTACAACACACTCTTGAATGTGAATACGTACTCAGATTGGTCCTACAATAAACTGAAAAACGTCTCTGAGCAGCTGTGTCTGTGTCAGTGACTGTTTGCTCCCGGACCAATCCATGAGGCAGAGCCTCTTAGGCGGCAGAGGTCTACAACCCCGATTCCAAAAAAGTTGGGACAAAGTACAAATTGTAAATAAAAACGGAATGCAATGATGTGGAAGTTTCAAAATTCCATATTTTATTCAGAATAGAACATAGATGACATATCAAATGTTTAAACTGAGAAAATGTATCATTTAAAGAGAAAAATTAGGTGATTTTAAATTTCATGACAACACCACATCTCAAAAAAGTTGGGACAAAGCCATGTTTACCACTGTGAGACATCCCCTTTTCTCTTTACAACAGTCTGTAAACGTCTGGGGACTGAGGAGACAAGTTGCTCAAGTTTAGGGATAGGAATGTTAACCCATTCTTGTCTAATGTAGGATTCTAGTTGCTCAACTGTCTTAGGTCTTTTTTGTCGTATCTTCCGTTTTATGATGCGCCAAATGTTTTCTATGGGTGAAAGATCTGGACTGCAGGCTGGCCAGTTCAGTACCCGGACCCTTCTTCTACGCAGCCATGATGCTGTAATTGATGCAGTATGTGGTTTGGCATTGTCATGTTGGAAAATGCAAGGTCTTCCCTGAAAGAGACGTCGTCTGGATGGGAGCATATGTTGCTCTAGAACCTGGATATACCTTTCAGCATTGATGGTGTCTTTCCAGATGTGTAAGCTGCCCATGCCACACGCACTAATGCAACCCCATACCATCAGAGATGCAGGCTTCTGAACTGAGTGCTGATAACAACTTGGGTCGTCCTTCTCCTCTTTAGTCTGAATGACACGGCGTCCCTGATTTCCATAAAGAACTTCAAATTTTGATTCGTCTGACCACAGAACAGTTTTCCACTTTGCCACAGTCCATTTTAAATGAGCCTTGGCCCAGAGAAGACGTCTGCGCTTCTGGATCATGTTTAGATACGGCTTCTTCTTTGAACTATAGAGTTTTAGCTGGCAACGGCGGATGGCACGGTGAATTGTGTTCACAGATAATGTTGTCTGGAAATATTCCTGAGCCCATTTTGTGATTTCCAATACAGAAGCATGCCTGTATGTGATGCAGTGCCGTCTAAGGGCCCGAAGATCACGGGCACCCAGTATGGTTTTCCGGGCTTGACCCTTACGCACAGAGATTCTTCCAGATTCTCTGAATCTTTTGATGATATTATGCACTGTAGATGATGATATGTTTAAACTCTTTGCAATTTTACACTGTCGAACTCCTTTCTGATATTGCTCCACTATTTGTCGGTGCAGAATTAGGGGGATTGGTGAGCCTCTTCCCATCTTTACTTCTGAGAGCCGCTGCCACTCCAAGATGCTCTTTTTATACCCAGTCATGTTAATGACCTATTGCCAATTGACCTAATGAGTTGCAATTTGGTCCTCCAGCTGTTCCTTTTTTGTACCTTTTAACTTTTCCAGCCTCTTATTGCCCCTGTCCCAACTTTTTTGAGATGTGCTGCTGGCATGAAATTTCAAATGAGCCAGTATTTGGCATGAAATTTCAAAATGTCTCACTTTTGACATTTGATATGTTGTCTATGTTCTCTATTGTGAATACAATATCAGTTTTTGAGATTTGTAAATTATTGCATTCTGTTTTTATTTACAATTTGTACTTTGTCCCAACTTTTTTGGAATCAGGGTTGTACATTCCTAGATCATACTTTGTCAATTCAACCTCCTTCAGTACAGACAGATCAAAACCTTACACCAGGTTAATTGCTTTGTAGGAAGATGATGTAGTTCTGAGTTAAAGAGGTTATTTGGAGTCTACTTTGATCGCCATCATTAATTTTGAAATACACCCAGATTGTTCTTATGTCGCGTCGTCTATTCATTAGTGCGACAAAAAAAAAAAAAAACATGAGGCTCACCTCACATACAGTAGTACCACTGACGCTTCTTTACGTCGTCATCATTTGCACATTAACAGTAGGCCTTCTCCAGATTCTGAAGAAAGTTGGTCACTTATCGATCTGACGCTACTAAATCAAATTGTTATTAGCTCATCCAGCCAACAGGTGATGAGCTTATGCCATCATGTGTTGTCCGTCGTCGTCCACATTTCATTTCACAAAAATCGCTTCTTCTCTCTCAATTCTTCACTGACTTCTATTCTTTTTGGCAGAAAGGTAGGTCTGCCTGGGATGCATATAGCTTCTACCCAAATTTGCATAATTGCAATTAATAATGAAGATATGGCATAATTAAGCCCTAACAAGTAGTTTCCACACAAATCGCTTCTTCTCCCTCAACTTTTCAGCGATTTTGATTCTTTCTGGCATGAAGGTAGGGGAACCTAGGGTGTATATAACTTCTACCCAGATTTGCTGAATTACAATTTTTAATGAAGTTACAGATTAATTAAACCTTAATGAGTAGTTCAACAAAAATCGCTTTTTCTCGGTCAACTCCTTGCCATTTTGGATTCTTTCTGGCAAATAGGCCGGTATTCCTAGGGTGTATATAACTTTGATATATAGCTTGTATATAGTGTATATAGCTTACAACATTTATTGCACAAGGTGGCCCACTTTAGATCATTCCTTCCAGACTAGACAGGGCTGGAGTGAACTACGCCATCATTAATGGTCTCGTATCGTATCATACCAAGTGGTATTGTCAAATATTGAATCGTTACCCAGGCTTGTAGTACTCGAGTTCGACTCTTGACCTAATTTTAAGGACTCGTGACTTGACTTGGACTTGAGCACTGATGACTCGGACTTGGATTCGGACTTGTGCATTAAGTGCATTCGGACTCGTAAATTGGAGACAAGGACTCGGATTTTTTCTTCATTTTTTTGTAACATGCCATAATAATTTGGCATAAGATATTTATATCTACATTAATTTTTGTACTAATTTCATCACACCTGCTCGCCTTGGCACGTGCATCAGATAGACTCTTGGGTGCGCTCCGGACAGCGCGTGCACCAAGTGGATTCTCGCGCATGCCGTAAACAACTCACACCTGCATAGGGTTAAGGTGCAATCAGCGGGCCTATATAAAAACTGTGAAAACGCATTTACAGTACGTTGCGAAATATTGAGTTGCATTGCTGACACATTACCGAGCCTTATTTCCTTGTTTGGTTTCCTGATCCCTGATTTCCTGTTTCTCGTCTTTGATTCTGCTGAGTCTACGATAGCCTGTTTGTGCCTCGCTCGACCTATTGCCCGTTTCACTGTTTTCCGATTTTGCCTGCCGTTCTGGATTGTTTACCGTCTTCATTTGTATTAATAAACACACCTTCTGCACTTACATCCATCTCCCAACCATCTCTGACAAAATACTTCACACTCCCTGACAAAGAGAAACACATTCACCTGTTCATATGTCATGTTCGGGAACAAACTAATGCTAATGGCGCTAAAACAGCCACTGTCAAATGGTGCAGTTGGAGTCTTATTCTCGGACTCAACTCGGATCAACAGTGGACTCGATTTGAAAGTTTTTTCAATGACTTGGACTTGACTCGGACTTGAACACTGGGGACTCAAGACTGGACTTGTACTCAAGGTTTAATGACTCGTCTACAACATTGTCGTTACTTCATGAATCACAGTCGTATTATATCTTGTGTTAGCCTGATGTTTGCACTTCTGAGCATAATAGCGTGTAATAGATATATGATCATGTTTTGAGCTCTATGCTCTCTACTGCAGCTGCATTCCATTTTACAAGTTACATTTTGTCCTCTTTTTTCTTTTTTTCCCCTTTTCTTTTCTTGTCAACTCTGTTTAGAGGAAGAAGCCAAAGAACTCGAGGAAGCCAAAGAACTTGAAGAATCCAAGACAGGTCAGTAAATCTTAAAATCTTCTTTAAAAAAGTCAAAATCTTGATGCAATCAAACATTTGTGTTTTTCTTGGGTTTGACTGACTTAGAAGTTCAATAATAGTGAAAGGATGAACTCTAAATAGCATGCATCATTGAGAGGGGAAAGGGTTGTGTTTAAAGCACTAGTATTTTGAAGTTCATTCAATGCACATGTTTCATTCTGAAGACTTTTTTAGGGTTGGCTATTCTGGGCTTTGGCTAGACATTTTGGGAGTCATGTTTCATCCTTTTAATGACTCCTTAAAGGTTAAAAAAAAAAAAGCAGTGATGTTATTTAAAAATTGTGTGAAGAATTTTTAACGCCCCCCCCCCCCCCCACACACACAGACACTATATATACACAGTACTGTGCGAAAGTCTGAGGCACATGTAAAGAAATGCTGTAGACCAAAAATGGCTTAAAATAATGAAATGAAATGTTTCAACATTAAAAATACTATAAACAGCAGCAAGCAATAAGAAATGAAACAAAGTCGGTACACAGCAAAATCCGCATACCCAAATTAACACTGTCAGATTTAATTTCAACACTTTTAAAGTGTCTATATGGGTCCACCCCATGAGTGTTAATTTAACTCTTTTTGCAGTGTTGGTACCTTAACACTAATTTGGTGTCATTTTTCACTCTTTTTGGAGTTAAAAGTTAACACTTATTAACAACATCCAGTGTTAGTTTTTCTCAACACTGATATGTACAGTGGTGCTTGAAAGTTTGTGAACCCTTTAGAATTTTCTATATTTCTGCATGACCTAAAACATCATCAGATTTTCACACAAGTCCTAAAAGTAGATAAAGAGAACCCAGTTAAACAAATGAGACAAAAATATTATACTCGGTCATTTATTTATTGAGGAAAATGATCCAATATTACATATCTGTGAGTGGCAAAAGTATGTGAACCTCTAGGATTAGCAGTTAATTTGAAGGTGAAATTAGAGTCAGGTGTTTTCAATCAATGGGATGACAATCAGGTGTGAGTGGGCACCCTGTTTTATTTAAAGAACAGGGATCTATCAAAGTCTGATCTTCACTACACATGTTTGTGGAAGTGTATCATCGCATGAACAAAGGAGATTTCTGAGGACCTCAGAAAAAGTGTTGTTGATGCTCATCAGGCTGGAAAAGGTTACAAAACCATCTCTAAAGAGTTTGGACTCCACCAATCCACAGTCAGACAGATTGTGTACAAATGGAGGAAATTCAAGACCATTGTTATCCTCCCCAGGAGTGGTCGACCAACAAAGATCACTCCAAGAGCAAGGTGTGTAATAGTCGCCGAGGTCACAAAGGACCCCAGGCTAACTTCTAAGCAACTGAAGGCCTCTCTCAAATTGGCTAATGTTGATGTTCATGAGTCCACCATCAGGAGAACACTGAACAACAATGGTGTGCATGGCAGGGTTGCAAGGAGAAAGCCACTGCTCTCCAAAAAGAACATTGCTGCTCATCTGCAGTTTGCTAAAGAGCACGTGGACAAGCCAGAAGGCTATTGGAAAAATATTTTGTGGACAGATGAGACCAAAATAGAACTTTTTGGTTTAAATGAGAAGCGTTATGTTTGGAGAAAGGAAAACACTGCATTCCAGCATAAGAACCTTATCCCATCTGTGAAACATGGTGGTGGTAGTATCATGGTTTGGGCCTGTTTTGCTGCATCTGGGCCAGGACGGCTTGCCATCATTGATGGAACAATGAATTCTGAATTATACCAGTGAATTCTAAAGGAAAATGTCAGGACATCTGTCCATGAACTGAATCTCAAGAGAAGGTGGGTCATGCAGCAAGACAACAACCCTAAGCACACAAGTCGTTCTACCAAAGAATGGTTAAAGAAGAATAAAGTTAACGTTTTGGAATGGCCAAGTCAAAGTCCTGACCTTAATCGAATCAAAATGTTGTGGAAGGACCTGAAGCGAGCAGTTCATGTGAGGAAACCCACCAACATCCCAGAGTTGAAGCTGTTCTGTACGGAGGAATGGGCTAAAATTCCTCCAAGCCGGTGTGCAGGACTGATCAACAGTTACCACAAACGCTTAGTTGCAGTTATTGCTGTACAAGGGGGTCACACCAGATACTGAAAGCAAAGGTTCACATACTTTTGCCACTCACAGATATGTAATATTGGATCATTTTCCTCAATAAATAAATGACCAAGTATAATATTTTTGTCTCATTTGTTTAACTGGGTTCTCCTTATCTACTTTTAGGACTTGTGTGAAAATCTGATGATGTTTTAGGTCATATTTATGCAGAATTATAGAAAATTCTAAAGGGTTCACAAACTTTCAAGCACCACTGTAGTGTTAGACATTAACTCTCTCAGAGGATCATTTGTTGACTATAAAAGTGTTAGCCCCATAACACTTAAAAGGTGTAAATACAGCTCTTCCTGGAAATGATTTTCAAATGAAAGTTTGCTGAAATAAAGGTGGACATATTTTGTGTTTTACAATTAAACATTTATTTTAAACATTTGCACCCCAAAAAAATGAAGTCACATTAAAAAAATGTAACAATATGGAACAATATATGTCCTTTCACTCTCATTAGAATATTGCTTCTAAAGTAAGTCAACTGGTCAACAAAAATCAAAGCATGTTCATTACTTTGTTCCTGTATACAGTATGCATGAAAGTGTTCATCAAAATAAAGTGTATCAACAGTAGAGGCTATTATTAAAGCACGCTGTTCATGTAATATTATGTTACAGATTTTGTTGAATACAGGTAGGTCATTGGATGTTCCAGTCAGTGGTCGAGTTGTAAAATCAAACCAGGGGGGATGGTGAAATTTTTAGTCGCATGTCGACCCATCGGTCGGTCCGTCGGTGGGAAACTGGTTTGCTTTTAGGAGGGTTTGCACACAATGTAGGTCTGTGGACTTTGTTCATTTACCAGACATACAGTATTTTGTGCTGATAAAGTGTGTAGTACACACTGTGTACCCTTTTTATTGTTGTAAAAAACATAATACACTGGTATTTTACTGTAAAACATGCACAGTGTGGATGTCATGTGTCATATTTAGTCAGTCTCCTGGCTGACATACCTACCACATTCTGCATATTAGGGTGAAATGCAGATGACAAATTTGAAGTGTAACTTCATAGTCATGGTAGGCTCCTTTTAAATCTCATCTCATCTCATTATCTGTAGCCGCTTTATCCTGTTCTACAGGGTCGCAGGCAAGCTGGAGCCTATCCCAGCTGACTACGGGTGAAAGGCGGGGTACACCCTGGACAAGTCGCCAGGTCATCACAGGGCTGACACATAGACACAGACAACCATTCACACTCACATTCACACCTACGGTCAATTTAGAGTCACCAGTTAACCTAACCTGCATGTCTTTGGACTGTGGGGGAAACCGGAGCACCCGGAGGAAACCCACGCGGACACGGGGAGAACATGCAAACTCCGCACAGAAAGGCCCTCGCCGGCCACGGGGCTCGAACCCAGGACCTTCTTGCTGTGAGGCGACAGCGCTAACCACTACACCACCGTGCCACCCTCCTTTTAAATCGTTTGGCAAATAATTTATTAAAACCTCAGCAGGCAACATAAATGAACAACTGAATCTTTTCATATCAAGTCAATAGAATTTTTATTCAAAGCTGAACATTGGGAACATTGAGTTAAATACAGAGGTAGGTAGGTAACCAATAAGCTAAAACAAGCAACAGTAAACTGTAAATCTTCAGCTGTTGGTTCTCCTGCTTGCTCCTGCTCCTGTATTGTCTCACACTCCGGGTCCTCCAGCTCCTGTTGCACTGTGTTGCAGTTGCTGCTGACTGTCATCTGGAATAAAGAGCAGTGGATAAGATAATTTAATTAAATATAATTATAATGTTATTTCTGATGTATTTATTATCTGAACGAGGATTTGAGCTTTGAAAAATGACAGCTTTCTGTAACGTTGATTCCTGCTGTTATCTAGGTCACGTGACACCTTAACGTTGACGGTTACCAAGGAGCTGCCTTGGATACTTTGATACTTTGCTTCAATACATACCAGCACTTTGATACATACTGGATACAAGCTAGCAAAATGAGTTAAAAGCAGGCATCTTTGGAAAGTTTCTTTGGAAAGGGGAAAAGGCCCATTGTGTGAGGAGACGGAAGAAGAGCCTATGAGGAAGAAAAAGAAAGCTGCATTTTAGCAGACACTTTGTCGAGTCCTACACCAATCTTGCTCTGCCTTACATGTTGTGACCGGCTCTCTAATGAGGCAATGAAGCCTTCAAAACTGCTAGTGTCGTTTATTTTAGCCTTCCTGTCTTGAATAACACTTTTTGTTGCCTGAAGAATAACAAACGAACGTCCAGGCTGATTAAATTAATGGCCTTATACAAGAAATCAAAGCTAACATGAACCTGAGTAAGCTATCGATAGCTGGCTAGACTCCAAACTAACATTCATTATGATAGCTGTGTTGTTATCCGCCGCCCACAAATTAGGCTACATATCGGTAACTTTACAGCATGATAGCGGGCTCACAGAAAGTGTGACTGATATTCGTAACTCTTGACTTACCTCCTGAAATGTTTTTTCTTGCGATCTTAAATCCGAACTTGCTTAGGTCTTGCTGTGAGCAATTCCAGCGTTATGGACGTGACACTTGAACTCAAAATGGCAACAAATGACCCAGTGCATGTTTTATTGTCTCCCAGTATTTAAACAGGTGTTGCATATTTTAAGGCTGTACCATACTGGAGAAGTGATAGAACAAGAACAATTCCCATAGTACATCTAGGGCATGCCAGAAAACGCCAATAAAAGATGCGTTATGGATGTGACAGAAAAAGTATCACTTTTCTTGGGTGACTGTACATTTTTATCAAACTCTGTGAAATTGTAAACCTAATGTCGAAATGGAGATATCCATTTGATAGAGGGGTCCAAGGTGAATATTAAAAAATCTTTGTTTAAAATATTTTGTATTTCATGCAGAGTTTCGGAAGGAAAAGTCAGCGTTATGGATGTGACGAAATTCCGTTATGGATGTGACGCGTCTGAAATAGACATGGCATATGTTTAGAAAATCAGCAATTTAACCACCATAACCCTTTGAAAAACTCTCTAAATATCAGCTAAAACTATCAAAGTTCTTAAATAATATTTAGGATGGCTATTGTTTTGCTGTTTTGTGGATTTTAGCATACATTTCTGTGGCTTGTGGCAATAATATAGAATTGTACATGATCAAAGTTGATTTTAGCTTGGGTTTTACATTATAAGAAAGAAAGACTGACAGTGACACATTAGGTTGGTTACAAATTGGTTCAACTTATTCACATCTGTAAAATACAGGCCTAGGTGATATCTCTGGGAGTGGTTTTGATGTATTACATGTTGCTTTATTTTTGCATGGTGAGGTTGACATTTACATGGAATTGCCCCTGTCCACTCCGCTTGGCCATGATGCTGCAATCCGCTGCTGTCACTGACGCCGAATGAAATCAAAAATAACGGAACCCCAACTGAATGTCACCTCCTCAAACGCTTCGCTTGCGCGTGCCCTCTCTCGCGGTAGCTTATTGTATGCTCAGTTTCAGCAAAGCTACGTGGAATGGCATTTCTAATTCCAATGTTAAATATAAGTAATGTCCACATTTATTGATAAAATTGCTCAAGGGAAGGGAGGGGGGATGCCCGTTTTAGAGGGGGGATGATTTTGACCATTTTTTATTACAGGGGGGATGGCATCCCCCCCCATCCCCCTTCAACTCGAGTACAGGTTCCAGTGTACCAAACGCAGGTCATTAGCATGGTCCCTCATGCAGCAGTCGGTGAAGCGCGCATAGATCTTCTGGCTTCAGCCAATCAATGTGTGTCTCTGCAGTGGGCGGGGTGACATGAACACTTCAAGTGTAAAACCCAGGATCAGAGTTGAGAGTTAGAAGTTCAGAGTTAGTATTTATACAATTACACTGACAGGTTTGATTTAGTGACGCTTTGTTTTTACACCCGATTTTGACACCAACTACTTATCAACTGAAGTCAAATATAATGGATTTAATTCTATCAGAGTAAAATTAACTCTACTTTTGCTCAAATTTCACTAACACCCAAAATTTAACACTTCTGAATTTGCTGTGTATTTGGTGTGAGATGACTCTTTGCTTTAAAACAGTGGTTCTCAAACTTTTTTCACCAAGTACCACCTCAGAAAATACTTGGCTCTCCAAGTACCACCATAATGACCAACATTAAAATACAGTAGCGTAGTAGGTCTAAGTATTCATTAAAAACCAGGCGGAGGTTTTATTTAACAAGTATATTTAATATTGTTGGCCACTGTAACATTACACACAGTACTTTGAACAGTAACACTGTGTTTAAATATAGGAAAATAAAACACTGTCCTTAAATAATGAATCAAATAAAATTAATTGCACATAAAAGTGAAATAAACATTGTACTAAAATAAATATTAAAAGACAGTTCTTAAAGATTAAATGAAAATGTACTTAAAAGTTAAATAACTGTACTGTACTTAAATATTCATATCTCACATAAACCAATAAATTGGCCAAATCTGCAACATCTGTAGTCTCATCAAGCTGTATGGCAAAATATCTACTGTTCTTAATGCGCTCAATCAGTGTCTTTTTAACATCGTCAGCCATGTCATTTATTCTCCTTGACACGGTGTCATTTGAAAGTGGCACCAAGTTTAACTCTCTGGCAGCTTTCTCTCCACACATGATACGTGTCATCTCTTTGGCTAATGGTAAACACAGCAGTTCCCCGATTGTGTGCGGCTTACCGGCTCTGGCAATCAGGAGGCTGGCACGATATGAAGCTTCCTGTGCTTTGGCTATGGGTGTACCATAGGACAGAATGGTGGACTTGGACTGCTTCAGTTCATCACGTTTTCGTAAAAAAAAAAATCCATTGGTTTGTCCTTTAGTGCTGTGTGTTTGGTTATAAGATGCCGTTTGAGATGCGATGGTTTCATGGACTCATTGCTCAGAACGTCCCCGCATAGAGCACACTGCGGCCTGGGCAGCTCCTCTGTCCCGCTCCAAATGAATCCCAGTTTTATGTATTTTTCGTCATACTTCCTCCTTACTGGTTTCTGCTGTTTGCTAGCAGTTCTGGGGCTGGTTTTGCCACTGTCGTTAGCATCTGCGCTCGGCTCACACACGTCCTCTTCAGTTCTCCCTCTGTCCTGATCCATGCTCCCATTTGCAGATTTAAGCCACGACAGTAATTTTGTCGTACTCGTCATAATTAGCAAAGCCACCTCCACCTTTTCCCATCACAGCCTAGTCTACCAATGGCGGATAACCGTCTGTCAGCGGAACCGGCGGGAATGCGTACGTACGCTACGTATGGCTACCCAGAAGCACTTGCAAACTTTTTAAAATTATTAACTTAATTTGTATTTCCTTTCATTTTCTTGTCATCGGTTGATAAGATATTTTCATCCATTCGGATATTATGGATAGTATTTCACTGTTTTTTAAAATTTATATTTAATTAAGTGATTCTTTGGCGTACCACTAGAATGGAGCCCGCGTACCACTAGTGCTACGCATACCACAGTTTGAGAATCTCTGCTTTAAAAAAAAAAATAGTAGTCTCAGGTACAATGAGTGCAGTTTTATAAGGAAATGAGCTGTAGGTTTTACTGAGCATCTTACAGAACCAGCCACTTTGACTGTCACACTTGCTTCTTATTCTCTTATGTAGTAATATGCTGCTCAGATACAAACTTTTTTTTTCTCTAACATTTAATTTTATGCTGGAAAACGAACGTTTGGAGCTCTAAAATGTTTTTGTACTGACTCGATAATGTGGAAGTCATAAAATAGAAATCTATAACAAAGTTTGTATGGAAAAAATAATAGGGTGCCTAAGACTTTTGCACAGTATTGTGTCTGCTTTAGTCATTTGTGTGTCATTGCCATCAAACGAAAGCTGCTTTCGCTGAAATCAGCCAATGTTCCACACCGTCTGAGCCTTTTGTCTTCCTTTTAACTGCCTTTAAACACAAAAGAACGATACTTCATCTCCTTTTATGCCTACATTTTCATGATTGTCAATTGAAATAAGCCCGTTTTGAGCGAAGGCCAGAGTAAGCTGTGCCAGAATCCTGTCCATGCTCCCCCTGTGGCAGTAATGTCATTAAATATATTAATTTGACTCCTTTAGTCTGAATTATTCAGCCTGACTGTGAGTGGCACAGTTAATACTATGAGATTTTAATAAGCAGACAGGTGAAAAAGGGTCAGCGACAGGGAGAGAAAGAAAGAGAAAGAAAGAGGTAGAGACAGCGGTCTGTCTCCCTGGTAATGGAGGTCTTATGAATATTTAAGCTATGACAAGTTTGGCCAGCGAGGTCAAGAGCCTAGAACATTCTGCAGGCTGAGGCTGACGTGCCATTCAAGTAGATTTCCATGTCTAAAAACATCTCATTTACCTCCTGATGGAGTCTGTGAATTGAAAATTGTGACAGAGCATTAAAGCTTTCCTGCTGTTTATGGGATTTGTACTTAAGGATGGGCTTTACAGGCTTTTGAGACAGTATTTGAAAGATATGAAGATGCTGTAATTGTTTAAAATACACTTAATAGTTATAACAGAGCAGTTTTAGGCTCAGGTTCCAAACACAGGCCACCGACAGGTTAATATGATTTAGACACTTTTCTGGCCACAAGCTTCAGAAGCGTAAACAAACTTGTGAGCACGGTAAAGAAAAGTAAGCTCTTTATTACACTGAAAAAAAAACAAAAAAACCCAAAAAAGTTTCCAACACCTCATTTCTTAAAAGGTATTGAAGAGTTTTGTGTGCAGCAGTCAGTGGTCAGGGTTACCTGGAGCCTAATATTCTAATTATAATCAACATAAAAGCCCAAATGCATCATATACAGTGCTCAGCGTAAATGAGTGCACCCCCTTTGAAAAGTAACATTTTAAACAATATCTCAATGAACACAAACAATTTCCAAAATGTTGACAAGACAAAGTTTAATATAACATCTGTTTAACTTATAACGTGAAAGTAAGGTTAATAATCTAACTTAGATTACACATTTTTTCAGTTTTACTCAAATTAGGGTGGTGCAAAAATGAGTACACCCCACAACAGAAACTACTACATCTAGTACTTTGTATGGCCTCCATGATTTTTAATGACAGCACCAAGTCTTCTAGGCATGGAATGAACAAGTTGGCGACATTTTGCAACATCAATCTTTTTCCATTCTTCAACAACGACCTCTTTTAGTGACTGGATGCTGGATGGAGAGTGATGCTCAACTTGTCTCTCCAGAATTCCCCATTGGTGTTCGATTGGGTTCGGATCAGGAGACATACTTGGCCACTGAATCACTTTCACCCTGTTCTTCTTCAGAAATCCAACAGTGGCCTTAGATGTGTGTTTAGGATCATTGTCATGTTGGAAAAGTGCACGACGACCAAGGGCACGGAGTGATGGTAGCATCTTCTCTTTCAGTATAGAGCAATACATCTGTGAATTCATGATGCCATCAATGAAATGCAGCTCCCCAACACCAGCAGCACTCATGCAGCCCCACATAAGGACACTGCCACCACCATGTTTCACTGTAGGCACCATGCGTTTTTCTTTGTATTCCTCACCTTTGCGACGCCATACAGTTTTGAAGCCATCAGTTCCAAAAACATTTATCTTGGTCTCATCACTCCAGAGTATAGAGTCCCAGTAGTCTTCATCTTTGTCAGCATGGGCCCTGGCAAACTCTAGGCGGGCTTTTTTGTGCCTGGGCTTTAGGAGAGGCTTCTTTCGTGGACGGCATCCATGCATGCCATTCCTCTGCAGCGTACGCCGTATTGTGTCACGAGAAATAGTCACCCCAGTTTGGCTTTCTACTTCTTTAGATAACTGCAGTGAACTTGCATGCCGATTTTCTTCAACCCTTCTCATCAGAAGACGCTCCTGTCGAGGTGTTAACTTCCATGGACGACCTGGCCGTCTCTGTGAGATGGTTGCAGTTCCATCTTTCTTAAATTTTTGTCCCACTTTTGCAACAGTATTCTGACTGATAAGTAAAGCTTTGCTGATCTTCTTGTAGCCTTCACATTTGTGGTGTAAAGAAATTATTTTCTTTGGGGAATTCTGAAGAGACAAGTTGAGCATCACTCTCCATCCAGCATCCGGTCACTAAAAGAGGTCATTGTTGAAGAACAGAAAAAGATTGATGTTGCAAAATGTCGCCAACTTGTTCATTCCATGCCTAGAAGACTTGGTGCTGTCATTAAAAATCATGGAGGCCATACAAAGTACTAGATGTAGTAGTTTTTGTTGTGGGGTGTACTCATTTTCGCACCACCCTAATTTGAGTAAAACTGAAAAATGTGTAATCTAAGTTATATTATTAACCTTACTTTCACGTTATAAGTTAAACATATGTTATATTAAACTTTGTCTTGTCAACATTTTGGAAATTGTTTGTATTCATTGAGATATTGTTTAAAATGTTACTTTTCAAAGGGGGTGGACTCATTTACGCTGAGCACTGTAAACATCTCAATTCTTCGTGTGTGCATGACATCATGCTCATTTCCCAAACCAGAAGTCCGCCATGTTGGATGATCAACAACAACCAGGAACCAGCACTTAACGTGTGAGCTGCTGCAATGCTTCGTGATTTTCTTTTGATTTCATTGCTTTTGAAGAAAGACAATGCCTACTTTGTGTGCAGGATATAATCACGGTAATAATGCTACTCGTGACAAAGAGAAACAGTTCTTCAGAATTCCCAAAATAATTAAAAACTGCGACAAAACAGATGAAGAACTGTCCAGAGAGCGCCATGCGTACGCTGTGGTTCAAAAACATACATCGTAAGGACTTAACTGAGGAAAAAAGCCAATTACACCCACGTTTATGGTGACCACTTTATATCTGGTAAGAGTTCATTGCTAATTAAAGCTGTGTTTTCTGCTGATTCAATTTAACTTTAGCGCGAACACACTGCTTCTCACCTTGCAGGGGCACTGGCACTGCGATAAAACAAATCCAGATTCGGCACTAACACTCTCATTAGGACATGATGATAAGATCCAGATGAAAACTCATTGCACAGTATCAAGAAGCAACAGGATAAATGAAAGATCACCCAAGAAAGTCAGATTAGAAGCAGCGCAAACCTTGGTGAGTTTGGATATACAAAGAAAACAATGTGGGCCAACTTTGACAGGTGAGAGATTAGTGGTGCTGTCCCAGTAACCCAGTAGCTTAGCTTTACTTATGCATTTTTTATCCCCTGCTGGCCGAAAGGCCCGAAGGGGGATTATGTCGTGGCAGTGTCCGTCCATCCCGGGAAGGGTGCTCACCTTCTGAAATCAACTCCTCTCACAATTTTTGAAGGAATTTCATGATTCTTGGCAGGATTCTTTGTTATATGTCGGTGATACGCATATTGTAATTTCGTTAAATTGGGTCACATTTTACCAGAGTTACAGCCCTTGATTAACAAAATTATACTTTGACAATTTCACAAGAGTGTGTTTTCCTTCTGAAATCAACTCCTCTCACAATTTTTGAAGGAATTTCACGATTCTTGGCAGGATTCTTTGTTATATGTCGGTGATACACATATTGTAATTTCGTTAAATTGGGTCACATTTTACCAGAGTTACAGTCCTTGATTAACAAAATTATACTTTGACAATTTCACAAGAGTGTGTTTTCCTTCTGACATCAACTCCTCTCACAATTTTTGGACGAATTTCTCGAAGCTTGGCAAAAGGACTTGGTATATGACGGTAATATGCATATTGTGATTTAATTTCGTTTGTGAAAATTTTACCAGAGTTTTGACCCTTGATTAAATAACTTGTATTTTGACAATTCCATGAGGGTGTACGTTCTTCTGAAATCAACTCCTCTCAGAATTTGTGGAGGAATTTCACCAAACTTGGCTAAAGGTTGTGTTATATGATAGTTATATGCATATTGAAATTTTGTTTAATTTGGGCAAATTTGGGCAAATTTTACCAGCGTTATGCCTTTGATTATTAACAAGGCAATTTCATCAAGGTGTGCTTGCTTTCTGAAATCAACTTCCCTTACAATTTTTTATCCCTCACTGGCTGAAAGGCCCAAAGAGGGATTATGTTGTGGCAATGTCCGTCCGTCCTGGGAAGGGTCTTCCATTTTGAAATCAACTCCTCTCACAATTTTTGGAGGAATTTCACGAAACTTGACAGGATTCTTTGTTGTATGTCGGTGATACGCATATTGCAATTTCGTTCAATTCAGTCACATTTTACCAGAGTTATGGCATAGTTGCCAGCGGGGGATATTGTGCTCTCAGAGCACTCTTGTTATTTTTTGTAGAATGAGAGAGTTCACAATATCAGGGTATTCAATCGCTGTTAATGAGGCTAAATCCTCTGTATAATCGGACAGCTTTAAGATAGATGGGTCAAAGCCACAAATTCCAACTTTTTCTCTGAATCTTGACTTGGCAGCGGACTCCAGAGAATCATAATATTTCCAGAAAGTCAGAGATGCATCACAGTTATCATTCGCATGAGACGGCATTCTGGATTTGTATATCATCCAACATGGTGGCGGGTGCATTCGTCACACTATTTTGTCACGTGGTTGCACACGAAGAATCAGAAAAACAAAGCCGAAACTGATTGAAATTACAATTGGTTGACGAGGGGTCGTTTAAATATTTTCATAAACCGACCAAAAGAAAATATTAGCCATGTAAACGCTCAGGCAGCTTGCTTTCTGAACCTGTAACCTTCTGTGCATGTTCATTATGCCTTCATGCAGTGATGACATCCTGATACTTTGTTTGTAGTCTCAGGGTATCAGCATATATGAGGTCAAAGACCGCTTCCAGAAGTATTGGACAATTGTGCCAAGATCTACCTTGTCTGTTGTTGCAAGACAAATTATTACTTTTCAGTTAAAAAAAAAAAGGTCACGACTTTGTTTACTGTTTATGCTGTGAGCAGGCATGTTGATATCTGACGTCACTCATTTAACTTGCTTGACAAGACCTTCCGGAGATTACAAGTAGGAATTCCAAGCTGACGGGAGGTTTTCTTTGCTTTTCTTCCCCCCTGAAAGAAAGTTACAAACCCGGTTCCAAACAAGTTGGGATACTGTGTAAAATGTCAATAAGAACAAAATGTGATGATTTGCAAATCATGGAAACCCTATATTTCATTGGAAATAGTATAAAGACAACAGATCACATGATGAAACTGAGAAATTTTGTTAAATTTTTTTTTGAAAAATATATGCTCATGGGGCGGCACGGTGGTGTAGTGGTTAGCGCTGTCGCCTCACAGCAAGAAGGTCCGGGTTCGAGCCCCGTGGCCGGCGAGGGCCTTTCTGTGCGGAGTTTGCATGTTCTCCCCGTGTCCGCGTGGGTTTCCTCCGGGTGCTCCGGTTTCCCCCACAGTCCAAAGACATGCAGGTTAGGTTAACTGGTGACTCTAAATTGACCGTAGGTGTGAATGTGAGTGTGAATGGTTGTCTGTGTCTATGTGTCAGCCCTGTGATGACCTGGCGACTTGTCCAGGGTGAACCCCGCCTTTCGCCCGTAGTCAGCTGGGATAGGCTCCAGCTTGCCTGCGACACTGTAGAAGGATAAAGCGGCTAGAGATAATGAGATGAGAAATATATGCTCATTTTGAATTTAGTGCCAGGAATATGTTTCAAAAATGTTGGGACAGGGGCAACAAAAGACTGAAAATGTTTAAAAAAAAAAAAGTTGGTTAATTAACAGCAGGTCAGTAACATGATTGGGTATAAAAAGAACATCCCAGATAGGTGGAGTCTCTCAGAAGTAAAGATGAGGAGGGGTTCACCACTCTGTGAAAGACTGTATGAGCAAACAATGCAACAATTTAAGAATAACGTTCCACACTGAAACTGCAAAGAATTTGGACATTACATCATTGATGGTACATAATATCATTAAAAGATTCAAGAACCTGGAGAAATCTCTGTCTGCAAGGGACAAGGCTGAAAACCAATATTGGATGCCCATGATTTTTGGGCCCTTAGGTTACACTGCATTAAAAACAGACATGATTCTGTCATGGAAATCGCTGTATGGGCTCAGGAATACTTCAGAAAACCATCGTCTGTGAAAACAGTTCATTACTGCATCCACAAATGCAAGTTAAAACCAGATACAAATGATATCCAGAAACACCGCCACCTTCTCTGGGCCTGAGCTCTTTTACGATGGGCTGAGGTGAAGTGAAAAATTGTCCCAAGGTCTGACGAATCAACAGTAGAAATTCTTTTTAGAAATCATGGACACCACGTCCTCCAGGCTAAAGAGGAGAGGGACCATCTGGCTTGTTATCAGCGCACAGTTCAAAAGCCAGCATCTGTGATGGTATGAGGGCGCATTAGTGCACATGATACTGTATGGGTAGCTTGTACGTCTGGGAAGGCATCATTAATGCTGAATGATATATACACGTTTCAGAGCAGCATGCTGCCATCCAGACAAAATATTTTTCAAGGCCTTCCTTCTTTCAGCAAGACAAAGCCAAACCGCTTTCTGCACATATTAAAACCGCAGGGTTCTGTAGTAAAAGAGTCCGGGTGCTAAACTGGCCTGCCTGCAGTCCAGACCTGTCTCTTATTGAAAACATTTGGTGCATTATGAAGCACAAAATATGAAAAAGGAGCAACTGAAGTTTTATCTCAGGCAAGAATGGGACAACATTCAGTTATTGCAGCAACCGATCTCCTCAGTTCCCAAACATTACAGTGTTGATGCAACACAGTGGTAAACATGCCGCTGTCCCAACTTTTTTGAAATGTGTTATGACATCACATTCAAAATGAGCATATATTTTTCAAACAAACAATAAAATTTCTCAGTTTCAACCTTTGATCTGTCTTTTATCAAATTATTTTCAAATGAAATATAGGGGTTCAATGATTGTATTTCTTTTACACAGCATCCCAACATTTTGGAATTGGGGTTGTATGAGTTTTCATCAAATGCAATGTAAATTGCCCCACTATTTATTACTGTATATACAGTGCCTTGCAAAAGTATTCATCCCCCTTGGTGTTTGTCCTGTTTTGTTGCATTACAAGCTGGAATTAAAATGGATTTTTGGAGGGTTAGCACCATTTGATTTACACAACTTGCCTACCACTTTAAAGGTGCACATTGTTTTTTTTTTTATTGTGACACAAACAATAATTAAGATGAAAACACAGAAATCTGGAACGTGCATAGGTATTCATCCCCCAAAATCAATACTTTATAGAGCCACCTTTTGTTGCAATTACAGCTGCAAGTCTCTTGGGGTATGTCTCTATTAGCTTAGCACATCTAGCCACTGGGATGTGGAGTGTGCATAAGTATTCACCCCCTTTCGTATGAAGCCCCTAAATACGAGCTGGTCCAACCAATTCAGTTCATAAGTCACATAATTAGTTGATTAAGAGCCACCTGTGTGCAATCAAAGTGTCACATGATCTGTCACATGATGTCTGTATAAATCAACCTGCTCTGGAAGGACCCTGACTCTGCAACACTACTGAGCAAGGAACATGAAAACCAAGGAGCCTCCAAACAGGTCAGAGACAAAGTTGTGGAGAAGTATAGATCAGGATTGGGTCATAAAAAAATATCCCAAACTTTGAATATCCCAGGGAGCACCATTAAATCCATTATAGCAAAATGGAAAGAATATGGTACCACTACAAACCTGACAAGAGAAGGCCACCCACCAAAACTCATAGACCGGGCAAGGAGGGCATTAATCAGAGATGCAACAAAGACACCAGCGATAATGCTGAGGGAGCTGCAAAGATCCACAGTGGAGATGGGAGTATCTGTACATAGGACCACTTTAAGCCGTACACTCCACAGAGTAGGGCTTTATGGAAGAGTGGCCAGAAAACAAGCCATTGCTTAAAAAAATCACGTTTGGAGTTTGCCCAACAGCATGTGGCAGGCTCCCCAAACATATGGAATTAGATTCTCTGGTCAAATGAGACAAAAATTGAACTTTTTGGCCATCATGGGAAATGCCACATGTGGCGCAAACCCAACATCCCGAGAACACCATTCCTACAGTGAAGCATAGTGGTGGCAGCATCACGCTGTGGGGATGTTTTTCATCTGCAGGGACAGGAAAGTTGGTCAGGACTGAAGGTAAGATGGATGGCACTAAATACAGGGCAATTCTGCAGGAAAACCTGTGTGAGTCGGCCAGAGGTTTGAGACTGGGACAAAGGTTCACGTTCTGGGAGGGCAGTGACTCTAAACATACTGATAAAGCAACACTGGAGTGGTTTAAAGGGAAACATTTAAATGTCTTGGAATGGCCTCATCAAAGCCCAGACCTCAATCCAATTGAGAATCTGTGGTATAACTTGAAGATTGCTGCACACCAACACAACTCCTCTAACTTGAAGGAGTTGGAGCAGTTTTGCCTTGAGGAATGGGCAAAAATCCCAGTGGCTCTATGTGCTAAGCTAATAGAGACATACCCCAAGAGACTTGCAGCTGTAATTGTAGCAAAAGGTAACTCTATAAAAGTATTGACTTTGGGGTGAATACCTATGCACATTCCAGATTTCTGTTTTCATCTCATCTCATTATCTGTAGCCGCTTTATCCTGTTCTACAGGGTCGCAGGCAAGCTGGAGCCTATCCCAGCTGACTACGGGCGAAAGGCGGGGTACACCCTGGACAAGTCGCCAGGTCATCACAGGGCTGACGCATAGACACAGACAACCATTCACACTCACATTCACACCTACGGTCAATTTAGAGTCACCAGTTAACCTAACCTGCATGTCTTTGGACTGTGGGGGAAACCGGAGCACCCGGAGGAAACCCATGCGGACACGGGGAGAACATGCAAACTCCGCACGGAAAGGCCCTCGCCGGCCACGGGGCTCGAACCTGGACCTTCTTGCTGTGAGTCGACAGCGCTAACCACTACACCACCGTGCCGCCAGATTTCTGTTTTTTCATCTTAATTATTGTTTGTGTCACAATAAAAAAAAAACAATGTGCACCTTTAAAATGGTAGGCATGTTGTGTAAATCAAATGGTGTTAACCCTCCAAAAATCCATTTAATTCCTGCTTGTAATGCAACAAAACAGGACAAACACCAAGGGGGATGAATACTTTTGCAAGACACTGTATATTTATGCACATCCATGTGTGTATAAACCATGCCTAAAAATCAGCCTAAAATGTTCAGCAGTCAGTATCGGTCCAGTGAAATTAGGCTCGCCTGGCCTTTTGTGTCTTTTTGAAAATTCGAATGTTAAACTCATTCCGATTCATTACCCGAAAATAATTTCTAAACCCTGCTCCGGGATAAGGACTGAGGCATTTGACCTCTTCTAAAATGCTCAGTGTGGGTTGAAATCCAGCCAGTAATTTCTGTCCTCCAAACCACTGGCTAATTCCCGTTAACCATGGCCACATAAGTCTAATTGAGAGCCACTGTCCAAGCCTCTTTCTTCTACTACTGGAGTCATGTCTCTTTTTCCTGTAGTCTTGCTTCGGGGTGTAGTAAGAACGGACGACTTTTATTACCGTGGTGTTAAAGTGCTAAGTGCTGTGGCTTATCACCCTCGCTATCACACTCCCACTGAAACGGCCCTACTCAAGTTAAGGTGACTTCTAACGGAATACAGTAGGGTGCGTATGTGTGTGTGTGTGTGTGAGAGACAGAGTGTGTGTGGATAGATAATAGTGTTCTGCTTTTCACTGAGATGGAGTCACGTTCATACTAGATGAGAGAGAAAATGAAGACCTTGAAGTGCTGCCACCTAGTGGAGATCACTCTGTAGAAGATATTAAGTCAGCTCATTAACACTTCTGTTCTATTCAAGTCAAAACTATTTTGGTAAAAGTGGTAAAATTAAGTTTCCACTTGCGCTTGACTCAGGAACATGAACACTTTTGGAAAATATCATTTGTAGTACAGATATTATATTCAGGATATTTTTTTTGCCTGAGAGTAATAAGGTGAAATAAAGTATGAGCAGTCTTTATATGGATATAATAAAGGAGTAAGGAGAACTGCATGTGCGTTTTTTTTTTAATTCTTCTTATTGAATAGAATATTTAGTTTCTTTGTTTAAAAGCATACGGGAAAAAGTTTTGTTTTTTTTTAAATGCAGTATAAACACAAATCCTAAACGTATCACATGATTTTCTCTCATTGTTAACTCTAACATGCAAATGGTTTTGGAAGAAAGCAATGCAGAAAAAAAAAAATCAAACAATCTCAGCAGGTGAGTGTCGCTGGCCAACTGACTCATAGGTCAAAATGTGAGGGCTGCTAACCCACACACACTCCACATGTATCTGACCTTTCCATTGCTCCAATAATAGTCTGAATAACTGAAAGAAAAGAGCTGCTGCTGCGTGCATGCTGTTTTCCTTTTTCTTCCTCCTCCTCCTCTTCTTCTTTTTCTTCTTCATTTTGTCTCTGCCAACAATCGAATCTGAGAAGACTCTGAAAAGACAGATCTGCAGACGGATCAGAATATTATTTGTTATTTGCATATTTCCAGTGCTGTAAATATTTGAAAATAAAAATGTAGGCAGATTGTTTTTTTTCCTCAAGAATCATACAGTTTGCATTTTCTTATGGTGTGTTTTCTGATGACTGTCTGTTATTTAATATGAAACACAAGATTTAATAGTGAAGACGTCTTGCCAGCAAATGAGATCATCAGAAAATATTGAAAAATAAAATAAATGGATATACATAGCTCACTGATGTGTGAGGATGCGTGAGGTGGGAGTTGCTCACTGAGTCTCATCCAGTGTATATATGAAAAATGAGCGTGGTTTCACAGACTCTCGCTCAAGGACGGGGCCGGGGAAGGTGGGCCGGCCACCTCTGGTTAGACGCAGTTAACATGAAATTTTTATGGAGAAAAAAAAAGCATGATGTAGAGAAGTACCAAACAGTCGACTCTACCTCAGCATCGGCCTTGCAAGGTTCAGGATGATATTAATCAGGAGTTAATATTGACAAAATGACCATTTTAACACTAGCATTGGTGTTTGATCACAGTACAGGGCATTATCATTTCGTTTACAGCTCTAAACACACACACACACTTATATATAGAAGGTGGCATGGTGGTGTAGTGGTTAGCGCTGTCGCCTCACAGCAAGAAGGTCCTGGGTTTGAGCCCAACAGCCGATGGGGGCCTTTCTGTGTGGAGTTTGCATGTTCTCCCCGTGTCCGCGTGGGTTTCCTCCGGGTGCTCCGGTTTCCCCCACAGTCCAAAGACATGCAGGTTAGGCTAATTGGTGGCTCTAAATTGACCGTGAGTGTGAATGGTTGTCTGTGTCTATGTGTCAGCCCTGTGATGACCTGGCGACTTGTCCAGGGTGTACCCCGCCTTTCACCCGTAGTCAGCTGGGATAGGTTCCAGCTTGCCTGCGACCCTGTAGGACAGGATAAGCAGCTACAGATAATGAATGGATGGATATATATATATCAGTGTTGTAGTTGAATCACTAAACCTCTAAATCCCCAGTGTTCAAGTCCGAGTCAAGTCCAAGTCATTAAAGAAAATTTTGAGTCAAGTCCACTACTGATCCGAGTCGAGTCCAAGAACAAGACTCCAACCGCACCATTTGACGGTGGCTGTTTTAGTATAATTAACATTAGTTTGTTCCCGAACATGACGTATGAACAGGTGAATGTGCTTCTCTTTGTCAGGGAGTGTGAAGTATTCTGTCAGACACGGTTGGGAGATGGATGTAAGTGGAGAAGGTGTGTTTATTAATACAAGTGAAGACGGTAAACAATCCAGAACTGCAGGCAAAATCGTAAAACAGTGAAACAGGCAATACGTCGAGCGAGACACAAACAGGCTATCGTAGACTCGGCAGAATCAAAGACGAGAAACAGGAAATCAGGGATCAGGAAACCAAACAAGGAAATAAGGCTCGGTAATGTGTCAGCAATGCAACTCAATACTTCGCAAAGTAAGTGTGTTTTCACAGTTTTTATATAGACGCACTGATTGCGCCTTAATCCTGTGCAGAGGCGAGTTGTCCAGAGGCGAGAGTCCACTTGGCATGCACTGTCCGGAGCCCACTCAAGAATCTATCTGATGCACGTGCCAAGGCGTGCAGGTGTGATGAAATTAGTACAAAAATTAATTTAGATATAAATATCTTATGCCAAATTATTATGGCATGTTACAAAAAATGAAGAAAAAATCAGAGACCTCATCTCCAATTTACGAGTCCGAATGCAGTTAAGTCTGAGTCCAAGTCCGAGTCATCAGTGCTCAAGTCCAAGTCAAGTCATGAGTCCTTAAAATTAGGGCAGGAGTCGGACATGAGTCCGAGTCCTGGACTGGAGTACTGCAAGCCTGTTGTATATAAAATTACTTTATTTTTCAGAAGGTTAATGAACCAGTTTAGCTCACGCTAGTCTTACACTGGGCCTTGATCCATCTGGGCTTTGGACTGGCACTAAGTATGCACCATCTTTTACAAACCCAGTGGCTGGGTATTTGACCTAATGTCTTTGGATTGTGGGGGAAACCGGAGCACCCAGAGGAAACCCACACAGACACGGGGAGAACATTGAAGTATCCAGTACTTCTTTAAAAGTTTTTTTTAAATTTTTTTCTGCATTTATGAAGCTTCTAGGAAGCTGAACTAAAATGCTCAACTGAGCCTATTTGATTGACGTACAGCGTAGTGAACCATCATTAGCTGGATGAAGCAAAAAATAGACTGTCAAGATTTGTAACAGGTACTAAATGAAGGTCTAAATGAAACGATAAGGAGTAAAGAATACATTTTCTTTTTTTCTTAAAAATGTAATGATTAAGAAGATGAGTATTCAATTTCAATAACACTCAAGTCAAGCATAAGGATACGCCAAAAGAATATTCAAGGATATTCATCCATTATCCGTAGCTGCTTATCCTGTGCAGGGTCGCATGCAAGCTGGAGCCTATTCCAGCTGACTATGGGCAAGAGGCAGGGTACACCCTGGACAAGTCACCAGATCATCGCAGGGCTGACACATAGAGACAAACAACCATTCACACTCATGGTCAATTTAGAGCCACCAATTAACCGAACCTGCATGTCTTTGGACTGTGAAGGAAACCAGAGCACCCGGAGGAAACTCACACAGACACGGGGAGAACATGCAAACTCCACACAGAAAGGCCCTTGTCGGCCACTGGGCTCAAACCCAGAACCTTCTTGTTGCGAGGTGACAGTGCTAACCACTACACCACCGTGCCGCCCGGATAGCAGGATATACAGTCCTTAATGGCAAATCATTTGGGGAAGCCATGGCCTAATGGTTAGAGAAGCAGCTTGAGGATCACGCCTGATTCAAGGATATTCACAACATACAATTTCCTCAAGCATTGTTCACCCCGATTAAAAAATTCAATCTTTTTTTTTTGTCAGCAAGAACATCTGTGGGCGGCACGGTGGTGTAGTGGTTAGCGCTGTCGCCTCACAGCAAGAAGGTCCTGGGTTCGAGCCCCGTGGCCGGCGAGGGCCTTTCTGTGTGGAGTTTGCATGTTCTCCCCGTGTCCGCGTGGGTTTCCTCCGGGTGCTCCGGTTTCCCCCCACAGTCCAAAGACATGCAGGTTAGGTTAACTGGTGACTCTAAATTGACCGTAGGTGTGAATGTGAGTGTGAATGGTTGTCTGTGTCTATGTGTCAGCCCTGTGATGACCTGGCGACTTGTCCAGGGTGTACCCCGCCTTTCGCCCGTAGTCAGCTGGGATAGGCTCCAGCTTGCCTGCGACCCTGTAGAAGGATAAAGCGGCTAGAGATAATGAGATGAGAAGAACATCTGTTAGAAGGAGGGGGAAAATACAGATGTTTTCATGGAATACTTCATGAAATTTCTGTTACTTGAATATGCTAAATTTACCCTGTAATTGCATTATTACGTACCCTCCTGAAAAAGTTTCCACTCTTGTTTGACAAAAATCGTGCTGTCTGTTGTAAAATATTAGTGATTCGAGTAGAAAACAATTCAAACTACCAAAACATTTTGCACACATTACATTACAGGCATTTAGCAGACACTGTTATCCAGAGCGACGTATAACATACCCAGAGCAGCCTGGGGAGCAGTTAGGGGTTAGTTGCCTTACTCAAGGGCACTTCAGCTATTCCTGCTGGTTCAGGGAATTGAACCAATGACCTTCTGGTCCCAAAGCTGCTTCTCTAAGCATTAGTTCATGGTTTCCCACCCACAAAATCCCTCGAATTGAAACCTATCCACTGCTGCTGACCTTATTCATCTCATCTCATCTCATTATCTCTAGCCGCTTTATCCTTCTACAGGGTCGCAGGCAAGCTGGAGCCTATCCCAGCTGACTACGGGCGAAAGGCGGGGTACACCCTGGACAAGTCGCCAGGTCATCACAGGGCTGACACATAGACACAGACAAGCATTCACACTCACATTCACACCTACGGTCAATTTAGAGTCACCAGTTAACCTAACCTGCATGTCTTTGGACTGTGGGGGAAACCGGAGCACCCGGAGGAAACCCACGCGGACACGGGGAGAACATGCAAACTCCACACAGAAAGGTCCTCGCCGGCCACGGGGCTCGAACCCGGACCTTCTTGCTGTGAGGCGACAGCGCTAACCACTACACCACCGTGCTGCCCCCCCTTATTCATTTTATTGGATATTTCAGTACCTATTAGACATACTGGTACTATATTTCATTTGACTAATAACACGACATGAGTTACTTTAAAGAATTTATCCCACTCCTGAGCAGCGCCCTCATCACAACGGCCCCCGTCAATCATTTTCACCTACACACACCTACTCGGACGTTTACACTCTGTCTATCCTCTTCGTCTCTTCATCAGTCTCACTTTGTCTCTTTTCCTCCCTCTCCTCTGTATCATTCTGTCTGTCTTCCATTCTTCTCCTTTATCTCTTTCTTTCAAACACACACACACACACACACACACACACACTTGGGAACAGTGTGTCATCCCTTTTCCCTTCCCTCGTCTATATTGTTAGAGAAATTTTCACGCCAGTCCGTGCTGTTGTGCCATCCATGCTATTGTAACTCCTAGATAAAAGCCTCCCGGGAGCTCTGACACACCTCACGCTCTCCTCGCTTTCAATTGGCTTTTTCAACACGGAGCCACACTATGCTGGGCTCCCCCCATACACACACAGTCTCTACATTCATGGTAATTAAATAAAACAGTTAACCTCTTTGCCTCAGCAAACTTAGTGAAGCTGGTGGAAACCAGCAGAGCGATGAGATCAATAAATAAATACAACCTCAGTCACATAAATAAATGTACAAAATGTGCACTGTGATATGGCTGGGAACATTTTTCCTGAAAGCATTTATATATACGTTAAAGAAAGTGCACATAGAATAAAGTGCCCAAGTAACACTCTGAAGCAGACGCAGTCAAAACAACATATTAATATTGTTTATATATTGACAAGAACTTACAATATCTTTAATTTTTAGGACTGTTTAGCATAATGCTAAAATTCAAACCAATACAGCTTCTGATATATATATATATATATATATATATATATATATATATATATATATATATAGGATATTACATGGTGGCATGAACATATAAAGTTTATTTTTGTGTGGTGAATATATACAGTATTTCACGAGTGAGTGAAGCGAATGAGTAAAATATTTTCAACACGAGAAGATAAACTTCATATCTTCGCACCACCGTGTAATGTTTTTTATATTATATGGACACATCCACAAAAATAAAAAAAAAAAAACAGAAAAAAACCCCCAACTCAGGTTAATCAAAAGAATTTTTATTTTGAACCAGTTCGCCGTTTTGACAACACTCATCTAGTCAGCAGGAAAACACTGAGAGTGACATCATCAGAGTGAAATATCAGGAATTATTCTATCTACATTCACTGGATATGAGCAATTGCACGCTCTGATTGGCGACTCTACTACTAGGCTTTCAGCTCGTCTACCGTAAGTAGAGAAAAACAAAATAGCCGAGCGTGTTGCTGAACCAACCGAGGATGAAATAAAAACTCTACTCGAAAACAACCCCTCCCCCCAAAAAAATACAAAAAAAGCAACAAAATATGGAATGAAAGTATGTGATGATAAGAACGTATAATTATTATAGCGTTTTTCACAAATTGCTACTGTTTACATTCCAAGCGGAAAGTATTTTGTCGGATGTTTTGTATAAACTTTTTATTTATTGACTTTGCAAAACATAAAAATGCTCTGTTTCTCAAAAGCCAGTGAATGTGGATAGAATAAAACAGTTATTCCACTCAATCTCGGTGCTACGCGCCTCGTCAGCTATCAGCGCACATACGACTCGATTTTGTGGAATAACTGTTAAATATGTGACTCAGATCCGTGATGTATTTCGTATGAAAAATGCGAGTTTTTCAACACAAGAAAATAAATTTCATATCTTCAAGCCAACGTGTGATTTTCTTTTTATTATATAGACACATTCACAAACATAAAGTGCCCAAATTTATCAAAACAATTCATCGATTTCGGGCAGCACGGTGGTGTAGTGGTTAGCGCTGTCGCCTCACAGCAAGAAGGTCCGGGTTCGAGCCCCGTGGCCGGCGAGGGCCTTTCTGTGCGGAGTTTGCATGTTCTCCCCGTGTCCGCGTGGGTTTCCTCCGGGTGCTCCGGTTTCCCCCACAGTCCAAAGACATGCAGGTTAGGTTAACTGGTGACTCTAAATTGAGCGTAGGTGTGAATGTGAGTGTGAATGGTTGTCTGTGTCTATGTGTCAGCCCTGTGATGACCTGGCGACTTGTCCAGGGTGTACCCCGCCTTTCGCCCGTAGTCAGCTGGGATAGGCTCCAGCTTGCCTGCGACCCTGTAGAAGGATAAAGCGGCTAGAGATAATGAGATGAGATGAATTCATCGATTTCCTCATGAGTCACATATAGAGATTTATGTCACGGTTTTGGTTCTCCATTTCCTGGGTGTTGTTTGTATGAAAAATACGAGTGGCATGTTTCCCAGCAAAACACTCATGTCCTTATAATACATACATTTTATTCAAGCAAATTAATATAACCTCGGAAAAATAGTTTGTACTGTTTGCATGTTACATTTAAACAAACACAACAAATATATAGCTACCATTTCAGTCAGTGTGTTTGTTTTATACACTAAAAGAAACCATTTCCGTGACCAGTTGTCTATGATGGCATATTAGGGCCATTGTAGGTTAAAAAAAAAAAAGATGGAGCTGAGGAATGGTGGCAATAATATTCTGAGGATATCCAAGATTAAAGTCATAAATCTCTGAGAAAAAAACAACAACTGGGGCGGCACGGTGGTGTAGTGGTTAGCGCTGTCGCCTCACAGCAAGAAGGTCCTGGGTTTGAGCCCCGGGGCCGGCGAGGGCCTTTCTGTGTGGAGTTTGCATGTTCTCCCCGTGTCCGCGTGGGTTTCCTCCGGGTGCTCCGGTTTCCCCCACAGTCCAAAGACATGCAGGTTAGGTTAACTGGTGACTCTAAATTGACCGTAGGTGTGAATGTGAGTGTGAGTGGTTGTCTGTGTCTATGTGTCAGCCCTGTGATGACCTGGTGACTTGTCCAGGGTGTACCCCGCCTTTCGCCCGTAGTCAGCTGGGATAGGCTCCAGCTTGCCTGCGACCCTGTAGAAGGATAAAGCGGCTAGAGATAATGAGATGAGATGAAAAACAACAACTGAGATATTCTCTGAGAGAGTAAAATCATAAATTTGCAAAAAAAAAAAGTCACATTTTTCAAGAAAACAGTAAAAGATTTACAGCTCTTGCACAATAATTATACATTTATAAATACCAAAGACAAAAAAGGACAGGGATAAACAAAGTTGTGTGGTTTATACAGTCGTCTCCTATTGCATCCAGGAAGTGTAACAATTGCATGCTTCCTGGCTGCAGTGCATTCTGGGGAATGTAGTTGAAAGTCATTTAGTGCTTTATTCTTTTATATTAAGCAGTCGAGGAGGAAAGAGTGCATTTTCTATAACTGAGCTTAGCTGTGGCATGTGTGGTATGATGGCATTGATCAGACCTTGCAGAGTGAAGAGATGTGGTTCCTTGACAACAATGACAAAAAATGACCCTACTCTTTTTCCGAGTGTTGTGTCATAAATGTGTCTTTTTCTCACAAATGTATGACTTCCCAATCACAGAGAATGTCCAAGTTGCTTTCTCATAAATTTACAACTTCAGTCTCAGAAATTCTGAGGTTTTTATCCCCTGCTGACCGAAAGTCCTAAAGGGGGATTATATCTTGGCGATTTCACCTTCTGAAATCAGCTCCTCTCACAATTTTTGGAGGAATTTCACCAAACTTGGCAGGATTCTTTGTTATATGTCGATAATATGTATATTCTACTTTTATTCAAATTGGTCACATTTTACCAGAGTTACAGCCCTTGATTAACAAAATTATACTTTGACAATTTCATGAGAGTGTGTTTTCCTTCTGAAATCAACTCCTCTCACAATTTTTGGAGGAATTTCATGAAACTTGGCAAAAGGCATTGTTATATGTCATTACTACGCATATTGTTATTTTGTTCAATTCGGTCGCATTTTACCAAAGTTACAGCCCTTGATTAACAACCTTGTACTTTGACAATTTCATGAAGACGTGCTTGCATTCTGACATCAACATGTCTCACAATTTTTGGACGAATTTCTCAAAGCTTGGCAAAAGGTCTTGTTCTATGACAGTAATACGCATATTGCGATTTAATTTCGTTTGCAAAAATTTTACCAAAGTTTTGACCCTTGATTAAATCACTTCTATTTTGACAATTTCATGAGGCTGTACGTTCTTCGGAAATCAACTCCTCTCACAATTTGTGGAGGAATTTCACCAAACTTGGCAAAAGGCTTTGTTATATAACAGTTATACGCATATTGAAATTTCGCTTAATATTGGCAAATTTTACCAGAGTTATGCCCTTGATTATTAACAAACTTGTACTTTGGCAATTTCATCAAGGTGTGCTTGCTTTCTGAAATCAACTTCCCTCACAATTTTTATTATCCCCTGCTGGCCAAAAGGCCCGAAGGGGGATTATATCGTGGCGATGTCCGTCCTTCTGTCCATCCCAGGAAGGGTACTCACCTTCTGAAATCAACTCCTCTCACAATCTTTGGAGGAATTTTATGAAACTTGACAGGATTCTTTATTACATGATGGAGATACACATATTGTAATTTCGTTCAATTCAGTCGCATTTTACCAGAGTTATGGCATAGTTGCCGGCGGGAGTTATTGTTTTCTCAGAGCACTCTTGTTCCATGATGACTGGAAGATGGTGCCAATCAGCATTGTCCCCACATGGTGTTTACTTTATATTTTCCCCCACTTTCTTTGGAGATTTTACTCAATTAACTGCCAATTCTTATCCACTAGGTTGTTTTCTCCTATCTCGTTTTGGCTTCCAACCAGGGACAGTGAAATCTAGTGTGCCTACTTTCTCATAGGCACATAAATCCACCAAGACAGAAGTGCCATGGATTTGAACTTGAGCTCCCAATGTTAAAGCACTTTACTTTTGTGCCACTTGAAGCACGTTTCACTGTTTTTGCTATTTTGAGAGACATGACATTTGCAACTTACGTATGAAAATTATTTCCTCAGCAAGTATTCCTCGATGAACTTGAATACTTCCTCAGGGAAAGTATTCAGCAAAGTCATCAAATCCAATTAAAATGATTAGAAGTGTTGACAACTCTTCAATTTTTATAGCCGCTTCATGACTAGAACTTGTGGAACTCCACCAAATATTATGAAAAGTGCTCTTTAAAAAAATTGCTGTCGTGATATTCCTTGAAATATCTTTTTTTTTGGAAATACCATCAAAACTGTTTAGTGTAGTTAATCACATGACTTCAGAGTGCAAAATTAGCAACCGAACATGCGCATTGCTAATCACGACACACTTATAGAAAGTGATGAAGTGTTCTGGTTACTTCTATAAAGCAGGTATACTTCACAAAATAAGCCACTGGGTGTAATGCCTGGGTTATTAATAAAAGTCTTATTGACCTGAGAGCATAGCCGAGTGTAACTGTGTGTGTGTGTGTGTGTGTGTGTGTGTGTGTGTGTGTGTGTGTGTGTGTGTACGCGTGCAAGAGAGCACTCCATATTACACTTTGTACTGCCATTCTGTATCTATTGCAGTTTGGACCGGAGAAAGTTCAGTATGGCATCCCAAACCCAGCACGTCTCTTGACCTTGTGTTGATAACCTTGTCTGTGTGTGTGTGTGTGTCCGAATGTGTGTGTCCGTCCCCTGATGGCTGATGCTGAAGTTTTCCATTTGCTCTCTTTTTCAGCTGCAACACCTCTAAAGAGCTAAAGGCAAAGAGCACAGGTAAGCCTTTTTTTGCACTTTATTTCCCATAAGAGCTCAACTCTATGCATTATAATGTACATTAAAGTCCAAAAATTACAGTCTCCTATTTCAGAACTCTTTATTTTATATAATACAAAATCTTACTGGGGCGGCACGGTGGTGTAGTGGTTAGCGCTGTCGCCTCACAGCAAGAAGGTCCGGGTTTGAGCCCCGTGGCCAGCGAGGGCCTTTCTGTGCGGGGTTTGCATGTTCTCCCCGTGTCCGCGTGGGTTTCCTCCGGGTGCTCCGGTTTCCCCCACAGTCCAAAGACATGCAGGTTAGGTTAACTGGTGACTCTAAATTGACCGTAGGTGTGAATGTGAGTGTGAATGGTTGTCTGTGTCTATGTGTCAGCCCTGTGATGACCTGGCGACTTGTCCAGGGTGTACCCCGCCTTTCGCCCGTAGTCAGCTGGGATAGGCTCCAGCTTGCCTGCGACCCTGTAGAACAGGATAAAGCGGCTAGGGATAATGAGATGAGATGAGACAAAATCTTACTCATTTGACCGGTAACATCCAAGAATACAATACATGACAGTATATCTGCATTTATTATATGTACATTCATTGGATATGATCAATTGTGCACTCTGATTGTCTACTCTACTACTAGGATATCAGCTCATATACCGTGAGTCGAGAAGAACAAAATGGCAGAGCACATCACATCAAGTCAGATATGTCACTTTGTTGTCAAGTATTTAAAAGAAACAGGAATAGCTAAAAGAATATAGTTTTCCCCCCAGTATCTCCTGCTCCACACTCCAGCCCAGTCGGTGGCAGTAATGCACCTTTAAGTTGGTTTGCCAACCGCCAAAAAAGCCCAAAAGAAGAAGAAGAAAATGGCGGAACGTCTTACTGAAACAATCGAGGACGAAATAAAAACTCTACTCGAAAACAAAACCTCAGAAAATACAAAAAAAAGCAAAATATGGAATAAAAGTATTTCATGTTAAGACGGTATCTTTTTTCATTTTTCAAGAATTATTATTTTAGCATTTTTCACAAATTGCTACTGTCATTTCGCCGGTTTGTTTACATTCTAAGTGGAAATTATTTTGTCGGACGTTTCGTACAAAGTTTTTATTTCTCGAACTTGCAAAAAATAAAAATGCTCTTTTTCTCAAAATCCAGTGAACGTGGATAGAATAAAACAATTATTCCACTCAATCTCGTCGTATATGACTTACAGCCGACGAGGCGCCTTGTCGGCTATCAGCTCATATCTTGATTTGAGTTATTCCACTTGATTTCGTGGAATAACTGTTCAATATTCCTCACCATTTGGTTCATTTTTTCCTCGCCATTCCAAGTGTTCTCCCTGTTCTCCCATATGCATGTTTTTGGAAGGAGGGAGGAAACTGGAGAACCCGGAGGAAACCCACATGGACACTAAAGAACATTATTAAACTACACACAGTCAGGATCAGTTTCTGAAATACTCAAACCAGCACGTTAGGCTCCAGTAACCATGCTGCAAACCATGCCAAAGTCACGGAGATCACATTTTTCCCCATTCTGAGGTTTGACGTGAATATTGAAATGAATCTCTTGACCTGAGGTCAGTTTTAACGTCTTGCTGTCCTCTTAATTCCATGAAGGACACAGTAATGATCAAGAAGTCTTGATGTTTTAATTCTGGTCAAATGCAGACAGGTCAATGGTTGCCATGACAAATTCATTTCGACGTGCTGTCATTAGAGAACACCGCTGAAGCGCTCCCAGAACTGAGCATAGTTACCGTTAATCACTGAAGCTTTGCATCATTATAGACTCTCGCACAGGTGTTAATATAATAAGTGGGGGTTTGTGTGTGTGTGTGTGTTTGTGTGCGCGTCCATATATGTGTGACAGTGAGAGGGCGACCGGTGGTTGCTAAGCCTGTAGAATGAACCACCATGTTTCTTTCTCCCTGACACATAGGAGGCTGATTGTCTACACTGATGGCAACAAGTCAAACTATTTTTAAACCTCGTCTCTTGTGTCTTAATTACAAAAAACACCAAATGAGCAAATCTGTCTCCTTTGAGGGTGCTGCTCCTTTTTTTTTCCTGTCTCAGAATCTAAGCCAGTGTGATGCTCAGGGAAATTAGATCTTTTTCAGACAGAGCACTGGCATTATTTAGATAACAGGAAATGAATTAGATTATCGTCTTGCATGGATCATCTTTAAGATGCTCAACCATCCTGAGAGCAAACATGCTTTTCGGGACAAATAAAACTCAGTGGGTGGCACGGTGGTGTAGTGGTTAGCGCTGTCGCCTCACAGCAAGAAGGTCCTGGGTTCGAGCCCCGGGGCCGGCGAGGGCCTTTCTGTGTGGAGTTTGCATGTTCTCCCCGTGTCCGCGTGGGTTTCCTCCGGGTGCTCCGGTTTCCCCCACAGTCCAAAGACATGCAGGTTAGGTTAACTGGTGACTCTAAATTGAGCGTAGGTGTGAATGTGAGTGTGAATGGTTGTCTGTGTCTATGTGTCATCCCTGTGATGACCTGGCGACTTGTCCAGGGTGTACCCCGCCTTTCGCCCGTAGTCAGCTGGGATGGGCTCCAGCTTGCCTGCGACCCTGTAGAACAGGATAAAGCGGCTAGAGATAATGAGATGAGAATGAGATGAGATAAAACTCAGTAGTCATATACTGCAAATGCAGTTCTAGTATCCTTTTATTGATGCATCAGTTGCTTTAAAGTGCCTTACAAATTATGTAGAATGCATCCTAATTTACCAAACCTCTCTATGTCCATTAACCCACAGATCAACATTTAACAAATAGCAGGGCTATTTAACAAAATGCCTAACTAAACAAATAGGTTTTCAACTTCGACCTAAAGATCGAGACTGTCAGAGTCCTGAACATTAACAGGATGGCTAGCCATGTATGATGAAAGTGAGTGGAATAACTAACTGTTTTATTCTATCCACGTTCACTGGATTTTGAGAAACCGAGCGTTTTTATTTTTTGCAAATTCAACTAGAAAAGCACTCGGAGAGCGCAGACTTCCGCCAATAATTCTTTAAAAAATTCTGGGATCCAGAAGGTGATCCGGATCACCACCAAAATTTAATGGATTGTTACATGTGCCCAGTCACACCTCTGGAAAAAATTTCAGAGCGATCCGTTCATAACTTTTTCCGTAATGTTGCTAACAGACAAACCAACAAACAAACAAACGCTACCTAAAACATAACCTCCTTGGCGGCGGTAATAAATAAAAAGCTTAGACAAAACATCCAACCAATAATTTCCACTTAGAATGTAAACAAACCGGCAAAATGACAGTAGCAACTGGTGAAAAATGGTATAACAATAATTCCTGAAAAATTAAAAAGATACGTTCTTCCCATCATATACTTCTATTCCATATTTTGTTGCTTTTTTTCTTGTATTTTTTGGGGTTTTGTTTTCGAGTAGAGTTTTTATTTCCTCTTCGGTTGGTTCAGCAACACGCGCCGCCATTTTGTTTTTCTCTACTCACGGTATACAAGTTGATATGCTAGTTGTAGAGTAGCCAATCAGAGCGCGTGATTGCTTATATCCAGTGAAATTTACACACACACCACGGGCGATTGCTCTAAGACAACGAGGGAGGCTCAGCCTCCTCTAAAAATGACGAACATCGTGTAGGATGAATTGCGCTAGGCTTATGTTATAGCCAACCTTATAACATTGCTATTTCAGATCCAGAATCATAGAAATATATGTGCTCAACCCAACTACAGTGCGAAATCATTCCGTTATAACTTTCCCCAGTTCGCCTAATGTGTGCGTGAGTTTCTCCCCCTCGTGACAGCGCGATGCAGCCCAGCCTCAGTGGACTTCAATGGCATTTGGGAGCTATGCGCTTTTCAATCTCAAAATGCAAGACGATTATTGGACAAATACTGCGAAAACACCCCCCCCCACGGAGTCCCACGGACTCCCAGCCTCAGTGGACTTCAATGGCATTTGGGAGCTATGCGCTTTTCAATATCAAAATGCAAAATGGTTATTGGACAAATACTGCGAAAACGCCCGCCTCACGGACTCCCAGCCTTACAGTGGGAGGGACATGGCAGTTTCCGCGAGGAGACTGGTGATTGGTGAAAGCAGCCTGATATTTTCTTTGACTGACAGCTTGTTTCAACTATAGACAGGCAGCGGTGAATCTCAGTTCAGTCCCATGCGGATTCGCAAGTGCTGTGGTGTATTGTAAGAGATCAGCTTACATTTCGATTTCATTCATTACATACGGTTTCTACCAGCTTTTTTAGTTTGTATATATTTTCATTGTAAATAAAGTGTAAATATAGTGTTGTCAAGTTTGCTATCTTAGTTCCAGAAATTTCGTTTATTTGAGTGACTGAACTTGAACTTGAGGGGGCTAGTCAGCTAGCAAGAAAGCTGCGCACGGATGCCAAGCATTGCTGATTTAATTTTGGCGAAGCCATTTGCCAGTCTTCCTTTCGAGGAAAAAATTTAAATTAAAGAGCAGGGTAGACCAACGCCTCAAACTGACTTGGTGAAAAAGGTAGGGAATAATACTCGTTCCTTTCAGCTCTCCTGGTACGAGAAAGTGAATTGGCTAACAGCAAGTGACCCACATCAACAACAGTAAATAGGCTACTTTAGTAATATGTCATGGATGGACCAAAAATATAGAATCTATTTAAAATGTTTATGCTGAGTATATTATATTGGAATATATATTTTTCTGGATATGAATTAAACACAGCTACAATTTGGAAAACATTTTTAAACAAAAACACAGCCGAGAACATTTCACACTACAGACCTGGATTAAAAGTGAAGGGTTATCAAAATTGTCAATAAAACATTTCTCAGTCAAAATAAGTAAAATATAGGGAAAGTGTCATTGAATGAAATGTGTGGCACCCAGCTCTATGTTTGGCTCCCCAAGGTCAGTGCTTGTGCCTATTCCAGAACACTCTGCTGTTACTGCTGAGGTTCCTGACAAAGAGCTGCTTTCAATAATGATCAATTTTTAAACAACATGCCACAATTTTAAAATATAAAATGTTAAAATGTACCCCCCCAACACCACCATCATGTATATTGGACAGTAGGCTAATGGGCCAAAAGAACCTGTTATTTCACAGTTTGTGACCCTGCCAACAATCAGCCAGATCAGAGGCAAGAGTATGGGCAAAATTGATGTGTTTTTTCTTTTTTCTTTTAAAATCTGGAAATATCGTAACCGACCAGCCTCCCCTGTTTGAAAGACTACCAGCCGCCACTGACACACACACACACCTTGTGTGTAATGGCAAACAGATGTATTGGATATACATTAATACTCTCGTTTCCTCTTGTTCACATTTGCTGCAACACACAAACACCGGCGGGAGAAATAGATAATGATGAAGCACAAAAAAAAAAAAATCATCCACTCCTGCAAACAAGCCTTACATCTGAGGAACAGATGTTTGTGCTTGAGAGGCACTAGTTAGGAAGAAAAAGTGTGAGCAAAGGAGAAGGAGGGAGAGAGAGAGAGGAATGCTGGAGAGGAGTTTAAAAAAAGCGATAATTGCAGACCTAGACAGTTCATTTTACCCATGTGAGTAACAACAGCAAAGCAGTTTCAGAGTGTTATCGTATAGGGGCTTGTTTGCTTCTTTAGCCCTGGTTTTCAAGCCAAAATAATCTGTAGTAAGTCATATTGTTAGTCCTTCAGTTGTGTTTTTGATTTGCCACTTTGGTTTTCACTAAAGCTGTTTTCTCTGGATCGTTATTTCTACATAAGCATGGTGCTATGTGTTCGTGTACGTGCACAGCAGTTTCTTGTTTACAGCGGCTAGAGATTTAATAACCTTAGAGTCACTTAAGTAGAACGGCCCAAGTTGGCAAACAAACTTTGCAACTTTGCTGAATCACAACCAATCAATTGTCGTTGTTTTTGTGTGACAGTTTCTGTATCGATTGCTTAATTAATGCAGCAGTGCAGCATATATTATTTAATAACAGAAGCATATCTCGTTATTCAAAGTCAGTGTCAAGGGCCATAATGATGTGCGATAGTGATTTATATATTTTCAGTGATTTATACATTTCTGTTGCATCAAATTTTCAATAAAGGCTGCAAGTGATAACCCTTGCACATTCATCTATATTTTGCATTTATTATTAATTTTTTTATACTGATGCACTATAGTAATATGTCATGCAAACGTAGACGTGTTCCTATATTTATCATACTTTGGATCGGCAGTTTTTCTTCATATACAGTACATACTGCCATAATTCCACGAGTCCATTTAAGATTAGAGGGCAGTGACCATCCACTTCAGTGGCTGTGGACATTCTATGAATTATAATGATGCTAATATTAATCCACTTCACCAGAGAAGGCCTAAAGGGACAATTAGTGGCACATAACTTCCCCCTCATCCACAGTCTGAGTGTTGCTCTGAAATATTGCTGCAATTTTACCCTACAAGTCTGCCTTAATTGCTCAGCTGTCACTATTAAAATATCTACGGTCATTCCAAGATGCTTCTAGATGTGACTGTTTTAGGAAGGACAGTAGTTATGGGAGAAAGAGAGAAAAAGAAAGACATGCTCGCAAAAATAAAAAACAAGAAGAAATTTTAACTTTAAAATGCTGTGGTAACCTGCAGTTGTGTATGCTGTAGTAGTTAAAAATCATAAATGTCAAATCTAGTCGTGTAGAATAAACTATTTTAAAAATGCATTGTGAAATAGCATTATTGTTTCTCATCTTGTTCAAGTCATTTAGCTAAAATTCCAAAAGCTGGGAAATGATCCCTTGAAATAAATGAAGAATTGGAAGAACATGTGGTTAATGCTGTGATTAATTCATTAAATGACTCCTGATTATACTAATAAATGGCTTAACTACAATGTCCACACCTTTGCTGGTGAGGTCTTAAGCATGATGTTGGTTGAATTTCCTCCCAAAATTAAGTGGTGTCATGAACTGCAGATGGGAGGATTGAGGTAGAGGTTAAATGCCTTTTTAATCAGAGACCAAGCAAACAAATTGGAAGGGCAAAGCAATAGTCCAAAACAAGAAAAGGCAAGTGAATGTCAGAGCAGCATAAAAATAGTCGAGGGTAAATGGGGTAAATGAGAATTTCCAAAGAGCAGGCCATAAACAAAAGGCTTATTCATGTTTGTATTTTCTTCCCGGACTTAGGGCCGTTTGCCCTGAAAGTTGGGTATGATTGGTGAAGTGTGAGAGCTATTTTCATGCCCTGGAGCAGCCTGGAGAACTGATTGCTGGTGCTTTTGAAAACCGTGGTCTGGAGTTTGCTTCCACCAAAGCATGATGTGGTTCACACCAAGTGTGCAAGCTGGGGTACTGTCTTGTACCACATGCCCAGAAACATAGTTGGTTCAACTTTTTGTTACTTTCCCTTTTACTGGGAAACTGGTCAGAACTGAGGGCAAAATTGAGAGAGCCACATACAGGGCAATCCCAGAAGCAAGTTTGGGAAGCCATGGCCTAATGGTTAAAGAAGCAGCTTTGGGACCAAAAGATTGCTGAGTCGATTTCCTGGACCAGCAGGAATGGCTGAAGTGCCCTTGAGCAAGGCACCTAACCCCCAACTGCTCCCCAGGCTGCTCTGGCTATGTTGTACGTTGCTCTGGATAAGAGTGTCTGCTAAATGCCTGCAAGAGACTTGAAATTGGGGCAAAGGCTCACCTTCCAACAAGACAACAACCCTAAGCATACTGCCAAACCTGCACCAGAGTGGTTCCACCAATGGTCTCCAACCAATCTAAGAGAGCTTGAACAATTTTGCCAACAATAATGGACAAAACTATCAAGATCTAGACTTGCAAATCTGATCAAGACATGTGTCAGAAGACTTCCAGCTGTACTTGCATTCAAATATAGTACTAATGCAAAGAACTTGTCGAATCAACAAATGTCAGAATTTTTGCATAATTTTTTAAATTCTACAAAATGTAGAAACGTTCAAGGGGTTGAATACTTATGCAAGACACTGAAACTAAATGCCAATTAAAACCACTTCTGGTATAGCAAATAGGAGGCAGTATGCTGCTGTGTGAGGTGTAAACAATAGAACTATAAGCCTCTCTCAAGGACAAGCCTTACTTTTTATCAGTCCAGTTATAAGAAAGGGATGTATAAAGACAACGTTAAAAATGATTTTCAAATAATTAATGTAAAAGTCTGGCCTTGGCACAAAGTGCTATGTTTGGCAGAAACCCCACACATCACCCTGAGAACCCCATCCTCACTATGAAGCATGGCGGTGGTGGCGGCATGTTGGGGATAATTTCTGTCAGCACACATATTTCTTGCTTCTTTAACCCTTTGGGGTCAAGAGCTTCACTGGCGAAGCCCGACAGGTTTAGAAGGAGTAGGTCATGTATTTAGATAAATATCTTTGCGGGTTTTTCATCATACAAGCATGATAAACATATTGATAGAAACTTTATACTTTGCACTTTCCTGTGTGCCCACTGCCAAGTAATATTATAGCTATTAAATTACCTAAATTAGATGAAACATAAAACTTGTCACCTTGCTCAGTCACACCAGAGTCGGCACGCTGAGTGCCCACTTACGTATTCATAAAAGACTATTCACATGGTAACGGCATGATAATCACTTTCACTCTTTCGGTTTCGATCGGTTTCTTTTTCGCGGTGGGAACACCCACTATAAACAGAATAAAATCTGTCAGCCAAAGTTTAGGCTATTTGGAGGTAAAACTTGTTGCGAGATGGCACGTGGATTTTGTGCGCTTCGGATGATTCAGAACAGCAAATCAATTCATGATTCAGGACAGCGATTCAATTCAGTCTTGAGAACTGTGACACTGATGATGAATGTTGCCTTTTTTTTCTCTCTTTTTTTTTTACTTTGACTCGATTTGGCCAAAGAGCAACTCGAGTAAGTGTAAATATTTCCTCTGTTTATTATGAGCAGATCGGTTGATAAGCATGCATTGTAGTGCATACACAGGAAAAAATGGCTGAGCAATTTTTACAGAGTTAAAAGTATTTTCCTCAAAAATAGTTAATTTTGCTGTATTGTGAGTTTAGAGAGTGAAATTTGGAGTTGGAATGGGAGCAAAATTACAGAGTAATTGTGTAACAGAGTTGGTTGTGGCTCTGAACTGAGTAAAATAGTACAAGAGTTAATTTCAAGACACAATGAATAAAGTCAAATACCAGATAAATGAAGCTGTTGTAAAAAGCAGCTTTAGAATTGTGTTGCAATGTGTGAAAAAAAAAAAAAACTATTACCTTACCCATTGTGACTTGACCTGATGGGATTAAGAGTTGGCAGTGGGAGGGGGTTTCACTCTTCTCATTGAATGGAATGGAAATTTTTACCCTTTTTATTGAATACCCCTCCCACTGCCAACCCTTTATCCGAAAACAATAGGACATAATTTGTTTTGATAGCCAGTTAATTGTCCAAATCAATGGCATAGATTTAAGTTTTTGTGCTTGATACATTCCTAAGACTGAACAGAATCACCTCAAGTGACCAAAACGTTTCGTCACAATGGGTAAGGTCATGTTTTTCACACATTCCAACACCGTTCTAAAACTGCTTTTTACAACATCTTCATTTATCTGTTACTTTTAAAAAGTACAATCATGACATACATACTACAAAGATATTATTGTAGCTGAACTTGTGCTGAATACAAAAAAGTTATATGACTTTGAAAATACTGCTTAGATTTGTTGAAATTGACAGCAAAATCAGAGCGTGCAAGAAAATACCCTCAGACCCCAGAGGGTTCCTTATAATAATTGACTGTGTATCAAGTTTCATGCCGAACACAAATTTTTCTCAACGTTAAGATCTTTTGATTGATACCTGATCAAAAATGACTGTTTTTTTAATGCACCGCTGTTCACAGTTGCTGTAAATTTGATTGCAAATCATGGTAGATCTTCTCATCTCATCTCATTATCTCTAGCCACTTTATCCTGTTCTACAGGGTCGCAGGCAAGCTGGAGCCTATCCCAGCTGACTACAGGCGAAAGGCGGGGTACACCCTGGACAAGTCGCCAGGTCATCACAGGGCTGACACATAGACACAGACAACCATTCACACCTACGGTCAATTTAGAGTCACCAGTTAACCTAACCTGCATGTCTTTGGACTGTGGGGGAAACCGGAGCACCCGGAGGAAACCCATGTGGACACGGGGAGAACATGCAAACTCCACACAGAAAGGCCCTCGCCAGCCACGGGGCTCGAACCCGGACCTTCTTGCTGTGAGGCGACAGCGCCAACCACTACACCACCGTGCTGCCCATGGTAGATCTTAAATTAAGAATTTCCTATTGAGCGTTATCATTATCTATTGAAAAAGCCAGATATGGGTGTTGAACTTTTCAGTATTTTTTCACACTCATTGTATTTGGTTTTTCAAAACCCTAATTAGTCTCATATGTATTTATTAGTGTGCTTGCAAAAGCACACTATTGTTCTTCTTAAGTTTTATTTTTATTATTATTCATTTTCACCCGTTTTTTGGATCCACTAATCCTCCTAGGGCTTTCGAGATAGAGACACCGTTCCAACGCTGAAACGTAGGGCCCGATCTGGAATGGTGTGCTTGTTAAAATGGTTGCACTACCCCTTGTCGTTAGTTCGGTATTCCCGTTTTTCGGCAAAATTCCGTGCCATTGAAATGAATGGGAGTGATGACGTCATAAGGAGCTCCCCCACTATAGACGTTAGAGCGGGAGCAGCAGAAAAATAAATTAAAACTGCGATTTTACAGCCAAAATCCATGTTTTAAACCCTGTAAAATGTCTGAATTAAATTGAAAAACATATAAAAGGGTGGAGAGGAGATTTCACTGTGTGAAGCGCAGTGAAATCTCCCTTCAAAATGATGTGAAAGAGTGTGACGGGCTGAGCCGTGATGCTGACAGAGCACGCAGGCACCCATTTGCCGGCATTTTTAAATCACTGCTGTCCTGTTGCTACATTCTTCATCTGTATAATCTTTGTCTAGTCTCAAAAAGTAAAATAATTCACACTGGCTGTTAAAAACTTCATTTATTGGTTAAAACTTTTGTTATTACAACTCCGGTATGGAATCAATTTTGTGCCAAAATGTTCATACAATACTTTTGAAATATGAAACAAAAACGACAAATCAAAATACAAAAAAAAAGTCAATTTTTTTAGACTGACAAACAAATTATTCGTGTAATTGTGCAAAATATCAGTCTATTACTCTTCAGAAACCTTTTATTTTTGTTCCATGTCTTTCTCAGTTTGGTTTGACGTAATTTATTTTGGTTGCGATTCCAGCTTTCTCATTTGCGCTCCCTGACTTTTTGCTTGCAGTTTTGGCACAAACTTCACGTGTGGGTGGGCTGTCCAGGAATGCATTCCCATTGGCTAACTTGTGTTTGACTGACAGCTACGCTCAGCGATTCCCCCGGAGGCTGTTGCGGCCATTTCCTACTCGGATTTTGTACTACTGCAACACATACAACACATTTGTCCCGTACTTACACTTTGTTGAATTAATTCAATATCATAGTCGCCACTGAAGTCCACTCGATCCTTGTGTACCGTCAATGGATCGGTCACTCGTCAAACAGTCCGCCAAAATCCGAGTAGGAAATGGCCACAACAGCTTCCGGGGGAATTGCTGAGCGTAGCTGTCAGTCAAACACAAGTTACCCAATGGGAATGCATTCCTGGACAGCCCACCCACACGTGAAGTTTGTGCCAAAACTGCAAGCAAAACATCAGGGAGCGCAAACAAGAAAGCTGGAATCGCAACCAAAATAGATTACGTCAAACAAAACTGAGAAAGACGCGGAACAAAAATAAAAGGTTTCTGAAGAGTAATAGACTGATATTTTGCACGATTACATGAATAATTTGTTTGCCAGTCTAAAAAAATTTACTTTTTTTTGTATTTTGACTTGTCGTTTTTGTTTGATATTTCAAAAGTATTGTATGAACATTTTGGCACAAAATTGATTCCATACTCCGGTAGCAATTCACTCACCAGACATTCGAAACGTTCTTCCGTGTCTCGTTTGGGGAAACAGATGGACTGTTCCACTGGGGGAAAAATAGAGGGGTTTCCCGGGTTCTTTGTGGGGCAGCCCATTGTGATGGGGGTGTTTTAGGGGTAATGACTTAAAAGCCATTTGGAGGGTTCAATAAGGTATTTTTGTGCATGTCAGTTATTGTATGTATTTTTGTGTTATGTTTTCTTATTTTATTTATTATTTGGTAATAATTATGTTGTTTAGTTAATTGATTATTTTTGACAGTGGGGCTATCCAGTGGGTGGGGCTACAGTTAGCAATGCTCTATATTAGGCCCAAGAGCCTCAGTAGATGAGGGTTGGCGGTGAAGTGAACGTGTCTTGTTAATTGAAGTTGCTCTTGATAGTAGTTCAGGGTCTGAGGACTTAGCGTGGCTATTTATGCTTGTTTATTTTCATTTTGTACAGTTTGTTTTTGTATATTTTTTCATGCATGCTTGCCACTGTAAATATTTGCACATTGGTAAAAAAAAGAGAAAAAGAGAGAAAAAAAATAAACGAAGCCTTTTCGTTGAAAACTATTTGGTCTCCTCCGTCTTCTCCGCTGCCGGGGCTATCCTGCCACAAAGAGACTTTAAGCCAGAGAAGGAGTGAGAGCTGTTGACCAAAGCCATTTAAAACAAGGATTTCAGAGCGCGAAAACACATTCTCATATCTTAACCCTTGACTGTTGCTGGCAACATTTGAGCAAACACACTCCAGCAGTTTCTGCAGAGGAAATGCAATCTAGTTATTAATGCCTTTGTAAATGATGGATATTTTCCCTTCAGATTGCTTAGGGCTCAGAACATATTCAGTTTGTGAGGTATGCCTTTTGTAATACTGAAAGGAATTGGATAGGAATTGTTGATGAATACACTGAAAAAGACAGACTGATTTTACATTTCTTCAGTTGTGAATAATTTCTCAGGCGTGCAGTCCCGATACTGTAGGTTGAGAGGAGGGAGGTCGAGTGGAAGGGCAAAGCGGGGAGGGAGGGATGGATGGATGCGAGGAAGACAGGTGATCAATGACGACTAATGAACACGCCTGGAGTTTGGTTTCACTCATCTCGCAATCTAGCTCACTGCAAGATCCCTTGACTGCTTCCCTTGACTGTGAGGAAAACAAAATGGGAAAGCAGCTGCCGTAAGACTCAATCAAGAGCTATAGATTAGTCATAATGCTGATGAGTGAGTAGGGGGTGGACCACTGGGACTGGAAGATCCGATATCTTGGAATATGCTTACAATTTGATATATCTTTATAGCAGATGACATTAAGTGATATATAACATTACAGCGGTATTACAACCCCGATTCCAAAAAAGTTGGGACAAAGTACAAATTGTAAATAAAAACGGAATGCAATGATGTGGAAGTTTCAAAATTCCATATTTTATTCAGAATAGAACATAGATGACATATCAAATGTTTAAACTGAGAAAATGTATCATTTAAAGAGAAAAATTAGGTGATTTTAAATTTCATGACAACACCACATCTCAAAAAAGTTGGGACAAGGCCATGTTTACCACTGTGAGACATCCCCTTTTCTCTTTACAACAGTCTGTAAACGTCTGGGGACTGAGGAGACAAGTTGCTCAAGTTTAGGAATAGGAATGTTAACCCATTCTTGTCTAATGTAGGATTCTAGTTGCTCAACTGTCTTAGGTCTTTTTTGTCATATCTTCCGTTTTATGATGCGCCAAATGTTTTCTATGGGTGAAAGATCTGGACTGCAGGCTGGCCAGTTCAGTACCCGGACCCTTCTTCTACGCAGCCATGATGCTGTAATTGATGCAGTATGTGGTTTGGCATTGTCATGTTGGAAAATGCAAGGTCTTCCCTGAAAGAGACGTCGTCTGGATGGGAGCATATGTTGCTCTAGAACCTGGATATACCTTTCAGCATTGATGGTGTCTTTCCAGATGTGTAAGCTGCCCATGCCACACGCACTAATGCAACCCCATACCATCAGAGATGCAGGCTTCTGAACTGAGCGCTGATAACAACTTGGGTCGTCCTTCTCCTCTTTAGTCCGAATGACACGGCGTCCCTGATTTCCATAAAGAACTTCAAATTTTGATTCGTTTGACAGAACAATTTTCCACTTTGCCACAGTCCATTTTAAATGAGCCTTGGCACAGAGAAGACGTCTGCGCTTCTGGATCACGTTTAGATACGGCTTGTTCTTTGAACTACAGAGTTTTAGCTGGCAACGGCGGATGGCACGGTGAATTGTGTTCACAGATAATGTTCTCTGGAAATATTCCTGAGCCCATTTTGTGATTTCCAATACAGAAGCATGCCTGTATGTGATGCAGTGCCGTCTAAGGGCCCGAAGATCACGGGCACCCGGTATGGTTTTCCGGCCTTGACCCTTACGCACAGAGATTCTTCCAGATTCTCTGAATCTTTTGATGATATTATGCACTGTAGATGATGATATGTTCAAACTCTTTGCAATTTTACACTGTCGAACTCCTTTCTGATATTGCTCCACTATTTGTCGGCGCAGAATTAGGGGGATTGGTGATCCTCTTCCCATCTTTACTTCTGAGAGCCGCTGCCACTCCAAGATGCTCTTTTTATACCCAGTCATGTTAATGACCTATTGCCAATTGACTTAATGAGTTGCAATTTGGTCCTCCAGCTGTTCCTTTTTTGTACCTTTAACTTTTCCAGCCTCTTATTGCCCCTGTCCCAACTTTGAGATGTGTTGCTGTCATGAAATTTCAAATGAGCCAATATTTGGCATGAAATTTCAAAATGTCTCACTTTTGACATTTGATATGTTGTCTATATTCTATTGTGAATACAATATCAGTTTTTGAGATTTGTAAATTATTGCATTCCATTTTTATTTACAATTTCTACTTTGTCCCAACTTTTTTGGAATTGGGGTTTGTACATATTACATAAATTCGGATCTTTAGTAGGCTTCTGTTATTAGACCTCAGTTAGTAGTTAATACATTTGAACAATTAATTTAAAAAAAAAAATCAGTCAGAACTTTTGGGTCTAGTTTGGTGCAGTGTTTAGCACTGTTGCCTCACAGCAGGAAGATTCTGGGTTCAAACCTCATGGCTGACGGGAGAAGCTGCAAGAAGAATTACATCATCATGCCCTGTTTTTTTTTTTTTTTTAAATCAAGCCAAATGGCCAAATTAGCTATAGACCAAAACTATTAGCTATAGGCCAAAAACAAGCCAACAAACAAAATCCCTCAAATCTGATTAGATTACAAAATACACAGATGACACAATATGCAATGAACGCAAATCAATAAAAATGCAAACCCTGGAAATGACCATGTGTATGTGTGAGGCATGTTGTTTAGCTAGCTACATAAAATTAGCTGGAATGTGCTTTAATTGGAAAAGAATCACAGTAAATCTGCTTCACGTTGGGCTGCAATACACCACCCAGCTGTTTATTATTTTCCAATAGCAACATGCCATGTCGTTCCTTATATTTAAGAATTATTCGCCAAAGGTGAGGCGAATATCAGTTCGTCTCAGAATATCAAAACTGAGACGAAGTCGAGGTTATTATTCACCGATATTCACTGAGTCTGAAGCGGATAATTGTTTTAGGATAAATACACCGGTGATCATTTAAAAAAATTGTAAAAATCATATTTAAAAAAAAATATTTCAAACTTCAAAAGCAAATGTAATAATGGCGCGGTACAGACTTGTCACTCATCTACGTCGACTCACATAAAATACTTTGTTTTGAAATCGTTAAAAAAAAATCACAATTCCATCTTACCTTTGAATAGTTTTCGACCAAGCTTCGTAGCATCTTTAGTGCTTTTAGGAACAGTATTAAAAAAAAAAAATTCCCATAATTTGTAATTCTTCCTCACTGACGGTGACAAAGCGATTGGCCACCATTTTGCCAAGTTGCTCAAGGTGATTATCAAGAAATTGTCTGAATTTCTTGTGATATTCTGTAATCACCTGCGTATTTATACTAAAGCATATTTCAAGGTAAATATTGTGATGTCTTCATCTATATTACTACGCTATGACATTTGTTGGTGTATTAACGATCACATCAGTTACGTTTTTTTTCCAATCACTCTTTCAGCAGACTCTCAATGTTAGCATGGCAAAATGTCTGCTCATGCTGGGACTCCACTCATGAAACAGCACACAAATATAGTCACAGTGGCACTAAAAGCACTTCCTATGAGCTTTTGGGAGAAACAGACCTGGCTTTTTTTTAACTCTTAGTTTGTTGTATATTTGTTCTCTTTTCAAACGTATTCTCTTTGCAAATGATGTAAATATGTACTACCGTTAACTCTGCTTATATATATAAATGACTTTAAGTGTCATTTTACTAATTAATTGTTTATAGCAACGTCTCAGATGGCTCAGCATTGGCCGTTTGTCATTTTAGCAATGTTTGCATAATATGGTGCATATTCTGTGAAATCAATTAACTGAGTTCCGTTGTGCCAAACGAACTGTAAACACGGAGTTAATCAAAAAAGTGTATGCATATCATTTAGTGCTTTGTGATGTGTGCAAACGCAAACATGCATGTGTTAGCACTTTGTAATGGGACTATTTATAAGTTTCATACCAGCACACAAGTTCGTACACGTTCCGACATCTAAATTACTAAGGCTAGATTTACAGTGGGGCAAAAAAGTATTTAGTCAGTCACCAATTGTGCAAGTTCTCCCACTTAAAAAGATGAGAGAGGCCTGTAATTTTCATCATAGGTACACTTCAACTATGAGAGACAGAATGAGAAAAAAAATCCAGAAAATCACATTGTCTGATTTTTAAAGAATTTATTTGCAAATTATGGTGGAAAATAAGTATTTGGTCAATAACAAAAGTTCATCTCAATACTTTGTTATATACCCTTTGTTGGCAATGACAGAGGTCAAACGTTTTCTGTAAGTCTTCACAAGGTTTTCACACACTGTTGCTGGTATTTTGGCCCATTCCTCCATGCAGATCTCCTCTAGAGCAGTGATGTTTTGGGGCTGTCGCTGGGCAACACGGACTTTCAACTCCCTCCAAAGATTTTCTATGGGGTTGAGATCTGGAGACTGGCTAGGCCACTCCAGGACCTTGAAATGCTTCTTACGAAGCCACTCCTTTGTTGCCCGGGCGGTGTGTTTGGGATCATTGTCATGCTGAAAGACCCAGCCACGTTTCATCTTCAATGCCCTTGCTGATAGAAGAAGGTTTTCACTCAAAATCTCACGATACATGGCCCCATTCATTCTTTCCTTTACACGGATCAGTCGTCCTGGTCCCTTTGCAGAAAAACAGCCCCAAAGCATGATGTTTCCACCCCCATGCTTCACAGTAGGTATGGTGTTCTTTGGATGCAACTCAGCATTCTTTCTCCTCCAGACATGACAAGTTGAGTTTTTACCAAAAAGTTCTATTTTGGTTTCATCTGACCATATGACATTCTCCCAGTCCTCTTCTGGATCATCCAAATGCTCTCTAGCAAACTTCAGACGGGCCTGGACATGTACTGGCTTAAGCAGGGGGACACGTCTGGCACTGCAGGATTTGAGTCCCTGGCGGCGTAGTGTGTTACTGATGGTAGCCTTTGTTACTTTGGTCCCAGCTCTCTGCAGGTCATTCACTAGGTCCCCCCGTGTGGTTCTGGGATTTTTGCTCACTGTTCTTGTGATCATTTTGACCCCACGCGGTGAGATCTTGCGTGGAGCCCCAGATCGAGGGAGATTATCAGTGGTCTTGTATGTCTTCCATTTTCTAATAATTGCTCCCACAGTTGATTTCTTCACACCAAGCTGCTTACCTATTGCAGATTCAGTCTTCCCAGCCTGGTGCAGGTCTACAATTTTGTTTCTGGTGTCCTTTGACAGCTCTTTGGTCTTGGCCATAGTGGAGTTTGGAGTGTGACTGTTTGAGGTTGTGGACAGGTGTCTTTTATACTGATAACGAGTTCAAACAGGTGCCATTAATACAGGTAACGAGTGGAGGACAGAGGAGCCTCTTAAAGAAGAAGTTACAGGTCTGTGAGAGCCAGAAATCTTGCTTGTTTGTAGGTGACCAAATACTTATTTTACCGAGGAATTTACCAATTAATTCATTAAAAATCCTACAATGTGATTTCCTGGATTCTTTCCCCGCATTCTGTCTCTCATAGTTGAAGTGTTCCTATGATGAAAATTACAGGCCTCTCTCATCTTTTTAAGTGGGAGAACTTGCACAATTGGTGGCTGACTAAATACTTTTTTGCCCCACTGTAGATGGTATTTTGCACCCTGTGTAAGCTGATCCCGATGATATGTTCTCCATGCCAGGTTATACTGCATGATGATCCTCTAATGCAGTGTTTCTCAACCATCAGGTCATGGCCCATTAGTGGGCTGTGAAGTGCCATCTAGTGGGCCGCAAATTTTTTCAAGTTGAAGCTCATTTTTTTTGTAGGGTTAGCTGGGTTGTATCCGACGTCACATCCACCTCATTAGATATGCAAAACATGAAGTGGTGGTCAGCTAAGCTCATTGTTCACAAAATGTTGCTATCACTGGGGCACCTTGCTAGTCGTTAAAATACTTTACACTTGCATTATTTTGGGCTGCTTGAATCAAACAAACTGTGAAACTGCTAAAAGTTTCTTTCGGGTTTCCCATGAAGTGATAAAAAGAATGAAAGAGCAAAGGATTTTACCAAATAACGATGAGAAAGGTGGCTCTTGAATCTTTCGCTGCGATTGAAGAGAGACAAGTCAAAGAACGCTCAAGTTTGCAGTGATCACTTCATGAAAGATTTGTAAATTCCTCTGATTCATTTCGTTTGGATTTGCAAATGACTTTTTTGTGATATTTTGAAATTCAGGAGACACTTCAGTCCTCAGATGCGTTTTTGTTTACTGTTTGATCGTCACCGTATTATCAACTAATGCATATATAATGCGTATAATACCCAGGTCTTTAAAGGGGTTTCTGCGGATCTTTGTAAACGATTTACCCTGAAGAGAAGAGCGGGGAGGATTGAGAATCGAGCGGCTGTGGTTTGTTTACACCCGATACTAAAACTTGTAGCGTCCTAGCAAAAATCGCAAAGAAAAAAACAAAAATTCCTACTTACCCGGGAATAAATAACACAGGATTTAGCTTGTAGTGTCTTCATTTACATATAAAAAGTTTTACTCCTCCATGCTCTTCCAGGTTTTCATCTGTGTGTCCGTGTAGAACGAGGTCTGCAGCACCAAGTAGTCTGAGATGTCGGGGAACTCAATGGATGGATAATTTTTCCAACTCTTAGGAAAAATCCTTCTTTTTTTTGCATGTAAGGCTCTATCCCATTGAGTGGTTTCTGTATCCACTTCTTTTGAGTGTATTTCTTGGTTTTAATAATTTGCTTGATTTCTGTACACAAACATGGCAATAAATTCTTGTGTTAATGGACCAGACTCCACTTTTGGATCATTAATCCCTTTGGACTGAGAATGCCCTGCATGCATGGTTTGGCTTCTGGCACATCCATACAGTTTTAAATACAATACGTACAATTAAAAACAGTTTGGTTTTTACTGCATTTATTTAATTCCTGGGCTCCCGTCTGTAACAGGGAGTGATGTTGCATCCCATTAATACACTTTACAATAGATTATTCAGGGCTTTGAACCGGTTCAAGGAACGAAAACGAAAACCGGGAACTTTTTCTATTTCACATGGAACAGAAACGAAACCAGAAACTTTATTATTTTTTATGCTCCGGAACAGAAACGCTTATTAAAAATAATGGTAACCGGTTAATACCGGTTTTTATTTCGTTCCTCAAAGTTTCCGTAGCCTACAAATAAAAAAGTCATTCTTCTCCTGCGCAAGTTTCTGTGACCTGCTGGGGTTCACTTCCTGTGTGACGTTTGCTGACTGAATGGAGAGAGCGGGAGGGTGGACTACTATCAAGTCTCCACATCTTAAATAAGAGGTAAATATTGCAGTCTATCGTTATTCAAAAACGTCAATTTCAAACACGATATCAATATATTTGTCCACGTTAATGAGAGGCTCGCGAACATTAAATGACAACCTCTGTTAGCCTATCGATGCATAGGGCCTGACTAGCCTTTGGTAACACACTAAACGAATTATCTTTCATTTTTGGCACTTTTTCTGTTTGTGTAGATGGGAAGACATACTGAGAATCCAAATCGCCAACATTTGAAATAATAATTGTTTTGAATTATTTCTTGTCTTATTTAATGAAGGTTGTAATAGAATTAGCCTACATTTGGCTTAAGCTGGATGAGACAGAGACATAATTTTATAGCCAGCTGACAGGGAACGTAATTAACCGTTCCGGGAACGAATTTTTTTTGTTCTAACCGGTTCGGGAACGTTTATTTAATGGTGGAACCCAAAACCGGAAACGTTAAAATTCTGTTTCTGTTCGGAACGAACCAATAGGAAAAAAATTCTGGTTCAAAGCCCTGAGATTATTAGATTCTAATTGAATAGATGAGCCAAAATAATTGGGGATCTTTTTTAATGGGCCCCGACTCGTTACAAGATTGAATAGGTGGGCCTTACAGTCGAAAAGGTTGTGAAGCCCTGTTCTAACAATCAACTTGTGATTACTGCATTCTGCATACATCATCAATCAGCATGATCCGTAACAGGGCTCTTGCAAACAGAATTTTTTTTTTCCTTTTCTGTCTTCTGGCTTGATTGGTTTACTTTAGTACTACTGTAGCTGTCCCATAAGTTTACCGTAATCCTACTGGTGGATTGTAGATGAGTGTTGTTTGCAGCGGCCACACTGAGATTTAAAAAAATAAATTGACACTCTGAGAATTTTGTTACCTCAACCTTGCCAGAGTAAGTGGGGCAAGGTATTGTAATCAGTGCAGTTTGTTTGTGTGTGTGCCTGCCTTTTAACAATCTAGCGTCTAGACAGTTGCACCAATTGGCTTGAGATTTTCAGGGTAGGTGGGCAATGGTCCATAGATTAGCTGATTAAATTTTGGCGGTAATCGGGTCAAGGTGAAGGTCACCGGAAAGGTCAAGCTTTTGGTCAGAATAAACATTTTCCATTATAACTCAAAAACGGTTGCTGATAGACAAACGTTTACTATTATGAGCATATAGGAACTCCCATATGGCCTTTCATTTGGCACCATGATCTTTGACCTTGAGTGACCTTGAAAGGTTAAACTCAAGGTCACGGATTTTCAGAGGGCTGTAACTTGAAAACGGTTGATGGTCGACAGATATTTACCATTATCAACTTATAGGAAGTGCCATATGGGCTTTCATTTGACACCATGATCTTTGACCTTGAGTGACCCTGAAAGGTCAAATTAAAGGTCATGGGTTTTTAAAAGGATATAACTTTAAAATGGTTCATGATAGCCAGATGTTTACCATTATCAACGTATAAGAAGTCCCATATGGGCTTTCAGTTGCCGCTATGACCTTTGAGCTTGAATGATTTTGAAATGTCAAACTCAAGGTCATGGATTTTCATCGGACTATAACCTGACAGCTGATGATTGAGAAATATTACCATTATCAACCTGTAGGTATAAAATAATTTTTTTTTCATTTCGTGAGAGTACGTCGTGCGCGTTCTGGCTGCCGCTTCTCACCAGAGCTTTTTTATTTTATTTTATTTCATTTTCTTTCTTTTTCTATTTTTATTTATTTATTTTTTCTGTGTGTTTGTGTAGTTTGATGTTTGTTTGAGTGTTTTGTCCACTGGTTGTGGTGTAGCTCCGGACCTAATTTGGGCATCGGTTCCCTCCAGGCCTTGGTTCGCCGTGGGTGATGCCTGTGCTCCCAGCTATGGACTACAGTGAGCTTGTTGCTCATTTTACATCGTGGTTGTCCAGCGCTCTGTGCTTTAACGCTTGGCGTGATGTTCCGAGCGATGTTGCTCGGTGGTGTCGCGGCGGCTGTGCAGGCGGTTTGGACATACCAGCGCTCTGCGTGGCGGAGCTTCTCTGCTCGCTTTGTGGATCCGTGGTGTGGTGTTTGAGCGATGTTGCTGACGGCGTCACGGCAGCGGTGCTGGAGGTGTGGGACTTGTTTTCGTGCACCTTTTGGTGGGACTGTGGCTGCTACACCATGGGAATTACATCCTGACCCCTACTTGGTGGACTTTTTACCTTTTAAATTTTTTTAATTAATTAATTAATTAATTAATTAATTAATTATTTTTATTTTATTCATTTTTTCTTTCCTTGTCTATAATTGTAAAGCGTCCTTGGGTTTCTTGAAAGGCGCTATATAAATTTAACTTATTATTATTATTATTATTATTATTATTATTATTATTATTATTATAAAATAAGTGCTGCTGGGCGAGGTTTGTTTTGCCTGGCAACATTTGTGATGACTGTCTTTGGTCACAATGGCAATAAATTGGCCGCTGGTGAGCACGTCACATGATACATTTTCAACTTCTCGACATGTATAGCGTGATTCTAGCAACATTCATTGAGCTGAGATCAGTGCTTTCAGACAACAAAGTCAACATGTCAAAAAGAAGAAAGATATTGGAAGCATGTGTTAGATCTCACCTGGTATATGGAGTACAAGCTTGGCTTCCAAAAGAAGGGCAGATAAGGAAGACGGAAGTGTGTTCGTTGCAACGTTTGAGAAGTAAGGTGAAAGATAGATGGAGAAGATGTAATTTGGAAGAGGGAGAATAGCAGTAGTACTCCAATAATGACATACAGAACATTGTGAAAACCAACCCCTGTGTGGAATTTCATCTCTGAACAACATCTGAGGTATATTGGACATGTATGCTGATCTGAAAACACCACATACAGTACTGTGCAAAAGTCTTAGTTTCATGCAAACTTTATTATAGATTTCTATTTTATGACTTCTACATGATCGGGTCAGTACAAAAACATTTTAGAGTTCCAAACGTTCGTATTTTTTCCAGCACAAAATTAAATGTTACAGAAAAAAAAAAAGTTTGTAATATGTCTGAGCAGCACATTCCATAAGAGAGCACTTTTCAGATTATAAAAGAAAACATAATGAAGGCTTCTGGGTTTTGCTGCAAAATTAAGAAGAAAGTGTGACAGTTAAAGTGTCTAGAAGAACTGTGGCTGGTTCTGCAAGATGCTCAGTAAAACCTACAGCTCATTTCCGCATAAAACTGCACTGAGTATTTTTTTATTTATTTTTTTTTAAAGGAAAGGGTCGTCTCAGACCAAATATTGACTTTGTTTCATTTATTATGGCTTACTGATTACTGTTTATAGTATTTTTTTAATGTTGAAACATTTCATTTCATTTCATTATTTTTCAGCCATTTTTGGCCGACAGCATTTCTTTACACATGCCTGAGACTTTTGCTCAGTACTGTACATAAAAACCAAACCAAAAAAAAAAACAAAAACACCTGATGTTTGCCAAAACTACCAGAAAATATTATAACCCATGGATAAAAATCTCTGAAATACTACACTTACTAATTAAACAAGTGAAGTTGTTGACATGGTCAAAGTTGGAGTTCGCCAAGTTAGTTCATTGTCGAACTCACTTGCTTCAATGAAATTCATGGAGGAACATACAGGACAACAAAATCAGGCCAAAAATCATAGTGTAAACCCAGGATAAGTCAGTGTCTACCAGGTTTTTAGTGGTTGATGATGACGGTTGCACCCAAAATCAAGAAATATGCAGTCCAAGATCCAAGATGGTGCTGCGCAAGGCAGCTCTGAAAGAACCTAGTAGTCTTTTGTTCATCTTTGTAGCCTTATTCCATAGTTTTAGATGGCGGCATGGTGGTGTAGTGGTTGGCACTGTCGGCTCCCGGCAAGAAGGTTCTGGGTTCAAGCCCAGTGGCTGATGGGGGCCTTTATGTGTGGAGTTTGCATGTTCTCCCCGTGTCTGCATGGGTTTCCTCCAGGTGCTCTGGTTTCTTTGACAGTCCAAAGACATGCAGGTTCAGTTAATTGGTGGCTCCAAATTGACCGTAGGTGTGAATGTGAGTATGAATTGTTGTTTGTCTTTATGTGTCAGTCCTGCGATGATCTGGTGACTTGTCCAGGGTGTACTCTGTCTCTCGCCCATAGTCAGCTGGGATAGGCTCCAGCTTGCCCATGACCCTGCACAGGATAAGTGTTGTCCACTACAGATAGTGGATGGATAGATAAAGTGTGTAATCTGTGATGGGACAAAGTCGTAAGTTTATAGAAGTGTCCATTGGAGGTTCCCCCCCAAAAAAAAAAAAACCACATAGAAATCCTAAAATCTTGCCTAGACAACTATTTCTTCCGAAAAGCAAATTATTATGCTTTGTGTATTTTCTTTTGCAAACTTATTGGATTCAAACAGTACCATTTTTATGTGTGACACAATACTACATTTTCAGGCAGGTCCTGAATTTCTGTCTAGGTGTCTTCTCTTTCTTAGCTGTTCTGCAATTCTGTGTATATTACTTTCTTCATCTTTTTTTTAGTGTGTATTAATGTTTAATATTTATTATCATCCACCATCATCATCAATTCATGGACAGCCTGGCTCCGTGCTCTTCCACTTTATAGAAATAAAGCCAAAATTCCTCTGTAACGTTGTCAAATTTAGAGCTAGAGTTTGCAAAGTAGGGACGAGAGTCAAAGTCATTTACATGTAATCATTTGTTAGGCCCACACACTTCTCCAAATACCAAGGTCCAGTGCATTGCCAGGGCTGTCAATCATTTCGTTCTAATGTGTATCCATGCCTTCTTATCATATAGTAGATTATTATACATGCAGGACACTTTTTCGATGGAATAGAAACGTGTTCTATTCCCTTCTGGCCGGTTTCATTCATTTGGCTTGATAGCATGCAGTAGTGTTAGCATATCGCTTATCCTATGTGTATTACGTCACTCTACCCAATGGAGAATGAGCGTTGAATATGGTTTACGATATTGCACGGTTGTCAAGACAGCATGACGTCACACATCGGAGACGTAAAACTTCCACGCTAGCAAGCGACTGTGACAATTTGTAAACAAACATGGCTGCCAGGTTTGTTTCGTTAAACATGGAAGATTTCGAGAGAATTTTGAAAGAGAGAGAAAGACGCATTGAACACCCGAAAGGAGTGTGTATGTCTAACACCAGAAGAACACCTGTTAACACCAACCAGCTCACCAAGGCTGTGAGACGTATCAGAGGAAGACAATTGTAGCCTACAGAAGACAATATGAAAATAGAGTACACATTGCAACCTGAAGGAAAAGCTTTTCACGGTGTCTATTTTAAATGCTGTTGTTATGGAGTCACACATTATTCTGTATTATCCTGGTCAAAGTTTATGGTAAACCTGGAGCTTATTCTGGGAATACTGGGCATGAGGCGGGAATAAATGTAATGGGGGTGGCAGTCTGTCACCAGGCTCAAATTTATTCACACACAGGGCTAATTTAGTTTATTCTATCCACATTCACTGGACATGAGCAATCGCACCCTCTGATTGGCTACTCTACTACTAGGCTATCAGCTTATATAGATGACTTACAACTAGGGGTCAACCGATAATCGGCCTGGCCGATATATCGGGCCGATATTCTGCATTTTTAGGGTTATCGGTATCGGCCATAATTTTCACCGATATGCCGATAACATGCCTTTTTGCAGCCATTTCATTCCTAACGCGACTGTCACTGCACGTCCTTTCCTGCACTCGCCTCTCTGAGTTCAAGAACACGGTCCCGCCCACCACAACATCTGATTTGTTTGACACAAGAGATATAGCCAATCAACATGCGTAGCTAAACGCTGTGAACTGTTTCAAGGCGGCCGTACGGGCACTTGGGCAGAAGCGGCACAAGGGATACAGTCAATCAACACGCGTAGCTAAACACTGTGAACTGTTTCAAGGCGGCCGTACGGGCACTCGGGCAGAAGCAGATCCCACTTCAAGGTAAGGGCACGCTGCTTTTGCCGCAATAAGTCACAAACACACAAGTTGCAAAAGCACAACATCATTATATGTTTACATTCTTCATCTACTACTCGTTAAAATTGTCCATTTGCATCTGTGTAGCCAGGCAAACTTAGCTTACGGAAGGAAGCACTTGAATTAGCCTACAACCAACTAGTCTCGCTGAAACTACATGTAATGCTTCCTTCACTACAATATAATCCTCCTAAATTGGGAATATTAGGCTTGGGCATTAAAAGCATTAGAATGTAGATGGTTACTTGTTAAGTTGTTACATAATAGGGAGTGATAGCCTACTTTATGTTTGATTTTACTTTTTAAAAAATGCTGCAGGCAGCTCCCTACACTTGATTTGTTATTTAAAAACCACTTGAAGTTGGTAAGTCTTACTTAGTTCTTAGTGTAGAAGAATCCAGAGTGTATTTTCATTTATTTTCCACTGAAAATGGTGAGCTGTAATATAGTAGGGAGTGATTTGTTTTTTTATTGGTGAATATTTTATTATTATTTTATTTCTCATTTTATTCTAATGTTTGACTTTATTGTACAAATGCTGCTGGCATCTCCCTGCACAAAATTTCATGTTCAGTTTTACAATTAAACATGCATTTCATGGATAAGAAGGTCTGTGTCAGTGTGTGCTATGTTTAATTTCATGTGAATTATAATGTTTACATTTATCGGTTGCACATATCGGTTATCGGCATCCCAATTCCATAATAATCGGTATCGGTATCGGCCCTGAAAAAAACATATCGGTCGAGCCCTACTTACAACCATGTGATCAAAATGTGCTACATCATGAGCATCTGCCATGATGGTAGATATATAAAGCAACTAGGATGGCAGCCACTGAAAGCTGGTCTGTAAACAATACTGAATTTTCTCAGTATTACCATGATTTGAACGATCGAGCAAAGATTCAATACAAAGAGAAGATAGATATGTGTGGTTTTGACCCATATTATTAAAAAAAGTCAGACTTTTCTGAAGATAAGACGCTTCTACTGACCCTCGAGTACGCAGATATATTGCGTTCCATCTGGTTTGGCTGCCAAAGAATCAAGTCCAACCTTGGACGAAACATAGACCATTTTTTGAGTGGGTGCCCAGTCTGGATTGTTTCTCTCGTATAATTTTTGCTGGCGCTCCTAGAAGCGAAATGGTAATACACGTGTTAAAATTATAACAACGACCGAGTGAACCATGACAAGAGAATGCTCATTTTATAGCAAGATTCTAGCAACAGGAAATAAAATTCTTCCATGATATTATCAAGAAAGCTTTTGAATTTCACCTGAGATAAAATGATTACCGCAAACACGAGCTGTTTTGGTTTTCACCTCTGTTAGATCAGCCCTGCCGATATTGTTCAGCCGCGCTCGTCTCCTCTCCGTACTAAGCCTCAGAGTTTCCTCACCCTCTTTCCGAATCACGGACGGAATTCTAAAAAATCGGAACCTGCCACAGTCACGAGTACTGTTGTGACCACAAAGCTATGGCAGAGCTAAAAGAACGCTTAAAGCAGTGGAAAAACAGAGAGTCGCGCACGCGTGACTATGTTTTGTATGGAATGTCGCTTGACCCTGCATTTGTATCTCCACCAACATGGCCGACATCCGGGTTTCTATTTTGCTTTGACGTCACTTGCAAGTCAAGGTTACCATGAGTAGTAAAAACCAAAATGGCGGCGCGTGTTGCTGAACCAACCGAGGATGAAATAAAAATTCTACTCGAAAACAAAAACCCCAAAACATTTTTTTAAAAAAGCAACAAAATATGGAATGAAAGTATTTGATGGTAAGAATGTATCTTTTTTATTTTTCAAGAATTATTATTATAGCATTTTTCACAAATTGCTCCTGTCATTTCACCGGTTTGTTTACATTCTAAGACAAGGTTCGAGGACTGAGTTAGATTTTAGTGACATTTAGGGTAAAAAATCAATTTGTGATATATGGACTGAAAATATATCAGTATAGGGTCAAATTTTCTCAGGAATCTGAAAATGACATCATTTATGCAAAATCTTTAATAGTCGATTGGGTCGATTGACTTCATCATTCAATGGTCATGACAATACTTGAAAAATTGGTAAAAACGGATGTGAAATTTTGTTGTAAAAAAAACTTGATCTCATTTCAGAAAAAATTTTAGACCAAAATAATGTAATCTGGTTGTAGTCCATATAAATAGGTATAATTGATTAAATTTTGGTAACTCTACATTCAAAATTGAATGAATGCAAGTTTTTTTTACAACAGTGTGTATTTTTTTCACGAACTGAAAATTGATAGGGGTAGGGTTAGTAAAAGTACTAATTTTACTTATCTGGTGTTAGAATTAACTTATGTACTGGGTACTGTCCTATTCCCAACAAAATTACAGAGATTGATGTATAATACATGCAGGTTTATCATTATATAAACTCAACAGGAAGAATGAAAAGCCAAATCCTTACCCAGAAGCTCAAAATTCCTAAAAATTTTGTCACATGACATTCGTTGATGAAACTGGCTGGTATGACATCATTACTTGCTGCAGCCACTGAAACTGATACTTATTTAAAAGAACACAACATAAACTCTTATTCTAAGGTTAATAGATAGCAAGTTTATCACTATTTTGCAAACTGCAACAGGATTAATGTGGATGTTCAAAATATTTTGTCACCAAAAATAGGTCATTTTCGCCTACTTTTTAGTAAAAATCATGCAAAAAGTCAAGTAAGGGCTGATCATACAGCTTTTTAGGTGTTATATTCTGAAACTACAGCATTTTTTCTATAAGGAAAACACAAAACATTGCATATACAGTGGTGCTTGAAAGTTTGTGAACCCTTTAAAATTTTCTATATTTCTGCATAAATATGACCTAAAACAACATCAGATTTTCACACAAATCTTAAAATTAGATAAAGAGAACCCAGTTAAACAAATGAGACGAAAATATTATACTTAGTCATTTATTTATTGAGGAAAATGATCCAATATTACATATCTGTGAGTGGCAAAAAGTATGTGAACCTCTAGGATTAACAGTTAATTTAAAGGTGAAATTAGACTCGGGTGTTTTCAATCAATGGGATGACAATCAGGTGTGAGTGGGCACCCTGTTTTATTTAAAGAACAGGGATCTATCAAAGTCTGATCTTCACAACACATGTTTGTGGAAGTGTATCATGGCACGAACAAAGGAGATTTCTGAGGAACTCAGAAAAAGTGTTGTTGATGCTCATCAGGCTGGAAAAGGTTACAAAACCATCTCTAAAGAGTTTGGACTCCACCAATCCACAGTCAGACAGATTGTGTACAAATGGAGGAAATTCAAGACCATTGTTACCCTCCCCAGGAGTGGTCGACCAACAAAGATCACTCCAAGAGCAAGGCGTGTAATAGCCGGCAAGGTCACAAAGGTCCCCAGGGTAACTTCTAAGCAACTGAAGGCCTCTCTCACATTGGCTAATGTTAATGTTCATGAGTCCACCATCAGGAGAACACTGAACAACAATGGTGTGCATGGCAGGGTTGCAAGGAGAAAGCCACTGCTCTCCAAAAAAAACATTGCTGCTCATCTCCAGTTTGCTAAAGATCATGTGGACATGCCAGAAGGCTATTGGAAAAATGTTTTGTGGACGGATGAGACCAAAATAGAAATTTTTGGTTTAAATGAGAAGTGTTATGTTTGGAGAAAGGAAGACACTGCATTCTAGTATAAGAACCTTATCCCATCTGTGAAACATGGTGGTGGTAATATCGTGGTTTGGGCCTGTTTTGCTGCATCTGGGCCAGGATGGCTTGCCATCATTGATGGAACAATGAATTCTGAATTATAGCAGCGAATTCTAAAGGAAAATATCAGGACATCTGTCCATGAACTGAATCTCAAGAGAAGGTGGGCCATGCAGCAAGACAACGACCCTAAGCACACAAGTCGTTCTACCAAAGAATGGTTAAAGAAGAATAAAGTTAATGTTTTGGAATGGCCAAGTCAAAGTCCTGACCTTAATCTAATCAAAATGTTGTGGAAGGACCTGAAGCGAGCAGTTCATGTGAGGAAACCCACCAACATCCCAGAGTTGAAGCTGTTCTGTACGGAGGAATGGGCTAAAATTCCTCCAAGTCAGTGTGCAGGACTGATCAACAGTTACTGGAAACGTTTAGTTGCAGTTATTGCTGCACAAGGGGGTCACACCAGATACTGAAAGCAAAGGTTCACATACTTTTGCCACTCACAGATATGTAATATTGGCTCATTTTCCTCAATAAATAAATGACCAAGTATAATATTTTTGTCTCATTTGTTTAACTGGGTTCTCTTTATCTACTTTTAGGACTTGTGTGAAAATCTGATGATGTTTTAGATCATATTTATGCGGAAATATAGAAAATTCTAAAGGGTTCACAAACTTTCAAGCACCACTGTAGGGCCTTTATTTATTCAACAATATTTTTTTCACACCGATGTCACAAAAATCTAACTCAAAGTTTCAACCTTGTCCTAAGCGGAAATGATTTTGTCAGATGATTTGTATAAAGTTTTGATTTATTGAGTTTGCAAAAAGTAACAATAAAAATGCTCTATTTCGAAAAAATCCAGTGACTGTGGATATAATAAATCAGTTATTCCACTCAATCTCGTCGTACATGGCTTATAGTTAAGTTGTTGACTATCAGCTCATGTACGTTTCGATTTCGTGGAATAGCTGACATGTTTTGGGGGGTAGGAAGAAACCAGAGAACCCAGAGGAAACCCACATAGATGTGGGAAGAATATGAGAAACTCTGCACAGACAGTAAGCCGAACTCAGGATTGAACCGGGGAACTGGTTGATTTGGTGGTTCACATGAAAGACAGCTTTGTGAGTGGAATGTGTGTGTGTGTGTGTTTTCAAGTTTGTATGTTTTCCACACATAAATCGTAAAACTACTCAAAAAAAGCCTTAAGGAAAACTGGAAATTTCGAAAATGCTTGAGGGTCAGGTGTAAGAGGCAGTATTAAAGCTCTGTTCTGTTGCAAAAGCCATAAACTATTAGTTTTTGTTTCAAGCCATCACTGCATGCACTTTATTTAAAGGGGAACTGAAGTCATTTTTAAACTTGCTTTATTTCTTAATTAACGTGTTATTCAGGTGGGACGGTGGTGTAGTGGTTAGCGCTGTTGCCTCACAGCAAGAAGGTCCGGGTTTGAGCCCTGTGGCCGGCGAGGGCCTTTCTGTGCGGAGTTTGCATGTTGTCCGCGTGGGTTTCCTCCGGGTGCTCCGGTTTCCCCCACAGTCCAAAGACATGCAGGTTAGGTTAACTGGTGACTCTAAATTGACCGTAGGTGTGAATGGGTGTCTATGTGTCAGCCCTGTGATGACCTGGCGACTTGTCCAGGGTGTACCCTGCCTTTTGCCCGTAGTCAGCTGGGATAGGCTCCAGCTTGCCTGCGACCCTGTAGAACAGGATAAAGCGGCTAGAGATGATATGAGAACGTGTTATTCAATTACGTTTTCGGTTTTAGTAACCTTATATCATGACTCGTATTGGCAACTAATTGCAATTAAATGTTATACTTATCAGCCTATTCAGTTTTTAGCCATGTTGAATTTAGTTCGTTTGGTCCACGGCAGGCGTCACTTATCTGCACGATCTTCACGAGACTTGTGTGCAACTTCGAAACGTGATGTGTCAGCCAGGTGTCGGTGCCGCCATTTTGAAAACTGTTTTCCAAACGAAATATTGCACAAAAATGAGTTTAAATGATGATTACTGCCTACTTTTTTCAAACTTTCCTGATTGCTATCAAAACAAACAAAACTTCCGGCTTGATTACATCAGCATTCGAAAGAGGGCGCGCGCGTCTTTTGACAACCCCTGTGTCCGAAATCACTCCCTACTCGCTATAGAGGATGTGCAGTCACGTGACCCGTCCGTGTCTACTCCGCCATATTGGACGGCTTCAGGATTGTTTACCTTGCGCGAGCGTAATGGATCCAGGAAGTAATCCCCAAGAAAATTCGGAAAATACCCCATCTACATTGCGCGATAACTTGTCTAATTTTGTTCAGCATCTTGAAGGTGACGTGAGGCAGCGTTACGTGGAAAAGTGTTCCAGGTTGGGGATTGCAGATCTGTACAACTTGCCGCAATCCTTGTTCAGGGAAATTCGGAGCTGCAGTGCCGGCGATTTGCCCGATCTGGCCTACCACGACATTTACAATTTTCTTGTTAATCATGAATCGTGTTACACTAGCAAAGCCCTCAAAGCTTACAAGAACCTGGAAGCTTATAAATATTTTGTTGCGGGATGGGTATCCCAACTATACCTCTGGAAGGTTCCGAAGAAGAATGTCTACTTGATAACCTCACGGGTAAGTGGCATTAAGACGTTTATCATAAAGAGACTATGCAGGACGTTTTATCGTAAGAATGTTCAAAATCTAAACTCAATTCCAGATAATGACAGGGTTGTAAATATGTATGTTTTTGTCTGAAAAAAAAAAATCACAAATCACTGACTATGCAGTTATCATTCAATCCGAAAATCAACTTAACAGATGTACTAGGAGTATTGAATTAGAAGATTACACCTACCTGATATGAAGTGTTCACTACAAATTCGGCTGGTAGAACTGGGGTTCCAGTTTTCTCTTCGCACAGCGGACACCCATTTTGCACGTCTCTCCTCGTCTGCGGGGAATCTATAAAATGACAGGCCCTCCTTTTGGCCCTGTCTATTGGTACAACCAAATGCTGAACAAGATATAACCATTCTCGAAAGATCTACTCCCACACACTTGATAATTAGAACGGGTTCGTCTAAGTTCTATGCGCGGCCTTGCCGTCCAAGATGGCAGATAAACAAATATCACGTGACCTCGTGACGTCACGTGCACGCTCTCTATAAACCCCTTCGCATGTTTGTAAACAAACCGACCGTTGCCAGGATGCGCGCGCAGCCTGGACTCAGAAACAATGGCGCTGCCCATAGACCGGCATTATGAGCTGTCAGATTATGCAAAACAATTGTCGTTACAAGATCGAGAATGCTACATAAATAAGTTAATTCTAACAAGTAGACATCGCCTACCGGATCCGCATTTAATTAAAGAGTGGACGGACGATGTTAGTAAGTTCCCTGGGTATACAATGGCCAGATATATACTCGTACCTTATTGACAAGACTTCAGTGTACACCCACGAAAAACTTCGTGCCTACAAGTCTTTAGACGCATATGATTGTTATGTGCAGGCATGTACAACTTGATTAACAATGGGACATTCATATTCATTTTGTTTTAATCAAATTATGCCAGTGATGTGATGGCAATGTGGCTTTAGCTACAACAGCAAATACGAACACTAAACAGCAAATTGCAGGAGGTAATGGCATGAAAGGAATGATAGTGTAAAGAGTGCAGCTAAGAGAAATCAGAGCTGCGTAAAAAGCGAGAGGCAGAGAGCAGAAATGAAACTCAACGGGGCGGGAGCTAGGTTAGAGCAGTCAACGTGAGTTGGCATTTAGAGTGAGGGCACACAATTTTACCTTTCCATCCTTGCTTTAAAATTGTGATTTTCGGCATAGACAAATAATGATGGCACAATATCTGGACTGCTTGAGTCAAGCGAGACCTCTCCTCCAAACAAAATTGCATGCAAAGCTAAGTTAACATGCTAACAATATTCATTACATTGTGTAACTATGACCCAGCTAATCAGACAAACGCTACCAAAGTATTTTGCTACATCAGTAAATGAAGACTAGAAAGAATAAAAAAGAAAGATTTAATAAATAGCCTGATCTTACCTGTGATGAAGTGGGTGCTGCAAACCCACGCATTTTTGATAGTGCTTTCATCCCAGTCTACATGTTTGATGGCTTGTAGTCATAGACGTCGGCGATTTTTTTGGAATGGGTGAGATCCTGCTGGAATTCTGAACATTTTAACCCCATCACTGCTACGATTCTGACACCCAAAAACACAACTAGGCATTTCTGAGTCTTTTTTGGGTCCAGGCTGCGCGCGCAATTTCCGCTTACGTATGAATGACGTTTACTGTGAAGGGGTCTATATAGGGCACTATATACTGGGGACGCCATTTTGTAGTGCTGTCCGAAACCTTAGTGAGGATTATTTACACCCTATATAGTGCACTCAAAGTATCCCACAATGCATCACGAAAAGTAGTATACAACGATGGTCACTAACCAAAGTGATATATCCCATCATACATTGCGGTCGCGCTGAAAGAAATCATATTAAAAGTCTCAAATTTGATTTAATAAAAGGTAGCGGCGAAGAAGAAAAGTATTCAGCCTTGATTTAAAAAAAACAAAACTGAAAGATGCAGGTACTTTGTATTGATTAATGTGGGAAATACGCACAGTATAATATGTATTTATCACAAATACATGTATGTATTTGTTATTTTGAAAACCCACCAGCCGACTGATCTGGCATGTTTTAATTGTGCGACAGTGATGACGTAAATACCAGCGTGACGGACTAGTATCTGAAAGCGTCTTTTCATTTTACCAATGAGCTCACTATATAGTCCTCTATATAGTAATTCCCGATATAGGGAGCAGGGAGTAGTGAACGAGTGAGCGATTTCGGACACAAGGAACGTTGGCAGATGTCGGTCACTTTGATTTCCACTGTACATTTTACTTCCGTCCTTCGATGTCTCGCACAGGTCTCAACGCATCTCGTTTACGGCCATTGCTTTGACATACAGTATGGACTGATATATTACAGAGCATATTTCAAACACTCATAACTTGCTATAGCAGTGACAAAATAGCGATCTAAAATGCATTCCTATATTTAATAAAATGAGATAAATAGAATTTTGATCATTAAAAAAATTTGCCTTCAGTTCTCCTGTAAAACCCAGACATACAGTAGTAAAACATTAAAAAAAAAAATGCAACCTCTTAGATGGTATTGTAGGAGGCCTTTGGAGATGAAAATCAAGTGTTTGCAAAAAAAAATATGTTTTTGTAAGGTTTTATGGGAATGTTGTAATCTTGCAACGTTGGGTGAAGTGGGTAGCAGGATTTCCTGTAGGCTATTTGTACTCATTGTCTGAACATAAAGGTACAAACGTTTGTACCTCAGTAAAAAAATACAACAACTAAGGATTCATTTGCATGGTTGATTGCTTATTACTTGACCCCAGAACAGTATATAACATGAATAATAATATCAACATTAGTCATATTTTTATTAATAGCAATTTTATTTTAAAACAATAACTAAATAAAAAACAGGAACATGTGCAAGGCAAGCATGTGCATGCAGTAATCATTTACAGTGATAGTTCCAGAAACAGTCCTTGTCCTCCGAAAAGCAAAGACGAACATCACACTTGCAGCACTGTGTGTTGGTGTACCCTTTGGGGCAATGTCTGCAGCGCCCTCTCTTAGTCTTCATTGGGAAATGACAAATGAGGTCCTTGCGTGCATCCAGTGGCGGGTGTGCACATGATCTCTTTGGTGGGATGCTGTTTGGACTCCCATCAGCCTAGGATGGTCTCTTCTGTGCATTCAGAGGGCTGCTTGTTGTCACCGTCCATGTGTCTGGGCTACCAGAAGATGGTCGTCCCCTCTTTGGAGTTTTGACTGTGTCCACCAGATTGAGAGAGGATGCTAGCTGTGCCTGGAAAAGTCTCATGATCAGTGTCTTTTTCTTAGAGATCTTGAGAGCTTGGCAGTCCCGCTTGTAGAGAAGCCAGGCGTTGACCACAGTAGGGGTGATGGTGTGCCAGAAGATGTACATGTACCAGCGGCGGGATTTCAGGGGGAACTTATATTTGGCTGTAAACGAGTCCAACAAATCCACACCTCCCATGTATGTGTTGTAGGTACCCACACTTTCAACTTCAACGTAGGTCTTGTTGGCTTTGTCCCAGCGTTGAATCTTCTGCACCGATTCTGTTCCAGCAAAGGATGACACAAGTGTGACCGCCCTGTTGTCATACCATTTGACAGCACAGATGTTGTGTTTCACCTCCACTCTGTAGTCAAAGGTTCCTTTCCCCTTCTTCTTCAAGCTCTTATCATCCTCAAGGTTGCAGCTGGGTAGGCGCACCTGCCTGGCTGTTCCCACACAATGGATTCCACGATCGAAGAGCTTTTCTATCAGTGGAACAGAGGTGAAGTAGTTGTCTGCATAGATTTTGTAATTCTGCAACGTCGGGTCTTTTAGACTACACTTAGCCAGGTATGTTGTAAACTTACAGCATGGCTATTTTGACTACCACACTTTCCCAGTGTTGTAAAATTACAACAAATATACAACATGCTCTAATTTACATTTGAGGCATGTATTTCACAATAACCACATATGTACATGTTCTAGTCAGTGTAATGATCACCAAAAAAATATTAAAGGCATTTTGCTTACTTAAATCTGACAAATCCAGTCCAATGAAACAAAGTGTTGTTGCTCGGCCAAAGTTTTGCAGCTTGTGAAAGTTCGGGACCTGTGGGCCGGACTTGTATACAAATGTCCTATCCAATACCATTGTGAGACTGAACAATAGGACTCAGTCAGTGCGTTTACATGCACATAGAGAAAATCGAATTTCTGCCGTAGCTCGATTGAAATCAAAGTTCTAAATGCCATGGAAACACCTTAGCTCGGCTGAAATCGAACCGAACTGGATTTCTTGTAATCGAGCTACGTGACCTAGATTATGCGATTGTAGCCGAGCTACTTAGTGCATGTAAACCCTATCGAGTTACGTAGTCAAGCTACTTACTTCAGCACTGCCCTTTCCGGAAGTGATGAGTGACGAGACCACAAGCGGGAAACACAACAGCCTCGGTCGGCATGCCAACAGTAGTAGAAACGTGCACTTCTGGAGCAATGAGGAGATAGAGTTCATGCTCATTCAGCTTAAGGAGTTGAATATATATACAGTGGGGCAAAAAAGTATTTAGTCAGCCACCAATTGTGCAAGTTCTCCCACTTAAAAAGATGAGAGAGGCCTGTAATTTTCATCATAGGTACACTTCAACTATGAGAGACAGAATGGGGAGAAAGAATCCAGGAAATCACATTGTAGGATTTTTAATGAATTAATTGGTAAATTCCTCGGTAAAATAAGTATTTGGTCATCTACAAACAAGCAAGATTTCTGGCTCTCACAGACCTGTAACAACTTCTTTAAGAGGCTCCTCTGTCCTCCACTCGTTACCTGTATTAATGGCACCTGTTTGAACTCGTTATCAGTATCAAAGACACCTGTCCACAACCTCAAACAGTCACACTCCAAACTCCACTATGGCCAAGACCAAAGAGCTGTCAAAGGTCACCAGAAACAAAACTGTAGACCTGCACCAGGCTGGGAAGACTGAATCTGCAATAGGTAAGCAGCTTGGTGTGAAGAAATCAACTGTGGGAGCAATTATTAGAAAGTGGAAGACATACAAGACCACTGATAATCTCCATTGATCTGGGGCTCCACACAAGATCTCACCCTGTGGGGTCAAAATGATCACAAGAACGGTGAGCAAAAATCCCAGAACCACACGGGGGGACCTAGTGAATGACCTGCAGAGAGCTGGGACCAAAGTAACAAAGGCTACCATCAGTAACACACCATGCCGCCAGGGACTCAAATCCTGAAGTGCCAGACGTGTCCCCCTGCTTAAGCCAGTACATGTCCAGGCCTGTCTAAAGTTTGCTAGAGAGCATTTGGATGATCCAGAAGAGGATTGGGAGAATGTCATATGGTCAGATGAAACCAAAATAGAACTTTTTGGTAAAAACTCAACTTGTCATGTTTGGAGGAGAAAGAATGCTGAGTTGCATCCAAAGAACACCATACCTACTGTGAAGCATGGGGGTGGAAACATCATGCTTTGGGGCTGTTTTTCTGCAAAGGGACCAGGACGACTGATCCGTGTAAAGGAAAGAATGAATGGGGCCATGTATCGTGAGATTTTGAGTGAAAACCTCCTTCCATCAGCAAGGGCATTGAAGATGAAACGTGGCTGGGTCTTTCAGCATGACAATGATCCCAAACACACCGCCCGGGCAACAAAGGAGTGGCTTCGTAAGAAGCATTTCAAGGTCCTGGAGTGGCCTAGCCAGTCTCCAGATCTCAACCCCATAGAAAATCTTTGGAGGGAGTTGAAAGTCGGTGTTGCCCAGCGACAGCCCCAAAACATCACTGCTCTAGAGGAGATCTGCATGGAGGAATGGGCCAAAATACCAGCAACAGTGTGTGAAAACCTTGTGAAGACTTACAGAAAACGTTTGACCTCCGTCATTGCCAACAAAGGGTATATAACAAAGTATTGAGATGAACTTTTGTTATTGACCATATACTTATTTTCCACCATAATTTGCAAATAAATTCTTTAAAAATCAGACAATGTGATTTTCTGGATTTTTTTTTTCTCATTTTGTCTCTCACAGTTGAGGTATACTTACAATGAAAGTTACAGGCCTCTCTCATCTTTTTAAGTGGGAGAGCTTGCACAATTGGTGACTGACTAAATACTTTTTTGCCCCACTGTATGTATGTATATATATATATATATATATATATATATATATATATATATATATATATATATATATATAATATATCTCGATGTTGCTGTCCTCGTCATCGTTCTTCTTGTGAACACGGAACTGATAACTTTGTTTATACTCTTGAATAGCTCTTCTTCATGATGACAACCGGAAGTGTACCAACATGATGGGGCATGTAGCGCCACCTGTGGCTCGGGTGCACAATGTACCTCACACAATAGCTCGATTTCCTTGTGTGCATGTAGGATTGGATTTCTCTGGCACCCCTGCTGGGACCCTTAGCTCGATTACCGACAGTAGCTCGATTTGGATGTGCATGTAAACGCACTGAATGACTATGTTAATGTGAAAAAAAAAAAAAAAAACATTTATACATTTTTTTAGAAAAAATAAAAATGTTGTAATTCTGCAACGTCGGGTCTTAACTGGTTAAAACATTTGGACAAGCCTTCAGAGCAGACCATACATTGGATGTCAGGTTGCTTAATGAGTTCTTTCCTTCTTCATTTTCGAATTATATTTGTATCCCATTTTGCTTTGCAAGCATTTTATATCCAAACTGCATTTTTTTCCCAATACAAAGTCAGTACATTTTCATATTTTCCTTGAATGCTTGTTCGGTTGTGATCTTTCAGAAGTGTATCAGCATGCATTTACTGAGTGCATTAATTTCAAAGCGGGCCAAACCTTTCAAAGAAATGTGGTGCTGTATGTAATTAGAGCCACAGGGAGTGACCGGAGAGCAAGGCCATGTCTAAGATGTAAAGTGTGAAGAGAATAAGCAGAATGTGTAATTTACTCCATTCAAAATTCATCAGTTCAGAATGAACTGTACAGTTGTGGGAGAAGCATTCAGCTCACACTGACCCCCTTACAGAACACCCAAACCTCAAGCAGCTAAATTACCCGCAAACCCCAGCAAACAGGCCACAGGCAGCGCTACAAGCGAGAGCGGCTTCATCTTGGAAAATTCATTAGAAAGCGAGCAAACGCAGGTGCTCAAGAATGTGCAGGTGATTTGGATGCTTTGCAAGTTACCCACGTTGATCGGAGAAAACACAGCGCTGTGACTCTTTCTTCTCTCTCACACACACACGCACACCCTGCCTTTGGGGCTTACCAAAGGAGACTCTTCAAACGAGGCTTTGTAGTCAAGTGGAGAATCAAGATTAATGCACTCGCACAGCTCCGCTTGCTCTAGGGGAGAGAGCCAGTATAATTAACACCACAGGGCCTTGAAGGAGAGTGGAGCGGGTGAAATGGTCCAAAATAATACAAGAGGCCAGAGAAGATTTCCTTTCTGATTTGTCATGTGGTCTGACGTGACATTTGATAGCCCTGTCAAGGGCTGTGTTCTGCTGCACTCTGATTTCAGGATTAGTTAATTCGCATGTTTAAATATTCAGAAAAATCAAATATTAGCAATTATTATACATACGGGACACTTTTTCGATGGAATAAAAATGTGTTCTATTCCCTTCTAGCGGGTTTCATTCATTTGGTTTGATAGCATGCAATATTGTTAGCATATCGCTTATCCTACGTGTATTACGTCACTCTACGCAATGGAAGATGAGCGTTGAATATGGTTTATGATATTGCACGGTTGTCAAGACAGCATGACATCACATGTCGGAAATGTAAAACTTTTCGCGTTGAACACCCGAAAGGAATGTATATGTATAATAATAATGGCTTTTTTTGTGGTATATCAGATACAGTATATTCCATTCAGCTACTCATCTTAGTCTCATTCAATATCATGCTAGCTGAATGGAATATATTTGATATACCACTCAACGCCAGCCAATATTATTTAAATATTTTGCTGTGCTTGCATGGTATTGCATGTTGATATCGACCCCAAGTACAGTGTCCTGCTACCTGAAAACAAAAACGCACCAAAATGTCACTTTGAAAGCATATGTAAGGAATGAAACACTTTGCAATGCGCTGTTACAAAATAATAATCAATGACATTTTGGTGTTGTACGGAGTTACTGTTACCACCCTGAACTCAATCAGTTTCCAATAAGCAGGGATCGAAATGGGAATTTGGGAGCACTGGTCCATTTGGGGGCAGCACGGTGGTGTAGTGGTTAGCGCTGTCGCCTCACAGCAAGAAGGTCCTGGGTTCGAGCCCCGGGGCCGGCGAGGGCCTTTCTGTGTGGAGTTTGCATGTTCTCCCCGTGTCCGCGTGGGTTTCCTCCAGGTGCTCCGGTTTCCCCCACAGTCCAAAGACATGCAGGTTAGGTTAACTGGTGACTCTAAATTGACCGTAGGTGTGAATGTGAGTGTGAATGGTTGTCTGTGTCTATGTGTCAGCCCTGTGATGACCTGGCGACTTGTCCAGGGTGTACCCCGCCTTTCGCCCGTAGTCAGCTGGGATAGGCTCCAGCTTGCCTGCGACCCTGTAGAAGGATAAAGCGGCTAGAGATAATGAGATGAGATGGTCCATTTGGACCAGTGCCTCTCAGAGGTACTGGTCCGAATGGAGTAGCACTGGTCTGTATTTATAATTACAAATTTCAAGCCGATTTTATATATTTATTCATATAATACAACCATATTATACATACCGTAAGTGATCAATTTCAACTGTCTATAAACTTCTTCCTCAGTCATCTCATTATCATCACAATCTTCGAAACCCCCATCCAGATCATCATCATCTATCTATCGGGTCATACACCACATCATGCTGCGCCTCTTCGTCATCTTCATCTTCCACCTCCTCATTCTGTCTCTCCTGGGGCTCTACATCTCCTGCCACATACTCCCTCTCATCACCTGCAGGCTGCTCTGGCTCATCATACTTGTTGAGCGATATCCGTTTGTTTTGATAGCTGTCAGAAATGTCAAGCCAAGGACTTTTAAACTTCGCGGGGGTCTAATCTATCTGACCAGTAGCGGTTCAAGTTACATGTGTCTTCACGGGCAGCAACGAAAATGAACGGGAAGAAACGAAACTTCGCGCAGCCATGCTGCATGTAGCGGTGTATACTGCGCATGTAAACAATATGGCGGCACCCGCGTCTGTGCCAACTTGACAAATGTCTCACAAAATCTATTGAAATTATCGTAAAAAACGGTAAAATAGACCAAGTTCTGCTTAAAATGGGCGAGAATCGTTGATAGAAACCATCGAGGCAGTGAGTAGTTTGATATATATAGCGTGGCGAGCCAGTCGCCCACTCGGTCGAGTACATGTTGTCACTAGTCGCCCGTACCCTTTCCAACTCGCATTGGTGAGTGGGCGACCGCCCGTTTCGATCCCTGAATAAGTCCCGAAGTGTATTCTTCTTACATTTCAACACTTTGCCAATGATGACAACTTTGCACTGATTAAAGGATGACACAGTGTATGCTTTATCCATTTATAACAGCATTGTAGTCGACTCACTAAACCTCGAGTCCGAGTCCAGTCTCAAGTCCTCAGTGTTCAAGTCCAAGTCATGAAAGAAAATTTCGAGTCGAGTCCATGATTGATCCAAGTCAAGTTCGAGAACAAGACCCTAGCTACACCATTTGACGGTGGCTGTTGCTGCCTTTATGTGAAAGCATCTCTGCTACCGTGTTGGACTAATGTTACTGCTTGACTGCGCCATTTTAGTTAATAGGCTACAGATAAAAAGCTAGTTCATCCCTCAGCAAGCCCCGCCCACTATCAGCAGGGCAAATAACATGAAAGAGGGTTAACACCAGCTAGTTCATCACTCAGCAAGCAAGCCCCGCTATCAGCAGAGCAGTGAACATAGCGTGTCGCTTCCTCCTCTGGGTGGAGTCTTGCCAAACGACGATTGAAGTTCGAGGTCGTCCCTGTTATCTCCTCGATAGTTCTTCTACATATGGAACACATAGCAGTGCGTTTTTTCCCACTGCACGAGAAGTCTGTATAAGCAAAGCGGACAATCCTGGGGCGTTCTCTCCAGGCATTTTAGCGCCATGAACGTTAGTTTGTTCCTGAACATGACGTATGAACAGGTGAATGTGCATTCCCTTGCACCAGATTAGTAAAAAAATTAATGTAGATATAAATATCTTATGCCAAATTATTATGGCATGTTACAAAAAATAAGGGGAAAAAAATCAGAGTCCTCGTCTCCAGTTTACGAGTCCGAGTCATCAGTGATCAAGTCCAAGTCAAGTCACGAGTCCTTAAAATTATGGCATGAGTCAGACTCAAGTCCGAGTCCTCGACTCAAGTACTAGAAGCCTGATTTATAGTTACATTTAATGTTCTAGAACGTAGACAGCTTATCACTTTTGCAATGTCACAGTTATAAAAAGTCATTCTCTTACTTTCTCTGAATCGGACAGAAAATAATGCAACTTGTCATGTTACCGAGAAACTGCAAAGCGCAAAGACCTCTGTCTTAAAGACTTCCTGCATCGGAAAACTTAAAACCGGAGACTCCTTCCTAAACTTTCCATATTTTCCCCTAAATCAGGGGTCACCAAACTACGGCCCGCGGGCCAGATCCGGCCCGCCACCCCCCTTTGACCGGCCCCCCAGCCCCTCTGCCCCCCATCACTTGAACCGGCCCTATGAGGCAATCCCCAAAAGTGGTCATGGCCTATTTTTTTAAATTGCTTTTTGGCAAATAATAACATGTCTGCATCTTGTATTTTGTTGATTTTATCAATTAAAATTGATATTTAGTTATAAAATGAACTATTCATATTTTCCAAATTTTCGTCATATGCTCGCGATCAAGCAGTGACAGGCAGCGCACGCGCAGAGAACTGTCAGTGTTCAGGACAGCAAAATGGCTAGCGGTAAGCGAAAAGCTGACAGAGAGTGCAGAGTTTTTAAACAACAGTGGACCACCGATTATTTTTTCGTTCAGTGTAAGGACCGTGCAGTTTGTCTTGTATGTAAAGAAAGTGTGCCGGTTTTCAAAGAATATAATCTGCGTCGTCACTATGAAACCCGCCACAAAGCAGGGTTCGAATTATAAATTTGACCCTATGGGGGTCTCTATTTAAAAAAAAAAAAAAGCAATGCATACTCGCTCTCCTGGACCAGCGCACTTTTGCGCACTGCAGTGCACAGCTTTCACACACAGGCGCGCGCATGCCCGCACGCACACACACACACACACACACGGTGTTGCATATATAGTTAAACAAATTGTGTATATATATATATATATATATATATATATATATATTGTTAAACAAAGGAAGATCGTTGTGAGCTAGAGGACAATTCTTCTTCGGACTTAACTTCACATTCGATTTCGCAGGCTGCAAATTTCAGTTTGCGCGCATAGTGGTGTGGTGGTGAAGTACAGCCGTACGTGTGGTTTAATACCACGTTCAATACAAAGTTATGGCTGCATGGTGATCGGAAATGAAATGAGTTTTATTTATATTTATATGGTGATATAGGCTATTCAAGCTTATTATGGTGATATATGACGTATTTGAGAGACTTCCACAGAAAATTAAGTTTGCTTCTTTCATGGGAGCCTGAGGGAATGGGAGCTCAGCTCCCACTGGCTCCCACGTAATTCGAACTATGCCACAAAGAGTATGCTAGTTTGCGAGGGCAAACAAGAGAAGACAGGATTCGGAGGATGAAATGCGGACTGGCTGCACAACAGAATGTATTCCTTCACCAAACCCAGATCAACCAGGCTGCTGTCCGAGCTAGCTATAAGGTAGCTCACCTACTAGCTACCCATGGAAAGCCGTTTACTGATGGGGACTTTGTTAAAGTATGCATGCTTGCTGTGGCCGAGGAGGTGTGTCCCGACAAGAAGGATGCGCTCAGCGCGGCGAGTCTCTCCGCACCTACTATGACCAGGCGAACCGAAGATTAGGGGGACAACGTGTATGACCAGCTGAATGAGAAAGCATCAGAATTCAAGTTTTTTGCTTTGGCCATGGATGAGAGCAATGACATGCAGGACACAGCACAACTGCTGTGATCTATTGATCTATTGCTCATATTATTATAATTTCATTGTTTTTTAAAATGTATTTATTTTATAGGCCTATTTATTTGACCTTTATTAAGTGCTGCATACAATTATTATTAATATTATTAATGATATCAACAGGCTTACCTACAATTTATAATTTTCCACTCACCTTTGCCAGTGTCAATCACCTCAAATAGGCAGATGTTTCTTACCTTGACAGCTTTGATATTATTTTTATTAGAAAATAAATAAATGGAATATCAGTGGTATTTCAAATTAAAACAAAGTGTGAAGACTTGATTACTACTTTTGCAAACCACTAGTAAAGATAAACAAATATGTGCCAGGAATCAAGTGTTGATATAGTAGTATGGATATAGTAGTGGGGATGGCCGTGCCAGGCTAATAATCTCTACTACACAATGAGGCCTGCTGGTGGTCATATTTGTCTGGGTTATACAATTCTATGTGATATAGCTGACCCGACCCCGGCCCCCATCACAGTCAGGAACGACAATGTGGCCCCCAGAGAAAAAAGTTTGGTGACCCCTGCCCTAAATGATATCACTTTCTTATATTTAAATTTGTTAAATATCATCTCATCTCATTATCTCTAGCCACTTTATCCTTCTACAGGGTCGCAGGCAAGCTGGAGCCTATCCCAGCTGACTACGGGCGAAAGGCGGGGTACACCCTGGACAAGTCGCCAGGTCATCACAGGGCTGACACATAGACACAGACAACCATTCACACTCACACCTACGGTCAATTTAGAGTCACCAGTTAACCTAACCTGCATGTCTTTGGACTGTGGGGGAAACCGGAGCACCCGGAGGAGACCCACGCGGACACGGGGAGAACATGCAAACTCCACACAGAAAGGCCCTCGCCGGCCCCGGGGCTCGAACCCAGGACCTTCTTGCTGTGAGGCGACAGCGCTAACCACTACACCACCGTGCCGCCCCTGTTAAATATCAATGCATTTTTAAAATCTGCTCATATTAATATTAGACCTAGGTTTCTGGAGTTCTGTGCAACTTCCTGTGAATTAGTTATTACTACAGGAACATTAATGTATCAGAACAAGCACAGCCTGTGATTTACCTTGTATCCAAAAATACTGTCTTATAGAAAGATCCTTAACAACTTCTGAACAATCAGTCAGTTCAAGAATTCAAGATTGTAAATAACAATAACGGTTGATGAGCAGAAAAACTGAGTGCCAATCATTCCACATTGACCCAAATTAACTCAACGAGCTAGCTAGCTCATAGTGATGGATCTATGTAGATGAATAGCTTCAATGGTGTCCAGTTGCCTAGCAATAAGCTAAGAGGTGTGTGTTTCTTCTGTGGCTGTAATACAATACACAGTAGATAATATCACATGGAGTGTTTTACACACTGTATTTTATAGTTCCGATCCATGTGCCGGACTTTATACGGTATGTTCCCTGAAATAAGCTGGAATTCAGGCGCTCATCTGACAGAAATACCATCTGGGATTCAAATGCTGAAAACCGAGGATGAAAATGAAAACCATTTACAAGTCAAGTCAATAATGCAAATGTAGCTAAGCAACACAACGCAACAATCACACAAGATGGCATTGAATTTTTTTTGAGCTGGCAAATCTGTCTGTTGATTAACTTGGCGTCCATCTCTATATTGGACAAAACAAGGAGTGTGTTGTGTGTTACGTCTGCAGGATGAGTTTCCCTTCTGTCAGACACAGCAATGAATGAAGCCCGGGTTTGCGTATACAGTGTCTTGCAAATGTACTCAACCCCCTTGGTGTTTGTCCTGTTTTGTCGCATTACAAGCTGGTATTAAAATGGATTTTTGGTCGGTTAGCACCATTTGATTTACACAATATGCCTACCACTTTAAAGATGCACATTTTTTTTTATTGTGACACAAACAATAATTAAGATGAAAAAAAAAACAGAAACCTGGAGTGTGCATAGGTATTCACCCCCCCAAAAGTCAATACTTTGTAGAGCCACCTTTTCCTGCAATTACAGCTGCAAGTCTCTTGGGGTATGTCTCGATTAGCTTACCACATCTAGTCACTGGGATTTTCGCCCATTCCTCAAGGCAAAACTGCTCCAACGCCTTCAAGTTAGATGGGTTGCGTTGGTGAACAGCAATCTTCAAGTTATGGCACAGCTTCTCAATTGGATTGAGGTCTAGGCTTTGACTCAGCCATTCCAAGACATTTAAATGTTTTCCTTTAAACCACTCCAGTGAAACTTTAGCAGTATGTTTAGGGTCATTGTCCTGTTGGAATGTGAACCTTCATCCCAGTCTCAAACCTCTGTCCAACTGAAACAGGTTTTCCTGCAGAATTGCCCTGTATTTAGTGCCATCCATCTTTCCTTCAGTCCTGACCAGCTTTCCTGTCCCTGCAGATGAAAAACATCCCCACAGCATGATGCTGCCACCACCATGCTTCACTGTAGGAATGGTGTTCTCAGGATGTTGGGTTTGTGCCACTCATGGCATTTCCCATGATGGCCAAAAAGTTCAATTTTTGTCTCATCTGACCAGAGAATCTTCTTCCATGTGTTTGGGGAATCTGCCACATGCTGATGGGCAAACTCCAAACATGTTTTTCTTATTTTTTCTTTAAGCAATGGCTTTTTTCTGGTCACTTTTCCATAAAGCCCTGCTCTGTGGAGTGTATGGCTTAAAGTGGTCCTATGGACAGATACTCCCATCTCCGCTGTGGATGTTTGCAGCTCCTTCAGCGTTATCTTTGATGTCTTTGTTGCATCTCTGATTAATGCCTTCCTTGCCCGGTGTGTGAGTTTTGGTGGGCGGCCTTCTCTTATCAGGTTTGTAGTGGTGCCATGTTCTTTCCATTTTTGCTATAATGGATTTAATGGTGCTCTGTGGGATATTTAGAGTTTGGGATATTTTTTTTTATAACCCAACCCTGAGCTACCGTATACTTCTCCACAAATCTGCCTCTGACCTGTTTGGAGTGCTCCTTGGTTTTCATGTTGCTTGCTTAGTTGTGTTACAAAGTCAGGGTCCTTCCAGAACAGGTTGATTTATACAGACATCATGTGACACTTTGATTGCACACAGGTGGATCTTAATGATAATGTGACTTATGAAGTGAATTGGTTGGACCAGCTCTTATTTAGGGGTTTCATACGAAAGGGGGTGAATATCTGTGCACACTCCAGATTTCTGTTTTTTCATCTTAATTATTGTTTGTGTCACAGAAAACAACAACAACAACAATTTGCACCTGTAAAGTGGTAGGCATGTTGTTTAAATCAAATGGTGCTAACCCCCCAAAGATCCATTTTAATTCCAGCTTGTCATGTGACAAAACAGGACAAACACCAAGGGAGATGAATACTTTTGCAAGACACCGTAGTTGTGTGTATATCAAAATTTGGTGATACTTGTAAAATTTTAGATATGTTAAGGACCCTAGAAGTGGAATTTGTTCATTTCACCATTGAGTTCTCTGAAAGGTTTGGGACAGTGGTGCAGTGGTTAGCATCGTCACCTCATATCAAGAAGGTTCTGGGTTCAAACCTGCTGGTCAACGGGGGCCTTTCTGTGCGGAGTTTGTTCTTGGGCCTGCGTGGATTTCCTCCAGGTACTCTGGTTTCCTTCCAAAGACATGGTCATAGGTGTGACTGTGAGAGGTTGTTCGTCTCTGTGTTAGCCCTGTAATACAGTGGTGCTTGAAAGTTTGTGAACCCTTTAGAATTTTCTATATTTCTGCATAAACATGACCTAAAACATCATCAGATTTTCACACAAGCCCGATAAAGATGTAGATAAAGAGAACCCAGTTAAAAAAATGTGACAAAAATATTATACTTGGTCATTTATTTATTGAAGAAAATGATCCAATATTACATATCTGTGAGTGGCAAAAGTATGTGAACCTTTGCTTTCAGTATCTGGTGTGACCCCCTTGTGCAGCAATAACTGCTACTAAACATTTCCGGTTACTGTTGATCAGTCCTGCACACTGGCTTGGAGGAATTTTAGCCCATTCCTCCGTACAGAATAGCTTCAACTCTGGGATGTTGGTGGGTTTCCTCACATGAACTGCTCGCTTCAGGTCCTTCCACAACATTTCCATTGGATTCAGGTCAGGACTTTGACTTGGCCATTCCAAAACATTAACTTTATTCTTCTTTAACCATTCTTTGGTAGAATGACTTGTGTGCTTAGGGTCGTTGTCTTGCTGCATGACCCACCTTCTCTTGAGATTCAGTTCATGGACAGATGTCCTGACATTTTCCTTTAGAATTCGCTGGTATAATTCAGAAATCATTGTTCCATCAATGATGGCAAGCCGTCCTGGCCCAGATGCAGCAAAACAGGCCCGAACCATGATACTACCACCACCATGTTTCACAGATAGGATAAGGTTCTTATGCTGGAATGCAGTATTTTCCTTTCTCCAAACATAACCGCTTCTTATTTAAACCAAAAAGTTCTATTTTGGTCTCATCCGTCCACCAAACATTTTTCCAATAGCCTTCTGGCTTGTCCACGTGGTCTTTAGCAAACTGCAGACGAGCAGCAACGTTCTTTTTGGAGAGCAGTTGCTTTCTCCTTGCAACCCTGCCATGCACACTGTTGTTGTTCAGTGTTCTCCTGATGCTGGACTCATGAACATTAACATTAGCCAATGTGAGAGGGGCCTTCAGTTGCTTAGAAGTTACCCTGGGGTCCTTTATGACCTCGCCGACAATTACACGCCTTGCTCTTGGAGTGATCTTTGTTGGTCAACCACTCCTGGGGAGGGTAACAATGGTCTTGAATTTTCTCCATTTGTACACAATCTGTCTGCCTGTGGATTGGTGGAGTCCAAACACTTTAGAGATGGTTTTGTAACCTTTTCCAGCCTGATGAGCATCAACAACGCTTTTTCTGAGGTCCTCAGAAATCTCCTTTGTTCGTGCTATGATACACTTCCACAAACATGTGTTGTGAAGATCAGACTTTGATAGATCCCTGTTCTTTAAATAAAACAGGGTGCCCACTCACACCTGATTGTCATCCCATTGATTGAAAACACCTGACTCTAATTTCACCTTCAAATTAACTACTAATCCTAGAGGTTCACATACTTTTGCCACTCACAGATATGTAATACTGGATCATTTTCCTCAATAAATAAACGACTAACTATAATATTTTTGTCTCATTTGTTTAACTGGGTTCTCTTTATCTACTTTTAAGACTTGTGTGAAAATCTGATGATGTTTTAGATCATATTTATGCAGAAATATAGAAAATTCTAAAGGGTTCACAAACTTTCAAGCACCACTGTAGATTAGCGACCTGTCCAGAGTGTACCCTGCTTCTCGCCCAAAGTCAGCTAGGATTGGCTCTAGCTCACCTGCGACCCTGATGGATAAGTGGTATAGATAATCGATGGATGGAAGGGTTCTCTTTCTTCTTTGGCTTTGATCCAAAGTTTTGAATGTATAGAGTATTGAATTGTTTACCACACTGTAGCATTGTAATCAACAGCATTGAACTTGTGCAATAGTATATTGTACTTTCATCTACATTATTCAACCCCTTAATTGCGAGTGCATCTGTAATCCCAACACGCTGCACTGGGACATATTAAATCAACACAGCATCTATGGCCCGTCAGTGGCAGAAACTGTAATGTTCACAATATGGAATGCATGTGTGGCTCGCTGATTATTTCCCCTCCCACAACCCCATTTGAATTTCATTATGATTATCACTATTGCTAGAGTCAACAGAGTCGCAGGAGCGCGGTCCTGTCTTTTACACTGTACTGTAAATATATAAATAAGTGTAAGGTTACTGAGGAAGAGAATGAAATATGGCACTTCCATTTCAATGCAAATGAAGGGGAGAATGAATGCAGTTTGGATTTACAGTGCCTCATTATAATGAGACCATTGTGCCGGTGTGTTTCTTTTAACGGAACAATCTCCTATAGGCTGAGGAAATTAGTGTGTGGGCCTTTGCGTGCCACACAAATGAAACTGTCAGCACAACTCGTTTCCTGCTAAAGGAGTGGCATGGAGGCAGCTCAGTTCTCCATCAGTGGGATTTTCTCCACAGAGGAGTAGTTATGTGTGGATTTCAGTGTTTAACCGTTTATGCAAAAAGGTATCGAGACACACTGATTTGTAGGAAATGTTGAATTCTTTTCTTGGGAACCACAAATTCAGCAAGCAAGCAATGAAAATTTGCAAGTTGTTTCCAATATTATGCTTGGTTTGCATATTGGCGTTTCAGCCTTGCGTATGTATGGAATATCAGGATACGTGGCAGTAAGAAAGGAATGTCATAGCATCGCCAGCTTATGTAGCTAATACTCTAGGATGCGTAACACGATCTCCTTGTACGCCAGGGTGCTTCGTATTTTTAAGTCCGCGCTTAAAAACCTGTAGCAGCTTTGATACGTCACACATACTGAACGTCACGTGTGTGCCGTAAAAACGAAAGCTACGCAGCAGTGACGTTGTTCGAACACCTATTACGTCATGCGAACGCTTTAGTTGACATGTGTCTGATGATGAAGGTGGCGCTGGGGCTGGCTGGGTACGGTAGATGCGGCTGATGTCGTCCCTCTTCCCTTACCCTTCTTCGGTCCTGACTTCAATATTGGCATGATGCTTTCTTGACTGTGACGAATGACAACGAACGCAGCATGGGGCCCCCTTTTATACCCACCTATGAAGGCTGCAGATACGCCGCAGGTACGCCATGTAAGAACGAAACGCCATGCCAACGAAAGCAATGAACTGGTTACGCCACAGCAACGCATCATACGCCACACGTACGCCATAACTTTATGTCCCTTGAACCCCAATACAAACCCCAGATACGCCACAGGAGTGCCGCAGAAACGTCACACATACGCCGTGTACGTCACAGGACTTTAATTTTCGACAAAATACGCCTCATTTCTTGGCGTTTGACCAAGACAGTGTGATAGTAGCCTTAGGCACTGTATTTACAGTACATTTGTTTTTTAAGCATTTGCTTCTACTTGAGTTTTTCTTTCATCTAATACTTTACTTCCTACAAAAGTTTCTACTCACTACATTTTCATCCACAATATTTGCAAAGTCATAAAGTGACTTTTTAATGTCACAGCTTCAAGTATTCTATCTAATTCCCAGCGGGAATGAGACATAATAAGCATCACTATATTCTGTGTTAACTCTCTTATAAATACCAAATCAATATTTTGTGCTAGAAAGTGCTCAGCTTTACGGCTAGTTCGTTCAGAAGTTATTTCTCGCTGGTCATCATAATCTTATCACGTGACTTTCCTCATAGAAGCCTGTGGAAGCACAGCTCGTTAAAAACCCACTGATGCTCAGCGTCTCTGTTGTTTAATGCCACTACGGGATATGCCTTGATCTTAATGCAGCAAAGCTAGACATTTATTGGACGATATGCTTTTAAAACATAATTTCCGGACACCCGGCTTCACTGGGGGTCTGTGGAGAGTCGCTGACAGGCGGGACTGGACACTGGGCTTCTGTATGATGATTGGAGGAATTGGGCGGCACGGTGGTGTAGTGGTTAGTGCTGTCGCCTCACAGCAAGAAGGTCCAGGTTCGAGCCCCGTGGCCGGCGAGGGCCTTTCTGTGCGGAGTTTGCATGTTCTCCCCGTGTCTGCGTGTGTTTCCTCCGGGTGCTCCGGTTTCCCCCACAGTCCAAAGACATGCAGGTTAGGTTAACTGGTGACTCTAAATTGACCGTAGGTGTGAATGTGAGTGTGAATGGTTGTCTGTGTCTATGTGTCAGCCCTGTGATGACCTGGCGACTTGTCCAGGGTGTACCCCGCCTCTCGCCTGTAGTCAGCTGGGATAGGCTCCAGCTTGCCTGCGACCCTGTAGAACAGGATAAAGCGGCTAGAGATAATGAGATCAGATGAGATGAGATTGGATGAATTCTGAAATCTCTTTTGAATGTCATGTGAGTGACAGTGTTTTAAAATTATACGTCACATCGGAGGGATTCAAGCTCAGTCCATGTGGCGTGTTGGCAAGTGAAGTCACGAGACTCGCTGCTGCTCATTCTCATTCTTTTCCAACCGATATACAGTTCCTATTTCCATTTGTAAATACCGTAAATAAAATTGTAAATGTAGAGTTCGTGAGTTTGTAACTTGCTTTTGTGTCGGTTCAGTAACGGTTGTTTACTTTAAGCCAGGCAGTAGACGGGAAATCAAGCCAGCTAGCTGTTAGCTGTGCAAAATAGCAAATGTTGCTCATGTTGTCGACCTGATTTTGGAGAAGACCTGATTTTGATGCTCTTCCTTACGAGGAGAGGTTCAAAATTAAACAGCAGGGCAGATCAATGCCCAAGATTGATTTAATTAAAAAGTCAGGGAGACGCAATCAGTCATTTCAGCTCCTCGTGGTATGACAAAGTAAACTGGTTAACTGGGAGTGCTTTGACTAAGAGAATGTACTGTTGGCCTTGTCTCTTAATGAGACCAACCCAGGGATGGATTATTTGGTCAAAACTCGGTTTTGGAGATGTAGCCAACTTTGACAGGGCATACAAAAGGCATGAGAAAAGCAAGGAGCACTTAAGTTCATGGGCACACTTAAGTTTACTTGGCACAGTCAGAGTAGAACATGGCAGAATTCACATATAAATAACAACAACTTGACAAATCATTGACTTAATGACAAATAACAAAGGAGTGACATGGTGGTGTAGTGGTTAGCACTGTCACCTCACAGCAAGAAGGTCCTGGGTTCGAGCCCAGAGGCCAATGAGGGCCTTTCTGTGTGGAGTTTGCATGTTCTCCCCGTGTCTGTGTGGGTTTCCTCTGGGTGCTCCGGTTTCCCCCATGGTCCAAAGACATGCAGGTTAGGCTAATTGGTGACTCTAAACTGACCGTAGGTGTGAATGTGAGTGTAAATGGTTGTTTGTCTCTATGTGCCTGCGATGACCTGTTGACTTGTCCAAGGTATACCCCACCTCTCGCCCATAGTCAGCTGGGATAGGTTCCAGCTTGCCTGCGACCCTGTATAGGATAAGCGGCTACAGATAATGGATGGATGGACAAATAACAAATAATTGAAAAACTGTATGACATAGACCAAAAACTGAGCTTCCCCTTTGAGCTTTCAAAGACCATCAGCTGCCAGTGGTGCCCAGTAACCCACAGTTTCAAGGTCCTCGGTTCCTCAGGTTACTGTCTGTATGGAGTTTCACATGTTCTCCTGCATGTCTGCATCGGTTTCCTCTGGGTTCTCAGGTTTCCTCCCACATCCCAAGAACATACCAGAAGGTGAAGTCGCTCCTCTAAATTGTCCTTAGTGTGTATGTGCATGGTGCCTTGCGATGGAGTCTCATCCAAGGTGTATTCCCACCTCACACAGAGTGTTCCTTAGATAGGCTCTGGATCCACTGCTATCCTGACCAGGCTAAAATGGCTTCTGAAGATGAGTGAAAGAACTTCTATTGTGACAGCTAGCTATTAGTATTCAGGACCCACAGACTTGAGAATGAGCTATAGATCTGCCAATCTTTTCCATGCACAAGCCGGGTGAGTTTCCTGTATTGAGGAATTCCATCAATTCCATTAACTTTCAGCTTTGCAACCATTCTTCCACCCCAGAACCCTAAAAGGTTTCCTGTGTGCTGCCCAGTGACTCATGGGAATAAGGCTTTTGGATCACAGGTTAGCATTGGTTTAACTGGTTTACGTGATGGTATCCTGTGATGATTTGGTGACTTGTCCAGGGTGTACCCCGCCTCTTGCCTATAGTCAGCTGGGATAGGCTCCAGCTTGCCCACGACCCTGCACAGGATAAGCGGTTACAGATGATGGATGAATGGACTATGATGGTATCTAATTACCTTCAATCCCATGATGTGTTTTTCTTGATTATTGAAAACATTCTTCCCAGTTTTAGCATTCAGCCACTTTGCATGAGAGATTCGGGATAAAGCTGTTGCTCGTCTTTGCTGATGCTTCCACCCATACTTTGGTTCCTTGGCGAAAAGAGGCACTAATTTACCTTGAGTAACTAAAATCATTTTCTCATTTGAGGCAGACGTCTATTTCTTATGTGAATTTTTCTGCAAACTTTTTAAAAAATTTGTAATTACAGTTTACTTGGGGGAAAAAACGAATACTTTTACCACCTCTGGTTCTCAACCATATCAGTTCCTTCACCTGCTTCCCCATGAAGACAAGGATACCAGGCCAGAATTGAGAATTGTGTTTAAAATGGTCTCTTCCCTGGATATCCATCTTCTGAAAATCTGATAATGCGTCCTAATTTGCTTATCAATCTCACTCTCTCTTTCTCTCTCTCCGCCCCCTATGTACCGTCTCCTCACAGCTACAAAATGTGTAGTTGATCTTGGCCGTTAGATAACTCTTCTCCTTGGCAATCCATCTCATTCTTTCCCATGCAGAGCGAGACCTGAGCGGGGGTTTGGGTCCTGGGAGAGCAAGCAGGTGTGAAAATACAATGTTGTGTTCATTTGTATGATGGATTACCGTGAGGCCTGCTAAGCCACAAAGGCTTGAGGAGTTGGAACTAAAGTATGTTTTCATGAGGACTTCTTCTCTCTTATTCTTATGGATGTGGTTTTGAGGTTGAACTCTCTTATGAACAGGGAACTGCGGGATGTCGCAGCTACTGTTCTAATTTTATTTGAGTAAAAAGTCTGCAAGCCATTTTTTTTTTTACTTGTAGTTCCAAGACAATGCAGCTCCATGTGCTCTACAGAATCTTTCTCAGTCTTAGGATGACTCAGATCCTTCAAGAACATTTAAACAAGACAGAAACACCATCTCTTTCTCCGTCCTCTGAACATGTACATTGGTCTATATAGGCGTTTTCTCATTTTCGATGCTGAGATGAAGTTCTGACTTGATGTATTAGAGTACAGTATTTTCTTACTGCCTATTTTTCATAATCAAATCCAGTCAAATTGGTGTCAGAATAAAGTCTTATTTCTTTGACAGGTAAAATATGTCCACCAGAACATTTTCTCTTTTAGTTTCAGGAGGTTCTGTGCATCTGTTTATTCCTTGTTACTGTCTTTACGCTGTGAATGTTCACGTTTCACTTAGCAGGCTAAAGCCAAACACTCGTGTATATGGATGATTAATTCTAATTATGTGTCTACTCTTTGTCTACGCTCTACACTCTTTAGCCAACAATATTGCCCTTCTTCAAGTTTCAAACATGCAGGACCTTGTGTGTGGCATAATTAAGTTTTGTCCAAGTTAATTCTCCACCTGGTTTAATGATGCATTGAGATCTATTTATTTAGCTCGGTTATACATGGGTAAAGCAGGTTGGCCTTCTTTGACTTGCACAATTGTACCATTTGTCATTTGACTGACTGCTTCGTAACTAGCGTATGCAGCATCCGTAGTATTAGCACTTACTCCATCCCATATATTTAGTTCTTGTAACTGTTATTTGCTGGAAATGTAGTCTTGTTGGAGCACTTGTATCACAGTTGGCTCTTTTAACGGGTTTGTGCTCAGAATGGATTCACACTCACTTGAAATCTATGGATAAAGATATTAGCCAAGGGATTAAAGAACGAGACCATCAATGATGGCGTAGCTCACTTCGGCCCTGTCTAGTCCAGAAGGAACAGTGTAAAGTGGGCCACCTTGCACAATAAATGTTGCAAGCTATATAAACTACATGGAAGCTATATATAGAAGCTATATACACCCTCAGAATACTTACTTTTAGCCAGGAAGAATCGAAAATGGTGAGGAATTGACCGGGAAGAAGCAATTTTTGTTGAACTGCTCATGAAGGCTTAATTAGTCCATAACTTTATTGATAATTGTAATTAAGCAAATCTGGGTAAAAGTTATATTCACCCTAGATACCCCTACCTTCATGCCAGAAAGAATCAAAATCGGTGAAAAATTGAGGGAGAAGAAGCGATTTGTGTAGAAATTGCTCGTTAGGGATTAATTACTCTATATCTTCATTATTATTAGCAGTTATGCAAATTTGGGTAGAACATATATGCACCCCAGGCAGACCTACCTTCCTGCCAAAAAGAATAAAAATTGGTGAAGAATTGAGAGAGAAGAGATTTTCGTGAAATGTGGATGACGCTGGATGGACAGACGACAGACAGACAACACATGATGGTATAAGCTCATTGCCTGTCAGCCAGATGAGCTAATAAAACTTTTCCGTGCATGCTGTTTATAAAAAATAACCAGAAATTAATTAAAAAAATTATGGCTAATTTGGTGTTGTGATAGCAATCCAACAATTTGGAAAACAGGTTCCATGTAAGCTCAGCTTTGAAATGTCTCTGGTATTACATTACAGGCATTTAGCAGACACTCTTACCCAGAGCAACGTACCCAGAGTAGCCTGGGGAGCAGTTAAGGGTTAGTTACCTTGCTCAAGGGCACTTCAGTCATTCCTGTTGGTCCAGGGAATCAAACCAGAGACCTTCTGGTCTCAAAGCTGCTTCTCTAACCACTAGGCCATGGCTTCCCTCTCTTGAGCTAGCTTTATACAACCCCGATTCCAAAAAAGTTGGGACAAAGTACAAATTGTAAATAAAAACGGGATGCAATAATTTACAAATCTCAAAAGCTGATATTGTATTCACAATAGAACATAGACAACATATCAAATGTCGAAAGTGAGACATTTTGAAATTTCATGCCAAATATTGGCTCATTTGAAATTTCATGACAGCAACACATCTCAAAAAAGTTGGGACAGGAGCAATAAGAGGCTGGAAAAGTTAAAAGGTACAAAAAAGGAACAGCTGGAGGACCAAATTGCAACTCATTAGGTCAATTGGCAATAGGTCATTAACATGACTGGGTATAAAAAGAGCATCTTGGAGTGGCAGCGGCTCTCAGAAGTAAAGATGGGAAGAGGATCACCAGTCCCCCTAATTCTGCGCCGACAAATAGTGGAGCAATATCAGAAAGGAGTTCGACAGTGTAAAATTGCAAAGAGTTTGAACATATCATCATCTACAGTGCATAATATCATCAAAAGATTCAGAGAATCTGGAAGAATCTCTGTGCGTAAGGGTCAAGGCCGGAAAACCATACCGGGTGCCCGTGATCTTCGGGCCCTTAGACAGCACTGCATCACATACAGGCATGCTTCTGTATTGGAAATCACAAAATGGGCTCAGGAATATTTCCAGAGAACATTATCTGTGAACACAATTCACCGTGCCATCCGCCATTGCCAGCTAAAACTCTATAGTTCAAAGAAGAAGCCGTATCTAAACATGATCCAGAAGCGCAGACGTCTTCTCTGGGCCAAGGCTCATTTAAAATGGACTGTGGCAAAGTGGAAAACTGTTCTGTGTTCAGACGAATCAAAATGTGAAGTTCTTTATGGAAATCAGGGACACCGTGTCATTCGGACTAAAGAGGAGAAGGACGACCCAAGTTGTTATCAGCGCTCAGTTCAGAAGCCTGCATCTCTGATGGTATGGGGTTGCATTAGTGCGTGTGGCATGGGCAGCTTACACATCTGGAAAGACACCATCAATGCTGAAAGGTATATCCAGGTTCTAGAGCAACATATGCTCCCATCCAGACGACGTCTCTTTCAGGGAAGACCTTGCATTTTCCAACATGACAATGCCAAACCACATACTGCATCAATTACAGCATCATGGCTGCGTAGAAGAAGGGTCCGGGTACTGAACTGGCCAGCCTGCAGTCCAGATCTTTCACCCATAGAAAACATTTGGCGCATCATAAAACGGAAGATACGACAAAAATGACCTAAGACAGTTGAACAACTAGAATCCTACATTAGACAAGAATGGGTTAACATTCCTATCCCTAAACTTGAGCAACTTGTCTCCTCAGTCCCCAGGCGTTTACAGGCTGTTGTAAAGAGAAAAGGGGATGTCTCACAGTGGTAAACATGGCCTTGTCCCAACTTTTTTGAGATGCGTTGTTGTCATGAAATTTAAAATCACCTAAGTTTTCTCTTTAAATGATACATTTTCTCAGTTTAAACATTTGATATGTCATCTATGTTCTATTCTGAATAAAATATGGAATTTTGAAACTTCCACATCATTGCATTCCGTTTTTATTTACAATTTGTACTTTGTCCCAACTTTTTTGGAATCGGGGTTATAGTATAACTTGTATGTCGTCTGCATATACAGTTGGCTTTGGATGTTTCGTCTGTGTCGAGAACTAGGTTTGGATGTTTATTCCGTGTCTAGAACTGGTGTTGGATGTTTAATTTGTGTCTAGAACAAGCTTTAGATGCTCATTCTCGAGCTATCTTTGGATGTTTACTCCATGTCTAGAACAAGGTTTATATGCTTATTTTGTGTCTGGAACGGTCTTTGGATGTTGAATCTGTGTCTCAACCTAGATTTAACGTTTAATGTGTATTTAGAACAACCTTTGGATGTTTAGTCTGTGTCTAAAAAAAGCTTCTATGTTTAGTCTGTGTCTCGAGCAAGCTTTATATGCATGTTCTAGAGTTATTTTTGGATGTTTACTCCATGTCTAGAACACTGTTTTAGATGCTTATTTTGTGTCTAGAGCTGTCTTTGGAGGTTTAATTTGCAAATAGATCTGACTTTACATGTTTAGTCTGCGTCTAGGACAAGCTTCAGATGCTTACCCCATCTAAAGCTGACTTTGGATGTTTTTACTACGTGTCGAGAACAGCCTGCGTCTAAAAACTTGCTTTAGATGTTTAGCCCGTGTCTAGAACTCGCTTTGGGTGTTTAGTCTGTGTCTAAAAGTAGCTTTAGATGTTTAAAGTCGCAGATTCATCACTGATTGTTAGAAAATACTGACACTGGAGAGTCCTGATAAAGATACAAAAATACACATCTCCTACAAAACATTTCATATTAGTGATTACACACTTTTGCTGATCCATTTACATGGAACGTTGACCAAACAATTCCCTGTTTTAGTTGTTACTATAGCAACAATAAGATACTCGAACAAGCGCATTAATATAACCCTGTGACTTGCATTACAGTCGGCACTACTGGCAGCTGTTAATAGAAAGTTAATTAACACCTAGAGACCAGTCAGAGTCAAGGATTCAACAGTGATGTGGTTATGAAACTTGTTCATTTATTATTTGTCAGAATGCAATGTTCAAAATGTAATCATCATGAATTTATATCGCACCTGCTCAAAGATCATGTATATTCTCTCAGTATTACTATAATTATAATACATAGGGCCAAATTACTCAATTCTGATTGGTCAATCAAGGAGGGCTTTTTTCCTTAACACGGGGCCGTATTTCTGAAATGCTATTGGCTAGTTCGTTGCTTGGTTACGGTTACAAAAATTAGCAAATTTTGTCAACAAAATGGCTTTTGTAAAGAAGTTCCAATAAAATTTTGTAAACCACTTTCAAAATCCTCGTGTCGCGTCACCGTGTCATGATGAAAGACGCTTTAGGAACTCATTCAAACGTGCAAGATAGTCTTGCACCCTGATTGGTTCAGAAAACGTGAATGACAAATGTTGTGAACTTGAATGGCTTCCGAAGTATGAATTTGGCCCTATACATTATAAACAAGTAATCGTATGGTTCCTCGTAAAATTAAGGATCAATTTCACTCGTGATTTCTAAGTTTTGAAATTGTCCGAGTCCACTCGTGAAATTAATCCTTAATTTTACTCGGCCCCATACGATTACCTATACTAATTATTTGAATGATCATAATTATGTATTATAGATTAAAAAAAAAAGTTATATGAACCTGGATTTTTTTTCCTTTTTCGTGTTTGTTGTTGCTGTTTTTTTCCTCTTTTTTTTTTTTAGATCAGTGATGTTTTCTTGCCGATCAGACCATTTGCTCAGTCTGAGTCAGTGATATGAATACTTTTTGTTGGCTTTTATTTGATATGATGAATTTTCAATGTACAAATTCAAACAGTCAAAAAAAAAAAAACCCAGCAACAACAACAGAAACATTTGTTTTTGTGTGAGGCATGTGGGACATGGTAGCTCTGGAAACATCACAAAAAAGTGTTTTATTCATTGGGCAGAAACCTGGCAACAGAAAATATATGAACAATCTTGGTGGGCGTTCACATAGAAATCATGGAACTCAATCAAATGCTAAGAACCCAGAGACTATGCTTGAAATAAAAACACCTAGAAGTTTTTTGAACTCTATCTAGCGTTTCTTTTCTCTGGTCTTCAGCCCAAATATACTTTTATTTCTTCATAATAATAATAATAATAAAAGCCCTGTGATGACCTGGCGACTTGTCCAGGGTGTACCCCGCCTTTCGCCCGTAGTCAGCTGGGATAGGCTCCAGCTTGCCTGCGACCCTGTAGAAGGATAAAGCGGCTAGAGATAATGAGATGAGTTAATAATAAAGCCATTTTTCACATTAGCTGAGCATTCGGTACATCAAAACTACTGTCCACAAATGAAAACACAGCATGTTTTGGTCCCTTCATGTAATTAGGTTTAATTAGGTAGTCATGAAAGTGTTCCGGAATTTCCCGGAATTCCGGGTTTTGGGGTTTTCCGCTGGATTTTTTCTGCTAATGACCCGGAAATCCGGATATTTGACAAAACTCTTGAAAATCTCCGGTTTTCCGAATGGAGAAATAAATTTTTCGGATTTTTCACGTTCCTGGACGCGGCGTAATACTTCGCACCGTCCTTGCATGGGTGCGGTCCTTAAATAGCCCAAACATAGTTCATTGATTAAAGACAGGTGTTCTTTGTTAACGGCGTGCGTGCCGGAGCTCGTTAGGCACGCGCGCCAAGTCGCGCCTTCAGGTGCCCAAGCTAAGGCGCGCAGGACTGACACCGTTCTGCACAAGCACAACGCAATCACACTAGAAAGCATGGTCAAGCTGCCAGTGTAGCTGCAGTTTTTTTAGTTGCAAATTACGAGTATTTTCTCGTGTTGTTAATTCGCCATGTCAAAACAAGCAAAACTTTCCTCCTTCTTTTGACGTGAAGAGAGGTAAGCAATTTATTATATATATATATATATATATTATATATATTTTTTTCCCCCATCAAAGTTGCATTTTGTGGTTTCGAAGCTAAGTTTTAGTGCCGTTTCTAGAACACAACATCAAGAAAACGTGGAAGAAACAGCAATAATGGAAGATCCGGTTTCTAAGCTGCCTAAAACTAGCAATGGTAATTTTATTTTTTGTTACATAATGTACTCAGGCTGCCAGTCAGTGTGTGACACACACACACACACACACACCCTACGCCCCTGATTTATATGAGAAATTTGGTATTCATTGGTGTGTTTAAATTTACTGACAATACGAACTAATGTAAACAATTGGCTTCAACTCGCATAAATATGAATTGGAAATTTTTAGTTCACTTTAGCTTCTGCAAACGCACAACTCTGCTAAAAGATTGATAAACGAGGCTCAATGTCCCCAACATTGAAACCTGAACGGTTTAGAAACTCTAACAGACCTTTACTTTTTAACAGTACTGTTTTGGGATTTTGCTGAGTTTACCTTCAACTGTCTGATATTTTTCAAAGTAATGAACTGTGTAGGCAGGAAAATCACCGCGTTTTCTAAACGCACTCCTGAAAATTACTCATTAACTAGAGGAATTAAATTTGATATTTTTGACATGTTAATCAAGTCAAGTCAAGTCAAGTTTATTGTCAAATATGCTATACATGCTCGACATACAGCACAGATGAAATATCAGTCCTCTCTGACCCACGGTGCAAACAGGCAATGCAATAAATAAAAATAGAATAATTGAAAAAAAACCAAACAATATAAACAGTATAAACACTCTTGATAGGAACTAGACATAGGCTAAACACTCAAACAATATAAACAGTATAAATAAACAGTATAAACACTAGATAAGAACAAGACGTAGACTAAACACTCAGACAATATAAACAGTGTAAACACTAGATAAGAACTACACACAGACTAAACACTCAGACAATATAAACAGTATAAACACTCGAGATATGAACTAGACGTAGACTATATATATATATATATATATATATTATATATACACACACATATATATATAAATTGGTTCAAATAACCAAACAGTCAAGGGCACTTGAGGTATAGCAGGTAAACATGAAACATGAAATAAGCAGAATAAACAAACTAGCAGCTGTTAAGGTGAGGTAGTGCGGAATAGTGCAAATGAGCGAGGTAAAGTGAGATGTGCGGTCCCTGAGTTCAGTGTGTTAATGAACGATGAGATGTATGTGTGTGTGTTGGGGGGGAAACTGTGAGGATGACATGTCAGATGCTGAAGGGGGGTGTGCGAGCAGAATCTGTGGCAGGGGGCAGAGGGGGGAGGAGGGGCAGAACAGGGAGGGAGTTGAGCCTCCTGACCGCCTGGTGAAAGAAACTGTTCTTGAGCCTGCTGGTTTTGGCCCGGAGACTCCGCAGTCTCCTCCCCGACGGCAGCAGGCTGAAGAGGCTGTGAGATGGGTGGGTGGGGTCACCTGCAATCCTGATGGCTTTGCGGGTGAGGCAGGAGTTACGGTATAAATATCCGTTAGAGAAGGGAGAGAGACACCAATGATCCTCTCAGCTGCTCTCACGATGCGCTGCAGAGTCTTGCAGCAGGACACGGTGCAGGCGCCGTACCACACGGTGATGCAGCTGGTCAGGATGTTCTCGATGGTGCCTCTGTAGAAAGTGTGCATGACGGGGGGCCGGGGCTCTTGCTCTCCTCAGTTTGCGGAGGAAGTACAGACGCTGTTGGGCTTTTTTGGCCAGTGATGCGGTGTTGTTGCTCCAGGACAGGTCTTCAGAGATGTGCACACCCAGAAACTTGGTGCTGCTCACCTTCTCCACTGCAGCACTGTCATTAATGTATATGAAAGAAAAAGGCTTAAAAGTTATAACTTCTCATCTCATTATCTCTAGCCGCTTTATCCTTCTACAGGGTCGCAGGCAAGCTGGAGCCTATCCCAGCTGACTATGGGCGAAAGGCGGGGTACACCCTGGACAAGTCGCCAGGTCATCACAGGGCTGACACATAGACACAGACAACCATTCACACTCACATTCACACCTACGGTCAATTTAGAGTCACCAGTTAACCTAACCTGCATGTCTTTGGACTGTGGGGGAAACCGGAGCACCCGGAGGAAACCCACACGGACACAGGGAGAACATGCAAACTCCACACAGAAAGGCCCTCGCCGGCCCCGGGGCTCGAACCCAGGACCTTCTTGCTGTGAGGCAACAGCGCTAACCACTACACCACCGTGCCATGCCACCCGGTTTTACATGTTATGTTATTAAAATATTTTTTGGGGATGTTGTCCCCCCCATTTCAGGGTTTTTTCCTTTGCTCCACTTTCATCTCTAATTAGTGTTTTTCTCCATGCAATCCAACTGCATTAGGGTTAATTTGAAAGCAGACCGAGATGGTTGTTTGTGTTCCTGACTCGAGTGTGATTACTGCGTTCTTACCTGCCTAAACTACTGTACATCTGTTTATTCCTAGTTACCGGTTTACCCTATTTTTCTTATTCATCCTATTTGTATCATGTCTTTGGACTCTGAGCCACTTTACGCTTTGAATGCTAATGTTTCACTTAGCAGGCTAAAGCCACACTCTTGTGTATATGGATGATTGATTCTAATTATGTGTCTAAACTAACTGTCTACGCTCTTTAGCCAGCAATATTGCCCTTCTCCAAGTCTCAAACTTGCAGGACCTCGTGTGTGACATAATTAAGTTCCGTCCAAGTTAATTCTCCACCCAGTTTAATGATGCATTGAGAGCTATTTCTTTAGCTCTATTACCAGCAGGGTAAAGCAGCCCCATAGGGAATGGAGTCGAGAGTGCATTAAAGCTTTGAACTTACCTGTTCTAATGGTTCAGCGGTATGTGACTGGATAATATTTGAAAAATTAGGTTTAATTTCTTTTCATGTCTTTAATTTTTCTTACTAGAAACACAGACTTTTCGACTTTGAACCCACTATTCATAATTAGATAGATGACATCTTAGGTTTATTTCTGTTGATTTTCTCTCATTTAGTTGAAGCTTCTGTGAGATAAGGTTTCTTTCATCTAATTCTTTGGGTGCCAATTTAAAAGATGCTAGGTTTTATCAGTAAGTTTTGCATTGTGATTCGTCTCTAAAGGCACAGATAACACTAGCTCATTAACGGCACTGCAAAAGAGCATGAAAACGACTTGGATCCTCAAACAGTACTACCGAGAATGATAAAGTGAGCAAGCGCAGTGAAGGTTATCTGTTGAAAGTCAGGTTGAAAGGTGTCGATAAGCATTTGCAACTGTAATGGCGTCAATAAGAATTTGCATCAAACTGAACCGGCATCGATGAGCGTTTGCAGCTGTAATACCTTTTGCTATAATTTTATTCAGGAGAAATGTTAAAACCCCGAATCAGAAAAACCTGGGATGGTACTGTATGTTGAAATTAAATTTGAAAACAATGGTTTTTTAAAATAATATTTGACCTGTATTGCACTTAAAACAGTCCAACACCGCATTATTTGATGTTTAATCTGATGATTTTTTTTAAATTATTATTATTATCCCCCGCCCAAACTAAGTTTGGCAGGGGATATAGAAACTGGTTCCGTCCGTCCATCCGGCTGTCTGGTCACGTTTTCATTTCCGGGCCATATCTTTAAAACTACTGAAGATATCTTCATAAAACTTTGTATACATATCAAGCAACATGTGAACTGGTGCCTCTTGCCATTTTGGATTTTTGAAAAAAAAAAAAAGTCTTTTTCAAATTTTAACATAAAAATAGATTTTGACTTAGTTTGACAGAGCAATGTTCATTTCCAGAGCATATATCCAAAACTATTCATGATACGGATTTGAAACTTGGTATCCATGTTAACAAGGTGATGTAGATGTGCCTTTTCATACTAAGAAATTTGAGAAATGTAAATTTTTCATGTTTCCATGGAAATAATTTCAGACTTGGTCTCTCAGGTTCGTCTTGGGGGTAGGTTTTGTTTCCGGAGCAGAACTTGAAAACTATGAGTGGTATGGTCTTGAAAGTTGGTATACTGTATGTGTTTATTAAGTAATGTATATGTACAGTACTTTTTGAGACTAAGAAATATTAATTTTTAGCTCATCTGGACCAAAGGTCCGGTGGGCTTATGCCATGGGCTGCTGAGGTCAGTGTAAAGAGGTCTAGGGTTTGTTTCCTGCAGCAGAACTTGAAAAGTGTCTCATCTCATTATCTCTAGCCACTTTATCCTGTTCTACAGGGTTGCAGGCAAGCTGGAGCCTATCCCAGCTGGCTACAGGCAAAAGGTGGGGTACATCACAGGGCTGACACATAGACACAGACAACCATTCACACCTACGGTCAATTTAGAGTCACCAGTTAACCTAACCTGCATGTCTTTGGACTGTGGGGGAAACCGGAGCACCCGGAGGAAACCCATGCGGACATGGGGAGAACATGCAAACTCCACACAGAAAGGTCCTCGCCGGCCACGGGGCTCGAACCTGGACCTTCTTGCTGTGAGGCGACAGCGCTAACCACTACACCACCATGCCGTCCCTTGAAAAATGTAACAAATATCTTGAAACTTGGTATATAGGTGGTATATAGGGCGGGGGATATAGATGACTGTCTTCTTGTTTTGTTTTATTTTTTTTTTAAATAAACCCTTATTAGTGAACTAAGGAATCAAGGATGTTGGTTCAATCCTGCGCTGATTTTACGCTCCCGCATAAATAAACTCTGTCAGGCTGTTTTGTACCATTTTATATAATTTTAGAAGAACAAGAAGTGAAGATAGTCCAAAGACCCAAGTGAATGCATTGGTGACCAGTCGTTTAGACGATTGTAATAGTTTACGCTCCAGACTGCCCATGACTCATCTGCAAAGAGTTCAAAATACAGCAACTAGGCTTATTTGTAACATTTTGACCATATTACACCAGTGCTAGTAGATTTACGTTGGTTGCCCATTAAATTTCACATTGATTTTAAGATATTATTCATTAATTATAAAGCTAAACCTGGCCTAGCTCCAGACTATATACTAGAACTCGTTGCTATGAGAACTCCATCACGTTATAGCCTCAGGTCTAATAGTGAACTATTAATACAGCCACCAAGAGTTAGAACACTCACTACATTGGGTGCCCACGCTTTTGTATCTGTGGCGCCCAAACTGTGGAATAAATTACCTAGGGAGCTTCGAAATGCAGGATCTCTAGATATTTTTAAGAAATTACTTAAGAATTATCTTTCAAAAGAGGCTTTTCATCATTAATGTTTATATTTCGATGGTTTTTATTAATTTATTTTACTATTATCATGCTTTTAAATAATTTTTGGTTATGTTTTAGGTTTTACTTTTAAGCAATTTTGGGGTTGAATTTTGTGACCTGTCGTGTGTATATATACTTCATTATTGTAATGTGCATGCGAACATATTTGTATGAAACATGTGCAAGATAAGTGATAAACTCATTTCAATTTTGATTCTTGCAACACATTAAAAAAAAAGTTGCAGCAGTAAAGCATTTACCATTTTATAATGTTTCCATTCCTTCACACAACACTTACAGTAAAAGATGTGACTGAAGTCACCGAGTGACAGTGTTTCGGGTGTTATTTCGTCCCATTCTTCCTGCAAACAAATCTTAAAGTGAATATTCTGGACCAGTTTCATTTTTTTTTTTTAAATGAAAGCAAGTCCCTTTACACACTCATCCAGAAGGGTAATTTTGTAGAAGGCCATCTGTCTACAGCAGAAAACAATAAAATAACAAAACGCGTCTGGAAAAATCCCAAGGGAGTCTGGAGCCAGATTCGTGACGTCACCTGCGGAAGCGCCAGCAGGCTGCGAGAGCTTTGCACGGTTTCAGTGCACAGCCTGTGTAGACCAAGCGCTCCCATTTCTCTCTCATTGTCCGGTCTTTTGGAAAACGATGAGTACTAATCCCATCAAGATTGGTGTTGCTACACCCTCCTACAATACATCTGTTAACCATTTTTTAATAATTACGTGATAACGTTGAAGAAATTTGCAGAAAACCACCAGGTCGTTTTCTCATAAACAAACCAGCGCTGACGTAGGATCCAGAGGGAGGCGTCCCGCACGCGACGTCACGAAAATCTATGTTTGCCGGGAAATCCAAACGCCAAGTTTTTTCAGAGCCGGACCAATTCGCCTCAAATGGCTTGATTTCAACTGAATTTTTCTGGTATTGCGCAAAGTAAAAAAATTTCAGAAATGCAAAATGTGACAGATATTTGACCAAAGTTTAATATAAAATAGGAGACTTACACTGATCTTGCTCCTGAATTTACCCGTGATATGCACTTTAAGGTGTGCAACAGTACAGGGTCATAGTTTTCATTCCAAAATTCGCCACACATTCTCTATTGGGGACAAAGGCGACAGGCACCCTCTTCTTCCACAGCTATGCCTTTGTAATGTGTGCAGAATGTGGTTTTGCAGTGTCTCATTGAAATCTCCCTGGAAAAGATGTCATCTTGAAGGCAGCATATGTTGCTCCAAAATCTGATTGTACTTTTCTGCATTAATGCGCCATCACAGAAGTGTAAGTTACCTTTGCCAAGGGCACGGACACAACCCCATACCATGACAGCCCCTGACTTTTGGATTTGTTGCAAGTACCAGTCTGGATGGTCCTTTTTGTCTTTGGTCCGTAGCACATGGCATCCATTTCTTACAAAAAAAAAAGCCCTGGAATACTGATTTGTCTGACCACAATACACGTTTCCACCGTGTGATGGTCCATCCCAGATGCCTCTGAGGCCAGATAAGTTGACAGCGCTTCTGGACACAGTTAACATAAGGCTTCATTTTTGCACCATAAAGTTTTAACTGGCATTTGTAGATGTAACTTCGTATTGTAGCGCTTGACAAAATTGTTTGCTTAAGTAATCCCGAGCGCATGTGGTTATATCAGCTTTAGATGAATGATGGTTCTTGATGAAGTGTTGTCTGAGGGATCAGAGATCACAGGTGTTCAGCTTAGGCTTGTACCCTTGCCCTTTATGCACTCAGATTCCTCCAGATTCCTCGAATCGTTCAATTATATTATGCACCATAGAGAGTGAAATATCCAAATCCCTTTGTATCTTTCTTTGAGGAACAGAGAGCTAACTTTATTTATTCTATCCACTTTAACTGGCGGCAGCACGGTGGTGTAGTGGTTAGCGCTGTCGCCTCACAGCAAGAAGGTCTGGGTTCGAGCCCCGGGGCCGGCGAGGGCCTTTCTGTGCGGAGTTTGCATGTTCTCCCCGTGTCCGCGTGGGTTTCCTCCGGGTGCTCCGGTTTCCCCCACAGTCCAAAGACATGCAGGTTAGGTTAACTGGTGACTCTAAATTGACCGTAGGTGTGAATGTGAGTGTGAATGGTTGTCTGTGTCTATGTGTCAGCCCTGTGATGACCTGGCGACTTGTCCAGGGTGTACCCCGCCTTTCGCCCGTAGTCAGCTGGGATAGGCTCCAGCTTGCCTGCGACCCTGTAGAACAGGATAAAGCGGCTACAGATAATGAGATGAGATGAGACTTTAACTGGATATGAGCAATCACACAGTCTGAATGGCTAATCTACTACTAGAATATCAGCTCATATACTGTGAGTAGAGAAAAACAAAATGGCAGAGCTTGTTGCTGAACCAACCGAGGATGAAATAAAAACTAGTCGAAAACAAAACCCCAAAAAAAAAAAAAAAAAAAAAAAATGGAATGAAAGTATTTGATGGTAAGAACATATATCTTTTTTTTTATCTTTCAGGAATTATTATTCTAGCATTTTTCACAAGTTGCTACTGCCATTTCGCCAGTTTGTTTAAATACTAAGCATACATGTCAACCTATACGGAATGCCCGTATTTTATACGGATTTGATTCAATAAACGTAGTATACGGGCGTACAAATAAAGTTATACGGATTCTTTAAAAAAAACTCAATATTTATTTAGAGCTATAATCAATTCCCATGATGATAAAAGAGCGCATAACATTTACAAACATACTGTACACCACAGACAGCCAGTAAAGAGTCTTATGAAATCGCGCGTTATCTTGTGGTAGCGAGACTTCGTTCCACTTTTGATCATGCGCACACCGCATTGCGAGAATCCCGCCAACCGTGAAGTCATAGACATATAAACATAGACGCCGCCTTCTGCGTAGAATCATAGGTCATCCTCGCCGCCATATTGGATGTGGCAAAGTGGAGATTCTTCAACCGTCTCTGGTATAGCGTCTAGACAGTAGCCGAGAATAAAGATGCCTCATTCATGTGCTGCGTTTAACTGTACCAACAGGTTTACCGTCCAAACGAGATCACATGGGATTACCTTTCACAGGTGAGACTGGAAAAATACTTTTCATTGTATTTGGTCATTATAACGTAATTTTACGAACAGATTTTTCTGACTTTGTGGCTAATATGAAGTCTCGTGCATAATAGCCGCTCGGTGAAACCTGTCTCCAAACAACGAAGTATTTCCTTCGTAACTACGCTGATAACACTTTGTGTTTTTGTCAAACACTGGAGCTTTGTATTCATTCTGAAGGTTTATTGTTATTAATATTGAATAAAAAGTAATTGGGATATATCATTGTTAATTATCATTCAAATTTTAGGTAAATTATTTTAATTTGCATCTTATACGGATTTTATAAGGGAAATACGGATTTTGGAGGTTGGTTATACAGGTTTGATTGACCAAAGGTTGACATGTATGACTATGCGGAAATTATTTTGTTGGACATTTTGGATAAAGTTTTCATTTATCGAATTTGCAAAAAATAAAAATGCTCTGTTTCTCAAAATCCAGTAAATGTGGATAGAATAAAACAGTTATTCTACTCACTCAATCTCGTTGTACATGGCTTATAGCCGACTCTGCGCTATGCGCCTTGTTAGCTATCAGCTCATGTACGACTCAATTACTTGGAATAACTTAAATATTTAGTCTGTGTCTCAAACTTGCTTTAGATGTTTAGTTTGTGTCTTGAACTAGCCTTAGATGTTTATCCTGTGTATAGAATTGGATGTCCAGGCTGCTCCTAGTGTATCTTTTCTCCACATGGACTTGGCTCTGAAATTTTTCTGGGTTTCGGACATGTTCTTTGTCAGAATCTGTTTCTAGCAGCAAGATGCATCCCAAAATCCAACATCCTAAAACGTAACGTTTCAGCTACAGCGAACATATTGTATTCTGAGCCTATATCCCTCCTCAAGATGACAAGTCCATAATTTCAGATTTATATTCCAAAGCACCACATCAATTTGTTTAGAGATGTAGTCCAAGATAGTGATGGTTTCACCTCCTTTCAGATTTGGTGTCAGCAAGGTGTCAGAGCGAGTTTTCAGCAAAAGGATTATCAATCTGCTGATTTCTGCTTTCCATTCATCTTGGCCTGTGGGGTTATTATGCATTCCTGCACTCGGTGCAAAAACACATGCGCTCGGCTGTTACTTTAAACTAAACCTATCAGAGTCTTTCCAGAAAAGCACAGTTGCTCATTTAACCTTGCCTGTCTTCCTTTTTCTGTTTTGCAGGGTGAAACTACACATGAAGCATGGAGTCTTAGATTAACCTTCAGTGCAACATGGCGTTCAACAAGAGGCACATTTGATTCACACACACACACACACACACACACACACACACACACACACACACACACACACACACTTTCAGTCTGTACAGGGCCATTTTGGTGTTGCTAATACCTGTACAAGTTGCTTAAAATAAAAAAAAAAAATAAATAGCAATTAACAATTGATGTGTATGCTAAAAATGTTGGATTTTGCACATTGCCGAGGAGCACGAATGCGGTTTGCCTTGTTCCCAGTCTTAGATTGACGTTAACGATCAAACCCTGCATTTCTGTCCGCTTTCATTTCTTTTAACGGTTCAAACTCTTGCTTCGATAATCCAACTGTTTTTCAATATTTTTTTAAACAGCATGAATAGAAATAACCTCAGACACTCTAGTAGCTTAGCATCAGTCCGACAGCATTGTTTACTTCCTGTTTTCATCACAAAGACTTGAGAAATCACCGAGCAGGGTTTGGAATTGTATGCAGTAGGCTAAACATAAAAATTTGCTTGAAGGCCATTGGGTTTGACAAGCTTCCAGGTCCACGACTGACACCAGCTCCTTCCATTCTGCATGCAGAGCCTTCCCTCATGTTCCACCTCACACCTAATGGAAAGTGAAGAGCTTAAGAGCAGAACCGGCAAGGAAACTGCCATCAGTGTGTCCAGCATAGTCAGCCTGTCTTTCTTTCCCTCGTCTTCTCCACCAGCGCACCAGCTCGAACTAATTAAGGTCCCAACATGTACCTGTCAGCATGTGGCCGTTTCTGCAAACTCAATGACTTCGGGGAGAAATTTGTTTGAATTCCAGCTAAGCTTGAACAAATTGCAACTGGTTCAAAGGACACACCTGGGCTTCTCTTTGCCCTGACAGTATTATGGTGAGAAATGGTTTTAATGATTACGCAGTCAGTTGTGATCCTCTGACCGGGAAACTATCATGAATCTTGTATGCTGGGCTTTTTTTTTTTTTTTTTTTCAACAGTGGTTCTTGATACTTGGAACATGTTCAGTGCCAAATAAATTTGAGTGTTTTTCCACAAATGGATGACTTGTGCTAGTCAGATATTATGACCATGCTTTAAATAATAAAATGATTCATCATTAAAATCTCATCTGCTATTGTGGTCAGCTTCACATAGTCTTCCATTTTGACATATGCTCAAATCCACTGTATTCTCCATAACGGTTCAGTGGAGACGTGCAGCAGCATGGTTTGGTTCCCAGCTCTCAAAACAATTATGTCTCTTTATGTACCCTTTCTCTCGCCAGCGGCCATCCCTGTGGCTCGGACGATCGCTTAAAGTTTCATGACGACAGCCTCAGGGAAGCCTTTATTTAACTTCCACTTGTGTTTGTCCCGTGATTTGCTAAAATTTAACATCTGGCAAGTGGACTGGGATTAATCTAAAGGAAATAGCAAACTGTAACTGACTCAAAGTCTAGTTTTGAACATTTAATTTAGGTCTGGACCAGGATTCGCTTGTCTTTCCAGCTAAATTTGAATATTTTCGTTAGGTCTATTCACTCACTGGTTACTTTATTAGGGACACCCAGACATCTGCTGTTCTACGCAGTTCTCTAATCAGCCGATCCCTTGACAGCAGCACGATGCATCAAATCATGCAGATACAAATCAAGAGCTTCAGTTCACGTTCACTTCAAACATCATCTAATCTCATCTCATCTCATTATCTCTAGCCGCTTTATCCTGTTCTACAGGGTCGCAGGCAAGCTGGAGCCTATCCCAGCTGACTACGGGCGAAAGGCGGGGTACACCCTGGACAAGTCGCCAGGTCATCACAGGGCTGACACATAGACACAGACAACCATTCACACTCACATTCACACCTACGGTCAATTTAGAGTCACCAGTTAACCTAACCTGCATGTCTTTGGACTGTGGGGGAAACCGGAGCACCCGGAGGAAACCCACGCGGACACGGGGAGAACATGCAAACTCCTCACAGAAAGGCCCTCGCCGGCCACGGGGCTCGAACCCGGACCTTCTTGCTGTGAGGCGACAGCGCTAACCACTACACCACCGTGCCACCACTTCAAACATCATATAAGAGCAATCGGTTTCAAAGAAACGTCTTTCGGTTTGCTCCCGTGACTCAAACAGGCTTACATACCTTGTCTGATGCACTCAAGCAGCGCTGCCCAAATAAATTCCAAATCCAAAAAACTTTGTTTCGCTTCAGTAATTTATTCCCAACATAGAAACTAAAGCGGGGCGGCACGGTGGTGTAGTGGTTAGCGCTGTCGCCTCACAGCAAGAAGGTCCGGGTTCGAGCCCCGGGGCCGGCGAGGGCCTTTCTGTGCGGAGTTTGCATGTTCTCTCCGTGTCCGCGTGGGTTTCCTCCGGGTGCTCCGGTTTCCCCCACAGTCCAAAGACATGCAGGTTAGGTTAACTGGTGACTCTAAATTGACCGTAGGTGTGAATGTGAGTGTGAATGGTTGTCTGTGTCTATGTGTCAGCCCTGTGATGACCTGGTGACCTTCCAGGGTGTACCCTGCCTTTCGCCCATAGTCAGCTGGGATAGGCTCCAGCTTGCCTGCGACCCTGTAGAACAGGATAAAGCAGCTAGAGATAATGAGATGAGATGAGATGAGATGAGAAACTAAAGCATCAACCTTACCAGAGTGGAATGGTTATGATTCTTGATTACAGCGACATTTAAGTTACAAGCCAGCACTTTGTAGCGGTCTAAAACTGTATGGCTGCATGCCTGAATTGAGCGTTGTCCATCGCGGAAGGTAAAAACTTATATAGCGCAGGTGCTGCAGTCACCTGTCCACTGAGCAGGGCGGGGCAAGAACCAACAGCCAATACTACTCTGACATTCAAAATGCAACAACAGTAATACAAATCATAATCTAATAATAATTGATGAATGTGCAAAGCACAACATAATCCACAACACACTACATATTCATACTTATTTTGCATTATATTAACCTTCAAACGACCAACCTATTTTAGCGACTAATATGACCAGGTGGGGTCATTTTTGACCCTGCTATATTCAGTACATGAATCTGTATACCGAGTTATTTTCTCTTGGTTTTACATACATACAGTGGTGCTTGAAAGTTTGTGAACCCTTTAGAATTTTCTATATTTCTGCATAAATATGACCGAAAACATCATCAGATTTTCACACAAGCCCTAAAAGTAGATAAAGAGAACCCAGTTAAACAAATGAAACAAAAAATATTATACATGGTCAATTATTTATTGAGAAAAATGATCCAATACTACATGTCTGTGAGTGGCAAAAATATGTGAACCTCTAGGATTAGCAATTAATTTGAAGGCGAAATTAGAGTCAGGTGTTTTCAATCAATGGGATGACAATCAGGTGTGAGTGGGCACCCTGTTTTATTTAAAGAACAGGGATCTATCAAAGTCTGATCTTCACAACACATGTTTGTGGAAGTGTATCATGGCACGAACAAAGGAGATTTCTGAGGACCTCAGAAAAAGCATTGTTGATGCTCATCAGGCTGGAAAAGGTTACAAAACCATCTCTAAAGAGTTTGGACTCCACCAATCCACAGTCAGACAGATTGTACAAATGGAGGAAATTCAAGACCATTGTTACCCTCCCCAGGAGTGGTCGACCAACAAAGATCACTCCAAGAGCAAGGCATGTAATAATTGGCGAGGTCACAAAGGACCCCAGGGTAACTTCTAAGCAACTGAAAGCCTCTCTCACATTGGCTAATGTTAATGTTCATGAGTCCACCATCAGGAGAACACTCAGGGACGTGCACAGGATTATAGAGGGGCAGGGGCTCAAAGTCAGAAAAAGGGCAGCAAGTGCATGATTTTTTTTCCTCAGTCCTTTCCAAAATATGGAAATGTAGAATTAAAATTAACGTACTCATAGGAAGGTAAGTACTTAGCTATGTGCCCTGTGTTGGTGAAAGTGATATGCAATTGCCATTTCTTTTGTGTCAGCAAAATTGTCACTCACATTATCATAGGCTTGGAAGACATGCAAAGCAATAAAACACTGGTGCATTATTAGGCTTTTTTATTGTTAAAGATTTAACATTGAACAGTGAAACCTGAACTTTGAACAAATAAGTAAATAGCCTAATGGACAAAATGATAAAAATCAGTCCTTCCTCTCATAAGGTAGAAGCCTAACATTCCAGGGGCACAAATGTCAGTAGCCCTACAAAGGCCCAAATGTCATGTACATACAGTTTGAAAGGGCTAACTGTTAGACCATAACTCACATGTTCAAGCTGCCTCACTGTCACGTCTCCTCTGTTATCATTGTGGCAGCGCAGCGGCTTCTTCCCTCTCACTCCCATCCGCGCGCCCCCTCTCTCTGGCCGCACTCGAGCGGAGCAGCAATGGACAGAGAAGTGGCAGCTCAATGCACACAACGACCCCGTATTACAAGAAAATTGGTAGATTGCCGTGGAGTTTTTGTACCTCCGTTGTTTTAAACTTCTAACAGGACTGTATTATTTATTATTAGGATTATTATTATTATTATTATTTTAAAAGGGCAACATTTAATTCGAGGCAAAAAGGGCAGGGGCTCAAGCACCCCTAAAGCCCTATGTGTGCACGTGCCTGAGAACACTGAACAACAATGGTGTGCATGGCAGGGTTGCAAGGAGAAAGCCACTGCTCTCCAAAAAGAACATTGCTGCTCATCTGCAGTTTGCTAAAGATCACGTGGACAAGCCAGAAGGTTATTGGAAAAATGTTTTGTGGACGGATGAGACCAAAATAGAACTTTTTGGTTTAAATGAGAAGCATTATGTTTGGAGAAAGGAAAACACTGCATTCCAGAATAAGAACCTTATCCCATCTGTGAAACATGGTGGTGGTAGTATCTTGGTTTGGGCCTGTTTAGCTGCATCTGGGCCAAGACAGCTTGCCATCATTGATGGAACAATGAATTCTGAATTATACCAGCAAATTCTAAAGGAAAATGTCAGGACATCTGTCCATGAACTGAATCGCAAGAGAAGGTGGGTCATGCAGCAAGACAACGACCCTAAGCACACAAGTCATTCTACCAAAGAATGGTTAAAGAAGTTAATGTTTTGGAATGGCCAAGTCAAAGTCCTGACCTTAATCCAATGGAAATGTTGTGGAAGGACCTGAAGCGAGCAGTTCATATGAGAAAACCCACCAGCATCCCAGAGTTGAAGCTGTTCTGTACGGAGGAATGGGCTAAAATTCCTCCAAGCCGGTGTGCAGGACTGATCAACAGTTACCGGAAACGTTTAGTTGCAGTTATTGCTGCACAAGGGGGTCACACCAGATACTGAAAGCAAAGGTTCACATACTATTGCCACTCACAGATATGTAATATTGGATCATTTTCCTCAATAAATAAATGACCAAGTATAATATTTTTGTCTCATTTGTTTAACTGGGTTCTCTTGATCTACTTTTAGGACTTGTGTGAAAATCTGATGACGTTTTAGGTCATAGCGGCGCTCCAGCGGAGCACCATACCTAAGAAAAAATGGTAAACCCATCGAGTCGATTTTTTGTGGTTTGTCTGTGTACGTGTACCACCAGTCATACACACCGCCTAGTGGCCAGTGTTAGTAATTACCAGTCATACACACCGCCTAGTGGCCAGTGCTAGCTAGTAAAGAAATAAAGCAAAAGAGACTGGCTATGATATAAGAAGATTCTACAACTCAGAAACAGATGGGAGCTCCGCTTTTAGGCAGTGCCTAAATCTATATATTATTTATGCAGAAATATAGAAAATTCTAAAGGGTTCACAAACTTTCAGGCACCACTGTACATGCTCGAAATACATGTTGGGCTTGGATTACATTACCCCGCTATATTCAATACATAAATCTGTATACCTAGTTATTGTTCTCTTGGTTTTACATACATATACCAATTCCTGTGTTCAAGACAGATACTATAAAAATATATAAATGTAGATAGGTATGGTTTACAACAAATGTTAATGCAGAAAGAAGGTAAAGAGACACAGCATAAGAAGAATATAATGTAATCTAGACAGTCTTTGTTATGTCTTACTGGAACATTTGCTTAATTCAACAACACTGACTGAAAATGTATCATGAAAAGAAAAGTACGAGCAAAAACATCCATCGCAGTGTCGATGGGATCTTTGTAGCATCAAAACTAGTGACTAACTAATATGCTAATACTTGCTAACATGCTATTTCTAGTGGATATGCTAATACTAAAATGAATCATCTCCATCAATTGAGCTATTTTCATCACCACTTTGGGCCTCAAGTGTCTGTCTGAATGCTTCTGCAGCTGTAAATCTTGGTCTACTTGCCATGGTTCACTGCAACAAAAGTACGACATACAGAATAAGGAATTCCTGCAAGAAATCTTATGCTTCTTTCCGACCCCGCACAATTTTTCATTTCTCTTGCCACACCATTCGGCCGATCCCTGCAAAAACAGTTGTCGGACAAGTTAACTGACATTCATGGTAGGAAATATTTTTCAGATCAAATGTATAAAAACTGCACATAAAATTATATGCCCGGGGTCATAAATGACCCCACTTGGTCACTTGAGGGTTAAAGTTAGCTTAATAAATCAAATCAAAACATTCAATAAATTATTAAATCCCATATTTGTTTCCAACACACCAGAATGGGAAAATTGTCATCTCTGTGACTTTCACTGTGGCATAGGTGTTGGTTTGAGCCAGATGGACTGGTTTGAGTATTTCAGAAACTGCTGATCTCCTGGGGTTTTCTCACACACACACACACACACACACACACACATGCAAAACACACTCTAGAGTTTACACAGTATGGTGCGAAAAACAAAAAAACACTCAGTGCGTTTACATGCACATCCAAATCGAGCTACTGTCGGTAATCGAGCTAAGGGTCCCAGCAGGGGTGCCAGAGAAATCCAATCCTACATGCACACAAGGAAATCGAGCTATTGTGTGAGGTATATTGTGCACCCGAGCCACAGGTGGCGCTACACGCCCCATCGTGTTGGTACACGTCCGGTTGTCATCATGAAGAAGAGCTATTCAAGAGTATAAACAAAGTTATCAGCAGTTCCGTGTTCACAAGTTCCGTGCTCAAGCTGTTAGGCTTGCTCTAACAGACTGTATGGCTACAAACTGTCCTGCGCAGACCACTGTTTTGTAAGACAACTTATTTTGCACAATTGTATATTTTTCTAGTCCATTTTTTGCTTACAAAAAATATATATTTTTTGCTTACAATTTAACTTATGTCTTAATAAACACACATAAAGTTCAATTGTTTTGTTTTTATTGACATTCTTCAGATGTTGGACATATACACACACACACAATGACTTGTTTATGTACACAATTCACAGCTATGCAACAGCTGTACAGATGTATTTGGTGATACAGTAAGTGAGCTAAATTTTAACAGTGCAAACAATGCCACAAAAAGAAAAGATTCATGCCGTTGTCATGATTCGTTGTCATGCCGATCGAGGCTGTTGTGTTTCCCGCTTGTGGTCTCGTCACTCGTCACTTCCGGAAGGGGCAGCGCTGAAGTAAGTAGCTCGACTACGTAGCTTGATAGGGTTTACATGCACTAAGTAGCTCGGCTACAATCGCATAATCTAGGTCGTGTAGCTCGATTACGAGAAATCAAGTTCGGTTCGATTTCAGCCGAGCTAAGGTGTTTCCATGGCATTTAGAACTTCGATTTCAGTCGAGCAACGGCAGAAATTTGATTTTCTCTCTGTGCATGTAAACGCACTGACTGAGTTGAGTGAGCGACACTTCTGTGAGTGGAAATGCCTTGTTGATAAGAGAGGGTCAGAGGAAAATGGCCAGATTAGTTTGAGCTGCCAGGAAGGATATAGTAACTCATGGCAACTCTTTACAACCGTGGTGAGCAGAAAAGCATCTCCACAGGCAATGACAGAAGACCACATTGGGTTCCACTCATGCAGCCAAGAACAGGAATCTTAGAATCAAGAACAAGTTCCTATTAAAGTGGCCAGTGAGGGTATGTGGCTCTGTATGTTTGTCTTGTATCGAGAGCTGGATTTTGACATTTAGTTTGGGTCTAGATATGGATTTGGAGTAGGGTCAGGGTGTTTAGTCATACTTTTAATAAGTCGCGATTCAGAATTGTGCACAATGGAGCATGCTGTTATAGAAAAATAATCAGTGACAGTCATGTAATGCCCACAGTGGTTTATTCCTCTTAAGCCACAATTTTCCAACTATTACAACTTTATTTATCATGCTTTTTAACCATTTATGGTTATATTTGATATTGTTGTACTTGCTTGAAGCAAGTTCCTTCGTCACTGACATGATCACATTACATTAATGGCATTTAGCAGATGTTCTTATCCAGAGTGATGCACAACATACCCAGAGCAGCCTGGGCAGCAGTCAGGGTTTAGCTGCCTTGCTCAAGGGCACTTCAGCCATTCCTGCTGGTCCAGGGAATCGAACCAGTAACATTTTGGTCCCAAAGCTGCTTCTCTAACCATTATAGAAGCTATAAACAGCACCAGCTTCTATATTTTGTTCTCTTGTGAAGTTAATAACACAGCTTGTAATGTTCGAGAAACTACAAAGTTCAAAGTTATCTGTCTGGAAGACTTTCTTGAGTCTGACGCTGGAGACTCCATCCATAAACGTTAAATAAACATCTTGTTACAGAAAGCTTCAACATACCAATGATAAGTTTTTTTTCTGTTTAATAAGCAGCACATTTTTAATCTGCCTTAGATTATGTAGATTGCCTGCCATACTGTACAAAGTCCCCGTGAATGAACTGTTACTATAGAAAACAAAGTAAATTAATCAGTCAAAATAAATCAAAATTAGAACGTTAATCAACACCTTCTTACCAATCAGAATTGAGAATTTAATATTGCTATGGTCTAAAAATGCATCTTCTTTATATCACTTTTAACTTCTATCATGACCTGATCAGTGACCTGAGATTCACTATTTTCCATCTTTAACAACTCAACAGTTCCAGGCCCTACGTTGACAATAAAAGGCACTAGAGTATCAGAGTATGAGGCACATGCTAGCCCCTGGCTCAAAGCATTGATGTTTTCTAAAAAGGAACGTCTCCTTCTGCCAGAACAAAGAGTTAACGTTCCTCTCGTTTTCTTCTCCTCAGGGTAGAAGTGTGCATTTTGTATGGAAAGACCAGGCAATCGATAAAACAAGCTTTGCTAAGCACAGGACAGAGCGACTATCTGTAAACGTGGCACATGCTTTATGAAATGCAATATCTTCAATAATGGATGGTGTGCTAGTGGCGATGGAAAGATTTCAGGGTTTAGTTCAGGATGAGGGCAAAGAGTTAGAGAGAAAATTCCTCAACAATTTTTGCAGTGTGGTAGGGCACATTATCCTGCTGAATGCCACATGGATGCCAGGACCCAAGGTTACCCAGCAGAACCTTCATTCCTCACGAGCATCAGTGAACCTTGGGTGCCCATTACCCTGTTACTGGTTCACTTTTGGTAGGTACTAACCACTGCATACTTGGAACATCCCAAAAGACCTGCCATTTTGGAAAAGATCTGACCCAGTTGTCTAGCCATCACAATTTGGCCCTTGTCAAAGTTGCTCAGATCCTTACGCTTGCCCATTTTTCCTGCTTAATATATCCCACCCCGTGACAGAAACAAGATACATTGCAACAAGATAAGTAAATGTTATTCACTTCACCTGTCAGTTGTTTTATGTTATGGCTGATTGGTGCCATGGAGCAACAGTGGCAGCTTGAACCCCCAACCTTCTGCTCAGTAACCTAGAGTCTTAACCATTGTGGTAGTAGTCGGAGCAAGAATTTTAGTAGGACTTCTCACTACTTAATGGCTTATATACAGGCCACTCAATGTACAAACCATTCAATTAAAAAAAAAACAGTGTCGTGTAGATTTTCAACATACTGCATGGGATTAACACACACATAGATCATACAGCGAGCTTGTTCTTCTTCCTTGTCCAGCACTGTTGCCAGGCTGGGGTCCAGGTGGACCCTATTGATCCACATTTCATATGTCGAGGCGGCATGGTGGGTGGTGTAGTGGTTAGCACTGTCACCTCACAGCAAAAAGGGTCTGGGTTCAAGCCCAGTGGCTGATGGGGGCCTTTCTGTGTTGAGTTTGTATGTTCTCCCTGTGTCTGCGTGGGTTTCCTCCAGAGTCCAAAGACATGCAGTTTAGGTTAACATGGAGTGGCCTTAGGCTGAGGTGCCCTTGAGCAAGGCACCTACCCCCCAACTGCTCCCCGGGTGCTGTAGCATAGCTGCCTACTGGGCTTGGGAAACAACCATTCACACCTACGGTCAATTTAGAGCCACCAATTAGTCTAACCTGCATGTCTTTGGAAGAAACCAGAGCACCCAGAGGAAACCCACACAGACACGGGGAGAACATGCAAACTCCACACAGAAAGGCCCCTGTTGGCCACTGGGCTCGAACCCAGAACCTTCTTGTTATGAGGTGACGGTGCACTACACCACCGTGCCATCCATACAGTGATCTTGTTGATCATATTAAAAAAAAGGGTTTCCCACCTTCTTTTAAAATGCAATATTTGACTGTTGTTGGCTTACATAATAAAGTGTTCCAATTAAAACCTCATTTGTGGCTGTTGTATCAGAGATGCCACATGAATCATATCACATGAATTAGCACATGGTGATTTCTCTCAATCTTATTACTGCATTTTAAAATACAGGTCAAATTGGTATATGGTAGTCATCAGCGGTGTGGAGGGCATAAAATATAGCCTGCACACTTTAATTATGTGAGCAGCGCTGAATAATCATTATTTAAAATATTGAAATAATAGGGTTATTGCAAGTAGCAAATTATGAAACTGCATATTTGACAGTTCTTGCAAACTGTGCAGTTAGGAAAGCCAAAACTTGCAGATGCTTGTCATCTCCATATATAACTAAATGAAGGATTGGGTTTGTGCTAACAATGTCAACATTTATGCTCAAATGTTTAACTGAGCTAGGAATTATAAAAGGTTATTCACTAAAGGAATTAATAGAATAAATTGAGCAGAAACTGAATGGGTGGATGAAACAGTCAGCACTTCGGTGTATTGGAGAACCCACAATAGGAAGGACCTTTGCATTTGTGCCTCAATGAGGACCACAGATTAATTTATTGTATTGATTCATGAGCCAATCAGACTGAAATTTTTTTTAAATTCTACATGCACGAAATTGCCAAAAGTATGTGGGCACCTAACCATTGCACCCATACCGTATGTACTTTTTGAACATCCCACTCCAGATTGAGTTCTCTTTTGCTGTTAAAATAACCTCCACTCTTCTGTAAAGGCCTTCCACTAGATTTTGGAGTGTGTTTGTAGGGATTCGTGCTTCAGCCACAAAAACATTAGTGAGCTCAGGCACTGATGTTGGGTGATGAGGCATTCTAGTTCATCCCAAAGGGTTTCAATGAGGTTGAGGTCAGGGTTCTGCGCAGGACACTCGAGTTCTTCCAGTCCAACCATGGCAAACCATGTCTTCATGGAGCTCGCTTTGTGCGTAGGGGAACTGTCATGGTGGGACATGTTTGGGTCTCTCAGTTCCAGTGAAGAGAAATTATAATGCTACAGCATGCAAAGACATTCTAGACAGTTTGAGGAAGAACCATATACAGTTAGGTCCATATATATTTGGACACTGACACAAATTTTGTTTTTTTACCTGTTTACTGAAACATATTCAGGTTATAGTTATATAATGGACATGGACATAAAGTCCAGACTTTCAGCTTTCATTTGAGGGTATCCACATTAAAACTGGATGAAGGGTTTAGGAGTTTCAGCTCCTTAACATGTGCCACCCTGTTTTTAAAGGGACCAAAAGTAATTGGACAATTGACTCAAAGGCTATTTCATGGGCAGGTGTGGGCAATTCCTTCATTGTCATTCTCAATTAAGCAGATAAAAGGCCTGGAGTTGATTTGAGGTGTGGTGCTTGCATTTGGAAGATTTTGCTGTGAAGAAAACATGCAGTCAAAGGAGCGCTCCATGCAGGTGAAACAAGCCATCCTTAAGCTGCGAAAACAGAAAAAACCCATCCGAGAAATTGCTACAATATTAGGAGTGGAAAAATCTACAGTTTGGTACCTCCTGAGAAAGAAAGAAAGCACTGGTGAACTCATCAATGCAAAAAGACCTGGACGCCCACAGAAGACAACAGTGGTGGATGATCACAGAATAATTTCCATGGTGAAGAGAAACCCCTTCACAACAGCCAACCAAGTGAATAACACTTTCCAAGAGGTAGGCCTATCAATATCCAAATCTACCATAAAGAGAAGACTGCATGAAAGTAAATACAGAGGGTTCACTACACGGTGCAAGCCACTCATAAGCCTCAAGAATAAAAAGTCTAGATTGGACTTTGCTAAAAAACATTTTAAAAAAAAGCCAGCACAGTTCTGGAAGAACATTCTTTGGACAGATGAAACCAAGATCAACCTCTACCAGAATGATGGAAAGAAAAAAGTATGGCGAAGGCGTGGTATGGCTCATGATCCAAAGCATACCACATCATCTGTAAAACACGGCAGAGGCAGTGTGATGGCTTGGGCATGCATGGCTGCCAGTGGCACTGGGTCACTAGTGTTTATTGATGTGATACAGGACAGAAGCAGCCAGATGAATTCTGAGGTATTCAGAGATATACTGTGTGCTCAAATCCAGCCAAATGCAGCCAAACTGATTGGTCGGCGTTTCATAATACAGATGGACAATGACCGAGAACATAAAGCCAAAGCAACCCAGGAGTTTATAAAAGCAAAGAAGTGGAATATTCTTGAATGGCCAAGTCAGTCACCTGATCTCAACCCAACTGAGCATGCATTTCACTTGTTAAAGACTAAACTTCAGACAGAAAGGCCCACAAACAAACAGCAACTGAAAACCGCTGCAGTAAAGGCCTGGCAGAGCATTAAAAAAGGAGGAAACACAGCATCGGGTCAAGACTTCAGGCAGTCATTGCCAACAAAGGGTTTTCAACCAAGTATTAGAAATGAACATTTTATTTACAATTATTTAATTTGTCCAATTACTTTTGAGCCCCTGAAATGAAGGGATTGTGTTTAAAAAATGCTTTAGTTCCTCACATTTTTATGCAATCATTTTGTTCAACCCACTGAATTAAAGCTGAAAGTCTGAACTTCAACTGCATCTGAATTCATTCATTCATTCATTCATTCATTCATTATCTCTAGCCGCTTTATCCTTCTACAGGGTCGCAGGCAAGCTGGAGCCTATCCCAGCTGACTATGGGCGAAAGGCGGGGTACACCCTGGACAAGTCGCCAGGTCATCACAGGGCTGACACATAGACACAGACAACCATTCACACTCACATTCACACCTACGGTCAATTTAGAGTCACCAGTTAACCTAACTTGCATGTCTTTGGACTGTGGGGGAAACCGGAGCACCCGGAGGAAACCCACGCGGACACGGGGAGAACATGCAAACTCCACACAGAAAGGCCCTCGCCGGCCCCGGGGCTCGAACCCAGGACCTTCTTGCTGTGAGGTGACAGCGCTAACCACTACACCACCGTGCCGCCTGCATCTGAATTGTTTTGTTCAAAATTCATTGTGGTAATGTACAGAACCAAAATTAGAAAAATGTTGTCTCTGTCCAAATATTTATGGACCTAACTGTATGGGTGTGACAGACAGGTTTCCACAAAAAACAAAACAAAAAACTTGCTTTAACTGTGCAACTGTTCCTTTAAATAGGGGTTTGAGATTGAATATGATTATATACTCACCAGCTACTTTATTAGGACCGCCCACCCATCCACCTGCTGTTTTATGCAGTTATCTAATCAGCCAATCCCTTGACAGCAGCGCAATGCATAAAATCATGCAGATATAAATCAAGAGCTTCAATTAATGTTCGAACATCAGAATGGGAAAAACTGTGATCTCAAAGTGTGACTTTCACTGTGGCATGGGTGTTGGTTTGAGCCAGATGGACTGGTTTGAGTATTTCAGAAACTGCTGATCTTCTGGGATTTTCACACAACAGTCTCTAGAGTTTACACAGAATGGTGTGAAAAACAAAAAACATTGAGTGAGCGACAGTTCTGTGGGTGGAAATGTCTTGTTGATATGAGAGGTCAGTCAGAGGAAAATGGCCAGGGGTGGGTTTCCCCAAAGCCTCTTAACGCTAAGAGCATCTTAACTAGGAGAGAGAGTGTTGATTGTGCTGCTCACTCGACCATTTAATGATGATCTTTGTGCTACAATGCTTTTGGGAAACTCAGGCCAGATTGGTTCGAGCTGCCAGGAAGGATCCAGTAACTCATAGCGACTCTTTACAACCGTGGTGAGCAGAAAAGCATCTCAGCATGCAACAGCAGAAGCCCACGTTGGGTTCCACTCCTGCAGCCAAGGATAGGAATCTTAGAATCAAGAACAAGTTGCTATTAAAGTGGCTGGTGAGTGTATGTGGTCCGAGAATAGACTACTCAGAACAACCTGCCAAAACAGGAACCATTTTCAAGTCAACATGGAGGACGTCATGACAGGAAAACACCACAAGCATTAGTTTTAGGCTTCACCTGAAAGTGTCCTACTTTTTCAAAACACACTTTGAAGCTCGAGTACCTAGCATAACATCACTAGCTCGACTGGTTCTGATCATTATCTTTTGGTTTGTCTAATAAAACTGTACACTTGCTTCAACATCTGCTGACATCGTGTTTGAACAGCTAATTGTATTCACATTTATTATAAGAGCTGTTTTTTTCAATTCCTCTTTGAGGAATATTGGATTACTGACCACTTTTTCTCACTCATTTGCAATGCAAGTTTGTTTTAAGCTCTAATGCAGCATGACACGACAAACACATTTCTGTTTCACTATTTTCAGCTTTCAGATTTTATATCGCTAATTTCATCTGTTTAAACATTTACTCAATGATTAGTGCCCTCATATTATTATTTTTTTCCCTTTTTTACTACAGACTCATTATTTAGCCCACGTTTTATAGGCAGGTCATGACTGCTATGGAAAAGTAATATAAACTAATATGAATTGTAAAGCACAGCCTAGGGTGTCATATAATACAGGCCTGAATACAAAGCATAAAAGCAAGTTAAGATGAAAAGTGTCCACTGAATTGTTCTTTCAGCTTTTATTGTGATTCAGTAAGGGTGGAGCAGGCCAGTCTTCATTAAAGCGTTCCGCTCCGGAGCACCTCCGACTGGTCCGTGCCAACCCCGAGCTATTTCACTTCCTCCGCTCTCTGTGTGCACCGTGATTAGTGCTGTTTACAACAAGAGAGAAACAATAACACCGGCTTTGTGGTGAGAGGTGCTGTGGAGATAAGTCATCTTTAATTCTGAGAGGTTCTCGTCACCACTGTTGAATTGTTAAACTGGGTATAAGACTGCACATGCCCTTCAATTGGAAGAACTCTGGCAAAATTTGCATAATTGAAACTGCATGTCAAATGAAATTGACATTTAGTAGTTTGGCACACACTTATTCAAATTCAAAGCTGAGAGATTTGGGGTTAAAGAAAATCTCCACCTGAAACATTATTTTATTTATTTTGACACAGCGATTCTGGTGATAATTTGTTGATTGGTGCTATACTTTTGTTCCTGTGAGAAGTTAGTGGTTGTGTATTGCTCGGAGATCACAGTGGGACACTGTAAAGATAGTCACAATGGCATTTAATATTTAACTGAATTGTCTTGGCCAGCCCTAAGGGTCCCATCTACATCTCATCATTGCTGAGGAGTGTGCTCCCATCACCCAATCAAGCATCCAGCCAGAGCAGGTCATGATATATTTTTTACCATATTAACATGCCATTGTTGTGTGTTACGCCTGATCTCAAGACTCTCGTCTCTGCGAGCCTACCACACAGATTTAATACTTGTCATTTTTAGGGCATACCTAACAACATGTGTTTTCTTTCTCTCTCCCCCCCTCCCAATCTGTCCCTCTGAGTTACATGTTGGCCCTGGGATTGAGATGCTGGCCTCTTCTGCCCCTCAGACCTGCTTGATCCATCCTGGTGCCCTGTGTCTGGTCGGAGTTTTATCGCATCGCTCCTGTGAAGGACGGCCCCATGAGGACAGTTGAGGGTTATACCTGGAGGACGCTCTGGACTCTTACAGTAATGCTTTTATGGCTGAGGACTACTGAGGCCTTACTAACTTTAGGACTGCAGTTATCATGAACAGTTTTGCACTCAAGTTTCCATCAATGAAGAGTTTATAACATCAACGAAACTGTCCTCATGTTAAAACTGTCAATATTATAGTCAGGCTGTCTGTTGTTGCCCAAATGAGGATGGGTTCCCTTTTGAGTCTGGTTCCTCTTGAGGTTTCTTCCTCATGTCGTCTGAGGGAGTTTTTCCTTGCCACCGTCGCCACAGGCTTGCTCATTGGGGATAGATTAGGGATAAAATTAGCTCATGTTTTAAGTCGTTCAAATTCTGTAAAGCTGCTTTGCGACAATGTTTATTGTTAAAAGCGCTATACAAATAAACTTGACTTGACTTGATTTAATAGAAGAAAAATAACATTTCAAACATAACGGACAATGGGTAGCTTGTAGCTGATAGCTGCTTGATCAATCAGTGTTTTGCAGCAGGCTTATAGTACTCAAGTCCGACTCGTGCCCTAATTTTAAGGACTCGTGACTTGACTTGGACTTGAGCACTGATGACTCGGACTCATGCATTAAGTGCATTTGGACTCGTAAATTGGAGACAAAGACTCAGATTTTTTCTTTATGTTTTGTAACATGCCATAATAATTTGGCATAAGATATTTATATCTACATTAATTTTTATACTAATTTCATGCAAGAGAATGCACATTCACCTGTTCATACATCATGTTCAGGAACAAATTAACATTAGTGGTGCTAAAATGCCTGGAGAGAATGCCCTTAGGATTGTCCTCTTTGCTTATACAGACTTCTCGTGCAGTGAGAAAAAATACCCTGCTATGTGTTCCATATGTAGAAGAACTATCGGGGAGACGACGGGGACGACCTCGAACTTCAATCATCATTTGGCAAGACTCCACCCAGAGAAGGAAGTGACACCTTATGTTCATTGCTCTGTTGATAGCGAGGCTTGCATGCTGAGCGATGAACTAGCTAGTGTTAACCCTCTCTAATGTTATTTGCCCTGTTGATAGTGGGCTGGGCTTGCTGAGCGATGAACAAGCTTTTTATCTGTAGCTTATTAACTAAAATGGGGCAGTTAAGCAGTAATGTTAGTCCAACATGGTAGCAGAGACGGTGTCACATAAAAGCAGCAACAGCTACCGTCAAATGGTGCAGTCGGAGTCTTGTTCTCGGACTTGACTTGGATCAATCATGGACTCGACTCGAAATTTTCTTTAATGACTTGGACTTGAACACTGGGGACTCAAGACTGGACTTGGTCTTGAGGTTTAGTGACTCGACTACAACACTGTTTTGCAGCGATGTTCAACATCCATATTAAACTCAAATCCAATGTGGAATCAGTGAAGACAACAAACATTAGACTCAAAGTTCCAGAATATGAGATGATGTCTGCAAATATATCGACAGTGATATTTGTATGAGTAGCATGTACAGATGAAGAGGCAAGAGAGCTAGACAGACGACAGGGCGAAAGCGCCGCTGCATTGCTCTCCTTCATGTAGACATGAAGCAAGAATTACTGCTGCTTTGATGATCAACATGGGAAATTTCTGACTTCCCAGTAGAGAGAAAAGATATGTTTGAACAGCTCTTTGAGAGTTTTTGAAAGCACTGACTTCTCCAAGTTGCGATTCTGTGACGTCACTTCACCATAGTGGCGTTCATCGGGAAAAGTACAAAAAAAATGAGTGTGACTGAAGGTTTTTAAGCAGATGATAGAGTTTATCTTTGAAATCACAGAATATTGGCTGATACTTTGAGAATTAAAATGTTAATTACAGTACTTTTCTCCAAGGCTATTTGATGAAACTGATCTTTCATGGAAATATCAGTGCTATTAACAATGAATGATCCCTTCCACCTTAAAAATAAATTCAACAAATCAAACAACTCTAATTCCATTTTAATTAAATACATTATTAAACTAGAAAAGCACTCGGAGAGCGCAGCCCTCCGCCAAGAATCATTTAAAAAAATCCGGGATCCAGAAGGTGATCCGGATCACCGCCAAAATTTAACGGATTGTTACTTGTGCTCAGTCACACCTCTGGAAAAAATTTCAGAGCAATCCGTTCATTACTTTTTCCGTAATGTTGCTAACAGACAAACCAACAAACAAACAAACCAACGCTACCGAAAACATAACCTCCTTGGCGGAGGTAATAATAAACTAGAATGCATTTCTGGAGAAAATGCGAAAGTGTGCTTGCTCAGGTGCGCTGCCATGGCGACCTGGCAAGAGAGGCGACCGCACACCCACACGACAAGTTTTGTGTCAACACGCGAAAGTTTGGCCAAGACACAAGGCGGATTCTCATACGGAGATGACAGGCTGGCAAGGTTCTTTACAGGGACATCCCAGAGCATCATTAACATGAAAATTTAGATGTAATTCTAAATCCGTAAAGAGATATGACCCATAACACGTTTTTGCTCATTGTGGCGCCCCCTAGAGGCCAAATGACACCAAATTTGATGAGGGTACATGAACTGGTGCCGAAAGTCATCTCAACAAATATGGTCTTGATAGGTCAAATCGTTTCTGAGATATGAGCCAAAATACATTTTTGCTAATTGAGACGGCCCCTAGTGGCCAAATGACACCATATTTGATGAGCGTAGTTTGGATGGCGTCCAAAGTCATGCCACTAAATATGGTCTTGATATGTCAAAGCGTTTCCATGATATGAGCTCACTTCCTGTTTGGTGGCTTCGCCATCGATTTTGATTGGCTGCCACGGGCAAACGCTTCGAGGTATGAGAGAGAAACGAATATCATTCATTAGGAATGGACTGGAGATCATGTGTGCCAAGTTTCGTGATGATCGGACAAAACATGCGGACAGGGCCACTCTACCTTCACTTTGGACAAAATTCAAAATGGCGGAAAATCTAATGAGGCGGAGAATGACGTCATAGGATGCGTTGGAATCGTCTAGCTCCAAGGATTCCAATGGCATCAGACTTATGAAAATCAGACATACTGATCAAAAGTTACGTGCATGAATGTATGTAAGACTGTGATCAGTTGGTGTTGCTACAGCGTGAGACGTACCAACATGAAACTTGACGAAATCAATCAGGGTCCACTCCTCTATCAGTGTACCAAGTTTCATGACGTTATACCTTACGGTTTGGCCTACAGAAGGAAAAATCTGTTTTTTGCGTCACGCGCCCATTCATTTCAATGGGGAAAAAATTAATCATTTTAAAAAATCCGGGATCCAGAAGGTGATCCAGATCACCGCCAAAATTTAATGGATTGTTACTTGTGCCCAGTCACACCTCTGGAAGAAATTTCATTGCAATCCGTTCATTACTTTTTCCGTAATGTTGCTAACAGACAAACCAACAAACCAACCAACAAACAAACAAACCAACGCTACCGAAAAATAACCTCCTTGGCGGAGGTAATTATTCAATATTAAAACCATTAGAAACTAGAAAAATCACTTGGAGAGCGCAGACCTCCGCCAAGAATCCTTTAAAAAATTCCGGGATCCAGACGGTGATCCGGATCACCGGCAAAATTTAATGGATTGTTACTTGTGCCCAGTCACACCTCTGGAAAAAATTTCAGAGCGATCTGTTCATAATTTTTTCCGTAATGTTGCTAACAGACAAATCAACGCTACCGAAAACATAACCTCCTTGGCGGAGGTAATGATCAAAGAAGGTGAATCGTTTACAGGATACAGTATGTATATATTATGTATAATATAGTATTACACACACACACACACACACACACACAAACTTTTCATACAAACTTTGTTATAGATTTCTGTTTGATGACTTCTACATTATGGAGTCAGTATAAACACATTTTAGAGTCCAAATGTTCATTTTCCAGCACAAAATTAAATGTTACAGAAAAAAAGTTTGTATCTGAGCAGCATATTCCATAAGAGAGCACTTTTGAGATTAAAAAAGAAAACATAATGAAGGCTACTGGGTTTTGGTGCAAAATTATGAAGCAAGTGTGACAAAGTGTCCAAAAGAACTGTGGCTGGTTCTGCAAGATGCTCAGTAAAACCTACAGCTCATTTCCTTATAAAACTGTACTCACTGTACCTGAGACGACTATTTTTGTTTTAAAGCAAAGGATCATCTCACACCAAATAGTGACTTTGATTCATTTATTACAGCTTACTGCTTACTGTTTATAGTATTTTTTAAATGTAGAAACACTTCATTTCATTATTCTTAAGCCATTTTTGGTCTACAGCATTTCTTCATGTATGCCTAAGACTTTTGCACAGTACTGTATATCTTAGATATGTCTTATAATGTGCATTATATAAATGTTTGTGTTTTATATAGTGTTTTATCGAGATTCAAAACAACTAGCATGAAACTTAACAATGCTGTGTCACAAGTGCACTTGATTTCTTAAATGACAGAAATGACGAGCTGATTCAAGATGATTTAACTCAATAGAGTCTGAAGTTGCTGTGTGATGACTTTAGCATGCAGTTAGCACTAGGCATGTGAAGATTTATCATCACCCGATATATCGTGATACAAATGTACAACAATTTGAATCAATGAAATAAAACATGAATTGTGATTATCATCATGCTGCATCATTTCTTAGTTTTTCCTCACTGTAACTGCATTGGTTAGACAGCAGATAATGTACAATATCAGGAATACTCGTGACTTCATCGTAGGTGGAAGTAACCCAGCACTACTGCCGTTAACACATATAAACAGATGTAAAACGGGAAAGAGCTGTTGTGTGATTGACTGTACAAATAGATTTAACAAGAAATCAGAGCTCTGTTTTTCCAGATTGCTGAAAGCTAAAGAAAAGAGAAGCAAATGCAGTGCAAGTAGTGCAAACATTCATAAAAGTTTATTAAGATAAGGCCTATTTGTTATTTACTTTTTCATCTATATAATAAACGGCAAAGTTTGTTTTTTGTCTTGAGCTAATGTTGCCATTTCTCGACAGATTTTCACCAAATTTGGCAAGTAAGTCGGGGGATGACCTGGAATTTTGCATATATAAACAAAATTAATGTACAGGTCCCAGGGATGTCCCTGGGGGTCACAACATCCACCCACCCCCTCCCTCAATACCTTTCACATTACATTTATCAACACAAACTCTTGACAGATCTTCACTAAACTTGGCACATAGGCACAGGAGATGGTCACAATTTGGCAGAACTCATATTTGGGCCCCAGAGGGTCCCCGGTGGGCCCCTGGGTGGCGGATGCTTGGATTTTTGTTTGTCTTGGGTTAACATCACCATTTCTCGATGGATCTTCAACAAATTTGACATGGAAGTCTGGGGATTTTGCAAAACCCGGACAATGCCAGGTAACCTGGTAATTTTTTAAAAAAGGAATATTTATGTTAACAGGCTATTTGGTTTATATTTTATTCCAACCTTTACAAATATGATTAAATTATTGTTGGTTCTTAAGAAATTGAAATAGAAGTATTGATTTTAATTGAATCAAAGGAATATTTAAGTTGATAAAAAAAAATAGGAAAATAAATTTTGCAATTTTGGGGGAAATAAAATTATTTTTTTCCCAAAAAATATCATGGGAAAATCAATATACGAACCCAATATCGTGAATCGAATTGTATCATTACATGCCTAGTGAGTACAGTGCTAATTGGTGGTACTAAGCTTCTATTATTTGTTAGCTGTGTTTGCGATACTGCAAAAGCAACATTTTGCTCAAACATGCCTTGGCTGATGGACAGTACATTACATCACATCACATTACGTTAATGGCATTTAGCAGACACTCTTATCCAGAGCAACATACACCATACCCAAAGCAGCTTGGGGAGCAGTTAGGGATTAGGTGCCTTGCTCAAGGGCATTTTAGTCCGAGGAATCAAACCAGCAACCTTTTGGGCTCAAAAACCTTTGGGTCTGCTTCTCTAACTATTAGACCATGGCTTCCCCCCCTGCCAGTATTGAAGCTTAAAGTGCATATCATGGGTAAATTCAGGAGCAAGACCAATGTCTCATCTCATCTCATTATCTCTAGCCACTTTATCCTGTTCTACAGGGTCGCAGGCAAGCTGGAGCCTATCCCAGGCGGGGCACACCCTGGACAAATCGCCAGGTCATCACAGGGCTGACACATAGACACAGACAACCATTCACACTCACATTCACACCTACGGTCAATTTAGAGTCACCAGTTAACCTAACCTGCATGTCTTTGGACTGTGGGGGAAACCGGAGCACCCGGAGGAAACCCACGCGGACATGGGGAGAACATGCAAACTCCACACAGAAAAGCCCTCGCCGGCCACGGGGCTCGAACCCGGACCTTCTTGCTGTGAGGCAACAGCGCTAACCACTACACCACCATGCCGCTCCAAGATCAATGTAATTGTCTTATTTTATATTAAACTTTGGTCAAATATCTGTCACATTTTGCATTTTGTGCAATTTTTTTACCTCCCGCAATACCAGAAAAATTCAGTTGAAATCAAGCCATTTGAGGCGAATTGGTCCACCTCTGAAAAAACTTGGCATTTGGATTTCCCGGCAAACATTGATTTTCGTGACGTGACATGCAGGATGCCTCCCTCTGAATCCTACGTCAGCGCTGGTTTGTTTATGAGAAAACGACCTGGTGGTTTTCTGCAAATTTCTTCAATGTTATCACATAATTATTAAAACGGTTAACAGATGTATCGTAGGAGGGTGTAGCAACACCAATCTTGATGGGATTAGTACTCATCGTTTCCCACATTGCACTGAGGTGACAATTCCATATTTCAATGCAAAATCGCTAGCTGCTAAACTTGGTCTACACAGGCTGTGAACTGAAACCGTGCAAAGCTCGCGCAGCCTGCTGGCGCTTCCGCAGGTGACGTCACGAATCTGGCTCCAGACTCCCTTGGGATTTTTCCAGACGCATTTTGTTATTTTATTTTTTTCTGCTGTAGACAGATGGCCTTGTGCAAAATTACCCTTCTGGATGAGTGTGTAAAGGAACGTTCTTTCATATAAAAAAAAACGAATTTGGTCCAGGATATGCACTTTCATGGAAGATCTGTGCATCTTTGAGGTTGAACAGTATTGTTTGAAGAGCATCATGACTCCAACTGAGAGAAAATCCACAAGTCAGAAATCTAAATGCTTTTTATTTCCCATCCTGTAATAAAATGTATGACTTTTATGTATGACAGTTTTCAGGGTTTGCAGGAAATTATTAAAATCCATTGTTTCCATATCGAATACATAACTATCATGTATGTGCCTCTCTCTCCATCACTGCTTTCCTTGTAATAATCCATTATTCGGAGTTGGTTTGTCTGCAAATAATGTAACTCTGACGCTTTGCTATTAACTCGATGTGCTCAGCTTCCTCACCCCCCACCCCCTTCGTATTTCTGTCTCATGCTTTGCCATTATGCATGATTAATTATCTGCCTATAGTGGCTCTCAGTGCTGGGCCATGGTAATTAAAAGATAATGATTGGCCCTTTTGAGCCGAACAAATAAAGATGCAGGAGCTCATCTGTGATCTCAGCCTACTCAATAAAATATTAGACCTTGTGTGTGCAAAAAAAGGAAATTTTTAATGCACACAGGACCTGGCCTGCTTCTCTCTCTCTCTCTCTCTCTAGAGAGCATGAGCTTTCCTCGCTACTGCTTTCCCTGCAAAAATAAATAAAGAAATAAATAAGAAACGCATTTGTACAACAGTTCCTAATGAACACGGGCACACTGCGACACATCCCCTACCCACCACAACGCTCTTTTGTTAATTACATGAAATTACAAGGATAAATAAGATATGAGAGGGGAAAAAAATCAGTCACTGCTTATGTTTGTGGTTAAATGACAGAAAAGGCTTTTTTTTGGCATACTTTCCAAATAATCTGTTGGTATGGAGGTGGAGTCTGATGGTGGTTTTGGAGACTTGGAAACCCCAAGATTTTACTTTCTTCTTGTAATTCACCAACAGTCATCCTCGAGAATGTTTTTTTTTTTTTTTTTGCCTGTCTATCCTCACTGTACATAGGGGCAAAATAAACTTGAGTCTTCTTCCAGGCGAGTTTATAACAGTTCCAGTTGGTGTCCACTTTTTTTAATTATTGCCCTAACAGGAGAAATGGACATTTTCGGGTGAGTAGCTATTTTTTTTAATAACCATTCCCTGACTTATGAAGGTCAAAACACTTCTCCTTCATTTGGTTTGTGTGTTCTCTTATCTTTCCCATGTTGATGGATGACTAAGGGAATTTAGCCTCTGTGTCACCTCATATTTGTTCCCCAGTTAAACAGGAAGTCATGGATTACAGCTTGAAAGTTCCTACACACTCCAATCAACTCAAAAATACTGCACAATTTAAATGGGAAACACGCTTGAGTTACATTGTGTTCACTATCATTTCCAGAAGTGTTAATAATAACAGCACATGTACTTTTGTTGAAAATAATTATTTCTTGAGGAGAGAGGTGTTTTTCTCAGAATAAATTCATTTCAATTCAAGGTTGGAGTTTTCTCATTTTTTTCAGTGTGAGATAAACCAACTTCACTAAAAGGTGGACCCTTTTTACTAATCCTTACAAGAGGGGGGGGGGGCAAATAATTATGGAGGACACTATATATATGTATTGTGCAAGAGATATGAAGTTTATCTTCGAGTGGTGAACGTATTCACAAGTAAGTGAAGCGAATGAGTGAAAATATTTTCAACATGAGAAGATAAACTTTATATATTCACAGCACTGTGTAATGTTCTTTATATTATATGGACACACCCACAAATAAAAAAAAAAAAAACACAAGTTAATCAAAATAATTTTTATTTTGAACCGGTTCACGATTTTGACAATGCACATCTAGTCAGCAAGAAAACACTGGGAGTGATGTCATTGGAGTGAAATATGTCACTCAGATCCGCAATGTATTTCATATGAAAAATGTGAGTTTTACAACACAAGAAGCGAAACTTCATATCTTCAAGTCAATGTGTGATTTTCTTTTTATTATATAGACACATTCACAAACAAAACGTACCCAAATTTATCAAAACACTTCATCGATTTCGTCACGAGTGACATAGAGAGGTTAATGCCACGGTTTTGGTTCTCCATGTCCCGGATGGAGCTTGTATGAAAAAATACGAATGGCATATTTCCCAGGAAAACACTTGGGTCCATAATATATATATATATATATATATATATATATATATATATATATATATATATATATATATATATATATGTCAGGAATGGCGAGCTGAGGTGAAGTGAAGACCCAAGATCAGACTCAGAAAACAGGCAGTGTAAAAAGAACACTTCTTTAATGAAGTAGATGGCAGAAAGTAGGGCTCAGGCAAAAATCGGTAGTCAAAAAACAGGCCAGGAGGTCAAAAATACAGAGGAGCAGGTAGACACGATCAGGGACAAAAAACAGGACAGAAAAATCTCCACAAAAACTGATGAACACAGGGACAAGGGAAATCCAGGCAGAGATAGCAAAAGACACAATTCAAAAGAACAGGCAGGCAAAAACAGGGACAAAAAACTGGACAGAAAAACTTGACAAAAACAAAGGAAAATTCAGGTGGGGGAATCAAGAAGACACAATGCCAATGAGCTGTAGCGAGGTGAGGAAAGTCTACAAGAGACAGTCTGGCAAATGGAGTAGATCCAAACAGTTCTTAAAAAGCCCTGTATACATACATACATACATACATACATACATACACACACACACACACACACACACACACACTGTCATGGAAACTCTCAAAACTTAAACTCTCCAAGCAAAAATGATTCAAAGTCCAAGAGGTTGCAGAAAAGTTGAGACTTTTATTAAATCAATTAATAAAAGCCGTGCTCGGTCTGCAGAGTGAACCCGCTCAAAATCACAAATTTCTCATTTCATACAGTCTCAATAAAAACCCCACAATGTATAATAATCTCATTGGTTAACATGTCACGTCATACTACTTCAACATTTTCTACTGAGCAGTACATCTCACGCTTCTCATATTTTGTGTCAACCGAGCCAAGTTTTTCAGTATGAATGGTCAATTCAGGAAGAATCAAAACATATGAAAAGAAGTGATACGCCATGAACAACACAGCATTCAGAGCGTATAATATTATGGTTCAAAATGACTGGAGTCAAATCAGGTTAAAGATTGATACAGGCTGCAGGTGCAAACTAGCACAACACTCGTGGCCTTGGCCAGTCCACCACACCATAAGATTAAAAAAAAAAGAAAATGCACATTGCAACTGTAGAGGTTGAGCTGTAACAATACCCAATTCAGAATACTTGATAAAATGTATTACGTTAGCATGCAAAACACTCCAGAATGAATAATTGCTTAATTCAATATGCTCTTGGCTAACTCATTACAACATATGATAACACTGCAGGTGCTGGAGTTAGAATAATACACTTTTTGAATAGGCCTGTGATTTGGCAGAAAACAACCTTCAGTATAAACAATCTCAATGTCTTTACTGTATTTTATTGTAATTATGATCATTCATAAACCAATTTATTATTACTTTTAATTGAATCAACTTCATTTACTCTTTACTGAAAATCAACACACTTGGCTTTGAATTAAAATGTAATGAGCATAAGATGAAATCAGTGTATGTGTGTGATTACACATGAATCAAAATACAATCATAAACCAAATTATTGCTTATGTGATGACATCAAGGCATGTGTGCATGGTTAAATTTAGGATATAAAATCACCACAACACACACACACACACACACGCACACATCCTACACACTGTCTAGAGGATTTTCTGAGAAATATCTCTGTGCCAATGGAGTATGATGTATGTATATAATCGGAGGAGCTTGAACAGCACAAGGTTTTGTGCGTGTGTGTGTGTGTGTGTGTGTGTGTGTGTATAAAATCACTCTTAAACGAGGGAGCAGGAAAGAGTCATGGAATGTTTTTACAATAGATAAATGAAGTGTGACAGGTAATCGCACGGCCGCAGTGCGTAGTCGAGCGGAGACTTATTAATGCCACTGTTTGACCACACATGACTGGCCCCATTACCAAGTGCAACATGGCTTGAATGAGAAATGATCGCACGTGAATGCAGCAGAAGTTTCACCAGCAAATTGCACAGCCAGGCTGTAGCTACGAGCCTGAAGACAAGAAATCCCAAAGGTTTAAAGACAAGGTTTTAGGCTCTCAGCAGAAATGTTGAACACAAAGGAGTCGTGTATCTCCCAGACATGCGCCATGTTCTCCAGAGAGTTTTTGTTCTGTGAGATCGGTTCTTGCTGTTCCGACAGGAGCATGTGTGCCAATTCACGAAGCAGTTCCCTATCAGGAGGAAACAGAGTGAGCCAAAATGCTTAACAAGTCTGTATAGACAAATGGAGATGAATCTTCAGCAGGAAGTACTTTTTTTTCTGGAGATGAGATGCATAAACAATAATGATAGACATCTTATGAAGTGTTTGGTATGTTTGATTGACAGTCCAAATATGCCTGCTTATATTTCTGTTCTATCTATGTCTCATTTTTTAATGATGGCTTGAGTTAATTTTTAAACCTTCTTTTCTCACTCCACATACTATAGATTGATTACTGGCTTCAATCAGTCTACTACTCCTGGTCCTCTGCTCTCCTCTAATAATGATTGCTGTTTTATTGAAAAAGATCAAGTCTATGTATTTTTTTTAACCCAGATAGCACAGATTAAAACATTGTATCATACCCGTGATGATGATGATGATGATGATGATGATAATTTACTGCACAATTCTCATCAGAAAATAACTTACACTCTGTAGCATAATTCAGTCGCGTATCATCTCAGAAGGGAAAAATAAATGCTACTAGAATGAATCGCATCAAAAGAATGTGACCTTGTAAAAAACAAAGTGACCTTTATTCTCCCCCATCACATTTCTCATCTTCTGTTTGATATGGCTGCATAGAAAGTAAATGCTTAAGGTACTGGCTTTTATTTTATTTTAACACCATACTACTTGTATAATGAGTAACAAAGCATCTCACCAAAATCTCACATCACAAAAAGCCGTAAATGAATGCATGAAGAAGTAATGAGCCTCTAAAACACAAGTGAATATTTGTTTAATGCATGATTCAGCCATGGAAAAATACAAAGGTTAAGGGTTAAAGGATCTTTTCTCCTTTTTGGATAGCTTTCTCAGTATGAAATTGATGAAAGTAGAGGGAAGTCCTACTACTACTAGTACTACTAAAATTCTTAGTATTACAAAAATTCTTGCTACTACTACTAAAATTTTTCATCTTACTATGAGTAAAATTCTTACGACTCCTCCTAAAATAATTTTTACTACTACTACTACTATGAAAATTCTAAGTATTACAAAAATTCTTGCTACTACTACTAAAATTTTTCATATTACTATGAGTAAAATTCTTACGACTCCTCCTAAAATAATTCTTACTACTACTATGAAAATTCTTAGTATTACAAAAATTCTTGCTACTACTACTAAAATTTTTCATACTACTATTAGTAAAATTCCTATGACTACTCCCATTAAAATTCTTACTACTACTACTACTACTACTACTACTCTGAAAATTCTTAGTATTACAAAAATTCTTGCTACTACTACTAATTTTTTTCATCCTACTATTAGTAAAATTCCTACGACTTCTACTAAAATTCTTGCTACTACTACTACTAAAATTTTTCATCCTACTACTACTACTAAGTTCTTGCTACTACTTCTGCTAATTTTTTATACTACTACTAAAATTCTTGCTGCTACTACTACTAATTTTTTTCATCTTACTATTAGTAAAATTCCTATGACTTCTACTAAAATTCTTGCTACTACTACTACTACTAAAATTTTTCATCCTACTACTACTACTGCTACTACTAAAATTCTTGCTACTACTGCTAATTTTTTATACTACTACTAAAATTCTTGCTACTACTACTACAAATTTTCTTAGTACTAGTACTAAAATTCTTACTGTGAAAATTCTTACTGTGAAAATTCTTACTACTACTACTACTCCGAAAAATCTTAGTACTAGAAAAATTCTTGCTACTACTACTACTCCTAGAATTTTTCATCCTACTACTCCTACTAAAATTCCTACTACTACTAAAATTCTTGCTGCTACTAAAATTCTTACTACTACTACTACTACTACTACTACTACTAGTAGCAGTACTACTCCTAAAATTCTTACTCTTTCTCCTCCTACTAAAATTACTACTACTAAAATTCTTGCTACTACTACTACTACTACTACTACTAAAATCTTACTAATATTACTTTACTCAAATTTAATACTTTAATGTTGCAGCTTCAGATGGAATGAATATTTTGCTAAAACCTGACAAGGAAATAATCCCAAAAGCACAAAGCTCAACCCAAAACCTAGGTTAAAAAATAATTAGTCCATCAAATCTGTTTTTTAGCCTCTTAAGGGTGCTGGGAAATGTGGCTCGCCTAGACAGACATACCCAAAATTAATCAATAATAGTTCCACAATTATCAGGTTAATATACATAATCTTGGTCTCAAGCATAGAAATACCACAATGCACACAGATACTTCAAAAGTTTTAATAAATCTAGAACTTACCAAAACAGCATTTTCTTTTGAACTTTTTTACCAGTAGTCAGTTATAGCAGTGTTCTATTGGACCCAGTAATTCCTTTACAGGCATATTCCTGACTTTATCAAATACACAATATTGTGTTTTTAAAATCATATTTATATTACTTATATTATTTTCAGATTATTTTCACCCAAGAGTCACACTGTGAGATAAACATGCTAAAATTTACTGGCAACAAAAAGAAAGAAAGAAAGAAACAGCTTTTTCCACACCTGTGCATACACACCTGGCATCAGTAGGATTCTCAAGCATGCAAAGGGGGTTTGTGTACACGTTTGCATAAATACTCTTAACAACGTGGATAAATATAGAATTTATCAAGACAAAGAAAAATGTTTTTTTTAAACTGATATTGCAGCAAAATATTAGGGTCAAAAGGACATTGCTAAGTAATGAACAAAATGTGAGAGTTTAAAAGATATAAATGGTCCTTTTTTTGACCCACTGACCCAATCAGATACTCTGTATACTGTCTCATTACTCATCCCAACTCCTTGGTTTTACCTCTGACTTCACCTCATTCTCTCCAATGACACAAAACTCTGTCATACAGCAACCGTTCCCCTGAACATCTGGCTGGATGATGCCATTTTCGACATAAAAGGAACCATGTGACAGCACGTCTGGCTGCTACCTGATAGATGTGTGTAAAAAGGAGGCGGTTTTGCTCCTCCACGGAGTGAAAGTTAGATTTATGACCTCGTGCCGGAGAGGAAGCGAGCACAGAAATGTGGCGCAGACGCAGACAGTACTAATTAGCACATGGCCCGTAATGGATCACTGTGATGGGTGGCGTGCAGTGTAGCGAGCTCGGTGCTAACAACAACTTGAAGGACCAGGCTCATGATAACTCAATTTCAACACTAATCAGAGTTGCTCAGTCACACCGTTTTAACGCTACATTTTTTGATCGTTTATGAAAAATGTGTCGCTGATTCTACGATTGTGCCAGTGTTTGTATCCTACTGATATAACATTTACAAACGTATGGAAAAAAAAGTGGTAAAAGACATTTTAAACACAGATACAGTTTCCATCCCAACAGTCTACGTGCAAGTCACATCATCCAAATTGTCTGAAGATAATGAGAAGAAGTTCTCTCATTCTTATTTTCAGTGATATTCATGGGGCAAGCCATGGCCTGAAGGTTAGAGAAGCAGTCTTGGGTCCAAAGGGTCACTGGTTTGATTCCTGGGACCGGCAGGGAAAATGTGAAAGGAGTTGAGTGAATGAACAACACTTTCCCCTCCTTCTGGATCCTGGCTGAAGTGCCCTTGAGCAAGGCACCTAACCCTCAACTGCTCCCCAGGGTCTGTAGCATAGCTGCTCACTGCTCTGGGTATGTGTGTGTGCTCAATGCTTCAGATGGGCTAACTGCAGAGGAGGAATTTTGCTGTGCTTGATTGTACATGTGACAAAAATAAAGGGTTCTTCTTCTTCATATTGTAACACTGACTGATGATGTCACTTTGTACTTACAACCTGTTCACAGATTAAAGATAAAACGTCTATTATTACTTCATGTATTTAATTATCCTTTTCAAGAAAAAACAACCCTCAACCCTTTTACTTCTAACCTTGTTACACATTTAAGATAGGATGACCAGATTTCCCTAGTCTGAAACCGGGACACTTTTGCGCGTGACCATGCTCGTACACGCACACCTTTTTTTTACGTAAACGTGACACTCAGAGAGGTGCTCTTATCATTTTGTTGAAGCTCACATTTATCAACATCTCACATGAAATAAAACAAACAGGCGTTTTGTTATCTAGTAGCATAGTGGTATACAGATCAGTTAAATTATGGTCAGACAACAGATTTTGTAATGGCTGAGAATAGGCCAGGCTATGTCCATAGGCCAAATTTAAACTGATTTATTTCACCTGTTTGTGAGAACACCAAGAAGAATGCATATGCACATGTAGGCTATATCTCTAAAACTGTATGCACTATAGCATGAACTTAAAAAGTAGATATGTGACCTCAACATAGCCTAGGTCAGAATCAACCTTACTAACCATTCCCCACAACTGAATGAATAAAGCAAGAAGATGTGTACAAAAGTGAACACTTTAATGGAAGGTGCAACAAGCTGTTCAACACAGCAATATGGCCAAACTGTCAGAATGGAATGTTAAACAGAAACAAAAAAGAGACAACTGATTTGAGAATATACACTCAAACAAAACAGCAGTAAAGGAGGAGAGGGGCGACAGCCTGAGGAAAGCCCCCACAGGAGCGCACAGCATTTGCAACATAGGCTACCCAACTCAGTACAAGAACAAAACACTTACAGTGTGTGCAGTAGGCTTCGTGCGCATTGTTCTGCACCTCTTGGAGGAAGGGGTAGGTGCCCTGTAAATCTTTGGAAAAGGTACGTTTTCTTTTCGGCATAATTGCTGCGGCATTACTGCTGCTAGCTGCTAGACAAAGAACATTCGCGCCAGTTAATGTTTATTTTATTGTTGCATGGGAACACGTTCTGTTGTCTGGAATAATGTGGCTAAATAAACACCCATGCTACAGGGCCAGGGGGCAGTAACCAGGAAAGTTTGCGATTCCTGTCAATTCATCAAAATAGTAAATGATTCCCACTCTGCTCAGTCACAAACGTCGCGAGTGGCAAAAACCGGGACATACCCATGTCCCGACAGACTTTTGTCGGGACTCGGGACACACAACCCCAAATCGGGACTGTCCCGGTAAAACTGGAACATCTGGTCACCCTAATTTAAGAGCAAAAAAAGTTTCATTTTTAAGAGTTACAAGGGCACAATTGAAATTATATGATATTTCGCAAAGAAGTTTACTTAAAGCTAGACAGCCTCTTGATTTCATAAAATGAAATTTTAAAGTGAAGTTTAGTTCCCCCCCTCCTAGAACTGCCATCTTATTGTGGTGGAGGGGTTTGTGTGCTTGAATGATCCTAGGAGCTATGTTGTCGGGGGCATTATGCCCCTGTCAGGGTTTCCCAAGTGGAGGAGTTTAAGTGTCTCGGGATCTTGTTCACGAGTGAGGGAAGGATGGAGCGTGAGATCGACAGGTGGATCGGTGCAGCCTCCGCAGTGATGCGGTCGCTTTACCGGTCCGTCGTGGTGAAGAAGGAGCTGAGCCAAAAGGCGAAGCTCTCAATTTACTGGTCGATCTACGTTCCGACTCTCACCTATGGTCATGAGCTTTGGGTAATGACCGAAAGAACAAGATCGCGGATACAAGCGGCCGAAATGAGTTTCCTTCGCAGGGTGGCTGGGCGCTCCCTTCGAGATAGGGTGAGAAGCACAGTCACCCGGGAGGAGCTCGGAGTAGAGCCGCTGGTCCTCCACATCAAGAGGAATCAGCTGAGGTGGCTCGGGCATCTTTTTTGGATGCCTCCTGGACACCTTCCTGGGGAGGTGTTCCAGGCATGTCCCCCCGGGAGGAGGCCCCGGGGAAGACCCAGGACACGCTGGAGGGACTATGTCTCTCGGCTGGCCTGGGAACGCCTCGGTGTTCTTCCCGAGGAGCTGGCCAAGGTGTCTGGGGAAAGGGAAGTTTGGGCTTCCATACTTAGACTGCTGCCTCCGCGACCTGGTCCCGGATAAAGTGGAAGAAGACGAGATGAGTTTAGTTCCCTCTGAGATTTGGTTATTGTGATATATATTTATTTCTACAATATCTCAAAAAAGAAAAACAAAACAAAACAAGGCCATTCTGTGGCTGGGAAGTTATTTGATTTGAGGGGATTCCTGAGCAAATAAAGTACATGAAATTGCTCACTTTGCACAGTCAAACAGACAGAGGAAGTCCGTGTGCACATGCGCAGGATCTGCTTCTTCTTCTTCTTTTGAGTTTTATAGCAGCTGACATCCACAGTGTTGCATTACTGCCATCTACAGGTTTACCTTGACTGGGCACTAACAGTTACATCATTCTGTCGCTAAAGGAACAGCTGATCACACCGAGGTGCTCGCTGACCGCCGATATTTATTAGTTTGGTCCTGCGTTTCCTTTCCTTTGCAACATAACATCTTTCCTTCTCGCTTTCCGTTACTGTAGTCGGTCTTTCACGTTTCATTCGCACATTCACGTCCTCCATTTTTCTCTCCTGTTCCAAATTTGTATCCCACAATGCCTTGCGTGAATGAGGAAAGCCCATCACGTGATGCATGACGTAGTATCTTGTATTGCGTCATGGTGAAGCAGACAAAAATAGCAGAGAATTTAGGGCCATGTGGTCCTAAATTCATTAATTGTTCTATTAAAAAAAAACTAATAAAATTGGAAGTCTGTGATATGAATTCAGTAGCTTTCAGTCCACTAAACAAAAATAATTGAGTGTCAGGGAAAATTCTTTTATGACCTGCACTTGAAAAATCTGAAAGGCAGTCTACCTTTAATTACTTAATAATGATAATGCAAAAACTGTTCTTATTTTTCAAACACTATAAGGGCAGTAATATAAAATACATACTGGAGTGCATGTTAGTTATTTCATTGAGTTTAATATATGGCATTACTACAACTTAAGCAAATTATAACCCAGAATTTTCCAGTCTTTGGGGAGCCTGTGCTTATTGTTGTGTTTTCTGAGATACTTTTTGCTCACCATGGTTATAAAGAGTGATTATTTGAGTTGCATTTATTTTTTTGTTTGTTTGTTTATAGATTTTGCACAATTTCACACTGCTGCATTAAAATCCAAGGACATCAGCAGTTTCTGAAATACTCAAACCAACACATCTGGCACCAACAACTATAGTATGCCACGGTCAAAATCACAGAGATTACGTTTTCCCCCATTCTGATGTTTGATGTGAACTGAAGCTCTTGACGTGTATTTACCTGATTTTATGCATTGCACTGCTGCCACATGACAAGCTGATTGCATGAATACAAACATAATTGTATGAACAAGAGTTCCTAATAAAGTGTACAGTATATTGACTTCATCATTGTTATGAAACGCTAGTATTTATGAGAGACTGGTGCTTGTTCTGCACACATGTTGCCTGTTGACTCAGATGAAGTGGTCTGTAGTGGTGCACAACCAAGATAAAACTCATTTCCTTGCTACATTCCTTTTCCTTTTTGGAGCAGAACCCATCAATTTTAAAGTAGCACTGGTTCTGTGACATTGTCTTGTCTGCAGACTTGCATACAGAACTCTGTTTCCCACTTTGTGTCCTGTGGAATAAAAGACACATATTTGCAGTTACAGTTCATTTTTGTTCCGCACAATAGACACAGAGTACCATCTTCCACATGGAGGCTCAAAAATACATTTCAAGTCCAACAACACCTCTAACAGGGACAATAACGTGGCCCCCTATTCTCAGGATAACATTTCGGCACACAATTACAACTCCATTTCCGGAAGAAATTTGGCTGGTGTTGGGAAGGTGATTGGTTTCTTATGCAGTGGGTGTTGGACCAATGGGCCATAGTAATTAAAGTAGTTTAATAACACTGGGAGAAATGTTTCCCTGCTGACTCACCTAGGATAAATATTTAATCATTCATTGTAATGATAATAGGAATACAATGTGCCAAGCACTCAATTGCTGCTCTTTGACAGAGACTTTTAACCTGCATAATGCCATTAGGCTAAATGATGAATGAGACATAATGAAATATTTTATGGTTTGCAATTACAAGTAATTCAATTCCACATATGATGTCCTTTTTGATCTGTATTTGTTGAAATGGAAACATATTTAAGAGATTTTTTTTTCACTTTGAGGTCAGATTATTATATGTACAGTTTTGCCAACACTTTTCATGGCTGCTAGAAGTCACCAGATGATGTCATATACTAATTTGCATATTGAGTGGAGGAAGCTAAAAGACAGTTAAAAATGGAATAAAATACAATAATAAGAATAGAAAATAGATCCGAAATTAATTCATATGATTAGCAACACACAAAAGTCATCATTGGTCCACAAAAGTAACTATTTATATGGAGTTAAACCAACTATTTACATATTTCCATCCATTATTTGTAGCCACTTATCCTGTGCAGGGTCACAGGCAAGCTGGAGCCTATCCCAGGTGACTATGGGCAAGAAGCAGGGTACATCCTGATCAAGTCGCCAGATCATCACAGGGTTGATACATAGAGACAAACAACCATTCACACTCACATTCACACCTACGGTCAATTTAGATCCACCAATTAGCCTAACCTGCATGTCTTGGGACTGTGGAGGAAACCAGAGCATCCGAAGGAAACCCTTGCAGACACGGGGAGAACATGCAAACTCCACACAGAAAGGCCCCCGTTGGCCACTGGGATCGAACCCAGAACCTTCTTGCTGTGAGGCGACAGTGCTAACCACTACATCACCATGCTGCCCTATGTATTTCCATAATACTATAATTTCTTTTAAGATCTCAGAAAAAAAGAAGCAGTGGTAGTTAGCATACAGCAGACAGGTAGAAAGAAAAGGTTATAAATGAAATAACTTGCTTGTAAATATTGCCTTGAAGAGAGTTTAATATGTGGAAAAATAAGCAAGTAGGTACAAACAATGGTGATCAGTGATTGGTCACTGGGAAACAATGGTGATCAGTGATTGGTCATTGGGAAACAATAGTGATTAAGTGATTGGTCATTGCGAACAATGGTGATCAGCGATTGGTCATTGCGAACAATGGTGTTCAGTGATTGGCCATTTGGAACAATGGTGTTCAGTGATTGTTCATTGGGAACAATGGCAGTTGGTTATTGTTCATTGGGAAACAATGGTGATTAGGGATTGGTCATTGGGAACACTGGTGATCAGGGATTGATCATTGGGAACAATTGTGATCAGTTATTGGTCTTTGGGAAACAATGGTGATTGGGGATTGGTCTTTGGGACACAATGGTGATTAGGGATTGGTCTTTGGGAAACAATGGTGATTAGGTATTGGTCTTTGGGTACAATAGTGATCAGTGATTGGGTATTGTGTAGTGATCAGAAATTGGTCATTAGGAACGTAGGTGTTTGGTTGCTAGTGTCTTTTTTAAATAAAGTTGCTAAAGGAGTCAAAAAACTAATCAAATCTCGTAAAAAAAGTTGATAAACTGGCAAAACTTACAATATATTTGCTTTGGTTCTATTTTTTGTTCTGTTTGGATTGGATGTCCAGCGAAAGACAAAGATAGTATGTGACACCCTGATCGAATTTCCGATGACAAAACAGACAGGCTTGAGTGGACAGCACTAGAAAAATGATCGTAAGTGGCTTGGGAACCGTAACATAAACACATTAGTCACATTGTTCTAACCCTCCTATGTTGCATTCTCCCTCTTGACTTCCTCCTAGCACATTGTGCTGCCAAGAAATCTCACTTCAATTTTTCTTCAATGCTTTCACCCATATAGACACAAGAGGGAGTTATGATCAATAGCATGCATTCAGGCATCATTATCCAGACACATCCTCTGCTGCACTCAGCCACTTAAATCATAGGGTTGCACCCTCGCAACCTCACGATCTCCTGTCACATTAAAGCCTGATTTATGAAGCTTTAATGGCGTCCAGCCCTTAATTAGCTGACAGTGCGAAAGTGCGGACCTCATCAAGCCTGGGCTGTCCATCTGCAAATGAGCAGCTCGGTCTTTCAACGCCTGTCTCTCTAAATCACCCATATCAAGAGGAAATCCAACACAAAAGACACTTGCTGTAACAGCATGAGTCGTTAGGCCATAGTTAAACCCTCAGGCTCTGATGAGCTCAGTGGAGATTTTGTCTGATTTTCAGGTCCAGATTGCATGTGCATCATTTCTCTACCAACACAGATCCTAGTAATGAATGGCTTTGTGTTGTGATGGGTCAGCTTGCAGAAATGTTGTAGTCTTTTAAGTGTTGAGCATGAACTATGGTGCACTATTCAGTCTAATCTGCTTCGTTTAAGGTCAGTATGAAAGAAGCTTGTCAAAGTTCATCCAGCGGCAGAGATGATCTCCCATAATTAAACCAACCCTCCCCTCCCCTCCCATTTGCACCCCCATCATCTGTGTTTGGTGTCTAATCCATTCCAGCTCACATGGAAGCATGGGCCATCATTAGTAAACTCAATTTGGGCTGGGTAATGGAGCAGCTTGATCTAACAAGTCGTTTCGCAGCAGTAGTACCCTGAAGAGAAAGTGGATGTATTATGGCTGTGCCGCGTTGCTTATTCATTAGCTCAGCATGGACTTATTGTGGTGAAACACACGTGAAATGCACCCAGTACCCTCCGTTATACTGGAACGGCTGATAAATTGCATAATAACCAGATTAGCCATATGTCACACTAAGCCTTTGGCAGAAGCCAGGGGGATTGGGATGATTCTCCATTCCTGCGGAAATGAGGAACCTATAAATAGCAGATTGTGAAGCTCAATCCGTCTACTCTAAAGAGAAATCCTTGCATCGTTCTAATAAAGCAGGGACGTCCAAGATTCATCTGTTTACACATATGCTGTGTCTCTTCTACAAATAATAATACCAGAGGGTTGTTATAATGTTGATACAAACACAGTGGTTTTATTTGTCATTTCACTTTTAATGTAATTTCCTCACCACAGCAGGTTATTTTAGTCGAGCTTGCAAATGTTCTGTGTCTCCATTGATAACTACGATAATTTGAATCGCCGTCACTGTGCTGGTAAACACAACTGCAGCGGATGTTTTCTGGGTCATTTACTCTGTATTTTCTACTGAGCTTGGAGCTCATCTTGTCTTGGATGGTGAACAATAGAGAATCCTCCACTTCTGAATGATGAAGAAAACAGTCAGTGGTTACAATTGGATATTGGCAGGAGCCTCGTGGTTTGGAAAGCAATTACACTGAAGTCTAGAAAGTAGAGCTGGCCATAAATATGACCCCTGAGAGACAGCATTCATGGGCTGCTTGTGGGTGATTCAGCAGGACTCTTTCACACTTCCAATAATTGTCATTACCCTTGCGTCACACGACACTTATTTGTGGCAGAGAATATAGACCCGTCGACCAGAGAGGGCCTAGTGCTAAGAGCTGTTCAATTTTTTTGTTGGAGAATAGATGAGATTAAATTAGACAAACATGTCTGGCATCAACAAAGCTGGGTTTCATGTGTGGGTACATGTGTGAGAGGATGAGCCATTCTTGAAAAAGGAGCATGTGAGTTATCATAAAATGCTTGAGATCAACATTCAGGAATGATGTTTGTTTATAACAGTGTTATCTCCAGAATGATTAGCACCCTTCAAAAGAATTGCTAAGAATGATTGTATAAGATAAACATTACATCCAAGGTTTACATTTTCTGTTCATGGTTTCAACAAAATAACACAAAATGAAGACAAATTGTCTCTATAAACTGTTGTTGTCACATTCTGCCACTCTAGATGGACCCACATGGGTATATTAAGGACTTGCACTTAAAATTATGCCCAAGAGTTATCTTTTCTTCATTGGATACTGGAGACTTGTACAATCCCATCTCATCTCATTATCTCTAGCTGCTTTATCCTGTTCTACAGGGTCGCAGGCAAGCTGGAGCCTATCCCAGCTGACTATGGGCGAAAGGCGGGGTACACCCTGGACAAGTTGCCAGGTCATCACAGGGCTGACACATAGACACAGACAACCATTCACACTCACATTCACACCTACGGTCAATTTAGAGTCACCAGTCAACCTAACCTGCATGTCTTTGGACTGTGAGGGAAACCGGAGCACCTGGAGGAAACCCACGCGGACACGGGGAAAACATGCAAACTCCGCACAGAAAGGCCCTCGTCAGCCACGGGGCTCGAACCCGGACCTTCTTGCTGTGAGGTGACAGCGCTAACCACCACACCACTATGCCACCCAGTTGTACAATCCCAAATCAAAAAAAAAAAGTTGGGATGGTATGGAAAAGGCAAATAAAAAAAAAAGCGCAGTGATTTCTAAATTTACTTTGACTTGTATTTCATGGCAGACAGTATGAACCCAAAATATTTCATGTTTTGTCTGGTCAACTTCATTTCATTTGTTAATATATGTACGTCCATTCCTGCATTTCAGGTCTGCAACACATTCCCAAAAAAGTTGGGATGGGAGCAATTTAGGGTGAGTAATGAGGTAAAACAATTAAATAATGATGTGTTTTGAAAGAGGTGATGTCAACAGGTAGTTGTAATCATAATTTAGTACAAATTCAGTATCCAGGAAAGGCCTAGTCTTTGAGCAGCAAAGATGGGCCAAGGATCTCCAGTTTGTCAACAAATGCATGAGAGAAGTATTGAAATATTTAAAAATGATGTTTCTCAAAGAAAGATAGGAAGAGATTTGGATATTTCACCCTCTATGGTGTATAATATCAGTAAATGATTCAAGGAATCTGAAGGAATTTTGGTGTGTAAAGGGCAAGGGTGCAAGCCTAAGCTGAACACCCGTGGTCTCTGATCTATAGCTGATATAATCACAGGGGCTCAGGGTTACTTTGGCAAACCTTTGTCAAGCGCTACAATACAGAGTTACATCCACAAATACCAGTTAAAACTTTACTGTGCAAAAAGAAAGCCTTATGTTCAATGTGTCCAGAAGGACTGTTGACTTTTCTGGGCTTGGAGGCATCTGGGATAAACCATCACTCAGTGGAAATGTGCATTATAGTCAGACAAATCAGTATTCCAGGTGTTTTGTTTTTTTTGAAAGAAATTGATGCCCTGTACTCTGGACCAAAGACAAAAAGGACCATGTAGCCTGTTACCAGCAACAAGTCTAAAAGTCAGGGTCTGTCATGGTATGGGGTTGTGTCAGTGCCCTTGGCAAAGGTAACTTAAACTTCTGTGATGGCAGCATTAATGCAGAAAAGTACACTGGGATTTCAAGACGACATCTTTTCCAGGGACACCCATGCATATTTCAACAAGACAATGCAAAACCACATTCTGCACACAATACAAAGGCATGACTGCAGAAGAAGAAGGTGCCGGTGCTGGACTGGCGTGCCTGCAGTCCTGACTTTTCCCCAACAGAGAATGCGTAGCAGATTTTGAAGCAAAATTGTGACAACGACCCCGTACTGTTGCACACTTTAAGGCCTGTTTGCATGAAGAATGGGACAAAATACCACTTGAAATGCTTCATCACTTGGTGTCTTAAAGTACCTAAATATTTTTTAAGTGTTGTTTGAAGGAATGGCAACATTACAAATTGATTACCGTCCCAACATTTTTTGAAATGTGTTGCAAGAATCAAAATTGAAATGTGTTTATTTTGAAAAAAAAAAATCCATGAGGTAAAACATCAAATAATGTGCAAGCACATGTACCAAATGTCTGAACCTGCAGTTCCTCTAGTACTGAGTAGGATTACTATAGCAACAACACATCATCAGTGGAGTAAAACTAGCCTGTATCATGACAGTCTAACCCAGCTCACGTTCCCTGTTAATGGGTGAACAATCCAATGCTTGCTGAATTCTGCTTCACAATAATAGGAAGAGCCAACATTAAAGGATCACAAAGTGACGTCGCTATGAACGCTTGGACACCATAAGCTGGTTATCCTTCTGGTAACTTTTCTGACATCTCCTGCTTAAAACCCAAAAATCCAGAAGGATTGTGAAGCCCTGCTTTCATGATCTGTATTCATACTGAAAATCAAGATCAAGTAAGCTTTTGCCTTTCTGCTCAATGGGAGGTTTATGTCCTCTCCGAGCTGTAGACACCAACAGCATGGGGCTAGTGTTGTTTGAAAGCTACTGAAGAGCTCTTTTTAAAGATTATAATGTGGATATGTAAACATATAACCAATAATGAAGTCCATCACTGTGTTGAGGAGCTATCAATCACTTTACAAGTGCAGATGATTCCTGGTAATGGTCGTGGCATAGACTCTTCATGAAAGACTGCGATCGTGTGACCAGGATGCTCTCTCTATATATATTTTAACTCTGAGTTGTTCAGATGGGGATGACCGGTGTTCAAAGAGTGCAATGTTTTTAGATGCATAATTAATAGACAGCTGACTTCCACAATGTGAATTGAAGAATTGCATGATGCACATCATTGTATTGCTGGCATGGTGGTGTAGTGGTTAGCACTGTCGCCTCACAGCAAGAAGGTTCTGGGGTTGAACCCAGCGGCTGACGGGGACCTTTCTGTGTGGAGTTTGCATGTTCTCCCCGTGTCTGCATGGGTTTCCCCCCCAAAGTCCAAAGACATGCAGGTTAGGTTAATTGGTGGCTCTAAATTGTGCATACTGTAGGTGTGAGTGGTTGTTTGTCTCTATGTGTCAGCCCTGCAATGACCTGGCAACTTGTCCAGGGTGTACCCCGCCTCTCACCCATATTCAGCTGGGATAGGCTCCAGCTTGCCTGCAACCCTGCACAGGATAAGCGTTTATGGATAATGGAAGGATGGACATCATATTTTTGCATGACAAGACATCATGTCACAATACAACATTACATCCATCCATCCATCATCTGTAATTACTTATCCTTTGCAGGGTCACAGGCAAGCTGGAGCCTATTCCAGCTGACTATGGGCGAGAGGTGGTGTACACCCTGGACAAGTCGCCAGGTCATCACAGGGCTGACACATAGAGACAACCATTCACACTCACGGTCAATTTTAGAGCCACCAATTAACCTAACCTGCATGTCTTTGGACTGTGGGGGAAACCAGAGCATCCAGAGAAAACCTGCACAGCCACGGGGAGAAACTGCAAAGTCCATACAGAAAGGCCCTCGTTGGCCACTAGGCTCGAACCCAGGACCTTCTTGCCGTGAGGCGACAGTGCTAACCACTACATCACCGTGCCACCCCTCAACATTACATCCCTGCTTTTTATTACTTTTAAAGTTTCTTCCACAACAGGAAACCACTACTATAATTTTCCCAAGACACTTTGATGGCTGAAGCCATTAGAGCGGCCAAGTCACTGTAGTGATATGCCAAAATGGATGGATGGAAAGTTTCTTCCTCATATCATCTTAAGGGGATTTTCTTGCCACTCTCATGCCTGCTTTGTTCATTAGGGGTTTAAATCTGTATCTGGATTCCTGTAAAGCTTCTTCTGGCTATTTTTAAAAATGCTATAGAAATAAAATTGAAAAAAGCATTGACTTTTGTTGACATAAGGTTGTATTATGACACTTTCTGAACTGATTATGTTGAAGTGTCAGAAGAGATGTTATAGCTCAGTGTACTTCTTCCATGTCAGAATTACATAATGATGATGATATGTCAAACATCAAACTCACTGTCAAGGCATTCGAAATTAAGTCCGATAAAAATATGCCTGAAGAGCAAGAACCGTAACAGGAAAACAATCATGCAGAAGAGAAAGGTAATTATTTGAAATCTTTGTTATCAGTTATGAGGATATGGGGAAAGCCATGGCCTAATGGTTAGAGATGCAATGTTGAGACCAGAAGGTTGCTGGTTCAATTTCCTGGACCAGCAGAAATGGCTGAAGTGCCCTTAAGCAAGGCACCTAACCCCTAACTGCTCCCCAGACTGCTCTGGGTATGTTGTATGTCACTCTGGATAAGAGCATCTGCTAAATGCCTGTGATTTAATTAAATTCTTCATTCAGTGTTGTGTTGCATTTTAGTTTATTATTTATGTCTTACCTTTAAACTCTCAAATGTTTTTCGATCATCACACCTAGCATGATTTCATATTGATTTCAGTACAACTGAGGGCTTTTAGCTCAATATAGATATAAATGTAAATTAAATGGATCATTTTTGACATACTCTGCAGCACAAGTTATAATGTTACATGTCATTAGTTAAAGGAAAACTCAACTTACTGTAAACATTTCCTCAACATAAGACCTCATTATGTTAAAGTTTGCATTAGAAAGATAGCCGAGCCTGGGTCTCTGCTGTTGTGCTGCACTCATTAGAAGAGAAGACAAACAGGCTCGCTACTCCAGAGTAAAGATCTAGATAGCTAGCGTCAGGATATGTGCTTGCTCTGTAAACAATGTGTAACATTGAATTTGGATTTATTTTGATAAGAACAAACTCTGGAAAATAATTTTCATATCGTAGGCTAGATCATATGATGTGGGGTGGATTAGATACAGGGAGAACATTCAAAACGCCACTTAGTAGTGTTGTAGTCAAGACCACCTAAACCAAGACCAAGTCATTACCAAGACTAAAATGTATCAAGACCAAGACTTTGAGGGGTTGAGTTAAAGTCAAGACCAAGACAGGACAAGACCAGGACCAGACCAGTGTGTGTGAAGGAGGGTGAGGGAGGGGTGATGGGCATTAACAAGAAGAAAAATTTCAAATTAGCAATGAGTCACATTCTTGGTCGCATTTGAAGCCGGAAATTTTGCATCCAGTCACAGTAACAATGTTAACAATTAAATCAGACAACACACAGGCAATTTAGTGAAATCCCTGCAGTTGTGGTCTTGACCGGTCTTGAAATAAAATCCCGAGTCTGTTACGTCCGAGACCGAGACAAGACCAAGTAAAAATGTGGTCGATTCCAAGACGAGACCGAGACCTTCAAAACGTAGTCTTGAGACCAAGACCAAGCTCAGGTATGACAACACTACCTCTTTGTTTTAGAATTTCACAACTTCTAAAAGAAAGGAAAAGTGCTTGACGATCATGACTATTCAATATGTTGCACAATTTCTTGGTCCCAATTGAAATGTAAGCAAATTTCTGAGATATGATTTGTGATGGGGTGGTGTAGTGGTTAGCACTGTCACCTCACAGCTGACGAGGGGCCTTTCTGTGTGGAGTTTGCATGCTCTCCCTGTGTCTGCATGGGTTTCATCCGGATGCACCAGTTTCCCCCCACAGTTCAAAGACATGCAGTTAAGTGAATTGGCTACTCTAAGGCCCTGTTTACATTATTTCGAATCAGTGGATCATCAGATTAACGTTTTTAAAACGATTCGCGTACACACACAAAATTTCTGTGCCCGCAACAAAACCGTTCCCCGTGCACACAGCAACGCCAATACACGGATACACTAATCACATGACTAATTAGACGGCACGTCACATGATCCCAGTGCATATCGGGCATGCGCAAGTCACTCACCACTTGCAAGTGGAAGGATGTCATTGTAAAAAATGAAGTATGCCAGTCTGTTATCGTCGGTACTGGTACTACAATGACGCCTTTTTTACACTGTGTATGGCTTTCGTGTTTATGCTAGAAGGATCTAACAGTGTTCGGTACACTCTTCACCTCGCAGAACGGCCGTTTTTTGCGATTACAACAAGACTATTTAGTGCTACGGTAACCAACACACTTCCTGTATTGCTCATTCACTTAATGACTTCCTCAACACACTTCCTGTATTGCTCATTCACATGACCAACGCCAGCGAATCAGGAAGGTGGATGTCACAGTGAAGTTGTCCAATGACAACGTCAGCTAGAGCTCAGCACTGCGTATCCTCGTTCCTCAATGTTTACACAGCACCGGATCAGATACGTACTGGGTTGAATATGTGGGCCCTGGCGGATTCAAACTGTTCCGCCTGTGGAGTCGTTTTCCGGCGTTTTAATGTGCACGGACAGTGCATCCGCAACGAAAACGATACGGATACGGTCTAATGTAAACACCACCTACAGTAAATTGTCCATGAGCAAAAGCAGTGCAGCAGAGGAGTGGTTAGCCGGCTGTACTTACTTACCTGGGAAACTCTAGGCAAGGGACCCAACTCAGAACACACTGGACGGGTGAAGAAGAAGATTTGTGATGAATTTGATCTAACATGCATCATCAGGATTTACATAAACTTGTGGAATTTGTACCAGTTTGAGTGTCTTTAAAGCAAAAATGAGATGTACTAAATTCTGAAATTTGTGTAAATATTCCATAATGCAGTGGTTAGCACTGTCACCTAATAGCAAGAAGGTTCTGGTTTCAAACCTTGCCGCTGACTTGGGCCTTTCTGTATGGAGTTTGCTTTTTCTCCTTGTTCCTGTGTGGATTTCCTCCAGGTGCTCTGGTTTCCTTCCACAGCCCAAAGACATGCGAATTTAGTCAACTGCTGGGTTGCACGTGACCCCACATCCGCCTCATTAGTTATTCAAAACTTTAGCTGGTGGTCTACCAAAGCTCAGTTGACGGAGAAGGTGCATTGCTCGCATTAAAAATGTCTTACGCTTGTGTTGTTTTAGGTGGTTTGAATCGATCAAACCGTGAAACTGATAAAAGTTTCTTCAGGGTTCCCTGTGAACTAATAAAAAAGGGTGAACAAACACAGGATTTCATAAAAAGATGTCGAGAAAGGTGGCTTTTGAACATCTCACTGAAATCGAAGGGAGCCGAGTCGAAGCATGCTTGAGTTTGCAGTGATCATTTCATGACAGGTTTGTATCTCCCTCTCAGCTCTGTCCTTAGTGTTTTCCAAGTACTTTTCTTGCTATGTGGCGTTATTTTACGGTACTTTTTTTAGTCATGAAGCGCTAAAGTCTCCAGCTGTTTCTTTGTTTACTCCTCACAAAGTCCATATGCATGAAGGTCGTGACAAAATTCTTACCCAGCCATACAGTTACAATGCACCGTGATCACTTCTTCTCTGTCTTGTTTAACTAAGATCCAGGTCTTTAAAGGGGTTTCTGATGATCTTTGTGAATGATTTACCTGAGCAATAAGAGCCAATACAAGTGAGAATCAAGCGAACTACTGTTTGTTTACACTTCAACTTGCAGCGCTTCATTGTAAAGATGCAAATGAAAAACTTAAAAAAAAAACATACTTACATGGGCAAAAACAATACAGGATTCATTCTGCAGTGACTTGATACTGAGGTCCTTTACCCAGCCACATACAAAAAAGTTGTAAGCCTCCATACTCTTCCATTCTTTCATCTATTTTGCGGTGTAGAAGGACATCTGCAACAGCAGATAGTTGGAGATGTCGGGGAACTCGACTGAAGGGTAGTTTTCGAGATCGTATGACAAATCCTTCTTTCCCAGACTGTAGGGGTCGATTCCATTGCACATAGCAATCTTCTGAATATATCTAAAGCGAGCAGTGGCTTCTAGATTACGAGCATACTCTGATAAGTTATTGCTAGCTCTTTGCACTATGACAGCCGTTTAGACCACCAGCTATTTCACTTCCGGTAAAACCACTAAGAAAAGTCACGTGATTGAAACCCAGCAACTGGCAACTCTAAAAGGCCCATATGTGTGAATGTGAGTGTGAGTGGTTGTTTGTTTCTGTGTTAGCCCTGTGAAGGATTGGTGACCTGCCCTGGGTGTAACCCACCTCTTGCCTGAAGTCATCTGAGATTAGCACCAGCTCACCCATGACCCTGATGGATGGATTCTACTAAGATTCTATTTTTCATAAATTATTGCTGATAATCATTTGTAATAAAAATCTCTGCCAAACAGAAGCATTTTCATTCATGGTCTCAGACTTTTCGACCCCAATGTATATTTGTAATTTTCTTGAAGGGTGCCAAAAATGAATACTACTACAAGTACTACTACTATTAATATTTCCCTCTCATTGCCTGATACTCATTTCACAGTTCAGTCTAATCTCATCTTTCCATTTTGCTTGATTAATGTTCATCACACACAAGCTGTCTAATCAGTTGCCTAATGATTAGGTTATGAATTATTTTTCAGTATGGTATCAAGTTAAAATCAAAGCTTTTATACATATTATTATTATTATTATTAATTTACAGAATATGCATCTCTTGGAATAAACTGGCTTATTTACAGTAATTTGAGGAAACAGTTTCTCTGTGCTCAACTTATTCTTTCAGCAAATTTGGCTCTTGCATCATTTTTTTTCTTTCCTGGCAAGGTGTCAATGAAGCAGTTATTTCAGGACATTAAGTGAAAAAGAATCACTTCAGATTTTATTAACTTCTCTGCCTCCCACGGTAAGGACACATTTATGGCAAAAAAGTACTGGATTTGGAAGTGTGTGCGTCCTTAAATTGGCCCAGATGTTTCCTTTGTGGAAGATGATGGACAAATGGATGGATGGATGGATGGATGGATGGAAGGAAGAAAGAGAGGTGTGTTTAGCAACAGTTCCTTTGGGATTTCTGCTGTCTGGAATGGTTGCATGCGAAATACCAATCCCTGCTAAATTTTCTCTGTCTTTCCTTCTCTCTCTCTCTCTCTCTCTCTCTCTCTCTTTCACTCAGTCACCATGGGGATCATGCCAGCCTGCCACACCACAGATGCCCATAACACAATCTCGCAGACGTGGTGTATTGAAACATTATGCACACTCCTGAGTCCCAGCTGCTTCATATACTGAGACTACGGTGATGGCTTGTCTTATTGACTTCCATCACAGCTCTTCTTCTTCTTCTTTGCTTCAATTCACAAAATCCATTACATTATCCATTACAGATAACTTGCCGTTTGACTTACCATCACTGTCATGGTATGAGTATTCTCTAAGAAAATTAGCAGATTACTATAATTTTTCCTTCCCAAACATTACAAGTTGTAGACTCACCAATAATTACTGCACTTCTTTTCAAAATAGAGTTCCATGCAGTGCCAAGACAACAAGTTTACAAGAAATGCTGCACATCAAAGCGAAAAGAAATTAGCACAATAATTATAGAGATGGAAGAGGTAATTATTTGTGATTTATGACTTTTCATAAAACCTTGCTCATATCTGGCATGGCTCATATCTGGTCATGACATACAGTGGTGCTTGAAAGTTTGTGAACCCTTTAAAATTTTCTATATTTCTGCATAAATATGACCTAAAACAACATCAGATTTTCACACAAATCTTAAAATTAGATAAAGAGAACCCAGTTAAACAAATGAGACAAAAATATTATACTTAGTCATTTATTTATTGAGGAAAATGATCCAATATTACATATCTGTGAGTGGCAAAAGTATGTGAACCTCTAGGATTAACTGTTAATTTAAAGGTGAAATTAGACTCGGGTGTTTTCAATCAATGGGATGACAATCAGGTGTGAGTGGGCACCCTGTTTTATTTAAAGAACAGGGATCTATCAAAGTCTGATCTTCACAACACATGTTTGTGGAAGTGTATCATGGCACGAACAAAAGAGATTTCTGAGGAACTCAGAAAAAGTGTTGTTGATGCTCATAAGGCTGGAAAAGGTTACAAAACCATCTCTAAAGAGTTTGGACTCCACCAATCCACAGTCAGACAGATTGTGTACAAATGGAGGAAATTCAAGACCATTGTTACCCTCCCCAGGAGTGGTCGACCAACAAAGATCACTCCAAGAGCAAGGCGTGTAATAGCCGGCGAGGTCACAAAGGACCCCAGGGTAACTTCTAAGCAACTGAAGGCTTCTCTCACATTGGCTAATGTTAATGTTCATGAGTCCACCATCAGGAGAACACTGAACAACAATGGTGTGCATGGCAGGGTTGCAAGGAGAAAGCCACTGCTCTCCAAAAAGAACATTGCTGCTCATCTCCAGTTTGCTAAAGATCACGTGGACATGCCAGAAGGCTATTGGAAAAATGTTTTGTGGACGGATGAGACCAAAATAGAAATTTTTGGTTTAAATGAGAAGTGTTATGTTTGGAGAAAGGAAGACACTGCATTCTAGTATAAGAACCTTATCCCATCTGTGAAACATGGTGGTGGTAGTATCGTGGTTTGGGCCTGTTTTGCTGCATCTGGGCCAGGATGGCTTGCCATCATTGATGGAACAATGAATTCTGAATTATAGCAGCGAATTCTAAAGGAAAATATCAGGACATCTGTCCATGAACTGAATCTCAAGAGAAGGTGGGTCATGCAGCAAGACAACGACCCTAAGCACACAAGTCATTCTACCAAAGAATGGTTAAAGAAGAATAAAGTTAATGTTTTGGAATGGCCAAGTCAAAGTCCTGACCTTAATCTAATCAAAATGTTGTGGAAGGACCTGAAGCGAGCAGTTCATGTGAGGAAACCCACCAACATCCCATAGTTGAAGCTGTTCTGTACGGAGGAATGGGCTAAAATTCCTCCAAGCCAATGTGCAGGACTGATCAACAGTTACTGGAAATGCTTAGTTGCAGTTATTGCTGCACAAGGGGGTCACACCAGATACTGAAAGCAAAGGTTCACATACTTTTGCCACTCACAGATATGTAATATTGGATCATTTTCCTCAATAAATAAATGACCAAGTATAATATTTTTGTCTCATTTGTTTAACTGGGTTCTCTTTATCTACTTTTAGGACTTGTGTGAAAATCTGATGATGTTTTAGATCATATTTATGCGGAAATATAGAAAATTCTAAAGGGTTCACAAACTTTCAAACACCACTGTATGAGCAACAAAAAGTTTCCCCTTACTTCCCAAATATTTCAGTTTTTGGGATGGGTATAGAAAAACAAAATCAGTCTCTTCCAGTGTCTCCAAAAAGAAATTTGATTTTATTCTCTGGAGAGTAAGACATAGAGGACGGAGCCAAACCTGCTTTTATATTTATCTGTAATTATACATTTATTTATTTATTTCTGCTCAACATGGCCATATGTCTTCACTTCTTTTCTCCTCTCTTCTCTCCAGTGACTAAGCCAGCATGAAAGCATGAAGCCTCACATCCTTATTACACTTTCATTCACGTATGCACTCTGGAAATGTTTTCCCACATTTCATCATCATCGTGATTATAACAGACTGGTCTGTTATGATTTTATGCATGAGCCATCCTGACCTCTGACCCCGTGCAGAACATCAAGAGCTTTAATGAATTCAGGACTGCAAAGTAATTTAATTACAGCATGCCAAATTTTTTAGAGGTCTTCTAGACAGTTTGCTCTCAAAGAAATTAGAAAGTGATGTTTATTTCTTTCCAGCTGGGAAGTGGGCTGAAACGATGGCTCATGGCATATCTCATTTTTCGGCGCCCTTGACAAACAGAATGGAAAGTGAAGATATTAATGAGTCCATTAGTTGTTTCATGAGTGGTCCTTAGTCCCCCACAGATGCACCATATTTTGGTCATGGCTTGGTACAAGATAGTTACAGGAAAATCAAGATGCAGGATTAAAACAGACACGTCAAGCTTCCAGATTGTGGCTATTGTATTGAACTGAATTAAGAACATCCTTGAAGATTTTTTTGCGAAAAATGCCAGCACTATGCAGCATCCATTATCTGTAGTCGCTTATCCTGTTCTACAGGGTCTCAGGCAAGCTGGAGCCTATCCCAGCTGACTATGGGCGAGAGGTGGGGTACACCCTGGACAAGTCGCCAGGTTATTGCAGGGCTACTATGCAGCATTTGAAATGAAAAAATAGGCAACACATGAAAATCAATTTGAACAAGGAATTACTTTTTTTATGAGAGAAGCTCTGGCAATATATGTCTTCTCTATCATCATTTCCTGAGGCATTTATTGCAGAAGTTAAGGCAGGGTTATAGCAGCTTGTGGGGTGAATTTACTCTCTATTACTGTTTAATGCTGTTTCTACCACAGCACTATTGAATGCTCAGTTCTGACTGGTCATAAAATGTTGTTTAAGTTTTTATCCACGGCTTTCCTGCGAGAGACAATGGGGGTCACCATGACACCCGTCTCTTCCGGATGCAGGTTTTTGAGTTCCGGTTTATCCAAGCAGCTGAGGCTGAGGGAGCTGAACGTAGCTAAGCAGAGTGAGCTATGCCAACCATGTTTAGTCAGAGGATAACGTCTTTTTAAATTATGCCTTTCTCTGGTTCAACGTGGGCCATTGTCGGGTGCACAAACAACTAGTGAAAGCTTAAAGATTTTATGAATAGAATCTGTTTTGAACACAAATGGACTCACAAGATGTGTTGTCCAGCACCATATGCTGCTCATCTGTAGTCATCTGTACTATGTAATTGTTGTTTAGATATTGTACATTATTCAAATGTTACACTACATTAAAGTCATTTAGCTGGTGTTTTTATTCAAAACGACTAACAAGCGCATGTACAGTAGCCAAGAGAATCCAAGAGTGACCAGTGCTGAAGTAATAGTGTAAACAAATAGCCTACAAATAGAAAGAAAGAAAGAAAGAAAGAAAGAAAGAAAGAAAGAAAGAAAGAAAGAACAACTTTATTCATCACACACTTATGAAATTCCTCTCTCCATTTAACCCATCTGAAGCAGTGAACACACACATGCACACACATGTGAGCAATGAGCACACACACATACCCAGAGCAGTGGGCGGCCATGCTAACAGCGCTCAGGGAGCAGTTGGGAGTTAGGTGCCTCGCTCAAGGGCACCTCAGCTCAAGGCTGTTCCATATTAACCTAACCATGCAATATCTGGAATTATCAGGGGAGTTAAGAAGTTGAATAAGCTTGGACAAATACATAGACAAGGAATTATTTAAGTATGGTATATTTATTGTTGGGTGGCACGGTGGTGTAGTGGTTAGCGCTCTCGCCTCACAGCAAGAAGGTCCGGGTTCGAGCCCCGTGGCCGGCGAGGGCCTTTCTGTGTGGAGTTTGCATGTTCTCCCCGTGTCCGCGTGGGTTTCCTCCGGGTGCTCCGGTTTCTCCCACAGTCCAAAGACATGCAGGTTAGGTTAACTGGTGACTCTAAATTGACCGTAGGTGTGAGTGTGAATGGTTGTCTGTGTCTATGTGTCAGCCCTGTGATGACCTGGCGACTTGTCCAGGGTGTACCCCGCCTTTCGCCCGTAGTCAGCTGGGATAGGCTCCAGCTTGCCTGCAACCCTGTAGAACAGGATAAAGCGGCTAGAGATAATGAGATGAGATGTTTATTGTTTCCAAAGTTTGACGGCATCTGCATTAAAATGGTTAGCCTATGCTTGTCATGTCGTGTTTATCATGACAGACTGTATGTTTTTTGTTTCGTCTTATTAACTTTGAGAGAGAGAAAGAGACAAAGAAATAGAATAATGAAGGCATGAATGTATTTAACAGGAACTTACTCGTTTCATGGATGTTCCACAGCATTAAATATAAATGTAACCTGATTTAAAAAAAAAAAAGTGTGGTGTTTTTTTTTTTATTTCTAAAACTGCTGTGGTATGAGAGCAATAAAACACCTCTGGATGTGCTGTTAATAGTTCGATAATATTTTCAGTGTGATAAATCCTTCCCCAAACACACCACCCCATTGATGATTGAAGCCCCATCAAAGTTTATTCCTTATACTGTATACTGGGGTATTATTGTTGGGTTTGGAGCAGATTTACACTTATTGATACAGTAGCAGTAAAGTATGAATGACCTGAACATAAACTTGCACATGGTTTATAAGTGATGTATTAATTATGATGTCTAATGTGACATTTAGGTTTCCTGTGTCTTTGAGTAGATTGCTCAGTACTGTGGGAGAACAAAAGTAAGGACCGTCTAGCCATAATTAGTTACAATGAGTCAAACGCATCCACGCGAAGATGTGGTGCAGAGAACAGTGTGAAATCCCATGTGAGGTTTTGCAGGAATGTAATTGCAATTTTGAATTCGTTGAACACTCTTATCCCTGTGCAAAGGTTCTGGTCCTTCTCCGTTATTAGTGCTGCTGTTTGCCCAATTCCAATCCCGAAACAGTGATTGGAGTAATTGCTCAAATAATTCCAAAGATCACCTCCTGTCCCTGAATGAATTAATATTGTTCCATTGAAGAGTTCAGAATCTGTGGATTAGTGAGTGTTTCTGTAAAACCTAACAGTGAAAATCAGCCATTATTATTATTATAAAATCCCTGATATATATGAAATAAATTACTCTTTGACTTAAATGTCTGACGTGATCTCTCTCTCTCTCTCTCCTCACGGTCTGTCTCTCTTACTCTTCTCTCTCTGTGGGTTTTAGATTGCTAGCTCAAGCACAGACTCCTCACTGGCATGCTATTTTTAGTCTGCTAATAAGAATTCATGTGAAGGTGCCACTTTCTCTTGAAACAGTGTGTACAGAATAGCCGGGTTTCAGAACAGAATAATGGGAAGAAAGACAAAACGAATAATTCATTTATTTGAGGTGATGCTTGTAAATAACACTGTCTTATATACTGTGTGTGTGTGTGTGTGTGTGTGTGTGTGTATATATATATATATATATATATATATATATATATATATATATATATATATATTACACACAGTACTGTGCAAAAGTCTTAGACACCCTATTTTTTTCCATACAAACTTTCTTATAGATTTCTATTTTATGATTTCTACATTATCGGGTCAGTACAAAAAACATTTTAGAGTTCCAAACGTTCGTTTTCCAGCACAAAATTAAATGTTAAAGAAAAACAAATGTTTGTATCTGAGCAGCATATTACACAAGAGAGCACTTTTGAGATTAAAAAAAGAAAACATAATGGGTTTCGGTGCAAAATTAACAGTACTGTATATTTATATATTAGGTGGAACACTGTGGGATTTTTTTTTTCAAATACCATCTGGTTGAAACTAAGGGCAACAAAGGACTGGAATCCCATGGGACACCACAAAAAGTTATAAAAGACTAGATGTACAGCTCGAATGAAAAAAAACCCACTTTCATTAAGATGCAATTACAGCTTTTATTCATTCATCCTTAGTGACTGCCTGGTCAGGGTCATGATTATGAGTCAATTATGCTACCGGTATGTTTAAATTTTCAGAAATAGATGCAACTAAGTTTGGAACAAAAAATACTGCAGGCAGATACAACCAAATATATTGACTAATTGAACAAGTTTAAAAGCGGCAAAATTTCTAATTCAGACCGGTTATCAGCTGGAGTGATGTCGCTGAGGTTGAGAAACTGCCATAGGTAGAACTAAAGCTAGACGGTCTTTTGATTTCATAAAATCAGTGAAATTTAGTTCCCTCTGAAATTCGGTCATTGTGATATATGTTTATTCCTGTAATATCTAAGAAAACAGGCCATTCTGTGGCTAGGAAGTTATTTAATTTGAGGGTATTCCTGAGCAAATAATGTGAATGAAATCACTCGCTTTGCACAGTCAAGCAGACAGAGGAAGTCCGTGTGCCCATGCACAGATTTACCTTCTTCTTCTTCTTTTGGGTTTTATAGCAGCTGGCATCCACAGTCTTGCATTCCTGCCATCTACAGGATTACCTTGACTGTGCACTGACAGTTCCATCATTCTGTTGCTAAACAAACAGCTGATCACACCGAGGTGCTCACTGACCGCTGATATTTATTAGTTTGGTCCTACGTTTCCTTTCCTTCGTATATAACATAACGTCTTTTCTTCTCGCTTTCTGTTACTGTAGTTGGTCTTTCACATTTCATTCGCGTCCTCCATTTTCCTCTCCTGTTTCAAATTTGTATCCCACAATGCCTTGTGTGAATAGGGAAAGCCCACCATGTGATGCATCTTGAATTGGGTCATGGTGAAGCAGGAAAAAACTGCGGAGAATTTAGGGCCACATGGCCCTAAATTCATTAATGGTTCTATTAAATAATAATAATAATAATAATAATAATAATAATAATAATAATAATAATAATAATAATAATAATTAAAGCCGCTAGCGGCCTTGACGGGCCCTCGCATGTGTGGTTCCACAACCCAGGACATCCCACCACCCAACAAAATATATATTCTACATATATGTCATATATTCATCAAATGTTCATCAGACAGGCCCATAACGGCTAAAGAGTATCAGAATCAGAATCAGAGTCATATTACAAGATATTGAGTTCAACATTCAGCAATATCCTACAGATATCAAATTCAACATTCAGTAATATCTTGGCATATGTTATAATATTTCAACATATTACAATATATCAAAAATCATTGTGCATTTTGTCTGCAACAAAATGCACAATGATAGAAGGTCACTATTATTGTGTGTGTGTGTGTGTGTGTGTGTGTGTGTGTGTGTGTGTGTGTGTGTGTGTGTGCTCAATTATTTGGTCCACACCAGGCAGTAAAATTGTTACATTGTAGCATACAGACTGCGTGTGGTCTGCGTTCACACATGCAAACGAACCAATGCATCAGAATCAGAATCATATTACAAGATATCAAGTTCAACATTCAGCAATATCTTGGCATATGTTATAATATTTCAACATATTACAACATATCAAAAATCCCTTAGCAATTCAACTTCAGCAATATCTTGGCATCATGTTTGCCAAGTTTGACATGAATTTGATGAACCGTCTAGGAGGAGTACGTTAAAAATGACCATGTGTAATTTCACTCCAAATGGCCTTATGACATCATTCCAAAGTTCTACCCATTCATTTCAATGGGAAATGGAAAAAGGGGCGCTATGAAGTCCCTGGGCCATGCCCGGGGCCAAATGTCTGTGGCTGAGTAGCAAGGACAATAGCAAGGACAATGACTGATGTGTGTATCAAATTTCATGAGTTTTTTGTGCATGGGAAATGCCTCAAATAAGGCCAAACATGGCATAATAATAATAATAATAATAATAATAATAATAATAATAATAAGGGGCGGCACGGTGGTGTAGTGGTTAGCGCTGTCGCCTCACAGCAAGAAGGTCCGGGTTCGAGCCCCGTGTCCGGCGAGGGCCTTTCTGTGTGGAGTTTGCATGTTCTCCCTGTGTCCGCTTGGGTTTCCTCCGGGTGCTCCGGTTTCCCCCACAGTCCAAAGACATGCAGATTAGGTCAACTGGTGACTCTAAATTGACCGTAGGTGTGAATGTGAGTGTGAATGGTTGTCTGTGTCTATGGTGGTGTTTGCATTAGACCGTATCCGTCTCGTTTTCGTCGCGGATGCACTGTCCGTTCACATTAAAACGCCGGGAAACGACTCCACAGGCGGAACAACTTGAATCCGCCAGGGCCCACGTATTCAACCCAGTTCGTATCTGATCCGGTGCTGTGTAAACATTGAGATACGAGGAAACGCAGTGCTGAGCTCTAGCTGACGTCGTCATTGGACAACGTCACTGTGACATCCACCTTCCTGATTCGCTGGCGTTGTTCATGCCACGTTGGTCATGTGATGCGACTGCTGAAAAACGGCGCGGACTTCACTTCCTGCTATTGTTTCCGCCTTGTATCACCTTTTTGTTTTTCATTAAAGAGTATAAAAGTATGAATATAATGCTTTGCTTTGTCATTCTTAATGTTGTTCATGGTAAGATGCAAATACTGCCCATTGTGTAGTTATGATTGTCTTTAGGCTTGCCATCCTTCCACTTGCAAGTGGTGAGTGACTTGCGCATGCCCGATATGCACTGGGATCACACACACAGTGGCTCAGTCCCGAATCACTGCTCGTGGGCTTCACTCGCGCACTCTGTGAGCTGCGCAGGGCCGGAGTGCGCACCCTCCAGAGGGCACTCGCTGTTCAGGGCGGAGTGATTTGGAGCGCAGCTGCTGAGGAGGAAGCGCTGAGCCGCACTGACACATTTCAACTGCCGTCTAATTAGCCATGTGATTAGCGTATCCATGTATTGGCGTTGCTGTGTGCACGTGAATCGTTTTAAAAACGTTAATCTGATGATCCGCTGATACGGTCTAATGTAAACACCACCTATGTGTCAGTCCTGTGATGACCTGGCGACTTGTCCAGGGTGTACCCCGCCTTTCACCTGTAGTCAGCTGGGATAGGCTCCAGCTTGCCTGCGACCCTGTAGAACAGGATAAAGCGGCTAGAGATAATGAGATGAGATGAGATAATAATAATAATAATAATAATAATAATAATAATCCTTTGAAAACAATAGGGTCTTCACACTGAATGGTGCTCGGGCCCTAATAATAATAATAATAATAATAATAATAAAATTGGAAGTCTGTGATTCGAATTCAGTAGCTTTGAGTCCACTAAACAAATAACTGGATGCCAGGGAAAAAAATTTTATGACCTACACTTGAAAAATCTGAAAGGCAGTCTACCTGACAGTGCTGACATGCCTTCATCTGTGCTTTTTATTAAAAAAGAAAGAAATACCAGAAGATGAGAATTAGACCACACCCACAGATGCACATAATGGCATTGCATTACACCCCAACACATAGTATATATATATCAGTTGTAGTCACCATCAGCCTTTATCATATCAAGGGCTTAAAGGCATTAGATATTCCTCCCTTTTCTACCTTACTGCCATGTGGGTGTATTGAATACATTACCTTCTTGATCCCATTTTTATGCTAGAAGTTCTGCTGTGTGAGAGTTCATAGCTTCTCACTATGGACCAGTCGCTGTCATACACACTAATACAAATGAAAGACCTGGAGTCCAGGACCATGCAGTATTAATTTCCTGAGAAATGTTTGCCTTGAACAAGACTTTGCAAACAGCCAAGCTAAGGGTCATCTAGTTCCTTTGTATGGCTGATAGCCCCTATTGGAAAGGTGATGACAACAGCTCTCTGGCTCTCACGCTGAGCTGAGCAAAGTCGACCTGCTTCGCTTCACTCCTTTTTCAGGATTCAGCAAATTGGAAACAAATCCAAACATCATTAGCTGCTTCTCTAAAGATGACCGATGTTCTGCTTGAACCCTTTGGAGAGCCAAACAGGCTCCACTTCTGTCTATTTGTTTTCTTCAATACCTCGCTCGCATTTCCTGCATGTAAGCATTCATACAATAGATAGTTTTCACTGACGTCACGGCATTCAGGGGAACACCCCCCAGCCGCCATCCTGGGGGGCAAACAAAACGGACCATCGCCACTACTGGCTACGTTATCTCGGACGAATTTATGAAGTTATCTAGTCAGTTTTCTAAAATAAAGGTCAATGTCGGCAAAATCAAGCAAACAAAAGTATATAGATACATTAGACGACATCTCACAACAACGGTATGCAGCCAAACTGGCCTTGATTGGGGGAATTGACCCTACGAAGTGGACAAAGATGCATTTTCAAGTGACTATGCAGGGCTGCCAAAGCCTGAAACTGACTTCATCAGACTTTAAAGGCTGTCTGATATATACAACTTTATATATTCACAGCACGCCTTTTGGCGGATGCCGCCTGAATCGCGCAGAACAAAAAAAACCAGTTTAAATCGGGAAGCTGCGCACATTTGCGCAGTCCTGCACACCGCTCAGGCTGCACAAATGTGCGCAGCTTCCCGATTTAAACTGTTTTTTTTCTCATCCTTATACTTCCTGTTTCATGGACTGCAACAGATTTGCTTATTTAGTAATTTTAATACAGAATTTACTTTGAAATTATAATCAGACACTCCAACGGCCCCCCTAAAAAAAAAAGATCGGATCTGCGCGATTCAGGTGGCATCCGCCAAAAGGCGCGCTGTTTGCATCCCAAACACAAATCAAATCATACAGAATAGACCTAAAATGTTTTTCAAAAATGACCCTTGCGTGAGTGAAGTGACAAGTTTCAAATAGAAACGTGACAAACGAGTGATATTAAGTGTACATTACAATGTAAACGTACACTCAGCGGTTCCAGTTAGGCATTCTTCAGAGATTGTTCACATGATGTTTTGGTTTCCAAAAACAAACTTAAACACAATTGATTGTTTATTTAAACAACTTACCACTTATACTGTAAAATGATCAGAGCAGACTTTGCTGTGTTTGGAAGGCTGATAATCCTTGCGGTTGATTCTCGCAAGCCATAGATTTCTCCTTTGTATGCTGAGTTTGTTTGCTTGCCTTCGTGCTCCCGTACAGTGGGAATTCCATAAAAGCTCCGCTTGACGTCATCATCTGACCTATTACGACAGCCGTGAATACAACAGGTGTGCACCATTGCTAGCTTTAAATAGTAGTAATGTAACTATAAATGTAATTAATATATAAATGAATGTATCTCGCGCGCTACAATGTGTGCTCAGTGACCCGTATGGTAAGCTGGCCCTCCAAGATGGCCGCCACCAGGGCATCCCCGACTCTGTGACGTCATGTGAAAACTATCTATAGCTGCAGTTACTGCACTCCCTGCTAATGGTGCAATGTACTGTAATTACTGTAATATCTAATTACCATTTACTGTACTCATACACACTGATTAGTGCCCAAGCATATTTAAACACCTTTGGCTAGTACAAATCCTAAGCAACTTAGACCTTGTCCTAAATAGCATTCTATTCTTCGTTTGCACGTGACATCATAGCTAATTATGCATGAGGCTTTGAACCGGAAGTCAGCCATGTTGGAGGATATACACAAACTCATGTGGTGCGCATTTACTATAGAAGATATGCTCGAGAGGTTGTTACGCTCAAGAATTCCTTTTGTTTCTTCGCTATGCTGTCTCTTTGTGCTGTACTGGGATGCGGGCACAACTCTATTTGAGACAATGGGACTTATAAGTTCTTTAGAATTCCAGCAATTATTAATAATCAAGGAGAAAAAAACAAGAGAGTTGTCCACGGAGCATAGACGTCAATGGCTGTCCAACATAAACCGGGCTGATCTAAGCGATGAGAAAGCAAAAACCCACATGAGTCTGCAGTGAACATTTTAGCAATGGTAAGTGCTACAAACTAGTTATTAACAAAAGATCGCAATATATAAGGAATACTGGATCTTTAATAGCCTGGTCGTGCAGAAATTCGCAGGTGTCAAACGTGACAAAGCCGTGATCATCGAGTGCGTGAGCCGACGATCAAAGGCTTCTACGATTATTTCATTTTAAAAAGAGCTGTATGTTATTTTTGATGCTGCTGCTTTTATTTTGCTTTTTCTTTCCATTCGGGAAACCAGCTGATCTCGACAAGTTTACAGACCCAGACTGGGCTCCAAGACAAAATATGAGCCACAACAAAATCAAAGATGGTCGCTATGAAAGTGGTAGCTTGAAATGTGAGGCTTACAGAGCGCAGAAAGAAACGCAAAATTATTGAAGAATCTTCCCAAACAATCACAGAGTCAATCGAACAAGATTCATGTCAATCCACTACCTCAAATACTGCAGCCTCCTCGCCCGGTGACTGCTCTTTTATAACTAATATTATATCGTGTGTTAGATACCTATCTTTTGAAACAGTCAAAATGATTGTTTTTAAAATAGATATGAGAAATGACGACAAGCTTCTAAATGTAAGTCTCTTGGAAAGGCCATCCAGTGAGTTAAAATAAGTCAAATAAGTGATATTATCGCTTGGAACGCTGTTTACAGATGCTATATTGTTTGATTGTATATCCTCCAACATAGCGGCGGTCAATGACGCAAGCAGTTTTGGTCACATGGTTGCACACAAAGAATTGCTGGGTTTCAGTCATGTGACTTTTCTTAGTGGTTTTACCGGAAGTGAAATAGCTGGTGGTCTAAACGGCTGTCGTAGTGCAAACTACTAGCGATAACTTATCAGAGTATGCTCGTAATCTAGAAGCCACTGCTGGCTTTAGATATATTCAGAAGATTGCTATGTGCAATGGAATTGACCCTACAGTCTGGGAAAGAAGGATTTGTCATACGATCTGGAAAACTACCCTTCAGCCGAGTTCCCCGACATCTCCAGCTATCTGGTGTTGCAGACTTCCTTCTACACCACAGATGAAAGCGTGGAAGAGTATGGAGGCTTACAACTTTTTTGTATATGGCTGGGTAAAGGACCTCTGTATCAAGTCACTGCCGAATGAATCCTAGATTGTTTTTATCCGTGTAAGTATGTTTTTTTTTAAGCTTTTCATTCGCGTCTTTACAACGAAGCGCTACAAGTTGAAGTGTAAACAAACAGTTCGTTTAATTATCACTTGTGCTGGCTCTTATCTCTCAGGTAAATCATTCACAAAGATCATCAGAAACCCCTTTAAAAGACATGGATCTTAGTTAAAGATGGAGAAGAAGTGATCATGGCGCATTGTAACTGTATGGTTGGGTAAGAATTTTGTCGCAACATTCATGCATATGGACTTTGTGAGGAGTAAACAAAGAAACAGCTGGGGACTTTAGTGCTTCGTGACTAAAAAAAGTACCATAAAATAATGACACATAGCAAGAAAAGTACTTGGAAAACACTAAGGACAGAGCTGAGAGGGAGATACAAACCATTCACGAAATGATCACTGCAAACTCGAGCATGCTTCGACTCGGCTCCCTTCGATTTCAGTGAGAGGTTCAAAAGCCACCTTTCTTGATGCCTTTTTGTGAAATCCTGCATTCGTTCACCCTTTTTTATTCGTTCACAGGGAACCCTGAAGAAACTTTTATCAGTTTCACGGTTTGATCAATTCAAACAACCTAAAACAACACAAAATGTAAGGCATTTTTCATGCAAGCAATGCACCTTCTCCGTACAAATGCTTTGTCAACTTTGGTAGACCACCAGCTAAAGTTTTGAACAACTAATGAGGTGGATGTGGCGTCACATGAAACCCAGCAATACTTAGCAGTTGTCTGCATGTTCACATTTTGGTGACATCATCAAGGTGTTCTTAAGGGGTCAGTCTAGCTAACAAGGGACATCCTGATAAGTTTAATAGACATCTGATATTGATGTGCTGGATGATATTATACATGTTTTGCCCCTTCAACAAAACAGCATGACACTGATAATCATTAATAATATTTAGCAGGGATGTGGGTAGACTTTTTAATTGAGGGGTAACCTAACTTTATTGGCATCACTGCATACATTTAGTTTGTTTTTCGCAAGAAACCAAATACATTGACTAATTTTGGAGTAAACAGAATGTGCACGAAAACAACAGTTGATTGTATAATTAATGCAATTAATAGAATGCAGAAAGAGAAAACAAAACAGCTCTGCACAAGACATGCATACAGTAGTCATTATGTATAAACAAGTCTTGTATGCTAATGAGTTTAATTCAGCACTTACATCAACTGTCTAGTTACACAAATTCCACAAGGTGGCTATAGTTTTTTTTTTTTTCTTTTTAATTCCTCACAGGCTTACTTTTTATGCAGCTTGTTGAACTCTAAATTTGGAGCTTTGCTTATGTACTCCCTTACCGTATGTACAATTGTAGGTCAAAAATAAAAATACAGAGCTCAAGGTAGGGGTAATATTCTGAGTTAAAAAAAAACAACAACAACCAAAAAACAAAAAAACCCTCAGCATTTCTGAGATTAAAGTTGTGAATTTACGAGACAAAACTCAGATAGTCCCTGTGATTTATAAAGCCATAAATTTGCAAGAAAAAAGTAATAAATTCCAAGATTAAAAAGTCACAAATTTATGAGAATAAAACTTGGCTATTCTCTGAGACAACAATCATTTGCTTCCCAGCTGCAGTGCATTCTGAGAAATGTAGTTAAAAATATTTTAGTGCTTTAATTAAATAATATTAGCTGCCTTTTTTCGTGGTATATCTGATATATTCCATTCAGCTAGCATGATATTGAACAAGTCGAAGACAAGTAGTTGAATGGAATATATCTGATATACCACGAAAAAGCCAGCCAATATTATTATTATTATTATTATTATTATTATTATTATACATTTCTTTTGGGTGTTCAATGTGTCTTTCTCTTTCAAAATTCTTTCAAAATTTTCCATATTTAACAAAGCAAACCTGGAGGCCATGTTTGTTTACAAATTGTCACACTTGCTCGCTAGCACGGAAGTTTAACATCTCCAACGTGTCTCTCTTCCAGTTTTTCGATGTCCATTGGTTTGTTTTTCTCTTGTATATACGTGTGAAGAATATCTAATGAAGTTTTGGTAGCTTTTGGGTGTTCAACACGTCTTTCTCTTGCACAACATGAGCATAAGAAGACTCTCTCATTGAATATTCACATCAGCTCCAACATGTGATGTCATGTTGTCTTGACAACCATGCGATATCATAAACCATATTGAACGCTTACTCTCCATTGGGTAGAGTGACGTACTACCTGCAGGATAAGCGATATGCTAGCAATATTGCATGCTATCAAACCAAATGAATGAAACCCGCTAGAAGGGAATAGAACACATTTTTATTCCATCAAAAATGTGTCTTGTACAGTTAGGTCCATAAATATTTGGACAGAGACATTTTTCTAATTTTGGTTCTGTACATTACCACAATGAATTTTGAACAAAGCAATTCAGATGCAGTTGAAATTCAGACTTTCAGCTTTAATTCAGTGGGTTGAACAAAATGATTGCATACAAATGTGAACTAAAGCATTTTTTAAACACAATCCCTTCATTTCAGGGGCTCAAAAGTAATTGGGCAAATTAAATAATTGTAAATAAAATGTTCATTTCTAATACTTGGTTGAAAACCCTTTGTTGGCAATGACTGCTTGAAGTCTTGAACTCATGGACATCACCAGACGCTGTGTTTCCTCCATTTTAATGCTCTGCCAGGCCTTTGCTGCAGCAGTTTTCAGTTGCTGTTTGCTTGTGGGCCTTTCTGTCTGAAGTTTAGTCTTTAACAAGTGAAATGCATGCTCAATTGGGTTGAGATCAGGTGACTGACTTGGCCATTCAAGAATATTCCACTTCTTTGCTTGAATAAACTCCTGGGTTGCTTTGGCTTTATGTTTTGGGTCACTGCCCATCTGTATTATGAAACACCGACCAATCAGTTTGTCTGCATTTGGCTGGATTTGAGCACACAGTATGTCTCTGAATACCTCAGAATTCATCCGGCTGCTTCTGTCCTGTGTCACATCAATAAACACTAGTGACCCAGTGCCACTGGCAGCTATGCATGCCCAAGCCATCACACTGCCTCCGCCGTGTTTTACAGATGATGTGGTATGCTTTGGATCATGAGCTGTATCACGCCTTCGCCATACTTTTTTTCTTTCCATCATTCTGGTAGAGGTTGATCTTGGTTTCATCTGTCCAAAGAATGTTCTTCCAGAACTGTGCTGGCTTTTTTAGATGTTTTTTTGGCAAAGTCCAATCTAGACTTTTTATTCTTGAGGCTTATGAGTGGCTTGCACCATGCAGTGAACCCTCTGTATTTACTTTCATGCAGTCTTCTCTTTATGGTAGATTTGGATATTGATATGCCTACCTTCTGGAGAGTGTTGTTCACTTGGTTGGCTGTTGTGAAGGGGTTTCTCTTCACCATGGAAATTATTCTGTGATCATCCATTACTGTTGTCTTCTGTGAGTGTCCAGGTCTTTTTGCATTGATGAGTTCACCAGTGCTTTCTTTCTTTCTCAGGATGTACCAAACTGTAGATTTTGCCACTCCTAATATTGTAGCAATTTCTCGGATGGGTTTTTTCTGTTTTCGCAGCTTAAGGATGGCTTGTTTTACCTGCATGGAGAGCTCCTTTGACCGCATGTTTTCTTCACAGCAAAATCTTCCAAATGCAAGCACCACACCTCAAATCAACTCCAGGTCTTTTATCTGCTTAATTGAGAATGATATAACGAAGGAATTGCCCACACCTGCCCATGAAATAGCCTTTGAGTCAATTGAGTCAATAACTCTTTTATTCTATAGAATAAAAGAGTTATTCCACAAAATCTAGTTGTATATGACTTATAGACAACTCGGCACTACGCAGCACGTCAGCTGTCAGCTCATGTACGACTCGATTTCATGGAATAACTGTTAAATGTACCTTGAAAACAAAATACTAACTGAGCCACTCTAATATAAAAAAGAAATCAACAATATAATCATTCTGATCGATCAGATTCAAGAACTCAGTAGTGCCGTGGTATAAATTAGAGTAACAGCAGATGCCTTCTGCTGTGCCACGACAGTTAAAATAATTCAAATAATAAGGCAAATGAATATATTTTTAAACATTTTTGAACTAAGTTACAAGTTCATATATATATATATATATATATATATATATATATATATATATATATATATATATATATAGTGAGCCTTCTAGAGGAAGGGGAGGTAGATCATGGGCCAGTTTTAGACTGGTGCAATAAGTCTAACTTAATTTTAAATACCAATAAGACTAAAGAAATGTCCATAGATTTTAGAAAGTCACAACAATCCACCAACACCATTATTAATGGGGAGACTATTCAGATTGTCACAAACTACAAATACCTTGGTGTTGTGCTAGATATTAAGCTTAAATGGGACTCATGGACTGATCTTTTGTACACTAAGACACAGCAAAGAATGTACTTTTTAAAGAAATTGCTTGTTTTTAATGTTAACAAAATGCTCCAAATGTTTTATACTGCTTTTATTGAAAGTGTTTTAACTTGCTGTATTATCTGCTGGTTTGGAAATGCCACTGAGTCACAGAAAAAGACAATCAGAAGGACGGTTACAACTGCCAGCAAGTTACTTGGGATCACTTTACCAAGTAGAGAACAAATTTATAAAGATATAAAACGACGCCATCTAGGCGTCGTTTTTGTTCACCCTTTCTGACTAAGAACAGATCCAAATTTTCATTTGTACCACAAGCCATAAAAGCCTTAAATCAGTTGAAGTAGCTAGACGTCCAGCTGGTCTGGCCATACCCAATGGTGCATAGTGCATTGTAGGCGTGATGAATATTATGTTATTTCTGTTGGTGTCTGATGTATGTATTATGTGTTTGTGTTATATGTTTGACGTTCTGTCATGAAGTGCTGCAATCCCAACTGCCCCTCGGGGACAATAAAGCAATAAAGTTATCTACTACTGCATATATATATATATATATATATATATATATATATATATATATATATATATATATATATATGATATTCTTGTACAGCTATAGCTTTTAGTGCATGGAGTTTACTAGATTTAGTTCACTTCAAGTGAGAACCTGAAATGCACCCAAAAAAAAATATTTCCCAGAGCATGGCCCTGAAATCACGAATATTTGTCATCTTTATGAAATGCATTTACAGAAATCCAGTCTAGAAATCACTTCACCACTTGCACTTTTGTCATTTAGAGTTTGCTCTTATACACTGCTGTATAGGGTTTAAGGTTAAACAGCCTTTAATTTCCTGTTATCAAGTGCAGAATCGTTCCTCTGTAATTTAGAGGACAAGAGGACAGGTACAATAAGGGAGAGAATAGTTTCGCTCTTTAAATAGATATACTATACTTTTATTTTGTCACCCACCCTATACTTTAATCAGCTTGGCTGAATGCCAAATTAAGTCTCTCCATACAAGCTTCCATTGTAGCGTCTTGATCTCTTTGAGCTGATCCATCTTTCCTTTGCCACACGTGTGTGTGCGCGTGTGTGTGTGTGTGAGAGAGGAAAGTGGGAGAGTGTATTGGTGCGTACATGTGTTTTTGCACCATGTATCGGCTAAACGTTCCCTTGTTTAGAATGTTCATGATCTGACCATTTGAATAAACAAAAATCACACTGAAGTGTGAGGCCACACCTCCTTTAGTACAATTGACAACATCAAAGCCACGCCTCCTTCACTAACACTGACAGGTATATTAGCCATTTTGTGATTTTTGTCTTGTTATATTTTGGAGAGAATAATCATGTTAGGCTGGTGAGGGAACAACTGTTTTTATTCTATCCACATCCATGGCATATGAGCAATCGCGTGCTCTGATTGGCTACCCTACTACTAGGATATCAGCTCATATACCATGAGTAGAGAAAAAAATGGCATCTTGTGTTGCTGAACCAACTAAGGATGAAATAAAAATTTTACTCGAAAAATAGAAAAAAGCAACAAAATATGGAATGAAAGTATTTGATGGTAAGAATGTTTTTTTTAAGAATTATTATTTTAGCATTTTTTACAAATTGCTACTGTAATTTCACCGGTTTGTTTACATTCTAAGTGGAAATCATTTTGTCGGATGTTTTGTATGAAGTTTTTATTTATCGAATTTGCAAAAAATGAAAATAAAAATGCTCCGTTTCTCAAAATACAGTGAATGTGGATAGAATAAAACAGTTATTCCACTCAATCTCGTCGTACATGGCTTATAGCCGACTTGGCGCTATGTGCCTCGTCGGTTATCAGCTCATGTACAACTTGATTTCGTGGAATAACTCTTAAATATCTGCTATAATGTGAATAATCCACAACATTAAATGTAACTCTAAATGGATAAATATTACATCATTCTTTAATAATGATGTAAAATGACGTTAGTTAGTGTTGTCAAATTGTTAGAAGAGGAATAAAGTGGTTGGAAAAATTTTTGGAAAATAAATCAACTGCCACTGATTATTTTCTTAAGACCACACACCTTGTTACGTTTTATTCCTTATTTATAAAGTGTTTATATCCCATAACAAAAGTTGTGTTAGCAATTTATTCGCGATTTATGTCAAGGATAGATCTTCACATTATTGATTTAAATATTTCACCATCTGCACATAAAAATTGAAACTGGGATTAAAGACGATGTGATTATTTATCCTCTTGGGCCTTTTCTCCTTATTGTAATGACTTAATCCAGGAACAGGCTTTTCACTATGAGAAGCTGAAGCAAATTGAAAATGTCTCATAAATAAGCAAACAGCCGCAGTACAAAACAACAAATGGCTATGAGATACAATAACAGCGCAGCCATTTCCAAAGAGAGGACGCTTCTATGCATTATGGAAATTTGCTAATTAGATCACTTTTAAAATGCTAACAAGACAGCTGTGGGTTTTTTTTCTTCCATTCTTCACTCCGGTTATTGAAACACTTCAGCAGCATACACCATGACTGCCTCTCAGAGCTGCCAGGTAGATATGAAATGCTGTAAACACACTGAAAATGATGAGCTCAATGAGCATGAGGTTGGGAGGGGAGGACATGGCCGTTTCCATGGTGACATAAGGGCCACACCTGGCAAAACCAGAAGGTCTCTGTGTGTGTGTTTGAATTAGAGTCTGTGAGGCTCATAAGGCTTATATGCATAATGATGTGTGTGTGTGTGTGTGTGTGTTGAAATTGTATGCGATCTATCTCCAGTTCTGAGCAGTGTGTGTGTGTGTGTGTTGAAATTGCATGCTATCTATCCCCAGTTCTGAGCTCTGTGTGTATGTGTTGAAATTGCATGCTATCTATTCCCTGTTCTGAGCAGTGTGTGTGTGTGTGTGTGCGTGTTGAAATTGCATGGTATCTATCCCCAGTTCTGAGCAGTGTGTGTGTGTGTGCATATGTGTAGAAATTGCATACTATCAGTCCCTAGTTCTGAGCAGTGTGTGTGCACGTGTGTGTTTCAAGTGCAGCACATTGAGCCTATAGTGTATTAAAAATTCTTAAAATGTGCCTGTTGAGCTTTGTGTGTGGGTATATTTGTGAGATTTTTCAAACCCAACCATTTTTGAGTCTTCTTCTTGGTCAAGTAAGTGTGTGTGTGTGTGTGTGTGTGTACATCCCAGGGTGTGGAGGCCTGGAATGCATCAATAATTCTTGAGTAGCGTGCATCATGATGCGTGTGTGTGCGTGTGTGTGTGTGTGTGCATGTGTGTGTATTTGCACATTTCAACTACTGTTGAAACACACAGTGGATTAAACATCCTCATCCATGGCTTGAATATCCGTGTCTGTGTTTATTAGCGTCAGAAAAGTCCGTCTCTGTTCTTAACGAGCAGAAAGCACTGGTTTAATTTCAAACTGCCCTGAAATCCTTAATCATGAGAGAGGAGACGTGCATTTTAATGAAATATGCAGTAGTCATGATGAAATTTTCGGGCAGTTTGGATATTTTCCAGAGGAGGCGGCTTTTAGCAGTGCTGAGAGTGGACACTAATGAGGCCTGAGTCTGGACTCAGGTAGAGGCTCTCTCTTATTGTCTCAAATTAGATCTGTACACTCATCTCGTCTATCTCTGCTGTTTAATCTCTACATGGTAGTGACATTCCCGTATCCCTAAGTGTCCATGAAGGGCTGAATGACATCACAGACGATGGGTAGAACACAATGCCAATATCAGTGTCTGTTTAACGCTCCAAATATCACATATCAGTATCTGTGTTTTGATAGGCCAATGTGGGTGTGACCTAAACTGGAAGATTACCAGAAAACACTGGATAAAAATCAGAGGTAAAAAACACCAGTGCTATTAGCATGGTCTGGGAATACTGTGAAATACAATCAAGAGATGTTTACATGGCTATTTTTAGGTTTGGGTTTTTTTTTTTTCATTTTGTTTGTACCTTCTCAATGATATTTTCTAACAATTTTTTCCATTTCCTAAAATGAGGGTGTGTCAAATGAAAACCTTAAAAATGTGACAAATTAGAATTGAATAATTTTTTTTTCTCAAGGAATTCAGACTCTTAAGTGCTAGCATTGAATGAAATGTGGGTTCATCTCATCTCATTATCTCTAGCCGCTTTATCCTGTTCTACAGGGTCGCAGGCAAGCTGGAGCCTATCCCAGCTGACTACGGGTGAAAGGCGGGGTACACCCTGGACAAGTCGCCAGGTCATCACAGGGCTGACACATAGACACAGACAACCATTCACACTCACATTCACACCTACGGTCAATTTAGAGTCACCAGTTAGCCTAACCTGCATGTCTTTGGACTGTGGGGGAAACCGGAGCACCTGGAGGAAACCCATGCGGACACGGGGAGAACATGCAAACTCCACACAGAAAGGCCCTCGCCGGCCACGGGGCTCGAACGCGGACCTTCTTGTTGTGAGGCGACAGCGCTAACCACTACACCACCGTGCCGCCCCGAAATGTGGGTTATGTAAAAAAAAAAATCCAGCTATTTAACAGTTGCTCGACGAAATCGAGTCATACATGAGCTGATAGCCAATGCAGCGTGTAGCTCTGAGTCGGCTATTAGCCGTGTACGACAAGATTGAGTGGAATAACTGTTTTATTCTTGCCACATTCACTAGATTTTGAGAAACAGAGCATTTTTATTTTAATTTTTTTGCAAACTTTATACAAAACGTCCGACAAAATCATTTCCACTTAGAGTGTAAACAAACCGGCGAAATGACAGTAGCAATTTATGAAAAATGCTAAAATAATAATTCTTGAAAAATAAAAAAGATATGTTTTTATCATTAAATACGTTTATTCCATATTTTGTTCTCATCTCATCTCATTATCTCTAGCCGCTTTATCCTTCTACAGGGTCGCAGGCAAGCCGGAGCCTATCCCAGCTGACTACGGGCGAAAGGCGGGGTACACCCTGGACAAGTCGCCAGGTCATCACAGGGCTGACACATAGACACAGACAACCATTCACACCTACGGTCAATTTTAGAGTCACCAGTTAACCTAACCTGCATGTCTTTGGACTGTGGGGGAAACCGGAGCACCCGGAGGAAACCCACGCGGACACGGGGAGAACATGCAAACTCCGCACAGAAAGGCCCTCGCCGGCCCCGGGGCTCGAACCCAGGACCTTCTTGCTGTGAGGCGACAGCGCTAACCACTACACCACCGTGCCGCCCCCCATATTTTGTTGTTTTTTGTATTTTTTTTTGGTTTTGTTTCCGAGTAGTTTTTATTTTGTCTTGGGTTAGTTCAACAACATGCTCCACTATTTTGTTCTTCTTCTTCTTTAGGTGTTTTTGGTGATTGGCAAACCAACTTAAAGGTGCATTACTGCCACCGACTGGGCTGGAGTGTGGAACAGGAGATTAGGGGTGGGTGGTGGGTGGGTGTTATTCTTTTAGCTATTTCTGTTTATTTTAAATACTTGACAACAAAGTGATATATATACACACACACACACATCACTCCGCCATTTTGTTTTTCTCTACTCACGGTATATGAGCTGATAGCCTATTAGTAGAGTAGCCAATCAGAATGCACTATTGCTCATATCCAGTGAATGTGGCTAGAATAAATATATATACACAGACACACATTTTTCTGAAATCTAATTTTGACAAACAATGCAAAATAAAAAAAAATAATGTTATCGTTTTACTCACCCTCATATGAATAAATTAGTACAATAATTAAAATCACTATAACCTGGAACATGTTAATGAAAATGGTATTTTTTCACACTTCATATCTGACAGTTTGCACGTACCCACATGAAAGGAATAACTTCTTGCTTGTGCCACTTTTTTTTTTGTTATTATCGTTGTTGTCTGTGGGATCGCAGTCCTGAATCGCACTCCTTGTCAGAATATTTCTGTCAATCTTTCTTGGCAGAAAGCAAAATAAAATGAAAGAAAAGGAAACCCCAAAACAAGAAGTGTATCTCCTGTTTGTATCTGTATTTGTAGAGCACATTTTCAATAATAATAATAATAATAATAATAATAATAATTACAGTACATTGTTCACACCCCTATCATATACACTGAGTTAGTTGTCACTTTATTAAGTATAAGAGATGTAATAAGTGCAGGATAGGATTTGCATCCCCTCGAAACATTTCTTTCCTCACCAGCTCAGTGTGACTTACATCCATCAAAATGCCGACCCCATCCATCCTGCTCTGTTTGTTTATGCTCCAAGGATGTTTTTTTAATGTACATGACTGAAGTGTAAACTCTATAGAGATAAATTCAAAGCAAACATACTGTGCACTCTTTTACATAACCTGGACGAACAAAGGCATGCATTCATTTGCATTCATTTCACACAATCAAGAAAATACTAACTCCTGGTATAGATTTCTCATCCTCATTATTGTTAGAAAGCTGACTCATTATCAGAACTGAGTCAAGTGCCTTGAGTCAACCAACCACCACTGGAAAAAGAAAGAAGGTTGTGTTTTTCAATAATATTCCTGCACTGGTTAATGAAATAAGTAACCACCAAACTACTAATCCTGTAAAATAGAATCTCTAGGGGGGAAAAAAAAAAGTTTTAAGTCCATTTTGATATCTCCCTAAAAGTCAGACACGTATTAATTATAATTCATTTCAGGAAAAATGCTTTGATTAAAGACGTGCTGTAACCCTAATTTTAGGACGTCTAATATCTTGGTATAAAATTAATTCACAAATCATTTACAAAGCTACGGTAAAATTATCAGAATTTTAGTGCTATTCTGCAGAACTCACGTCCATCAGTTGAATGATTCAATGTTGTTGAATTCTCAATTCTGATTGATTCATTTTCTACAACAGGAGTAGTTCCAGCTGCAAATCAGTGGTTTATATTAAAGCTAGACTGCCTTTCAGATTTTTCAAGTGTAGGTCATAAAAATAATTTTCCCTGACACCCAATTATTTTGTTTAGTGGACCGAAGCTACTGAATTTGAATCGCAGACTTCTAATTTTATTAGTTTTTTTTAAATAGAACAATTAATGGATTTAAGGCCACATGGCCCATCATCCAGTCATTGATTATTTTCCTCATGTTTTATTCCTTACTTTGCAATTAACTCAAAAATAGCTTGCACAGCAATCCATGAACAATCTATGGAACTTAACAGGAGTTACTCAATGTTGAGAATTTCTACTATTGACGTTGGAGGATATTTTGACTACCACTGATGTTCTTCAAAAATGGATTTCGAAACATCGGTGGCATGTACCTACGGTATGGATTGTGGTTGACTGAAGGTGACTGAAAGACAGACTAGATAGGCTATGTACCAATTTATATTATGACAGCATACACTGCCCTGCCAAAAAAAAAAAAAGCCCCACACTCTAATATTTGGTTAGACCACCTTTAGCTTTGATTACAGCATGCAATCAGCGTGGCATTATTTCGATAAACTTATACAATGTCACAACATTTATTTCAGTCCAGAGTTGTATGAATTTTTCACCGAGATCTTGTGTTCAGGATGGGAGAATCGAACCACTTCGTACAGTCTTCTCCAGCATCCCAAAGACTTTCAGTGGGGTTAAAGTGCATATCATGGGTAAATTCAGGAGAAAGATCAATGTAATTCTCCTATTATATATTAAACTTTGGTCAAATATCTGTAACATTCTGCATTCTCTACAATTTTTTTACCTTGTGCAATACCAGAAAAATTCAGTTGAAATCAAGCCATTTGAGGCAAATTGGTCCGCCTCTGAAAAAACTTGGCATTTGGATTTCCTGGCAAACATAGATTTTCATGACATCATTGTGGCAGCGGGGGCGTGGTCAAGTGCTGGTCTGTGACAGGAGGGTGGAGTCAGGGAAGGTAAGTGGCAGAATCACTACACCTGATGTCAATTAACCTGTGTTTGTGTGTGTCTTCCCAGTGACCGCGCCCTACTTAAAGAGGGAGAGCATAGAGCAGAGGAGCTCATCCCCGAACCAGACGCCGGTTGTGTGTGTGTGTCTGTATAGTACAAGTTGTTCACTGAAAAGTGTGGCAATAAAACCCCTGGTTACGAACCTGATCTCTGTCCTGCTGTCCTCCATCCACCCATACAAACTGTTACAGTGGTGCTGAAACCCGGGATCTGGAGCACAGAGGACAGCAGGACAGAGATCAGCTTCGTAAACAGGGGTTTTATTGCCACACTTTTCAGTGAACAACTTGTACTATACAGACACACACACACAACCGGCGTCTGGTTCGGGGATGAGCTCCTCTGCTCTACGCTCTCCCTCTTTAAGTAGGGCGCGGTCACTGGGAAGACACACACAAACACAGGTTAATTGACATCAGGTGTAGTGATTCTGCCACTTTCCTTCCCTGACTCCGCCCTCCCGTCACAGACCGGCGCTTGACCACGCCCCCACTGCCACAGTCATCTGCTGGATGCCTCCCTCTGAATCCTATGTCAGCGCTGGTTTGTTTATGAGAAAACGACCTGGTGGTTTTCTGCAAATTTCTTCAACGTTATCACATAATTATTAAAATCGTTAACAGATGTATTGTAGGAGGACGTAGCAACACCAATCTGGATGGGATTAGTACTCATCATTTTCCAAAAGACCGGACAATGAGAGAGAAATGGGAGTGCTTGGTCTACACAGGCTGTGCACTGAAACCGTGCAAAGCTCGTGCAGCCTGCTGGCACTTCCGCAGGTAACGTCACGAATCTGGCTCCAGACTCCCTTGGGATTTTTCCGGACGTGTTTTGTTATTTTATTTTTTTCTGCTGTAGACAGATGGCCTTGTGCAAAATTATCCTTCTGGATGAGTGTGTAAAGGGACATACTTTCATATTAAAAAAACCACAAAGTTGGTCCAGAATATGCACTTTAAGGTCAGGACTCTGTGGTGGCCAATTCATGTGTGAAAATGATTCTTCATGCTACTTGAATCACTCTGAGCCCTAATTTTATGCCCGCACCATCAGGGAAGAAAAAAATCCATTGATGTGATGATAACCTGGTCATTCAGTACATTCAGGTCATCAGCTGACTTCATTTTACTGCCATGTAATGTTACTGAGCTTTGACCTGACCAACTGAAGCAACCCCAGATCATAACTCTGGCTCCAGAGGCTTGTACAGTGGCCACTATGCATGATAGGTGCATCACTTCATGTGCTTCCCTTCTTACCCTGACATGCCCATCACTCAGGAATAGGGTCAATTTGGACTCATCAGACCACATGACCTTTTTCCATTACTCCAGAGTCCAATCTTTATGCTCTCTAGCAAACTGAAGCCTTTTCTCCTGATTAGTCTCACTAACAAGTGGTTTTCTTCTTTTGGACGCACAGCTGTTTAATCCTAATCCTGTGAGTTCTTGTCATACTGTGAGTGTGGAAATGCTCTCAGTTTCATTATTAAACATAGCCATGAGTTCTACTGTTGATTTATTTTACGATTCGACTTCACCAAGCAGTTTAGTGATCACTGATCATAGTCAGTCAGGATCTTTTTCCAACCATGTTTTTTTTTCCCGAAGTTGATGGCTCATCACTATCCTTGCAGGTTTTAATAACACGTTGGACAGTTTTTAACCCAATTTCAGTCATTTCAGCAATCTCCTTAGTTGTTTACTTTGCTTGATCCAGGCCAATAATTTGACCTTCTGAAACACAGTAACATCTTTTCCATGAGCACAGGATATACGGTACCTTCCAGTATGTTTGTTTAAGAAATGAGAAGCTACTCACTGCATCAGTTAGGGTTAAAAGAATTGTTGCCAGCTGAAACATATTAATCACTGCAGTCATTATACAAACAAGAGCTCTTAAATATATATTAGCTTATTTAAATCCAAATGGCGACTTTTTTTTTTTGCCGGGCGGTGTAGTTTGCACAGTCATACTTTTGGCAATCAGAGTGCAGGATTTGATGGAAACCGGATCGTGAAAAAAATAAATGGAATTATGTGTTAAACAAAAAAGTATTCAAGACAAAATATCACGTTTACCCTGATGACACTTTACACACTATTGGCGTTATCTTATGCCCAAGTCAGACAGCAGGCTGCAACTAGTTTTCAGCTATTTGCATCTACCTGTGCTAACAAAATCGCAGGTAGACACAAGACTGGTCTGTTGTGCTTTGACGCGGATAATGGCAGAGTGTTGCAGAGGGTCTTTAGTAGAGGCAGACTGACCCAAGTGGATCACAATCTGTTTGCATTTCAGCTTCGATTCCCTTGCAATTGGTGCAAATAGCAGGTTGACACATGTAGAGGCAGGCCGTCATGCAACGCTTGAGCGACCAATCACAGGTTGAAGCAGGTAGTGGCAGCTAGACGTAGGCTGACTCAGGGGAAGACAAGTCTTTAGAGATGGCTGTGATGCATTGCAGATAGACGCAGACTGCACCTGCGAGCAGTCTTATGGCCTTATATCTTTTAAAGGTTTTCTGTGTGCTGCGTCAACCTGTGTCTTAGTTGCGTCTGCTTCCGACTGGTTGATTCAGCTTAAAAACTCTGCGTCTTGCAATACGTCTGACCACAACAAAGGATTTGACGCAAAATGCCTCCGTCCACCTGCGATTAGTTGCTACCCGACCGATTGCAGGTCGCAGCAGGCGTCTTTATGCCATCTGACCTGGGCATTAACCAGCTTTATGAGGGAGTCACCTGGAATGCTTTTCAATTAACAGGTGTGCCTTGTCAAAAGTTAATTACCTTCTTAATGCATTTGAGATCAAACAGTAAATAGTAAATAATAACAATACAGTAACCCTATTCCATCCACAACTGTAGTAATCCATATTACATCAAGAACTGCTCAACTAAGTAAAGAGAAACAACATCCGTAATTACTTTAAGACATGAAGTGTCTTTTAATTAATAAAAATAAAGAAAAAAAACCCCACTGAATTAGATGTGTCCAAACTTTTGATTGGTACTGTACTTGGTGTTGTATTTACATTTGAATATTTTGTAAAATAGAGGTGATATGTCTATATATAGCATGCCCAGTGTTAGTCAGTGGAGCTACCATATGAATTCGAGTGTACAGTTTTCCATGTGGGCGGCACGGTGGTGTAGTGGTTAGCACTGTTGCCTCACAACAAGAAGGTCCGGATTCAAGCCCCGTGGCCGGCGAGGGCCTTTCTGTGCGGAGTTTGCATGTTGTCCCCGTGTCCGCGTGGGTTTCCTCCGGGTGCTCCGGTTTCCCCCACAGTCCAAAGACATGCAGGTTAGGTTAACTGGTGACTCTAAATTGACCATAGGTGTGAATGTGAGTGTGAATGGTTGCCTGTGTCTACAGTCTGTGTCGGCCCTGTGATGACCTGGCGACTTGTCCAGGGTGTACCCCGCCTTTCGCCCGTAGTCAGCTGGGATAGGCTCCAGCTTGCCCATGACCCTGTAGAACAGGATAAAGCGGCTAGAGATAATGAGATGAGATGAGATGAGTTTTCCATGTGTCAGCTGTGCAAATGACAAATAAAAGACTTTAACTTTGACTCCCTGGAAATCTCTGAAATAATGGACACATTTTATGGCTTCATTCTCAGGATCCTTTACAATTGGGCAGGTTTAAGTGACATCAAGCTAAGAAATGCAGTCTACAGTAAGGTCTTTAAAAAGTTATTACACTGATCATGGGGTTAGTCAGAGATGCAGTCATAACTCTCCATAACCTTGCCACAGGACAGAATGCAGTTACACAGCACAGATAAACAGCAAATATCCCAGTCATCAGACTGCACATCGTCCCACAGTTCTACTGGTTTCCTTTAGAGGTTCACTGGTTATAAAGTAATGGTTACTCAAGGGCATTTTATTATAATTATTATTATTTTTGCTAATTAAGGAGACTTTTTAACTCAATACTCTGGTTAAATGTAAATTTGATTCAACACTATCTACTTATTTAACCTTTTTTTAAAATATTTTTTTTGGGCTTTTATCACCTTTATTATGGGATAGGACAGTGAAGAGACAGGAAATGAGCGGGAGAGAGAGACGGGGAGGGATTGGGAAATGACTTCGGGCCGGAATCGAACCCGGGTCCCCGGATTTATGGTATGGCACTTTATCCACCTGAGCCACGACACCCCCATTTATTTAACCTTTAATCTTAATTTACAATTTGCCACACATGTATTGGCTGACAATTAGTCAAACATACAGTATAATTTACAGTTAGTAAGCATTTAGACTTTTGCTTTCATGTATATCAGTGACTATTTCATTACTTATGGATTGATTCATTCACTACCTCTGCCGTCTTTGTTGTTTCACCTCTATTTGTTTGTTCCCAACATAACTCAAAATTTCGTGAACGGATTTGGATGAAATTTGGTGGGCAGCTTTAGTATTATCCTAGGTTCAAGTGATTTGCTTTTGGTGTTGATATGTGGCTTGGTGGAGGTATGCAGTCTACCGAGTTCCCTTCTAATTCATTAATTTCATTTTCCTCCTACCTGAATTTAATTTAATTCAATTTTGTTAACACTTACAATCTATAATTTATTATAACATGATATGACACTTTTAATTCATTTATAGTTACATTTAATGCTATGGAATGTACCAGAAACAAGCTAGCTCCTGTTATCTTGTGCATTATAGCAGCTGTAAACAAACAATCTTTACCTCATCAGCCTGTCTTTTTTTCTTCCTCTTACTTGAAGTTATTAAGATAAAAAAAATGTAGCTTCTCATGTAACTGTGAAACTGTTAGGAATTGATCATGGAGATGGATGCAAGTGCAGATAATTTACTGTGTAAAGGACAAACCATAAAAACAAGAAGTCTGAAAATGAACTATGGCTACAAAGCAAGAAACCTACAGACTAAGTGAGAACGTGGCAAGCGACAGCAATAGCAACAAACACACACTTGACAGTAGCTGTTTATCCATTTACCTGCTTAATGTGCATTATGAAAGTGCGAACCAAAAACAAGCAATGGAAATGTGAATTTGGAAAAAAAAAATCTTCAAATATTGGAAACAACTTTATATGTTCACATGAGTTGGTTTTTCAGTAAACTCGAGAAAGCAATATTTCACAAAATTAAAATTGAAGCACATTTTTTGCATGTAAGTCACATGACATGGCATGAAGAGCAAATGGAAACTACATTTGTGGAAAAAGTAAGAGCTATAACAAGAGTAGAAAACCGAGCTTTGATCGCATACTGTCACTCAGTGGAAACAGAGACCTATTACAATTGCATTTTGTTGAATTAAAAATAAATAAATAAATATATATATATATATATATATATATATATATATATATATATATATATATATATATATATATATTATTTTGCACAAAACTGCAAAGGAAACCTGCATTTTGAGAACTTAACAATGGTTCTAACAAGGCATAATGAGACTAGGGTGAAAATGAATAGGAACTATGAGCAGATCATGTGACATACAGGGGATGATGGGTATTGTAGTTCTGTGCCATTCTGTGCTCCCATGACAGCAACCAAAAGTACTAACTTCTCTTTCATGAGATCCTGAGTATCACGAAGCACTGACATCTGAGACTCCTTCCAGGAAAAAAGTCGTTTATTTGTATAGCACTTTTAACAACAGACATTCTCGCAAAGCAGCTTTACAGAAAAGTAAAGATTTTAAACATGAGCTAATTTTATCCCCAATTTATCCCTGATGAGCAAGCCTGTGGCGATGGTGGCAGGGAAAAATTCCCTCAGACGACATGAGGAAGAAACCTCGAGAGGAACTAGACTCAAAAGGGAACCCACCCTCATCTGATAACAGATAGTGTGATTATAAATAACTCGCTTCTATAACTGTGTCCTATATAGTCACAAAGTATAACTGTGTAACCAGGGAATTCATTATAGTTTTAACATGAAGTCTGTTTTGTTGAAGTTTTAAACTATTCACTGATGGAAACTTGAGTCCAAAACTGTTCATGACAACTGAAGTCCTAAAGTTAGCAAGTCAGCTCCAGTCCTCAGCCATAGATTCATTACTGTAAGTGTCCAGAGTCATTTTCCAAGTGCGACTTTTGACTGTTTGTATGGGGCCATCCACCACAGGAGTGATGTGATGAGACTCCAGCCAGATGTAGGGCATCGGGATGGATCAGGCAGGTTGGGAGAGCAGAAGAGATCAACATCACTGGTGTCTCAGGATCAACATGTAACTCAACAGAGAGAAAGACAGAGGGAAGAGATGGGGGGACCACAGGTTATTCAGTATACCCAATGTCACCTAATGAGTAAGAACAGTATACATTGGGTAGACCGAGTGCAAGTGGGGACTCTGGCAAGACTAACTATGACAGCAGAACAAAAAGGGGAGAGCCAGAAGGTAACACAGACATGAGGGAGCCCTGGGACATAAAGCAGCCAGCCACTCCACTGTCAACAAACCCAAGTGAACGAGTGAGAGGGGGGTGACAAGATCCATACATCCCAGTTTACCAAAACACTATGCCTGAGGATCCTCCAGATCTACTCCTTTACCTCATAAAAATCTATTAACAAAAGGCTTGACTAAAAAGACATGTTTTCAGCCTAGACTTAAACCACCATGTTAAATAATTTTTTAATGTGCTTATTATTAAGATTATTTTCTACCTGCCGGATTTCCACCCATTATTTTTTTCACCATTTTGTTTAAACCAACCACCATGCCATGCTGAAAGTCACCGAGATCACATTTCCCCTCATTCTGATGTTTCATGTGAACATTAATTGTTTGATGTGAAGCTCTTGACCTGTGTCTGCAGTCCTAAAAGCTCTAACCAACATCTGCTGGCTTTTGTGATCTAAAATAAAAGCAGTTGCATTTTTGGTTCAGAGTTTTGCCATTTAATAACATCCATCCATTATCTGTAGCTGCTTATTCTGTGCAGGGTCGCAGGCAAGCTGGAGCCTATCCCAGCTGACTATGGGCAAGAGGCAGGGTACACCCTGGACAAGTCAACAGATCATCGCAGGGCTGACATAGAGACAAACAACCATTCACACTCATATAATAGATAATGCAAATAGCCCTCTGTATTTAATCCTTCGTTTGTCTAATTTGTATTTCAGTTTTATTTGTTATCTGTTTGACATTTTCTTGCTACTGTAAAACGTGAATTTCCCCGATGTGGGATGAATAAAGTGAATCTAATATACGGTCAATTTAGAGCCATCAATTAGCCTAATCCACGTCTTTGGACTGTGGGGGAAACCAGAGCACCCGGAGGAAACCCATATGCAAACTCCACATAGAAAGGCCCTCATCGGCCACTGGGCTTGAACCCAGGACCTTCTTGCTGTGAGAGGACAGTGCTAACCACTACACCACCATGCCACCCCTCCATTTAATAACAGTCATTTTATAATTCCAGCTCTCAGCAGAGGTGTTTTTTTTAATATTCATAAAATAAAACAGTACAGTTTGTAACAGAGTATTGAAGAGCCCAGAGATACCACTGGCCTATCACAATCTCGTCTTATTACAGATAAACATGGCTTAAATGTGGGAGGAAGTCGCATTAGACTGACGGTTTCAGTGTATCTGTGCTCATGTGAAATATTATTGTGTTTGTGGCACTGCATGGTGAGATATACTTTTATAAACTGATAAAATTGTATACATTTTTTATGCTTTCCTCCCAAAAGAGGCTAGAGTACATCCATTATGCATATTATTTGAACTAGCATTTCGCCTTGTTTGGATTGTGCACAGCTGGAATTTGTAAACTGCTCACCCCCGAGAGTGTCACCATTATTACTGTTGTTTTGTAGGAACAATATCTTGGTTTGAGTTTGGTACATATTAGAACATTTGACTATTTCATAACCTCTGTATTAAAAAGTTCCATGGACCATTTTGCTTGAAAATGAGTTAACCTTATAACCTTGTGAGTTTTGCTATAATATTTAAATATATTAATAAATAATCCCCAAAAGTACAGAAACATTTACAAGATTCTATCTGCCAGCTAATCATCATCCAGGATGAACAAATGATGAACACCATATTCATTAGCGATTTCACTTCCAGTAAAACAGCTGGTGGTCTAGCAAACCAAAACAGCCGCTGTAGTGCAAACAACTCGTGATCACTTATCAGAGTATGCTCGTAATCTAGAAGCCACTGCTCGCTTTAGATATATTCAGAAGATTGTTATGTGCAATGGAATCGACCCCTACAGTCTGGGAAAGAAGGATTTGTCATATGATCTCGAAAACTACCCTTCAGTCGAGTTCCCCAACATCTCGAACTATCTGGTGTTGCAGACATCCTTCTACACCACAAAACAGATGAAAGCATGGAAGAGTATGGAGGCTTACAACTTTTTTGTATGTGGCTGGGTAAAGGACCTCGGGATCAAGTCACTGCTGAATGAATCCTGTATTGTTTTTGCCCGTGTAAATATGTTTTTTTAAGCTTTTCGTTCGCGTCTTTACAACAAAGCGCTGCAAGTTGAAGTGTAAACAAACAGTTCGCTTGATTCTCACTTGTGCTGGCTCTTATCTCTCAGGTAAATCATTCACAAAGATCATCAGAAACCCCTTTAAAGACCTGGATCTTAGTTAAAGATGGAGAAGTGATCATGGTGCATTGTAACTGTATGGCTGGGTAAGAATTTTGTTGTGACCTTCATGCATATGGTCTTTGTGAGGAGTGAGGAGTAAACAAAGAAAGAGCTGGGGACTTTAGCACTTCGTGACTAAAAAAAGTACCATAAAATAACGACACATAGCAAGAAAAGTACTTGGAAAACACTAAGGACAGAGCTGAGAGGGATATACAAACCCTTCACAAAGTGATCGCTGCAAACTCGAGCATGCTTCGACTCAGCTCCCTTTGATTTCAGTGAGAGGTTCAAAAGCCACCTTTCTTGACATCTTTTTGTGAAATCCTGTGTTTGTTCACTCTTTTTTATTCATTCACGGGGAACCCTGAAGAAACTTTTATCAGTTTCATGGTTTGATCGATTCAAACAATGCAAGCATAAGGCATTTTTCATGCAAGCAATGGACCTTCTTCGTACAAATGCTTTGTCAACTGAGCTTTGGTAGACCACCAGCTAAAGTTTTGAATAACTAATGAGGCGGACGTGATGTCACGTGAAACCCAAGAATAAGCAGTCTAGTCTGATTCATGGCATATTAATGAAAAGTATCCGCATTTAGCTTGAGATGTTCGACATGTACTCCATGGGAATAAGGAAAAGGAAGTGCAAAAAACAGGAATAGTACAGTATAAATGTCCTGGCACATTCAAAACTCTTAAGTGCAGCAGGAAGCTTTAATATTGGAGCAAACATCAGATAATGTTCGCATTATACGTTACTAAGAGGAGCTAGCTACAAGCAATGTGCTTAATAAACTGACGGCATGGAAATATGAATTAAATTTTGAAATGTATTTTGATGTTAAACATCTTACAATAAAAATTGAGGTAAAATATCTTGCTGAGGAACTTTATATTTTTAAACTAGAAGGGCACTCAGGAGAGTACGTATCTCTGCCAAGCCTCATATTATCAACCTCAAAATCAAGTCACTTGAACCTTGGATAATACTAAAGCTGTACACCAAATTTCATCAAAATCTGTTCACTATTTTTTGAGTTACATTGGGAACAGGCAAAAAAATCCTGGATCTGCATCAAAATCTATGTTACATTACTGGCATTTAGTAGACGCTCTTATCCAGAGCAACGTACTACATATCCAGAGCAGCAATTGGGCGTTAGGTGCCTTGCTCAAGGGCACTTCAGCCATTCATGCTGGTCCAGGGACTCAAACCAGCAACCTTTTGGTCCCAAAGCTGCTTCTCTAACCATTAAGCCATGGATTCGCCCTAAATCTAATCAATGGTTCCTTGGCCCATGGTCCACCTTTCCTCAAAATTTCATCAAAATCTGTTCACTGCTTTATGAGTTATGTTGGGAACAAACAAGCAAACAAATGGACACGAAAACATAACCTCCTTCAACAAAGTTGTCAGCGGTAAAAAGTGAAATTGCTTGTACTTTTGATCTTCAGAGAAATAAAACATCAAAAGGCAAAAAAAAATCATAATTTTTTTCTTGTATTTTTCTCTGCTGAGTTTATTACTATTTATGCCACAGCACAACTGAATTCTCCAATCTGTTTGGTCAGAAGGCATGCATTATTCTTTTATATTATAATGACATAAGTGTTTTCCTGGGAAATACACCACTTGTATTTTTCATACGAGCTACATCCGGGATATGAAGAACCAAAACTATGACATAAATCTCTATGTTACTTGTGAAAAAATAATTGAATTGTTTTGATAAATTTGGGTACTTTTTGTTTGGGAATTACACTGTGGCGCAAAGATATGAAGTTTATCTTCTCGTGTTGAAAAACTTGCATTTTTCAGATGAAATACATTGTGGATCTGAGTAACATATTCAAATAATATTGGCTGGTGTTGAGTGGTATATGAGATATATTCCATTCAGCTAGCATGATAGTGAATGAGTCGAAGATGAGTAGCTGAATGGAATATATCTGATATACCATGAAAAAAAAGCCAGCCAAAATTATTATACTACACACACACATTCTTCATATCAGCATATCAGCCTTCTCGAAGGCCAACATGAGCTTAACTGCAAGTCGACGCCGTCAGCTTAGCAGTGTAGTCACCTTCCAGCCGGTGTAGCATTCATCAGTAGTGTTAGCGAATGCTAATCAAGCGGTCAAGCCAGTGCTATCGAGAGCAAGTAGCATAGGCTAATGACCGAGAAACTAAGATTTCTGTCTCCAGACTCTTCTTCCACGCATGCTCACTACAGTATTTTTTCACTCAGATTTAAGTATTCATTTCCATGTGTAATTTACTTACTTACTTTTAAAATCAACATCGACCACTACACACAACGGAGCGACCTGGCAGCCAAAATTCTCTCAAAATCTTTCATATTTAACGAAGCAAACCTGGTGGCCATGTTTGTTTACAAATGGTCACAGTCACTTGCTAGTGCAGAAGTTTTACAACTCTGACATATCTCTTTTCCAGTTTTTTGATGTCTGTTGATATGTTTTTTTCCTGCAAATATGTATGAAGAATATATAGTGAAGTTTTGGTAGCCTTTCAGGTGTTCAATGTGTCTTTCTCTTTCCCGGCGAACAAAGAAATGGTTGTTCGCAGGTGAAAAGTTTCTCATTGGATATTCGCATCAGCTCTGACGTGTGACATCATGCTGTCTTGACAACAATGTAATATCACCATATTGAATGCTCATTCTCCATTGGGTAGAGTGATGTAATACCGTACATGTAGGATAAGCGATATGCGAACAATATTGCATGCTATCAAACCAAATGAATGAAACCTGCTAGAAGGGAATAGAACACTTTTTTTATTCCATCGAAAAAGTGTCCCGTATGTATAATAGTTCCTGATATTTCACTTGGACGATGGCACTCCCAGTGTTTTCCTGCTGGCTAGATGTCAAAATGGCGAACCGGTTCAAAATTAAAAATTCTTTTGATTAATTTGCATTTTTTTGTGGATGTGTCCATATAATATGAAGAACATCACACAGTGGTGCGAAGATATGAAGTTTATCATCTCATGTTGAAAATATTTTCACTCATTCACTTTGTCTACTCTTGATATATCCATTCACCACTCAAAGATAAACTTTAATAAATAATAATAATAATAATAATAATAATAACTTTATATCTTTGCGCAATTATGTCATATCCGTTATATATAACTGCCTGGCTTGGACAGTACTGTAGTTAGATTTATATGAATACAGCTTATGGCAGAAGATTCACATCCAGTCTAGAACTAATAATTAAAAAGAATTTCCAAGTGTTTTGTTTAAAAAAGAAAACCCGTTAGAATTGATATGAAGTTTTTTTTTCTTCCTTTCTTTTTTTTTGTTAGGAGACATTGAAGATTAACAGTCACGGTGCCTTGCAAAGTTTTCCAGCACAGGAAAGTCTTTAGGACAGAGGAGTTTGCATATTTGCTGCATATTTTAAGAGAGAGAGAGAGAGAGAGAGAAAGAAAATGGCTGTTTATTACGGCTATAATGTAACATCACAAGAACTAACTTTTCTTTCGGCTGTTTAACATTAAATCTAATGATTAACCACGTCATAATGTTAATAAATGTGATACCTGTACTATTAATACAACCCCGATTCCAAAAAAGTTGGGGCAAAGTACAAATTGTAAATAAAAATGGAATGCAATGATGTGGAAGTTTCAAAATTCCATATTTTATTCAGAATAGAACATAGATGACATAAATGTTTAAACTGAGAAAATGTATCATTTAAAGAGAAAAATTAGGTGATTTTAAACTTCATGACAACACATCTCAAAAAAGTTGGGACAAGTCCATGTTTACCACTGTGAGACATCCCCTTTTCTCCTTACAACAGTCTGTAAACGTCTGGGGACTGAGGAGACAAGTTGCTCAAGTTTAGGGATAGGAATGTTAACCCATTCTTGTCTAATGTAGGATTCTAGTTGCTCAACTGTCTTAGGTCTTTTTTGTCGTATCTTCTGTTTAATGATGCACCAAATGTTTTCTATGGGTGAAAGATCTGGACTGCAGGCTGGCCAGTTCAGTACCCGGACCCTTCTTCTACACAGCCATGATGCTGTAATTGATGCAGTATGTGGTTTGGCATTGTCATGTTGGAAAATGCAAGGTCTTCCCTGAAAGAGACGTCATCTGGATGGGAGCATATGTTGCTCTAGAACCTGGATATACCTTTCAGCATTGATGGTGTCTTTCCAGATGTGTAAGCTGCCCATGCCACACGCACTAATGCAACCCCATACCATCAGAGATGCAGGCTTCTGAACTGAGCGCTGATAACAACTTGGGTCGTCCTTCTCCTCTTTAGTCCGAATGACACGGCGTCCCTGATTTCCATAAAGAACTTCAAATTTTGATTCGTCTGACCACAGAACAGTTTTCCACTTTGCCACAGTCCATTTTAAATGAGCCTTGGCCCAGAGAAAACATCTGCTCTTCTGGATCATGTTTAGATACGGCTTCTTCTTTGAACTATAGAGTTTTAGCTGGCAACGGCGGATGGCACGGTGAATTGTGTTCACAGATAATGTTCTCTGGAAATATTCCTGAACCCATTTTGTGATTTCCAATACAGAAGCATGCCTGTATGTGATGCAGTGCCATCTAAGGGCCCGAAGATCACGGGCACCCAGTATGGTTTTCCGGCCTTGACCCTTACGCACAGAGATTCTTCCAGATTCTCTGAATCTTTTGATGATATTATGCACTGTAGATGATGATATGTTTAAACTCTTTGCAATTTTACACTGTCAAACTCCTTTCTGATATTGCTCCACTATTTGTCGGTGCAGAATTAGGGGGATTGGTGATCCTCTTCCCATCTTTACTTCTGAGAGCCGCTGCCACTCCAAGATGCTCTTTTTATACCCAGTCATGTTAATGACCTATTGCCAATTGACCTAATGAGTTGCAATTTGGTCCTCCAGCTGTTCCTTTTTTTGTACCTTTAACTTTTCCAGCCTCTTATTGCTCCTGTCCCAACTTTTTTGAGATGTGTTGCTGTCATGAAATTTCAAATGAGCCAATATTTGGCATGAAATTTCAAAATGTCTCACTTTTGACATTTGATATGTTGTCTATGTTCTAGTGAATACAATATCAGTTTTTGAGATTTTGAGATTTGTAAATTATTGCATTCCGTTTTTATTTACAATTTGTACTTTGTCCCAACTTTTTTGGAATCGGGGTTATACATTTCACATTGCAATCATTTGAAAATCTGACTTTCATATAAAAAAAGCAAGTAGTAACACACTTCAGACCGTGTGGTTATATGAAAATAATTAATCGCTAATCTGATTATTTTCATATACACACACTGCTCACTTCATTACCCATCCGTCCACCCACTGTTTTGTGCAGTTATCGAATCAGCCAGTCCCTTGAAAGTAGCATGATACATCAAATCATGCAGATACAAATCAAGAACTTCAGTTAACGCTCACTTCAAATATCAGAATGGGAAAAATTGTGATCTCAAAGTGTGACTTTCTTTCACTGTGGCATGGGTGTTGGTTTGAGGATTTCAGAAACTGCTGATCTCCTGAGGTTTTCACACACAACAGTCTCTAGACTTTAGGCAAGGCAAGGCAAGTTTATTTATATAGCACATTTCATACACAGTGGCAGTTCAATGTGCTTTACAGAAGCAAAAGCAAAACAGTAAACAATAGAGAATAAAATTACATAAAATAAATGGGAAAAATATAATAAGAATTAAACAATAGTAGAAATAAAATAATAAAATGAAGTAGAAGTTCAAATAGGGGGAGAAAAAAACAGCAGAATAAAATAGAATAAAAGTTAAGTAAAATTTGAAACATGCAGAAACTGTAAAAGTACAGATTATAAAAACATGTAAAGAAGACAATATTAATTATTTAACAGAAAGCATCTGAAAACAGCTTGGTCTTTAACCTAGATTTGAAGCTGCCAACAGCAGGAGCATTTTTGATGTCCTCTGGCAGTTGGTTCCATAGCTGCACTGCATAGTAGCTAAAAGCTGCTTCACCACACTTTGTTTTAACAACAGGTTTTAATAGTAAATTTTTCTTTACACAGAATGGTGTGAAAAGCAACAACAACAACAAAAAACATTGAGTTGAGTGAGCGACAGTTCTGTGGGTGGAAATGGCCAGATTGGTTTGACCTTTTTTGCCAGGAAGGATATAGTAACTCCTAGCAACTCTTTACAACCGTGGTGAACAGAAAAGCATCTCAGCATGCAACAGCAGAAGACCACGTTGGGTTCCACTCCTGCAGCCAAGAACAAGAATCTTAGAATCAAAAACAAGTTCCTATTAAAGTGGCCAGTGAGTGTATATGGTTCAGAAGAAGAAACCTTTATTTCTCACATGCACACTTCAAGCACAGTGAAATTCATCCTCTGCATTTAACCCATCTGAAGCAGTGAACACACGCACACACACTCAGAGCAGTGGGCAGCCACACCAGAGCACCCAGGGAGCAGTCAGGGGTCAGGTACCTTGCTCAAGGGCACCTCAGCCCAAGGCCGCCCCACATTAACCTAACTGCATGTCTTTGGACTGGGGGAAACCGGAGCACCCGGAGGAAACCCACGCAGACACAGGGAGAACATGCAAACTCCACACAGAAAGGCCCTCGCCAGCCACTGGGTTCGAACCCGGAACCTTCTTGCTGTGAGGTGACCGTGCTAACCACTACACCACCGTGCCGCCCGGTAGACGTGTGTTATTCCTTAATTATACAGACAATTTTGCTTTTTTTCTCGAAATAATGCTTATGTGAATTTTTTTTTCAATTTTTGTGTTCTAAATGAAAAATCATCTGCCATTCAGCAAAAGTATTTAAGCTTGAAATGAGTAAATATGTCTAGAAATAGGTTTAATAATCTTATGTATGGTTTTCCTGGATTATAACCATACAATCAAAAATACTACATTAATATGGTGATATTTAAGATATTTTCACTTGCCAAGATGTCATTTTTGTAGTGTTGTGCATTAAATTTTGATGTCCGAATTTCCAAAGCAGCTCTTCACCCAGGTAAAACCTTATATAATTAAAGTGTGTTAGAAATTATTATTTAATTTTTTTGCACAAGATAATTTTTTTTTCTATGTTAAATTATTCAGCTCACTGTTTGACTTTCAGTACCCTTACTTGAGTGAGCGCTGTTTGAAAACTGTATATAATCTTGTCTCTCCTCTCTGAGGCAATCCTCTGAATGGCTCTCTTGGGGAACACACTCTTCATCACCCACTACTACTTCACATCAATCGGAAAGACAGAAAGACTTGGGTGACTTGGCGGCACTGTGTTTTGGCTTGAAACTGATGCATTCTTTTTTTTTTGGTTCTGTATGCAAATTCCAAAGATAAAGATGGAGCAAATTTGAAGGACAAACTGTCATTTCAGGCTACGGTCAGAATCCGTTTTATTCCAGTGCTATTAATTACCTTCAGTGTAGAGGAGAAAAACTTGATCGTACAATGGATAACAAGAATGGAGTGAAACAGAGACAGCAAAAAGGACAAGTGAATAAAAGAGTGAACATCAGTCCACTAATTGAAAATCGGTTTTCTACAAAGAATTACAAGGAGGACTGTTGTATTGATTTGATAGCCCTGTCTTCACAAGAAACTTTGGACTTCACTCTGTTGAGGTTTTTACTTGCCAGCAGTTCATCCTTGCAATCCCAACCTGATTTTCTGATTCCAGATGTGCCGACGTTGTTTTTTTTTTTCCTTCTTCTTTTACAGTTTTTGACCTCTTGCTAAAGCTACAGCACAGGAAACTATGGTTTGCTACTTTGAACCTGAGACTTTGCAAACCTAGGTTTTGAAAACCAGTAGATAACAAGAGGGTGGGGCTGTGATGTCATTCCTTGGAAAAAGGGTAGGATATAATATTCTGTTAATCATTAATGCTGTTAGCATGGAGCCATTGGTTTACGGTTATTTAGTACAAATGTCTTTTAGCACAAATCCAAAGTCTTTTGGCACAAATCTAAAGTCTTTGAGCACAATTTCTAAAGTCTCTTAGCACAACTCTAAGTTCTTTAGCGCAAGATCCAATAACACTTAATCTTTATTATGAATACTTGCTGATCATGTTTAAAGGCTCTGCCAACAGTAGGTCATTTACTACTTTAACCAGTGCTGTCTCAGTGCTATGATGAGGTCTAAATCCTGACTGATACATTTCATGGATGTTATTCCTATGTAAATACAAGCATAACTGCTGTGCAACAGCTTTTTCTAGGATCTTGGAGATAAAGGGGAGGTTTGATATTGGCCGATAATTAGACAGCTGACAGGGATCAAGGCCAGGTTTTTTAATCAGGGGTTTGATAACTGCAAGTTTAAAGGATTTGGGTACATAGCCAATCCTAAGAGAAGAATTTATTATTTTTAGAAGCGGTTCAGTTACTTCAGGTATGTGGCAGCGGGGGTGTGGTCAAGCGTCGGTCTGTGACCGAAGGGCGGAGTCAGGGAAGGTAAGTGGCAGAATCACTACACCTGATGTTAATTAACCTGTTTGTGTGTCTTCCCAGCAACCATGCCCTATATAAGGAGAGAGAGCAGAGGAAGAGAGCTCTCTCCCCAACCAGACAAGTTGTGTGTGTGTGGCTGGGAGAGTGAAATCGTGACTGAAAAGTACGAAATAAAAGAGTTATGGACCTCAGTTCTGGCCTGCCGTACTTCTGTGCTCCACCCACCCACTCTCATTCTTGCAAGGTATTATCTGTTTGAATAGATATGTAGGTAAGGGATCTAGTACACAAGTTGAGGATTTTGATGTGGCGATTCATGAAAGTAGTTTGATTTCTCTAAGGGGAGTAAAACATTCTAATTGCTGATCTGATACAGTAATGCTTTTATGACTGAGGACTACAGTTGACTTGCTAACTTTAGGACTGCAGTTGTCATGAACAGTTTTGCACTCAAGTTTCCATCAGTGAAGAGTTAGAGCATCAACGAAACAGACTTCATGTTAAAACTGTTAAAAATATTATAATCACATTGTCTGTTGTCGCCCAAATGAGGATGGGTTCCCTTTTGAGTCTGGTTCCTCTTGAGGTTTCTTCCTCATGTCGTCTGAGGGAGTTTTTCCTTCGCCACAGGCTTGCTCATTGGGGATAGATTAGGGATAAAATTAGCTCATGTTTAAAGTCATTAAAATTCTGTAAACCTGCTTTGCGACAATGTCTATTGTTAAAAGCGCTATAAAAATAAACTTGACTTGATCATGTTTAAAAATGTTTGATGGATTTTTTTTATGTTAGTCACCAATCCTCTCTCCAAATTATTGAACACAGCATGTACCCTGACACAGTACACTGCTACAGCCAACTTCCAGTTTTTTTTCTTTATTAAAGTGCTAAGCTTAAATTATATCATATTTATCATTTACAATTTGCTAATTTGATAAAGAATGAAAAGTCAAGTGAAATTTACAGGATGATAGGAGTTTAAAGAAAGCTTTTTGTTTGTTCCTTATTTAAATTTTTTTTTTTTACAAAAGAAAAAAGGTCAAAAGAAAGGAAAACTATGTACAGCTTTTTCAATTATTTTATTAAGCTATTTACATTTTAGATAATTGCTGTGACTTCTAAATGCAAGAACGTGAAATAATTAAACTTGAAAGAAAAACAAAACAAAATTTGATAATCAGTTAAACTGCAGGTGCCACTAAAAAGGCACACGATTTAAGAAGTTGGAAGATGTTAATTTCTTTTTTTTTGGAAACAATCCCATAAACAAAAAAAATCCTTTTTTAGGAATAGATTCCGCTCTTAGTTGGCAAAACACGTTGTCAAGCAGGGCAAGAGACATAATCCCCTGGTTAATTAATTTGGCAAACGCATAATTATTGACAGTCAGTTGAATTTGTGATATGATCAGAAGTGACTGATGTTATCTATGAAGGTGTCCACAATTCAAGGTTTGTCATGGCTTAAGTACAAATATCCAAAACAAAGACACCAAAGAATCAGATTTTTAGTCCACGTTTCAGGGATCAACAACTGATCCTTAACATGGACAGCAGCAGAAATTCTGGCTTCCAGTCCCTAAGCAATCATAATAAACCACTTCCTGTATCAAGATAATTTTTTTTTCAATTATTTTGACCATAATTCAGAGTTGTGGAAAGTCCAAATCCAGACTTTGGAATTATAAGGTTTCATCTGGAACCATGTCAAGGGTTCATTGATAAGAACCATGTATAAGGTTTCTAAGTATCTCAGATATATACAGTACAAGTTTTATCTGCTTTGAGTTTATTGAAGGTCAGAACTTTGTGACTTAAAGCTAGACGGCCTTTCGATTTCATAAAATCAGTGAAATTTAGTTCCCTCTGAAATTTGGTCATTGTGATATACCATATGTTTATTTCTATAATCTCTCACAAAATATCAGGCCATTCTGTGGCTGGGAAGTTATTTAATTTGAGGGGATTAAAGCAAATAATGTGCATGAAATCCCTTGCTTCGCGCAGTCAAGCAGACAGAGGAAGTCCATGTGTGCATGCACAGGTTTACCTTCTTCTTTTGGGTTTTACGGCAGCTGGCATCCACAGTGTTGCATTACTGCCATCTACAGGTTTACCTTGACTGTGTACTGACAGTTACATCATTGTCACTAAATGAACAGCTGATCACACCGAGGTGCTCGCTGACCGCCGATATTTATTAGTTTGGTCCTGCGTTTCCTTTCCTTCACAACATAACGTCTTTTCTTCTCACTTTCCGTTACTGTAATCAGTCTTTCATGTTTCATTCGCACACTCACATACTCCATTTTTCTCTCCTGTTTTAAATTTGTATCCAACAATGCATTGCGTGAATGGGGCAAGCCCACCCCATCATGCATGACGTAGTATTTTGTATTAAGTCATGGTGAAGTAGGAAAAAATAGCAGAGAATTTAAGGCCATGTAGTCCTAAATTCATTAATTGTTCTATTTAAAAAAAAAATAAAATTGGAAGTTTGTGATTCGAATTCAGGGAAATTTTTTTTTTTATGACCTACACTTGAAAAATCTGAAAGGCAGTCTACCTTTAAATATCAAATTTACAGAATTGTCAGATCGGACAGAATTCCAGAAAGAACCTTCGGATTTTCTTGATTCTCCTGGTAGCAATGTTGACATGCCTGATGATACCTTATAGAAGATAAATGGAAACTTTGAAATGATGATGTTTCATCACAAATAAGCAGATTGTTATTGACATGCTGCTGGGTAGGAGATGGGATTTACACTGAAAAGTATTTTAAAGCCCAAGTTAGAACCTTCACTCTCCAGTTGGTGTGAATAGTAATTTTTGTGCTTGTTGATATTGTTGACCTTTGTTGATGCAGTATGACTTAAAAGAAAAAAAAAAAGCCATTTCCAGCAGCACCTGATCGAGCCTTTTAAGAGACTGGAATTTATTCAGTGTCAGGAATAAAGAGAGCATGTCTGTAAATGTCACCCATCCATTTGGGATATCTGAAGCGTTTGGATCATCGTTCTGCAGCTGAACAGACTGTTCGTGTTGGGTTTGTTTCAGATGGAAAACAACAACAACAACAAAAAACAACACAAAAAAACCAACCCCCCCCACTGGATTTCCCTCTGGTGGAGAAAAGTAATTGAAATTTGTCTCAAAGCAGCATAATTTCCATGTTAAACAATTTATCTGACAACACCTGAGCAATTCAATGAATCAATTATAACAATGCTGCCAAGCTCAGCACCGTAACATACATCCTGCTCTTGGAGTAATTATTTGCTATCTCCAGCAGACACTCACTGGTGGTTATGGGGTGGGAAAGGGAGCCATCACAAAGAGATTGTGCATTGTGCGAGGCTCTTGCTGAATGACTTTTGTGATGATGCCATTTAATAGCACGTCATTCATCTCTACAGGTACGCTCCACTGGGATTTGCATCTTTATAATACGGCAAGACAAGCATTAATTCGTTCAAATTCAAATAGTTGTTCATTTCACAGCTTTAACTCATCTGCTGGACCTGGGCATGCGGTTCTTCTGGGTTCTCCACAACTAGTTGCATCATAATCTTTCAGCCAGAAACTTATTTATGCACCAGTTGTGAACTTGCATGGCACTTGTAAATGTGTTAGACAGGTGGAGTCATAAAACCGACTGAACAGTTGTGGGTTTATGAAACCGATGTGCAAAATGGCAGCACGTGTAATGCATGCTAAACCATTAATTGGTTCTGGAAAGAATATATATATATATATATATATATATATATATATATATATATATATATATATATATATATATATATATATATTTTTTTTTTTTTGCTCTAGCCTTAATTTGAGGCAGAACAGAAATTCAATGAGTTCAAGGGACAAATCATGAATTCAATAAAAGCTCCAATGTGGTGACCAGTATATTTTGGCTCACCAGAAACTTAACTGACAAAGCTAGGAAGCTAACATAATATATTATTGTACATAAGGGACAGTTTTTCCATGGAATAAAAACATGTATTCTACTCCCTTCTAGCAGGTTTACTGATTCCATGCGATATTGTTATCATATCGCTTATCCTCCATGTATTACACCACTCTCCCCAATGGAGAATGAGTATGCAATATTGTTATAATATTGCATGTTGTCAAGACAACACAACATCACATGAGAAGATCCAATGACAAAACTCTTCTGCTGTGCATGCGCACAATCATTTTTTGTCGGCCAAGAGAGAGAGAGAAGACAGAGTTAATTCAGTGCTCGGTTTAAGCACTAAATAAATAAACTGAAACTAAAGACGCACTGAACACCTGAAAGGCTACCAAAACTTCATTATATATTCTTCACGCATATTTACAAGAGAAAAACATACCAACGGACATCAAAAAACTGGAAAAGAGACACGTCGCAGATGTAAACTTTCGTGCTAGGGAGTGACTGTGACAGTTCCCATATGGAAAAGATGTAGATAAATCTTATAAAATTTGTATGTCCTTTGTCTGAAACTTGTATGTAAAGCATACAACAGTGAAACCAGATATAAGATCCTTAGTAAATTTGAACAAAATGAAACTTGTATGATTTGCGTATTTATCAGAACAATATATGACAGTAATGCAAAAGTGGCCACTTTCAGGAGTAAATCATATTCCTTATATGATGCACAATACATGAAACATAAACTGAAGGTGATGGAAAGTTATATATATATTTTTATGTTTCTTCTATTTCTTTTCCATATGGGTTTGTTCACAAACATGACCGCGAGGTTTGCTTCCTTAAAAGCCAAAGATTTAAAGAGAAAGACGCACTGAACACCTGACAGGCTACCAAAACTTCCCTGGATATTCTTCATGCACTTAATCTTCTGCATTAAATATATGAAAAAACTAAAAAAAACAACAACAACACACACACACACACACACACATCGGAGACATAAAACTTCTGCACTCACGAGTGACTGTAACAGTTTGTAAACAAAAATGGCTGCGAGGTTTGCTTCATTCAAAGCAGAAGATTTAAAAAGAAAGACATGCTAAACACCTGAAAGGCTACAAAAACTTCACTGGATATTCTTCATGCATATTTACAAGAGAAAAACATACCAACAGACATTGAAAAACTGGAAAAGAGAGGAATAGCAGAAATATTGTCAAAGTTCTACTTGGAGGTGAGGAAAAGTGACGGAGACTTTTACAAGAGGACTTCACTCATGCACTTCACTCAGCAAAGCCCTTTTGTATTGAACAACTGCAATTTAACAACTAACTATGACCAAAAGTAACTGTGAACTTGAACTGTCAACCTGTATATAATTTGTATATAAGTTGGGTTGTTGTTCAGGCTTTTTGGACTTGTACAATTTTTATTGTTAGAACTTTGACTTTGTACATGTACACTGGATTGACAGAACATTGAATTACATTCAATCAGAATCAGCATTTAATATTGGTAAGTTACCCCCCTGTTCTTAACTTTTTGTAAAATCTATAATTGTTCCATCAAATATGCATTAAAAAATAAAAAAAATAAATAGTAATAATGGCTTTTATCATGGTATCTCAGATACTGTATATTCCATTCAGCTACGGTACTTGTCTTTGATTTGTTCAATATCATGCTAGCTGAAGGGAGTATATTCGATAGACCACTCAAAGCCAGTCAATATTATTTAAATAATGTACAGTGAGCTAGTCAGCTAGTTGAATGCAATAATAACTACTTATTGAGTGCTCAGTCTTTACGTGAAAATATCAGACCGAGGTCTTGACACTACGGACTGAGCAGTAGGCTTGGTCCGTACTGTCAAGACCTTGGTCTGATATTTTCCCATAAAGACCGAGCAAGCAAGGTTAATAAGGAGTTTATTCTATGGATTTTTTTATTTTATTTCTAAGATTAAAATAGACGGTCATTATAATGAGGCATGACATTGCTTTCAGTTGCATCATATTTGTGACGTAGTTGAGTCACGCATGCAGAATAAACGGCTAGCGGTTTCAAAACGGAATTTCTGCTAGCGGTTAGCGGTTTCTGAATACTCTTCATTGCTCATTTCTTGAATAACTCGATGACTCATTTGTCTTTTGTGTTTCATCCATTTTTTATTCCGTTTTGATTTCCAATTAATCTTTTTTTTTGTTGTTTTGCTTTTGTTTGTTTTTTTGCAAAAGCTGGCACCTTGGAAAGAAAGTCCGTAATCGCCCATGGGCATTATGGGAAAATACTGCCCACCAAGAAACCAATCAGAGCGCATGATTTTACTGGAAGTAGCTTGTGCCATATAAAAATACTACGGTGAACCATATAGTATTGTTATCTTCTTTGGACAAGACTTAATTATTTTGTTAAGTGTTTACACTCTTTGTTAGCCCTGCGATGACCTGACGACTTGTCCAGGGTGTACCCTGCCTCTCGCCCATAGTCAACTGGGATAGGCTCCAGCTTGCCTGCGACCCTGTAGGACAGGATAAGCGGCTACAGATAATGTATGGATGGATGGGTGGGTTTACAATCTTAACAAAATGTTAGTAAATCATGAGCAAATATTTCAGATATGAAGACGTGCTTTACATGTTAAATATATTTGAGTACGGTTTATGGTTAATGTTTATTTTCTTTTGATATGTTTAACCCTGAGGTGACTGCATGTAGTAAACAGAAGAGTTCTATTGAGGCCTTTTGTGAAATTTTATTTTGCTTGGTTTTATCAGAGTTTCCACAAAGAGTATATGAGTGTTCCTAACACTAAAAAGGTCATCATTAATGTATGTGTAGCGTGTATCGAGTGTGGGTGGAGCACAGAGGACAGCAGGACAGCGTTTGGAGGCAGACAAGGCGATTTATTTTTATAACTTTTCAGTCTAATAATATCATTCAGTCACACACACACACTCGTCTGGTCCCGGGTTGCGCTCCCTCTCCTCTCTCTCTGCCTCCTTAAATAGGGAGCGGTTACTGGGAAAAAACACACACAAACAGGTTAATTATCCTCAGGTGTCGCGATTCTGCCACTCACCTTCCCCGGCTCCACCCTCCTGTCACAGACCGGCGCTTGACCACGCCCCCGCTGCCACATACCCCCACCGCCCGACTCAGGCCGGGCACTCGCCCGGCCCGCAGCCGACTCCCCCCCCCCTTGACGGGAGAGGAAGTCCGCCACGACCATATGCGCCCCCGGCCTGTGGACCACCTTGAAGTTGAAGGGTTGGAGTGCAAGATACCAACGGGTGATCCGCGCGTTGGCATCCTTCATGCGGTGGAGCCACTGGAGGGGCGCGTGGTCCGAACAGAGAGTGAAAGATCGCCCCAGCAGGTAGTAACGGAGGGCGAAGACCGCCCACTTAATCGCCAGGCACTCTTTTTCAATTGTGCTGTAGCGCCCCTCATGCACTGACAGCTTCCGGCTGATGTACAGGACCGGGCGGTCCTCCCCCTCCACCTGCTGGGACAAAACGGCCCCCAGCCCTCTGTCCGACGCATCGGTCTGCAACACAAAAGGGAGAGAGAAGTCAGGGGAGTGTAAAAGTGGCCCCCCACACAGTGCAGCCTTTACCTCAGAGAAAGCCCGCTGGCACTGCTCCGTCCACTGGACCGGATCTGGCGCCCCCTTTTTAGTGAGGTCAGTCAGCGGGCTGGTGACGTCCGAATAATTAGGTATAAACCTACGATAGTAGCCAGCCAGCCCCAGGAACTGCCTCACCCCGTTTTTGGTCTTGGGCCTCGGGCAGGCCGCAATCGCTGCTGTCTTATTAATTTGGGGACGCACCTGCCCGTTGCCCAAGTGGAAGCCCAGATACCGTACTTCCACCCGCCCAATCGCACACTTCTTCGGGTTGGCAGTGAGTCCCGCCCGCCTCAGCGACCTAAGGACGGCCCTCAGGTGTTGTAGGTGCCACTGCCAATCATTACTATAAATGATGATATCATCTAGGTAAGCGGCCGCATAGGTGGCGTGGGGCCGGAGGACCCGGTCCATCAGCCGCTGAAACGTAGCGGGCACCCCAAACAGCCCAAAAGGAAGTGTGACGAACTGGTGTAAGCCGAACGGTGTGGAAAAGGCCATTTTTTCCCGGGATAATGGAGTCAAGGGGATCTGCCAATATCCCTTCGTCAAATCCAGTGTCGAGTAAAAGCGAGCCGTGCCTAGTCGATCGAGCAACTCATCAATACGAGGCATTGGGTACGCGTCAAATTTAGACACCGCGTTGACTTTCCTATAGTCCACACAGAACCGGACCGAGCCGTCGGCCTTGGGAACCAAGACCACCGGGCTGCTCCAGTCACTGTGGGACTCCTCGACGATGCCCATTTCGAGCATGGCCTGAAGTTCTTCCTGAACCACCTTTTTTTTGTGTTTGGGTAATCTATAAGGACGGCTCCGCACTACCACCCCCGGGGGCGTCTCTATGTGGTGTTCTATGAGGTTAGTGCGACCGGGCAGGGGCGAGAACACATCTGAAAACTCGGCCTGCAACTGGGTGACCTCCGTGAGTTGGGTCGGGGAGAGGTGGTCTCCACAGGGGACCGGAGAGGTGCGTGATGCCAATGACCCTTTTTGGACCTCCGGCCCCAGCTCCGCCTTCTCCGGAACTACCGACACCAACGCCACGGGGACCTCCTCGTTCCAGCGTTTCAGTAGATTGAGGTGGTAGATCTGTAGCGCCCCCTCCCTGTCCGTTCGCCTAACCTCATAGTCGACGTCCCCGACTCGCCGTGTGACCTCAAAGGGTCCTTGCCACTTGGCGATTAATTTGGAGCTCGACGTGGGCAACAGGACGAGTACCTTATCTCCCGGAGTGAACTCTCTAAGGCACGTGCCCTTGTTGTACAGGCGGGCTTGCCGTTCCTGGGCCTGCCGCAAATTCTCCTGAGTTAGGTGGGTGAGCGTGTGGAGTTTTGCGCGCAGATCCATAACGCATTGAATTTCGTTTTTACTCGGTGAAGGTCCCTCCTCCCAATTTTCCCGCAGTACATCTAAGATGCCGCGCGGCTTACGCCCATATAATAATTCAAACGGGGAGAACCCCGTGGAGGCTTGGGGGACCTCTCGCACTGCAAACAACAAGGGTTCGAGCCACTTATCCCAGTTACGTGCGTCCTCACTTACGAATTTTTTGATAATATTCTTGAGGGTGCGGTTGAACCGTTCAACTAAACCGTCCGTCTGTGGGTGATAAACGCTGGTGCGGATCGGCTTAATACCCAGTAGCCCATACAGTTCGCTCAGTGTTCGTGACATAAATGAGGTGCCTTGGTCAGTCAGAATCTCTTTCGGGATTCCAACCCGGGAGATGACGTGGAAGAGGGCCTCCACAATACTGCGTGCTGAGATATTGCGAAGAGGCACTGCTTCCGGGTATCACGTTGCATAGTCCACCAGAACCAATATAAAGCGGTACCCTCGTGTTGACCGATCTAATGGCCCGACGAGATCCATCCCAATTCTTTCGAATGGGGTCTCGATTAATGGTAGGGGGCGCAAGGGCGCTTTTGGAATGGCCGCTGGATTTACTAACTGGCATTCGCGGCACGCCGTACACCACTTACGGACGTCGCCGCGAATCCCCGGCCAATAGAATCGGGCCATTATCCGGGCGAGTGTCTTATCCTGCCTGAGGTGTCCAGCCATGGGATTAAAGTGAGCCGCCTGAAATACCAATTCCCGGCGGCTCTTTGGAATTAGCAATTGGGTGACTCGCTCTTTCGTCTGAGTGTCCTGCGTCACTCGGTATAACCTATCCTTCAAAATGGAAAAATAGGGGAAGGAGGGGGTGGCGCCCGGCTGGAGCGTCTGACCATCGATTACTCTCACTTGGTCAAACGCGTGTCGCAGAGTCTCGTCTCGCGATTGTTCCAGTGGGAAATCCGCGAGGGATTCCCCAATAGAAAGAGGAGGGGCCGGTGGCTCCTCACTCTGTCGCGGAGATGACGTAGACGGCTCTGCGACTGCAGCTCCAGCCAAAGCGACACCGGGACCCTCCCCTGTTAACCGGCAGGACCCACTCTTTATTAGGTGTGCCATTAAACCCCAAAATCCCGGCCAATCAGTCCCCAAGATCAAAGAGTGGGTAAGGCGAGGATTAACCGCTGCCTTCACTATCGATTTCTCCCCTCTGAAATGTATGTGGACCGACACCAACGGGTAGCTGTGAATATCCCCGTGCACACACAACACCTTCATCCCTTGTGCTCCCCGCAATGCCTCGTCTTGCACCAGGCTTTGGCGGATCGAGGTCTGATTGCAACCTGAATCCACCAACACCTGATATGTAGCCCCTTGTACACTTACCGGTATGCGATACGCTCCGGCCCGATCGAGGGCAGCCTCTGGCGCATCGGGGATCCGCACCACCGCCCCCACTTCCATCGCTGCACACTGTTGCTGCAGGTGGCCCGGTTCCCCGCAGCGCCAGCAAACCGGCCCGGGCCTTCCCTCTGCAGCTGTGTTCTGGGGCTCACTCACCTGAGGGGGGGGGAGAGACAGACACAGAAGGGAGAAACGGGAGGGCACCACGGGTGCGGCGGGCCGGCTGGGGTGGAGCCGGCCCCCGCCTCTGCGGTGGGGGAATGGGGCGAGGACGGGACACGGGAGGAGGGGGGGAGAAAGAGAGAGAGAAGAGGAGAAAGAAGATGCTGTCATCCGCTGTCCTGCTGCCGGAACAGCCGCCAGATGATCCTCCGCCAGTCCCACGGCCTGATCCAGCGACGCCGGGCGGTGGCACTGGACCCACTCCGCGGTTCCAGCTGGTAAGCGGGCGATGAACTGTTCCAGCGCCACCTGGTTGATGATTCCCTTGGCGTCGCGATCTTCGGCCCTCAGCCACCGCCAGCAGGCGTCCCGGAGCTGCTGGCCAAACGCGAACGGGCTGCCGACTTCCTCCATCCGCAGCGCGCGGAAGCACTGGCGCTGCTGCTCCGGCATGCGCCTCACGCGCTGGAGGACAGCCCGGCGAAGGTCGGCATAGGCCAGCCTGCGATCGGCGGGGAGCTGTAGCACGGCCAGCTGCGCCTCTCCCGTCAGGAGGGGGAGGAGGCGCGCCACGCGCTGCTCCATCGGCCACCCCGAGGCTTCGGCGACCTGCTCAAACAATGTGATGAAAGCCTCGGGGTCGTCCTGCGGGCCCATCTTGGTCACGGTGAGGGGAGACGGGCCCGCGGCCGGGGCGCTGGTGGACCCCGCCGATGCGAGGAGACGCCGGAACGCCTCTCGATCTTCCTGCTGGGCCAGCACCAGGGCTTCGAAGCGGCGCTCCTGCTCCTTTCGGAGCGTGACAAGTGCCTGGTGCTGGCTCTGCTGAGCCGTGGCGAGGGCGTGGATCAAGTCCGCGAACGGGGAGGATTCCATGGGGCTGCTGTGTTGGTGCTCCACCTTTTCCCGGGTTTCGGCACCACTGTAGCGTGTATCGAGTGTGGGTGGAGCACAGAGGACGGCAGGACAGCATTTGGAGGCAGACAAGGCGATTTATTTTTATAACTTTTCAGTCTAATAATCTCATTCAGTCACACACACACACTCGTCTGGTCCCGGGTTGCGCTCCCTCTCCTCTCTCTCTGCCTCCTTAAATAGGGAGCGGTTACTGGGAAAAAAACACACACAAACAGGTTAATTATCCTCAGGTGTCGCGATTCTGCCACTCACCTTCCCCGGCTCCACCCTCCTGTCACAGACTGGCGCTTGACCACGCCCCCGCTGCCACAGTATGCTAATTGGAAAATTAATTGGAAAAAAAGAGCCTGGACACAAAATCTGATAGTACAAATTATATAATTGTACTGATTTCAAACTTCATTCAAAATTGTTTTGTACTAATATAGTAATAAGTCACAAAATTGTGCAACTATTGGATTAGTTTGAAAAATGATAACCCCCCCACCCCCCCGCACACTCTTTATGCTGAATATTGGTGCTATGCAAAAATTATGAATATACAACCCCAAACATTGGGACTGTCTGGAAAATCCAAATAAAAAAAGAAAGAAGTGATTTCTAAATGTACTTTGACTTGTATTTCATGGCAGAGAGGATGAACCCAAGATATTTCATGTTCTGTCTGGTCAACTTCATTTCATTTGTTAATATACATCCATTCCTGCATTTCAGGCCTGCAACACATTCCAAAACAAGTTGGGATGGAGGAAATTTAGAGCAAGTAATGACGCAAAACAATTAAATAATGATGTGATTTGAAACAGGTGATTGTAATCATGATTTGGTACAAAATCAGTATCCAGGAAAAGCCTTTGAGGAGCAAAGATGGGCAGAGGATCTCCAGTTTGTCAATAAATGCATGAGAAAATTATTGAAATGTTTTAAAACAATGTTCATCGAAGAAAAATATGAAAGGATTATGATATTTCACTCTCTATGGTGCATAATATCATTAAACAATTCTGAAGGAAGTTTGGTGCATAAAGGGCAAGGGCACAAGCCTAAGCTGAACACCCATGATCTCCAACCCCTTAGACGGCACTGCATCGAGAACGATCATTCATCTATAGCTGATACAAACACATGGGCTCAAGATTACTTTGCCAAACCTTTGTTAAGCACTACAATATGGAGTTACATCCACAGATACCAGTTAAAACTTTACTGTGCAGAAAGGAAGCCTGATGTTAACTGCGTCCAGAAGTGCTGTCGACTTCTCTGGGCTCGGAGGCCCAACTTTTTTGAAATGTGTTGCAAAAATCAAAATTGAAATGTCTTTATTTTGGAAAAAAAATCATCAAATAAAACACCACATAATGTTCTGTATTGTTCTTAGTGCAATACAGGTCATAGCTTATTTACAAATCATTGTTTTCAGTTTTAATTTCAATTTCAACATACCGTCCCAACTTTTTCTGATTTAGGCTTGTAGGTTGTAGATGACTACCATTGTAAAATTGCAATAAAAATGTCCTTGAATCTTTCACAGGCAAAGTGTTGGGAGTAGTAATCACAGGGATCACATAGCCATACTTGACTGCTATTAATTACACATTATGACTTAAAACTTTGTGGACACCTCACAATCATACCCATATGTACTTTTTGAACATCGCATTCCTGAATTAGTCCCCCTGTGCTGCTATACCATTTTGACTCTACTGAGAAAGCTTCCCAGTAAATTTTGGAGGGTGGCTGCAGGGATTTGCCCCTTTAGCCACAAGTGCATAAGTGAGATCAGGCATTGATGCTGGGTGAGGAGGCCTGGGGTTCAGGCAGCATTGTAATTAATCCCAAAGGTGTTTAGTAGGGCTGAGGTCAAGGATCTGTGCAGGCCACTTGAGTTTTTTCACTCCAAACTTGGCAAGCCATGTCTTCATAGATCTCACTTTGTGCACGGGGCAAATTCATGGTACAACAGATTTGGGTCTTTTAGTTCCAGTAAAGAGAAATTGTAATGCTCCAACATACAAAGGCATCCTATCCAACTGTGTGTTTCAACTTGGATACAGGACACTTCGTCCAACGACCATTTCGTCCAATGCCCATCCATCCATTATCTGGAACTGCTTATCCTGTGTAGGGTCGCGGGCAAACTGGAGCCTATCCCAGCTGACTATGGGCGAGAGGTGGGGTACACCCTGGACAAGTCACCAGATCATCGCAAGGCTAAAACATAGAGACAAACAACCATTCACACCTACGGTCAATTTAGAGCCACCAATTAGCCTAACCTGCATGTCTTTGGACTGTGGGAGAAACCGGAGCACACGGAGGAAACCCATGCAGACACGGGGAGAACATGCAAACTCCACACAGAAAGGCCCTTGTCGGCCGCTTGGTTCAAATCCAGGACCTTCTTGCTGTGAGGCGACAGTGCTAACCACTACACCACCATGCCGCCCCTCGTCCAGTGCCATTTCGTCCAATAGTTAAGACATTTCATCCAAAGCCTTTTTCATACTCACTATTAATTATTTTATATTTCAGGTATTTGTTCAAAAAAAGGAGGAATTTTCAACGGAATTTGACCAAAGCAAAACACATTTTTGCAGCATATAGTTTAACCACCTGCCACTCACCAAAAGTGAGTTGTGAAACCTAATGGCAAATAAAGATCGCCCCAGACTTGCCTTTCTTGGCAGGTGTGTTCAAAATGATGGGTTCCTACCTAGTATTCATGTAAAATCCAAGAAATATTCAACAAAAACTTCCTCGCGCAGGACTCTCAGGTGCACACGCAGTCTGGACCACACTACATGATGAATTAAATGGCTTCACTGAACTCAAAGCTTGGAGAGCAGCCTGTAATGGTAAGGGCTGCTCATTTGCTTGACAAAAATGTTTTCCACTTCGGTCAAATTCTATTGAGAATTCTTCTTTAGGATTGGTTTTAAAATATACAGCAATTTGCCGCACATATTGTCACCTCACTATCATTAGGCATATGTTTACATTTATTACCAGGAGATGCAGTCATAAACCTGCTTAATGCACTCCCTTAAGTGAATAAAATACTATTTAAATAAAATATTTATTGAAACGTTTTACTGATTAAGGCTGTGTTGGCCTTAAGACTGGCTATATGATGAATTAAACGCCTTCACTGGACTCAAAGCTCGGAGAGCAGCCTGTAATGGTAAGGGTCTACTTGTTTATGCCCCTGACACCGCTCTTTTGTGTTGAAGTGCTCGTACTACGGCACTCATTTGCTTTACAAAAATTGTTTATTTCCATTTATTACGGGGAGGCGCAGTCATAAACCTGCTTAGTGCACTCCCTTAAATGAATTATGGTTTGTTTATATCTCGATCTTGTCGCCCATATTGCCACCACATATAAAATAATTGATAGTGCAGTGGTATGAAAAAGGCTTTGGACAAAATGTCTCAACTATTGGACAAAATGGTCATTGGACGAAGTGTCCTGATCCCTTCAACTTTGTGGAAACAGTTTGGGGAAGAGCCTCATATGAGTGTGATGGTCAGGTGGCCATGTACTACTAGTGTATTAAACCGGAACACTATATATTCATTTAGCTAACTAATAAGACAACTCACGTTGAAAAAGGAACTTATATTAGGAACGCTTGACATTAGTGGGGAAGCTATGAACTCAAGGTTAGAGAAGCAGCTTTGGGACCAAAAGGTTGCTGGTTTGAGTCCCTGGACCAGCAGGAATAGCTGAAGTGCCTTTGAGTAAGGCACCTAACCCCCAGCTGCTCCCCAGGCTGCTCTGGGTATGTTGTATGCTGCTCTGGATAAGAGCATCTGCTAAATTACATTAATGTAATGTTATGTAATATTTGGAAAACAGATTAATCACCCAAACACCATTGTTCGCAGTTATACCCTTTCAACAAAGTTAAATTGACAAAACAGGGTGTGCAGTCAGTTTGTATAATTTGTCAGGAATATGAATTGAGTCCTCCTGAATTGAGGCCTAATGGCATTGTTCATAGTTTGAGATCAAATTGCATTTAATACACATGAATATTTCATATCAAGTTGACAAAGGCAATCTAAAAAGCTCTAGCTGTTCACAAGATGCTTTTTGTGTCCTCCACAAAAATTGTACACTGTTCATATATCAGACATCTTTAATTATCTTGGAGTAGGAAATGCGAACACAAAAAAACCCTGCATATTCCATCCATCCATCCATCCATCCATCCATCCATTATCTGTAGGCGCTTTATCCTGTCCTACAGGGTCGCAGGCAAGCTGGAGCCTATCCCAGCTGACTATGGGCGAAAGGCGGGGTACACCCTGGACAAGTCGCCAGGTCATCACAGGGCTGACACATAGACACAGACAACCATTCACACTCACATTCACACCTACGGTCAATTTAGAGTCACCAGTTAACCTAACCTGCATGTCTTTGGACTGTGGGGGAAACCGGAGCACCCGGAGGAAACCCACGTAGACACGGGGAGAACATGCAAACTCCGCACAGAAAGGCCCTCGCTGGCCACGGGGCTCGAACCTGGACCTTCTTGCTGTGAGGCGACAGCACTAACCACTACACCACCATGCCGCCTGCATATTCTATAAAACACTTAAAATAATTGTAGTATTCAAAATGGTGGCATGATGAATGGTGGAAACTGAGTATATTATAAAGTTTGCTGTTTAGTGATTTAGCTATTTAAATGTGTGTTTCGTTATCCAATAGGAAAAATGTCTATGGGTGCAGTACAATGTAATTTTATATGGCGAAGTTTGTGGACACCCGACTATGACACATATGTGGACCTTTCCTAAAATGTTGCCACAAAGTTTAAAGCATATAATTGTATAGGATGTATTTGTAGGCTGTAGCATTAAGATATCCTAAAAACTAAGACGCCCAAACCTGTTCCAGCATGGCAGTGCCCATGTATGCAAAGCAGCGAGCTCCATGAAGACATGGTTTGCCAAGGATGGAGTGGAAGAACTCAAGTGACCTATACAGAGCCCTGACCTCAACACCACTGAACACCTTTGGGATAAATTGGAATGACGGTTGCAGACCAGGACTCCTCACCCAACATCAGTGCTTGACCTTACTAATGCTTTTATCGCTGATGAGCAAATCCACATAGTCATGCTCCAAAACCTAGTGGAAAACTTTTCCAGAAGATTGGAGGTTATTATAAAAGCAAAGGGGACTAAGTTCATATTAATGTCCATGGTTTTGAAATTGGACCTGGGTGTTCACATACTTTTCACAATATGTGTACATGTACATTGAGTTTATGACTGGTTTGGCAGATTGACAACCAAAATAGCAAGGGATTTTGGTCCAAATATGGTTGAGGTAAGTACGGTTTAGGTATAAGCCAGTTTTCACAATAGCATGTGGGTCAAAAGTGGTGTGACATTAAGCAGCTTTGGAATTTGAAACAAACATGACCCAAATTCAACCATATACTGTATCTGTAGCAGCCAGGGAAACCCTTTACAGGATCAGAAATTGACATCATCTATTATACAGTAGTTCTGAGACCATTGGCTGGCCTACTGGTTAGCATGTCTGCCTCTTGACCGGAACATCATGAGTTCTACTCATGGTTGGGTCATACTATCATCAAGACCATCATAAAAATGGGACCTACTGCCATCTGGCAAGGCACGTCACAATACAGATGTGAGTAGAGAGTCAAATTCTTGTGGTTACCAGAGGACCAGCCCCCTCTGTAACCCTTGCTATCTAATATCAGCTACCATCATCCCAATACCGAAGAAAAGCACAGTGAACTACCTCAATGACTATCGCCCAGTTGCCCTAACCCGCATCATCGCTAAACGTTTTGAAAGACTCATTCTCTCTCACATTAAAATGGCCTTCTCTGCTGACCTCGACCAACATCAGTACGCTTACAGAGCGAACAGGTCAACAGAGGATGCAATCATCACAGCTCTCCACACAGCTCTCACACACTTGGATCAGAAAAACACCTACACGAGAATGCTGTTTGTGGATTTTAGCTCCGCCTTTAATACAGTTATTCTCTACAGGCTAGTTCAAAAACTAAGTGACCTGGGCTTAGGCAGTTCACTGTGCACTTGGGTATTGGATTTCCTAAGTAACAGACCACAGAATGTCAGGATTGGACTTTACACATCGTCCACTCTCATCTTGAATACAGGCACACCACAGGGGCGTGTCCTCAGCCCCCTCCTCTACTCCCTCTTTACCCATGATTGTTCCCCCATCCACACCAGTAACACCACTGTCAAATTTGCTGACAATACCACCATAGTGGGAATGATAACTAACAACAACGAGACAGCCTACAGGGAAGAGGTTCAGCACTTGACAAAATGGTGTTCAGACAATAACCTGGACTTAAACATTTCAAAAACTAAGGAAGTGATAGTGGACTTTAGGAGATCAAGGCACACCGAACACTCTACCCTCTGTATACACGGTGAGGAGGTGGAGAGGGTGGAGACCTTCAAGTTCCTCCGCATCCACATCTCGACTGATCTCACCTGGACCACAAGCATCTCTCACCAGGTGGGGAAAGCCCAACAAAGGCTTTACTTCCTTAGGAAGTTAAAGCAAGCTCACCCCCTCGCCACTTGCTGATCAACTTTTATCAATCTGCAATAGAGAGCCTCCTGACCTCCTGTTGTATGGTGTGGTTTTCCAGCTGCATGGCGGAGGACAGGAAGGACCTGCAGTGGGTGGTGAGGGTGGCAGAGCGCATAATTGATACACCACTACCTCCCCTCAAAGACATTTACACTGACCGACTACAAAAGAAGGCCAGCTGTATTTTAAAAGGACCATACCCACCCTGGACATCATCTGTTCTCCCTACTGCCCTCCGGAAGGAGATACACACTCACCAGAGCTGCATCAGACAGACTACAAAACAACTTCTACCCTCAAGCTGTCGGATGTGCAACCCCACCTCCCCTGCCCTAACTCCACCAGTGAGGGGCAACAAACACCCTCCTCCAAGGAAAATGTCTATTTATTGTGTTTCTTTTTGCACTATTTTGTTCTAATGCGTCTATTCTATTCCCTGTTCCTTGCATTTTGCACTGCCAGTACCGAGAGCTGCTAAACTGTGTTTCGTTGTTTCTAAAACAATGACAATAAAGTTCTATCTTATCTTAATAGGCAAGAGGTCGAGGCTACTGAAACGGAGATTGGTGCCACCCAGTGATCCTTAAGGGCTTGGATAGTACTGGGACAGGACATTGCCTGGGAAGACCAGGTCCTGGCATGGGTGGGACTTTGACTATGGTTCTGAATGCTACAGTGTCTCTACATTTGTAACTATGAGGGAAAAAATTACATTTGAATTGTAAATAATAATTAAGTTATGAACTTGTAAGTTTATAATAGGAAATTAATTCTTACTTTGATTATTATTATCATCATCATCACATTAGTTTCTGTCTCATCACCCGTAGTAAGTCACTCAAACATGAGCCTCACTGTTGTCTGTGCACTCCACTGATCTCTGTTCAGGTGGGGAAATAATCACAGATTCATTCACTGACTTTTGTTTTTTGACTACGTTTCTTGCTGTTAAATGTTGTGTTCGGACATTTAAACTTTTAAGAGTTTGTCTGCCATGAATTTGTAAGCGCTGTTCTCTGTTTTGATAATGATGTGAAAATTTAGGAGCATCATGAGCATTTTGTCAGCCTGCATCTGATTGCAAACGGAATTGATCATGTAGCTATCCTACAACTTGATCAAAGCCAGATAAAAAAAAAAAGACTTGCGTAGCTAGCAAAGATTTAGACATCTCCTGTATAGGTGTTATTTTTAATAAAATGGCACCATTTTTCTAAAATGGTTGTCAGGATGGGCGGCACGGTGGTGTAGTGGTTAGCGCTGTCGCCTCACAGCAAGAAGGTCCTGGGTTCGAGCCCCGGGGCCGGCGAGGGCCTTTCTGTGCGGAGTTTGCATGTTCTCCCCGTGTCCACGTGGGTTTCCTCCGGGTGCTCCGGTTTTCCCCACAGTCCAAAGACATGCAGGTGAGGTTAACTGGTGACTCTAAATTGACCGTAGGTGTGAATGTGAGTGTGAATGGTTGTCTGTGTCTATGTGTCAGCCCTGTGATGACCTGGCGACTTGTCCAGGGTGTACCCCGCCTTTCGCCCGTAGTCAGCTGGGATAGGCTCCAGCTTGCCTGCGACCCTGTAGAAGGATAAAGCGGCTAGAGATAATGTGATGTGTGATGTGGTTGTCAGGATGCAGGCACTTACAGATGTAATTGCAGGGGAGAGCAGAGAGCAAACAGTAATGAAGCCAAATCGTGAGACTAGAGTCATGGTCAAAAGCAAGCGTTGGTTGATTGGTGAATGGGACAATGTTGGAAAGACAAGAAACATAAACAAGGAAGGACAGCAAGAATCAAAACAACAATGGGTGGGTGGGCGGATGGATGGATGGATGGTATGCACTGGAGAAGACAGAACAATACTTCACGCTGAGTGTTTGTGAGAGAGAGATTGAAGTAGCGTGGTTGCTGATGGTTAATGATCCTCAGCTGAGTTCAATACTCCGGTGACAGGGGGCGCTGTGGCTCATGGGCATTGTAATCTTGAGCGGCCGTGTTTGAAGTTTGCTCAGCGTTGTTGTTTTCAGTACTCTCACTGACAATGGTGACAAAAACAAAAGCAAAATAATTCAGCTTTCAATTTAAAAAAATAATTTATTTGTACTTAATGTAGTACTTTATGGCTTAAATGTTACAGTTTCATTGTTTTAAAACCTGGCACAATTAAATTATTGTGATCGGGTCACAGGTGTGTACAAAATATTGATTTTTCAATGGATTTGAATGCAGCTCAGCCAGTCAGATTTTAGAACTGACGATATCCATTGTAGAAAAAAAATAGTCTATACTGTATGGCTAGGTTTGTAATATTATATTTAAATAACATTGGCTGGTCATGGTATATCAGATATATTCCAGTCAGCGAGCATGATGTTGAAAGAGTTGAAGATGAGTTCAATATCATGCTAGCTGAATGGAATATATCTGATAGACCACAAAAAAGCCAGCCAACATTATTATTATTATTATTATTATTATTATACATTCCTTTTGGGTGTTCAACCCATCTTTCTCTTTCAAAATGCTCTCAAAATCTTACATATTTAACGAAGCAAACCTGGCGGCCATGTTTGTTTACAAATTGTCACAGTCACTTGAGAGCACAGAAGTTTTATGTCTCCGACGTGTGACGTCATGTCTTGACAACCATGCAATATCGTAAACCATATTCAGTGCTCATTCTCCATTGGGTAGAGTGATGCAATATATGTAGGATAAGCGATATGTTAACAATATTGCATGCTATCAAACCAAATGAATTAAACCGTCTAGAAGGGAATAGAACACGTTTTTATTCCATCGAAAAAGTGTCCCATATGTATAATAAGGTCATATTGTATATGAACAATACGAGCACACATGTTAAGCTCATAGACTTCACTTTCATTGTCTCTCCAGTAAGACCAGTTCATGCTGATCAAATCTTTAAATCCTTCCACTAGCATCTTTGTAAAATTGGCCTGCAGGGACACGCGATACTAATGAATTCTTACTAGCTTGTCACTTCCAGAGCATAATGTTATGCCCAATCCTCATTTGAACCCCATTGATTTTTCCTTTCCTTCTATTTTTTTCCTTCTCTGCCTACAGTATTGTCGCTCTAGGGGGCTTTTGGGTAATTCAAAGCTTAGTTTGAGCTGGGAGACTGAGAGGTAGAGGCAGAAAGCTTGTTCTTAGCTTTTTAGGTCTAACCCAGGCATACGAAGTGCTGAATCATGAATCATATGACTATAGATCCAAGCACGTTTCCTGTTATAGGTTTTCATATTGTAAAACTGTAGTTCTTTGTGTATTTAACATTTTGCACAGCTTATCTTTTGACTTAATGGCCCCACAGAGTAAAATCACCATGTTTGAGTAACATCTACAATGTTAGAATTAAACTCGATGCTCATTTGTGTATATATAAAGACTCTAAGTGTTAATTCAGCACTGGGGATTTTGCTGTGTAGTGTTCTTTGGTAGTAATAATATAACTATAAAGCACTATGTCATTGAGATAGCGGAAATCGTCCTCTATTGTTTCTGAGCCGTAATTACAAACGCATCATTTTTCTCCCCTACAGCTGAGCAATGAGCCTCGTGAGTGCGTGGGACGAAGCAACATTACATAAAGACAGTGTCTTTTTTTGTGCTTGTGGGGGACGTTAGGAGGGAGGAGTGGAGTTTGCTGATAAGAGCAGCCAAGGAGTTGATTAAGGAAGGAGAATGACATTTGTCTCAGTTTATTTTGAATTCAAAATGAGGCTTGGGACAGGACCCTAAGGAATATTGCTAAGAAGCCAAAAAAAAAGTAAACAAACACAAATATATAATATTTCAAATTATTACTCTTTGGCTTGGAACCTGATGACTCATAAATGCTTTATGCCTTTTTTATGACTACTTGTAATTCAAAGATAATTCAAGATTTTAGAACAGCGTCGGAGGATTTACCTCAAAGAGTATATAGAAAGAAACAGAGATTCTCTACTCTTCTTCTGCTTCTTTTTCTTCTTTTTAGATCTCATGCGATTTTATTCCCAATTCCCACCCAACAGCCCCGATCATATAACAATACAACAGTGACCATCCAGGAAGGGGTCAAGGCTTAATGCCCTTTCTCTGAGATACATGAAACCAGCCACTGCATATTTTTGAATCGCTGCTCATGCAGTGTAACACACTCATAAAAAATAAATAAATAAAAAGCGCTATCTACCCTCTTCCACATACATAAGCTCACAGAGCTAGATTAGCTAGTATCATTGTACTGTAAGTGACAGAAAAGAGAGTGTATATGCCATCCTTCCCACCCAGCTCTCTTGGACTCCCAGGCACTGATGGTTATGACATAATCAGGAGTCAAACTTGGAATCTCCCAAAGATAGAGCAAACTTTTTCAGTTGTGCCACTCACAATGTGTCCAAGCCCATTGGACATAGTATTTCCCTATGTTGTAGGTTTCTGCAAATTGATATTGAGGGTTTCCCAAGACAGACAACTAAAGAACTTGTAACTTATCTATATGTAGCCCTTTTTCTAATATACCTAAAGAGCAAGATCATCAAATATATGGCTTGTGGATGAGGACCAGCCTGATACAGGGTTTAAATTGACCCATCAAATAAATTGACAATCTTTGTTTGAAATTAAAATGGTCTTGCGGATTATAATTGAATTGAAAGGTTTGAAGCAGAACGATAAACTATGTGCTAATTAGATTTATTATATGGCACAAGCTACTGTACTTCTGGTAAAATCTTGGACTCTGATTGGTTCCTTGGTGGGCAGTATTTTCCTGTAATGTCCATGAGTGATTATGGACTTTCTTTCCAAAGCGTCGGCTTTCAATGTTGCAAAAAACAAACAGAAACAAATGTTGCCAGGCAAAACAAACATCGCCCAGGAGCACTTATTTTTACTTATTTATGACCCGCCGTGCCTACTTAGATCAACAGGTGCAGGCTATCTGCTGGTACCTCGTATAGTGAAGGCTACATCAGGAGGCAGAGCTTTTCTTACAAAGCCCCACAGTTATGGAACAGCCTTCCAAGTAGTGTTCGGGAATCAGACACAGTCTCAGCATTTAAGTCCAGGCTGAAAACATATCTGTTTAGTCAAGCCTTTTGTTAATGGTGTTTATGAGGTAAAGGTGTAGATCTGGATGGTCCTCAGACATAGAGTGTTTTGGTAAACTGGGATGGATGGATGCTGCCAGTCCCCCACTTGCTTGCTCACTGGAGTTTGTTGATGGTGTAGTGGCTGCTGCTTTATGTCCCGGGGCTCCCTCATGCTTGTGTTACCTTCTGGCTCCCCCCTTTTAGTTATGCTGTCATAGTTAGTTTTGCCGGAGTCCCTGCTTGTACTCAGTGCAATATGTATACTGTTCCTACTTAGTCAGGTGACATTGGGCATACTGTACCTAACAACCTGTGTTTTCTACCCCCCCCCCAATCTGTTCTTCTAAGTTACATGTCAATCCTGGGATCGAGATGCTGACTTCTTCTGCTCCTCAGACCTGCCTGATCCATCCTGATGCCCTGTGTCTGGTTGGAGTCTCATTGCATTGCTCCTGTGGAGGACGGCCCCATGTGGACAGTTGAAAGTCACACTTGGAAGATGCTCTGGACACTTACAGTAATGCTTTTATGGCTGAGGACTACAGTTGACTTGCTAACTTTAGGACTGCAGTTGTCATGAACAGTTTTGCACTCAAGTTTCCGTTAATGAAGAGTTTGTAACATCAACAAAACTGACTTCATGTTAAAACTGTTAATGTTATAGTCATCTTGTCTGTTGTTGTCCACATGAGGATGGGTTCCCTTTTGAGTCTGGTTCCTCTCAAAGTTTCTTCCTCGTGTCGTCTGAGGGAGTTTTTCCTTGCCACTGTCGCCACAGGCTTGCTCATTGGGGATAGATTAGGGATAAAATTAACTCATGTCTTGGGTCATTCAGATTCTGTAAAGCTGCTTTGGGACAATGTCCATTGTTAAAAGCACTATACAAACAAACTTGACTTGACTTATTTTATACCTATATGTTGATAATGGTAATATTTCTCAATTATCAGCTGTCAGGTTATAGTCCTATGAAAATCCATGAACTTGAGTTTGACATTTCAAAGTCATTCAAGGTCAATGCTCATGGTGCCAAATGAAAGCCCATATGGCACTTCCTATAAGTTGATAATGGTAAATGTCTGTTTACCATTAACCGTTTTCAAGTTACAGCCCTCTGAAAATCCATGACCTTGAGTTTGACCTTTGAAGGTCACTCAAGGTCAAAGGTCATGGTGCCAAACAAAAGGCCATATGGGAGTTCCTATACTGTATGCTCATAATAGTAAACATCTGTCTATCGGCAACCGTTTTTGAATTATAATGAAAAATTTTATTTTGACCAAAAGGTTGACCTTTCCAGTGACCTTAACCTTCACCTTGACCCAATTACCCCCAAAATTTAATCAGGTAATCTATGGACCATTACCCACCTACCCTGAAATTTTGAAGTCAATCGGTGCAACCGTCTAGACGCTAGATTGTTAAAAGACAGACACACAAAGAAACAAAAGTTTGAAAGAAAACTATGAGAGATATCTCATCATGTAGCATATCAATGGAAGCAGAATTGAAAGATGAACATTTTGAAATTGGTTTGAAGTTAATATGATGAATATGAAGGAAGATATTCCCCCCAAAAAAAGATTTTGACCTTTTTGGTGACCTTGACCTTCACCAGATAACCCTCAAAATGTTGGAGGTTCTATTTGAGACCAATGCCCATCTATCCTGAAAGTTTCATGAAGATTGGTCCAGCCGTTTTCCCATAATGTTGCTAACAATAAAACAAAGAAACTCCACCGAAAACAATACCTCACCCCCTGGTGGACTCCATCCCAGGCGAGGTAACAAAACGACAGAAAAGGATTAATTGGAAATCAAAGTGGAATCAAAAATGGCTGAAACACAAAAGACAAACAAGAGTCACCGAGTTATTCAAGAAATGAGCAACGAAGAGCATTCAGAAATTGCTAACTGCTAACAGAAATTCAGTTTTGAAACCGCAAGCCATTTATTCTGTCTGCATGACTCAACTATGTTACAAATATTATGTGACTGAAAGCAGCGTCAGACCTCATTATAATGACCGTCTATTTTAATCTTAGAAATATAAAAAGCCATATAATAAACTCCTTATTAACCCCTTCAGACATAATGTGTACAATTGTACACATGAAGCTCCATAGCATTTTTCCTTATGTCTGAAGGGGTTAACCTTGCTTGCTTGGTCTTTACAGGAAAATATCAGACCTCTGTCTTTTTGTATGGACTGAGCCTTAGGCAAGACCTCGGTCTGATATTTTCCCATAAAGGCCTTGCGCTCAGTTAATAAATAGTTCGTAATTTTTGAATAACAAGCTAAACTTTTGTTGCTGTAGCTATGGCAAGCTGTTAATGGTGCAAAGGTAACTAGTAAAAATGAACTATTATCGACAGTCCATAATTATCGACACCTTTTCAGATTTACCAATAAAAAACAATTTTACAAAGGTGAGGTTCAATTACAACAGTTATTATTGGTTACAGTAATTAATCAATCGGAAGACCTGCCTCACCCTTTGATCTTGTCGTCTGATGACACAGCTCGTTACCTGATATGGAATGGAATTTTATTTTTAGCATGATCAGCAAGTTGAGGAAACCCGGACATTATCATCGCAGGTAAGCATGGTGGAAAGATCATGGACATGTTTTTACTGATCAAATTCACAGATATTTCATAATCTCCTTGTCGAAACCTACTTTGTTTCTTCCTCTTTCATTTGACAGTTACCATTTTGTATCTGAACGCGCATTTGAGAAGTCACATGAGGTGTCAATAATAGTGATCACTTTCACTGGTGTCCATCATTATCAACACCCTGTGGAATTAAGTGACATTTACAACTGTTATGGATCGATCTTTGTGTAACATTATTGAAGTAGATGAAGTACTTAAAAAAAATAAAAGTGCTGTGATTTATAATAATTTTTTTTCCTGATTCATAACAGAATGGAATGTTTATAGAGCATTTGGAATCCTATTGCAATAAATAGAATTAGACCAGAATTAACTTCCGAGCATATAAAATATTACATGCTTGAAATATTCAGATTTTTCTATTCTGTTCAGAAAATATTTTTTTTGCAATTTGTTGTAAATATCAACCACATATTACAATATCAGTACACATTTTATATTTTGGTTCGAGGAATGACATGCGACCTTTGATCTGGATTTTCATGTGGTTACAATATCAATTGTCTGTTGACATTTATTGGTAAACTCCAAAACTAGAAATTAATACAAAACAATAATGAATGATTAACAAAATGTGATCTATGAAAATATTTAGAAAGTGAGCAGAAAGTGGAACAAAAAGATTTTCTGACACAGGTTAAACATTATCAGTTCATTTGTTGACAAACATTTGAATTACTTCCTTATTTACGTAAGCACCGACATCGATATATTTATATAAAATATATTTTGTATTAAATATGTCTATGTAAAACAAATTTTAAATAAAAACTATGTCTTGTTAACTTAATACCACATACCGATTATTATTATTTTTTATAAATCTGGGTGTCGATAACTGTGGACAAAAGGTGTCGATACTTGTGGAACGGTGTCACGTGATCTGATACACTATGTCAGGGATGGGCAACTGGCGGCCCGGGGGCCGCATGCGGCCCTCGTCCTCACTCATTATGGCCCGCAAATAGATTAATAATAATAGTTAAAAAAAAATTCTAGGTCACTCTTGAAAAAGAGATTTCTTAGTCTCAATGAGATTTCACCTGGTTAAATAAAGGTTAAAATAAATATTAAAAAATATGTTTTATCAATCTACAACTACATATTTCCTGATTGTGAAGAAAAGCATTAGATATAGTATTAGATGGAGTATTGTTACTTATCAAAACTAGAAGGGCCCTCGGTAGAGTGCATACCTCTGCCAAGGCACATATTAAAAATATCCAGGTGTTTATGTTTACATACATATCTGGATTTGCATCAAAATCTAAGGAATTGTTCTTTCACCCATGACCCACCTTTCCTCCAAAATGCATCCAAATCCATTCACTACTTCTTGAGTTATGCTGGGAAAAGACAATCAAACAAACAAATGGAGGTGAAGGTAATTAAACATTAGCTATTAGCATTCAGCTAGTTTGGGTCATCGCATCATGCTAGCTAATGTTTATGAGACTAGTAATGAAACTGTTAGTTAGCTTTGGTGAATATTTTCCCACATTCTTCATTTCTTTGGTGAAAGAGGCACTAATTCACCATCAGTATCTAAAATTATTATGCGATTTGAAGTGTGTGATTTCAAACCGTGGCAGATTTCATTTTCTTTCTTGTACTTTTATGTTCATACTGTACTATCGATACATTTATGAGTTTCTACATTTCTAATTTAAAGCTAGATGACCTTTTGATTTCATAAAATTGGTGAAATTTAGTTCCCTCTGAAATTTGGTCATTGTGATGTATGCTTATTTCTGTAATCTCTCACAAAATATCAGGCCGTTCTGTGGCTGGGAAGTTATTTAATTTGAGGGGATTAAAGCAAACAATGTGCATGAAATTGCTCATTTCGCGCAGTCAAGCAGACAGAGGAAGTCCTTGTGCGCATGCGCAGGTTTACCTTGACCATGCATCATTCTGTCGCTAAATGAACAGCTGATCACACCGAGGTGCTCTCTGACTGCCGATATTTATTAGTTTGGTCCTGCATTTCCTTTCCTTCATATATAGCATAACATCTTTTCTTCTCGCTTTCCGTTACTGTAGTCAGGGCCGTAACTACCATTGAGGACTCCAAGGTCATGTCCTCGGCATTTTTTTCCCACGGTATTTTTTTTTCACTCAGAAATGTGAAATTAATATATGATGAAAATCGTTCTAACTTTGATCGGTGGAAAATTCTAAATTCAGCTTACATCCCCCTGTTCTCATTTGTTTGTCTAAAAATAAAGTCCACATAATCATTTTTAAACGAAGCTGAAATATCCGACATTGGAAACATTTCATGTTAGGCAGCCTCGCGATAGTCAGCTAAGCACCACGGGATATACAAGAGTTGAGAAGTGTTCTCATCAAGGCCCGACTCCGCAGCCAGTCAGTTTGCCAATTAGTCGTGGAATCTGAAAATTGACATAAGATGAAGAAGTCTACTACACTAAAACAAACCAAACTCAGCTTTGGAAAGTCAACAAGTGAGAGAAAAAGAAAGAGGGAAGAAGGGGAGTTAATTTTGCCAGTCACTAACAGTTATGTGCCAGAATGCTTATGATCATTAACAGTGCAATTTTAATTAGCATTTCAAGCAACAAAAGTCGAAGCCACTTAGCTAGATAGGATTTTCGTTTTCCAGGCGGCACAAACTCTTTTATTCTCTCTCTCGATTTGATTTGGTGCGTTTCAGGTCAGAAAAGGCTGGACAGTCGTGACCTATTGTTTATGAAGTTATTGGGTACTGACGAGACTTGAGCTATTTTGCTAACTTACCAGACTATAGGCTAACGTGAACACAAGACACTATTGTTTTGATCATTGGTTGTATTTTCGAACGGAAATGAAAACGGGTAGCAAACTTATTATCAGTGGCGATCCTAGAGTGATTTACTCCCCGGGCGAAACCCCCTGCTGGCGCCCCCCCCGTCTTGTTTTTTTTTTTTTTCGGGGTTTTTTTTGGGGGGGGACCTTTTTTTTTTTGGAACGGTTTTTTTTTTTTCGCGCCCGCCCTCGTGCCCCCCCGCGTTGGGCTTTGTATTACCCAACAGAATGTTAACAGCTTTACATGGTCGTGTAAACATTTCTCGTCGTGTGTTGTACGTCGCGGACACGGCCCGTTATAAATTTGCTGTTACCAGAATGGCAATGATCAAGTCGTAATGTATTACTTAAGACTCTGTGTAATGTCATAGTAGTGTAGTACTATGGTAGTAAAGTCTTTTTGATGACTAGTACAACGTTCCGCTGGCGGGATTGTGCATATTATGGGGCTACGACAAGCACACACACTGATGACGTCACCTGCACAACTTTGGTATTGGGGTTCCCCATCCAAAATGTTTACCCCCCCGCCCGTCTTGTTTTTTTTTTTCGGGGGGCTTTTTGGGGGACCTTTTTTTTGGGGGACCGTTTTTTTTTCGCGCCCGCGCTCGTGCCGCCCCCCCGTGATGCCGCCCCGGGCGGCTGCCCGGTCAGACCGCCCCCAGGACCGCCCCTGCTTATTATGTTCACATTTTATTTACAACATGATGTACCACCTCTGACTGCTTTCTGTCAATCATGCACAGCCCAGCCGCGTTCACAGCTCCTCCTCCGATCACCAGCTGGAGATGAGCCTCCTCTCAGGAAGTCTTGTCCCGCCCCTCTTATTGACTCCCATCTCCAGTGAGGCTCAGTCTCCGAATGTGGCGTTTTAGTCAGTTTTGTCCAATAACCGTCTAGTATTTTGCTATTGAAAAGGGCATATATTTTTTAAAAAGCAATTGAAGTCCATTCAGGCTCGGCTAGATTGCGTTGTCACTCTCACTCACTCACTCTCTCACTCCATCACTCACTCAAACTCTCACTCACTCACTCTCACACACTCACTCACTCACTCACTCACTCACTCACTCACTCACTCACTCACCCACACTCACTCGCGCACACACACACACACACACACACACACACACACACACACACACACACACACACACAAAATACTTTTGTGATCGTGCAGTTTTGAAATTGTTAAAATAAACATGTTCACCTACATGTTCATCTTGTTGGGCTTGTGATTTTGACTCGTTTCCAAAATGTATGAAAAGTCACCATATTAGGACATTTTTTTTTTTTTTTGGCAAATAAGATGTATCGCAATGTTTGACCTCGGTATTTGAAAAATCCTGGTTATGGCCCTGACTGTAGTCAGTCTTTCACATTTCATTCGCACATTCACATCCTCCATTTTTCTCTCCTGTTTCAAATCTGGATCCCACAATGCCTTGTGCAAACAGGGAAAGCCCTCCACATGATACATGACGTAGTATCTTGAATTGGGTCATGGTGAAGCAGGCAAAAATAGTGGAGAATTTAGGGCCACATGGATCTAAATTCATTAATTGTTCTATTAAAAAAAAAAACTCATAAAATTGGAAGTCTGTGATTCAAATTCAGTAGCTTTCAGTCCACTAAACAAAAATAATTGGGTGTCAGGGAAAATTCTTTTTATGACCTACACTTGAAAAATCTGAAAGGCAGTCTAGCTTTAAACTCAGTGAAGAATTTGAAGTTTCACTCCAACTTTTATCAGAGTATCTATTGAAGTGACTAATTGTACTTTAGCTTGAGGAAAGAATTTCAGTATTTTCCCACCTCTGTAGATTTCAGTCTTGTGCTATTCTGTCAAGTGCAGTATCTAAGAAAGTTCTCTCTCTCTAGCTAAGTGCTGAATGAATTGATCAGCCAGTCACTGTGGCCAAAATTTCTAGATTGATTCATTTTTTTCCCCCTGCTACACACAAAGGGTGCTATAACAAGGGAACAGATTGTGACAGACTGAGTAGGATGCCATCACGTCTGTCAATAAAAGTGATTACAAGTGTCAGGAAGTGTTACACCACCAACTTTGCTCTAGCAAATAATTGGTAGCAGGGCATGCTGGGTGATAATTGCTGTTCATCAGATTGGATTTTTACCACTAGGGACTTTTGTTCTCAGCTAAGACACCTGCAGATCTTAGATATTACACTTTCCATATCGACGGGCCCCTCTTGGGTTTCAAGTGCACAGTTTCTCAATATATATATATATATATATATATATATATATATATATATATATATATATATATATATATATATAAGGATATTTGAAGTAAATAAAATATACAGAGAAAATATGTGACTCAGTATTATTATTACTGATGCTGTCTCTCAGGTCTAGGCATCAAGTCTATATTTTTAAATGATGGCTATGGACTACAAAGTAAAGGAGTTATGATACTGAGGATCCGTGATCTTTCATTCTACCACGCTGCCAATTAAAGGTTTGGAAGTATTTGCTTATATACATCAACATGTAACAATAACACATTGCAGTGAGTTTTATACAAATCAAAATTATGATATATTCTAAATGTTTAACAGCATTTCTGAAACATTTCACGCTCTTGACACCCAGGAGGCCTTGTATAGAAGTAAATGTGGCACAGCAGTGACATTATTAACAACAGGGCATCCCTCTAAAATTGACGAAAGGACAAGACCGAGGGGCAGTGTTCTAATTGAGTCACTAAACCTTGAGTCCAAGTCCAGTCTTGAGTCCCCAGTGTTCAAGTCCGAGTCAAGTCCAAGTCATTTAAGAAAATCTCGAGTCGAGTCCGAGAACAAGACTCCAACTGCACCATTTGATGGTGGTTGTTGCTGCCTTTATGTGAAACCGTCTCTGCTACTGTGTTGGACTAATGTTACTGCTCAACTGCCCCACTTTAGTTAATAGGCTACAGATAAAAAGCTTGTTCATCGCTCAGCAAGCCCCGCTATCAACAGAGCAATGAACATAGCATATCACTTCCTTCTCTGGGTGGAGTCTTGCCAAATGACGATTGAAGTTCGAGGTTGTCCCTGTCGTTTCCTCGATAGTTCTTCTACATACGGAACACATAGCAGTGCATTTTTTCCCACTGCACGAGAAGTCTGTAGAAGCAAAGCGGACAATCCTAGGGGCGTTCTCTCCAGGCATTTTAGCACCATTAATGTTAGTTTGTTCCTGAACATGACGTATGAACAGGTGAATGTGCATTCTCTTGCACGAAATTAGTATAAAAATTAATGTAGCTCTTATGGCAAATTATTATGGCATGTTACAAAAAAATAAAGAAAAAATCAGAGTCCTTGTCTCCAATTTACAAGTCCGAATGCAGTTCTAGGCCGTAAGGTGAACCCCGTTTTCGTTTCATCTCGCTCCGACGTCTCTGAACTATGAAATATTTATTTTAAAACTAAGAATGAGTACTAGAAAGTGTGGCGAAAAAAGTTCTCACCTTATAATCCTGTCAATTCCTCGCACCGAGCGATCGTGTAGCGAAGTATTTTCCTCTAAAAATGACGTGTCGGGACATCACGTGACCGGTCTGGACCAATCGCGTTGCCGATTTTTGACCACAGATCAGCTGACAGCTTGCGTAATTACAGTCACATTAGTAGAAAAAGTCTCCAAAACACCCTCCAAAGTGGGTGAAATGTCTTCTAAGTCCTAAATAGTGCTTTAAATACATCACTAAGACAATATTGCATATATGTGGTATATTGAAGTGTTTATATTATTATTAGAATAAAAATAATTTTTATTATCACCACTATTATAGTACAAAATATGGTGTAATGGTCTATGACTAGGACCATTCATGTATTCATTCTCTTAGGTTATTAACTATAAAGTACTGATCAACCATAAAACAATTTGCTTGAAAAACAGACCTACAATGTTACTCGTCATTGTGGGCTATACACACCATGGATTAGCCATAAAATGGCATATATAATATATAGGCAATGCGTGTGATTTCAGATCAAGATTTAAGAAATTGTGCAGGAAGGAGAAGAGTCCATAGGAATAATAATACACAATAATAATAATAATAATAATAATAATAATAATACAACCTATATATAATATTGCAGTTCTATTGCTCAGTTCAGAGGCACAATGGCAGGGATTCAAGTATTCACTACCTATGCAGCGGCACAGTAGAGGTAGGTAAACGCACTAGGCAGCACTATGCACCTGCAGCAGCAGCAACAAAGAAGATGCAAGACTGAGTCATCATACATCACACAACAGAACTATGTGGCAAATTGCAAACTTTAATAGAAAATGTAAACAACAAAACAGTGATATATACACATTACAAATGCAAATTTATATATACAAAAAAAAAAAAAAAAAAAAAAAAAAAAAAATATATATATATATATATATATATATATATATATATATATATATATATAAAAAAGTCCTGTGGCATGGTGCAAAAAGGCAGGGGTCAGCATCCAGGCAATGACCTAGGTGTCAGTGACAGAGAAAGAGAGAGGGGGGGAAGACACACACACACAAACACACTATAACATTCAGTCAGGTGCTACTCCTCGTCATCACTGTCAGGGCACTGGTCGTCTTCCTTGTCCTCTGTCTGTATTCCACCGTTTGAAGGTAAATTCCTGGGTCACTCCGTGCTTCACAGAAGCTATATGCATATAGCACTGCTTATGTGCAAGAAGTTTTCTCCTTTTTGCCGTTATTTCCAAACTTTCCTCTCCTCCACTGCTGCTAGACAAGGCTGTGGCGGCTGCCGTGTTGGTCTCTTGTTTACGAAATGGGGCTACGTCGCGGGTGTTTATGGGATACGTCAGCAACCGTGGAACCTGTTCTGTAGCGAAATCTTATTCCGCGGTGCCAAAATATCATTCCGCGCCGATGACATTAGTTCGCTTTTTCAAGCCTTCGTGCGAAAAATTGACAGCATTACAAGGTGAGAACTTTTTGATGACATCATTTCATAATACGTCCATTTTTAAGAATTGGATATTATGTAGTTCGGAGACGTCGGAGCGGAATCTTGTTTCTGAAAGACTTTTCGGGGTTCACCTTACGGCCTATTCATGCACGAGTCCGAGTCATCAGTGCTCAAGTCCAAGTCAAGTCACGAGTCCTTAAAATTAGGGCACGAGTCGGACTTGAGTACTACAAGCCTACCTAGGAGAACTGTGGGAATATAAATTTTGCCTTAACATGTGGCAAAATGTGCTATGATTGGATGATACCAAGGTAGACTCTTTTGGGCATAATTTGAAAAAATATGTTTCACACAGGGTGGAACAGTGGTGTAGTGGTTAGCGCTGTCGCCTCACAGCAAGAAGGTCTGAGTTTGAGCCCCGTGGCCGGCAAGGGCCTTTCTGTGCGGAGTTTGCATGTTCTCCCTGTGTCCGCGTGGGTTTCCCCCACAGTCCAAAGACATGCGGGTTAGGTTAACTGGTGGCTCTAAATTGACCATAGGTGTGAATGGTTGTCTGTGTCTATGTGTCAGTCCTGTGATGACCTGGCGACTTGTCCAGGGTGTACCCTGCCTTTTGCCTGTAGTCAGTTGGGATAGGCTCCAGCTTGCCTGTGACCCTGTAGAACAGGATAAAGCGGCTAGAGATAATGAGATGAGATGAGATGAGATGAGATGAGATGAGATGAGATGAGATGAGATATGTTTCACACAAAAACAAGACATTTTATCACACAAAGAACTAGTGTTGTAGTACATGAGATTGGTCTTGGTCTCGAGACTGGTCTCAAGACTACATTTTGAAGGTCTTGTCTTGGAATTGGCCACATTTTCACTCAGTCTTAGACACAGAAAACTCTGTATTTTATTTCAAGATGATAACTGCAGGGATTTCACTAAATTGCCTGTGCGTTGTCTGATTTATTTGTTAACATCATTACTGTGACTGGATGTAAAATTTCCTGCTTCAAATGCGACCAATTATGTGACTCTTTGCTAATTTGAAAATTTTCTTCCTGTTAATGGCTGGCACCCCTCCCTCACCCCCCTTCACACACACTGATCTGGTCCTTGTCTTGACTTGGTCTCAACCCCTCAAAGTTTTGTTCTTGTCTTGGTCTTGATCATGACATGGTCTCAGTTTAGGTGGTCTTGACTACAAACACTACAAAGAACCTGTTGAAGCAGGATGGTGGGAGGATTATACTCTGGGGCTGCTTCTCTTCATCTGGGACTGGGACAATAATCAAGATAGAGGGAGTCATGTATAGCTCCAAATACTGATTTATTTTGGAACAAAACCCACAGGCCTCTGTTGGATATTTGAAGATGAAGAAAAATGACACCTTCCAGCACAATGGACAAATGAAGACTGGAAAAAGACCAGGTGATTCTTTTCCTCATCTTCAGCTGTCTGAGTCTGTGCTCATCATAGCCTCAGATTCTTATTCTTGGCTGAAAGGAGTGAAATCTAAAGTGGTCTTCTGTTGTTGTAGAAGGTTCAAAAGTTTTGTGTAGACTGAGATGCTTTTCTGCTCACCACGGTTGTAAAGAGTGCTTATATGAGTTACTATGTCCTTCCAGGTAGCTCAAACCAATCTGGTCATTTTCCTCTGACCTCTCTTATCACACTCTAGAGACTGTTGTGTGTGAAACCCCCAAGCAGTTCCTGAAATACTCAAACCAGTCCATCTCAGACCAACACCCATGCCACAGTGAAAACCACAGAGATCACACAATTTTTCCCATTCTGATGTTTGATGTGAACATTAACTGAAGCTCTGGACCTTATTTGCATGATTTTATGCATTATGCTGCTGCCACATGATTGGCTGATGAGAGAACTGCATAAATTGAGCAGGTGTACATGTGTTTCTATTGAAGTGGACAGTGAGTGTATGTTACAGCAGCTATAAATGGTTGTTCCCTCAGCAGACTCGATTTTGTCCTCTCTCTTAAAGTGCTGACACTGGGATTGTTATATCAGTGATAGGCATATCTGGTGAAAATTCAAATTCAATCCAAATTGCTTGAAGCTGCACTCATTGAATTCAGAATTGAATGCAGAAAAGCATACTTTTTACACAATTAAAATGTTTATCCATTCTTGAGATATTACAAATCAAAGATTGAAGAAACAGCTTAATTTTTAGAAAACTGCCGTAATATTATGTATTCGGATCATATGGTCCAAAATGGGCCTCATTAATCTCATCTCATCTCATTTTTTTCCGCTTATCCGGAGCTGGGTCGAGGAGGCAGCAGTCTGAGCATGGAAGCCCAAACTTCCCTCTCCCCAGACACCTTGGCCAGCTCCTCGGGAAAAACACAGAGGCGTTCCCAGGCCAGCCGAGAGACATAGTCCCTCCAGTGTGTCCTGGGTCTTCCCCGGGGCCTCCTCCCTGGGGGACATGCCTGGAACACCTCCCCAGGGAGGCGTCCAGGAGGCATCCAAAAGAGATGCCCGAGCCACCTCAGCTGATTCCTCTCGATGTGGAGGAGCAGCGGCTCTACTCCGAGCTCCTCCTGAGTGACTGTGCTTCTCACCCTATCTCTAAGGGAGCACCCAGCCACCCTGCGAAGGAAACTCATTTCAGCTGCTTGTATCCACGATCTTGTTCTTTCGGTCATTACCCAAAGCTCATGACCATAGGTGAGTATCGGAACGTAGATCGACTGGTAAATCGAGAGCTTCATCTTTTGGCTCAGCTCCTTCTTCACCACGATGGACCGGTAAAGTGACCGCATCACTGCGGAGGCTGCACCAATCCGCCTGTTGATCTCATGCTCCATCCTTCCCTCACTTGTGAACAAGATCCCGAGATACTTAAACTCCTCCACATGAGGCAGGACTTTTCCACCAACCTGAAGAGGGCAAGCCACCCTTTTCCAGTCGAGAACCATGGCCTCGGACTTGGAGGTGCTGATTCTCATCCCAGCCGCTTCACACTCGACTGCAAACCGCCTCAGTGCATGCTGAAGGTCCTGGTTTGAAGAAGCCAACAGGACAACATCATCCACAAAAAGCAGAGATGAAATCCTGTGGTTCCCAAACAGGATTCCCTCTGGCCCCTGGCTGCACCTAGAAATTCTGTCCCATAAAAATTATGAACAGAACCGGTGACAAAGGGCAGCCCTGCCGGAGTCCAACATGCACTGGGAACAGGTCTGACTTACTGCCGGCAATGCGAACCAGACTCCTGCTCTGTTCGTACAGGGACCGGACAGCCCTTAGCAAAGAGCCCCGAACCCTATACTCCTGAAGCACCCCCCACAGGATACCATGAGGGACACGGTCGAATGCCTTCTCCAGATCCACAAAGCACATATGGACTGGTTGGGCAAACTCCCATAAACCCTCGAGCACCCTATGAAGGGTATAGAGCTGGTCCAGTGTTCCGCGACCAGGACGAAAACCGCATTGTTCCTCCTGGATCCAAGGTTCGACTATTGGCCGAATTCTCCTCCAGTACCCTGGAGTAAACCTTCCCTGGGAGGCTGAGAAGTGTGATTCCCCTATAATTGGAGCACACTCTCCGGTCCCCTTTCTTAAAAAGAGGGACCACCACCCTGGTCTGCCACTCCAGAGGCACTGTCCCTAACCACCACGCGATGTTGCAGAGGCGTGTCAGCCAAGACAGCCCCACAACATCCAGAGACTTGAGATACTCAGGGCGGATCTCATCCACCCCTGGTGCCTTGCCACCGAGGAGCTTGCAAACCACCTCAGTGACTTCGGCTTGTGTAATGGATGAGTCCACCTCTGAGTCATCAGCCTCCGCTTCCTCAATGGAAGACATGACGGTGGGATTGAGGAGATCCTCGAAGTATTCCTTCCACCACCTGACAATATCCCCAGTCGAGGTCAACAACTCCCCACCCGCACTGTAAACAGTGTTGGTAGAGTACTGCTTCCCCCTCCTGAGGCACCAGACAGTTTGCTAGAATTTCCTTGAGGCCAACCGATAGTCCTCCTCCATGGCCTCACCGAACTCCTCCCAGTTCTGAGTTTTTGCCTCCGCAACTGCCCAAGCTGTGGCACGCCTGGCCTGCCGATACCCGTCAGCTGGCTCAGGAGTCCCGGAGGTCAACATGACCTGATAGGACTCCTTCTTCAGCTTGACAGCATCCCTTACTTCCGGTGTCCACCACCGGGTTCGGGGATTGCCGCCCCGACAGGCACCGGAGACCTTGTGGCCACAGCTCTGAACAGCTGCATCGACAATGGAGGCAGAGAACATGGTCAACTCAGACTCAATGTCCCCTGCCTCCCTCAGAAGCTGGGAGAAACTCTCCCAGAGGTGGGAGTTAAAGACCTCCCTGACAGAGTGCTCAGCCAGATGTTCCCAGCAGACTCTCACCATACATTTGGGTCTGCCAGGTCTGTCCAGCTTCCTCCTCCGCCAGCGGATCCAACACACCACCAGGTGGTGATCAGTTGACAGCTCAGCCCCTCTCTTCACCCGAGTGTCCAAGACATAGGGCCAGAGATCAGATGAAACAATAACAAAGTCGATCATTGACCTCCGACCTAAGGTGTCCTGGTGCCACGTGCGCTTATGGACACCCCTATGCTTGAACATGGTGTTTGTTATGGACAAACCATGACTAGCACAGAAGTCCAATAACAAAGCACCACTCGGGTTCAGATCGGGGAGGCCGTTCCTCCCAATCACACCCCTCCAGGTGTCACTGTCATCGCCCACATGAACGTTAAAGTCCCCCAGTAGAACAATGGAGTCCCCAGTCTGAGTACCTCTCAGTACCTCTCCCAGGGACTCCATGAAGGCCGGATACTCTATACTGCTATTCGGCCCGTAGGCACAAACAACAGCAAGAGCCCTTTCCCTGACCCAAAGGCACAGAGAGGCAACCCTCTCGTTCACTAGGGTAAACTCCAACACATGGCGGCTGAGCTGGGGAGCTATAAGCAAGCCCACACCAGCCCACCGCCACTTACCATGGGCGACTCCAGAGAAGTGGAGAGTCCAGCCCCTCTCAAGGAGCTGGGTTCCGGAGCCCAAGCTATGTGTGGGGGTGAGCCTGACTATCTCTAGCTGGTACCTCTCAACCTCCCGCACAAGCTCAGGCTCTTCCCCCCCAGCAAAGTGACATTCCATGTCCCAACAGCTAGCCACTGTGTTCGGGGATCAGGTCGTTGAGGCCCCTGCCTTTGACTGCCACCCAATCCACACTACACCGGCCCCCTATGGCTACCTCTGTGGGTGGTGAACCCACAGGAGGCCGGGCCCACGTCACTGCTTCGGGCTGAGCCCGGCCGGGCCCCTTGGGCAAAGGCCCGGCCACCAGGCACTCGCATACGAGCTCCAACCCCGGGCCTAGCTCCAGGGTGGGGCCCCGGCTGCCCCATACCGGGTGAAGTCATGGTCCTTGATTTTTTCATTTCCATAAGGGGGTTTGGTGAACTGCTCTTGGTCTGGCCTGTCACCTAGGATCTGTCTGCCTTGGGAAACCCTAACAGGGGTGTAATGCCCCCGACAACATAGCTCCTTGGATCATTCAAGCACACAAACCCCTCTACCACAATAAGGTGGCAGTTCTAGGAGGGGGGCCTCATTAACCAATGAGATCAAATGTTTTTTTTCTTAATAGCTTTTCTATTTTTCAAGACATATACATGGAAATTGGCAGGCACATAGATGGTTGTATACTGAATACAAAGTTTGAAAAATTAGTAAAAACAAATAATGCAAATTAATATTTAATTAGTATTAATTATGCTAATTAGGTAAAACCATTAAATCAGTCCCCTGAATAAAAAAAGGAATAAAAGATTATTTTTAATACCCTCTTTATGCACTGTAGGCTTTTGTATTTCTCAAAAGTAGGGCCTACTAGTGTTTATATTAAAGAATATAAATTATAATATTCACAGCTTTCAAGGCTAACCTTGAAAAAACTGTGATGCACATCCAATAAACAATTCCAATTAATTGAATTGAAATTGATACATGCATTTCTGACTTCTATTCTTTTAAAATATCATTCCGACCACTAAGATCTAAATATTTTTCATCAAAACAACTACAGTTGTATTCTAAAATGGTTATTTATTTACATGAATCAGTTTGATCTGAAACAATAAGTAGGTAAAGCTATGAAAACTCACTTCAAAGCCTTGAGTGAATCATAACATCAAAACTAGCTGATGGAAAATTTTGCTGAATACTTCATCAGATACAGTGAGAATGAGAGAACATCCCTATGAAAGTTATCTGATTGATATTCATGAGTAATCCAGTCAGAAACCGATCAGAAGAGAGAGAGCCTGAGCGCTTTCCCGTGACTCAAAAAGCACCAGGAGTTTCCTGATATCACGCAAGCAGAGAGTGCACTCTGTTGTACCAACTTCAACCTGCCGTTACTCCCAAAGTACTGAACAGATCTTAATGAGATACATTTCCTTGGAAAGCAGAAAGTATAAGCTTTTTAATAATAGTATTCATGATAGAAAATATTCAAGAGTTAAGCAATGACAGATTTGGAAACTTAGATGAGCGTCTGCATGTAGAATTTTCATAGCATGGCCAGCGAGCATCTGATATGACTAAGCAATGGATCAACGATTAGAAGTTTTTAGTCTATTTATTATCCGGCTTATTGTAGATTATGTGCTTTATTCACCATACAAGTACCTGTGTACAGTATTTATGAGTTACCTTGCAGTTGGCACTACTATCAGATTCACTACTGTACAACAGACAATTAAGCCAAACTTTGCATACATGTGCATTTGAAGAAAGGATGAGTCTAACACACACACACACACACACACACACACACACACACACACACACACACACACACACACACACACAATCAGCATCCCCCAGTTACTAGTATTCCGGATTCATTAGGGTACTGTGGCTTCCTTCCCGTCTTCCTCTCTTCATTTTCATCAAAACATTGCAGATGAGGTCCTGAGCCCAATTAATCACAGTGCCGTGCTTCCTCACACACACACACACACACACACACACACACACACACACACACACACACACACACACACACACATTAATCAATCAGCCCACCACGCATGCTAACGGCCCTTCACTGAGCCTGGCAGCTCTGTCAGCCAACATCAACACACACCACACACACATACAAAAACATATACCGACACTGACACACAGACTCACACGTAACTGTGAGCACCCACTGTGACGCATTCGCACTACATCATGTGTCACATGCTCCAACTTCCAAACCCTCTCGCTCACACACATGCTGCACCGAACCACCCACCCACACACACACACACACACACACACACACACACACACACACACACACACACACACACACACTCTTCTCTAGATTACTGAGAAAATTAGAAGGTGACAAAATGATCTTGAGCATCAGAAACAGAATGTCAGAATGTTCTGGTAATAATTATATGTCTAATTTTTCATATTTATACATTTGTAAATATTAATTTACATGATATTAATTGCATGGTTCTGTACTATTGACAAGACAGTTGTGAGTTTACGTCCCAGGAATTCCAGGGAGCCAATGTCTGACCATAAAAGCATCATGGTGGTAACACATGACCTTCATCTGCTCTTGGACTCCAAAAAACAATCGAAAAATGAAGCAAGAAGAAAGTGAGAGACAGAGAGAGAGAGAGAGAGAGAGAGAGAGAGAAGGAGATAAGAAAGAAAGATCGAGCCAGAAATACAACCTAAGAGAGACAGCTTCTCCATCATATCCACGTCTAAAAGGCAGCTTATAGGAGACACCAGAGCACCATCAGCAACAAGCTCCATCTCCCAATTTAACTCACAAAGGGAATTTCCTGATATTAACCAAATGGATGAAAGACATGACCAATGCTACATAGTTTGCTAATGATTCAATAAGAAGTAAAAGGGAATTTCCTGATATTAACCAAATGGATGAAAGACATGACCAATGCTACATAGTTTGCTAATGATTCAATAAGAATTAAAAGATTTTATAAATAACAAATATTTTACAGTTATTCCATGAAATCGAGTTGTACATGAGCTGATAGCTGACGAAGTGCGTAGCACCGAGTTGGCTATAAGCCATGTACGACGAAATTGAGTGGAATAACTGTTATATCCACATTCACTGGATTTTGAGAAACAGAGCATTTTTATTTTCATTTTTTTGCAAATTCGATAAATAAAAACTTTAAACAAAACATCCAACAAAACCTATCGATGGCTGCACGAATTGACTTTAGTGGTTTTTTTGTTTTGTTTTTTTTTTTGTAGAAAGTGCCGTCTTGCTGTCATGTCGAGGTATAGAACAGCTTTAGACATTTATTTAATTCTTCCTTGGACATTTCAGTTATGTAATTTTCAAACTTCTTTGAGTTTTCGAACCAGTCTAAAAAAAATTTCAACAAATTTTAATACTTAAAGATGAAGAATGTAAACAAACTGGCGGAATAACAGGAGCAATTTGTGAAAAATGCTATAATAATAATTCTTGAAAAATAATTGAAAAAAACCCATCCATATTTTGTTGCTCTTTTTTTGGTATTTTTTGGGGTTTTGTTTTCGAGTAGAGTTTTTATTTCGTCCTCGGTTGGTTGAGCAAAACATTCCACCATTTTTGTTTTTCTCTACTCATGGTATATGAGCTGATAGCCTAGAAGCAGAGTAGCCAATCAGAGCACATAATTGCTCTTATTTTTTTCGCAGTCCAAATCCTGTGCTCTGATTAGCTGGCAAGCTGGTCTGTATCCTACAGTACGGACCCCAGTTATGGACCCCGGTTATGGACCTCTGGTGAGTCGCTTGTTCACAACAACAAACATAGTAGCAATTTTTGTCAACATTTATCTTTTTTTAATAAGATTTATTTATAAAGATTATCAAAAATCTTATAATTTTTTGCCAGCATTTCTCAGGAAAATAGCATTAATTTCACAGCATGGATAGCGATAATGACAGTCTTCACAGCGAAAGCGAGTTTTACTCCCCTGAGGAAGAAGAAATAAAATAAAACATTTCAGGAGAAAGCTAAAAACCTGTAACTGTTGCTAACGCCGAGCAAAAACATGGCTGAATCCTGAATGACTCAGTTTTGTATAAATAGGGGACTGCATAGGCAACAAAATGTAGTTTTTTTCCTGCCATGGAAGTGCACTTGTATACCGAGGAGGAAGCAATTTGCATTACAGCTGTGAATGAGGATTCAAAATAGCATTAATTTTACAGCATGGATAGTGATAACGACAGTGTTCACAGCAAAAGTGAGTTTTACTACCCTGAGGAAGAAGAAATAAAAGAAAATATTTCAGGAAAAAGCTAAAAACCTGTAACTGTTGCTAATGCCAAGCAAAAACATGGCTGAATCCTGAATGACTCAGTTTTGTACAAATAGGGGACTACATAGGCAGCAAAATGTAGTTTTTTTTCCTGCCATGGAAGTGCACTTGTATACCGAAGAGAAAACAATTTGCATTACAGCCATGAACGAGGATTCAAAAGGTTTTCCCTTTCGGGCGCTCTCGTTTTCTGTTAGAATTTGGTAAAGAAAAAAAATTAATATATTATTTACCAGCTTAAGGTCGGTCCGTATGGTGAAATACCGTGACCTTGGCCTTGAATACTGACCTTGGCCCAGAGGGCTTCGGTCAGTACTTTCAAGACCTCGGTCATGGTATTTCACGATACGGACCTCCCAGCTGGTAAATAACATATACTAGTATATATCCAGTGAATGTGGGTATAATAATTACCATTAGCTAGAATTTGTGATGGGGCGGCACGGTGGTGTAGTGGTTAGCGCTGTCGCCTCACAACAAGAAGGTCCTGGGTTCGAGCCCCGGGGCTGGCGAGGGCCTTTCTGTGTGGAGTTTGCATGTTCTCCCCGTGTCCGCGTGGGTTTCCTCCAGGTGCTCCGGTTTCCCCCACAGTCCAAAGACATGCAGGTTAGGTTAACTGGTGACTCTAAATTGACCGTAGGTGTGAATGTGAGTGTGAATGGTTGTCTGTGTCTATGTGTCAGCCCTGTGATGACCTGGCGACTTGTCCAGGGTGTACCCCGCCTTTCGCCCGTAGTCAGCTGGGATAGGCTCCAGCTTGCCTGCGACCCTGTAGAAGGATAAAGCGGCTAGAGATAATGAGATGAGATGAGAATTTGTGATCTAGACACTGTGAGCTAGACAACCTAGCATGAAAACAAACTCTTCAATGTTAGCCAATTCGCTAAACTCGAATCAACATTTTTTTTTTGATTAGATGGAGTTCATGCCTTCTATGGAGGCAAAGAAAGAAGATATCTCAGTTATACAATTCTTTCCTTACTGCAGCTCAAAGACAAGTCTTTTGTTTTTCTCACCACTCTTTGTAAATTTTCGTGTGTGAAAATCCCAGGAGCTCAACAGTTTTATAAATATTTAAAACCAACCTGCCTGTGACCAACAACCTGTCTGGGTTCCACGGTCACTAAAATCACATTCTTCCCTTCATTCTGAAATCAACCGAAGCATGAAGAACAGTGAGTTCCTAATAAAGTGGCTGATGTATATTGTGTATGCTTTATTTAGAAAGAAAGAAGAAGTGGTCAGTTCTTCAGGCAGAGCACTGAATTGGATAATGTTTGGCTTTTGTGTGTCTCATAGACATCTCGCACATCATGCCCTTCCTACGATTAGAAAATGAAAAACCGTGCGGAATAAAACTGCCTATTTTTGAGAGACATGGTGTCATTTCTGCTCAGCTTTGTGCCAAATGCATGTGACAGGGCTTTTAACATGACGGCTGTTCTCCCATAAAGCTGCCGCTCTGATAGAGAGAGAGAGAGAAGTGCAGAGAAATGGTGTGAGTATAGAGCGCAGTGAAGCTCTCCATATCTCATTCAAGTGCTCCCTAAAACCTCCTCAAAATGGATCCAATTATGGAGCAGGCCTTGCAGTGGTGCTTGTAGGAGTCAATGCAATTGTGTAACCCTAATTTTCCCTGCCGCCAGTGCACTGACGCCTGACGCAGTCCTGTCAGTGGTGCCAAGTCTCGTCTCTCTGCTCTGACGCTGAAATGAGATCTCCCCTCTTAACTGCCCTAATGCACAAAGTCAAAATTTCAAAAAGAAACAAGAGACGGAAAATCATCGGCTGATAGAGAAATCCGTCAACGCATTAGCACACATCTGATACCATTCTGTGTTTGCTGCAATTCAGACACACCGTGTTAGGCATACAAGCTACAAATAAAAGAATGAGTTCCTAAAAGGCTGAATTAAACATTCAGTTTGTCTTATGTGTGTTTTTTTTTCTGTTTTCTACTTCATGGTCTCTTTTCTCCTGATCCAGTTTGCCTTGAACATGGTACCTGATCAGCATCAGTGTTTCTACTCCTCTGTTTATGGAATATGCATCTTGCATGCTGTGATATCTTACGAGAGTGAACCTGTAATTCTAAACTGTCTTTCATAGGGTCAACTTGAATGTTATATTCATGATTTCTGTTCGATTTACTTGTTAGCTCATCCGGCCGACAGATTATACCATCATGTTTTGTCCGTCGTTCGTCCGTCCATCCGGCATCGTCCACATTTCACGAAAATTGCTTCTACCTCCCAACTCTTCACTGATTTGTATTCTATTTGGCCTGGGGTGCCTGGGGTGCATATAGCTTCCACCCAAATTTGCATAATTGCAATTAATTATGAAGATATGAAGTAATTAAGCCCTAATGAGCAGTTTCCACACAAATCGCTTCTTCTCCCTGAATTCTTCACCGATTTTGATTCTTTCTGCTATGAAGGTAGCGGAACCTAGGCTGCATCCAGATTTTCTTAATTACACTTATTAATGAAGTTAATAGTGGACTAATTAAGCCTTAATGAGTAGTTCAACAAAAATCTCTTCTCGGTCAATTCCTTGCCATTTTGGATTCTTTCTGGCAAATAGGTCAGTATTCCTAGGGTGTATATAGCTTCTATACATAGCTTGTGAGTATGCTTGCAACATTTATTCCACAAGGTGGCCCACTTCAGATAGTTCCTTCTGGACTAGATGGGGCCGGAGTGAGCTACACCGTCATTGACGGTCTCGTATTATTTCCCAAGTTGTCATCGGTTTTAACTTGGTTTCCGATTTCCCTAGCCTTTATTAGTTTTATTTTAATTACCTCCATCAACTTTGTTGGAGGAGGTTATGGTTTTGTTTCTGTTTGTTTGTTTGCCTTTTCCCAATGTAACTCAAAAAGTAGTAAACGGATTTTGATGAAATTTGGAGGAAAGGTGAGCCATGGGCCAAAGAACAATTGATTAGATTTTGATGCAAATCCAGATATGGATGTGGAGCCAGGATCCAGATATGTATGCAGATTCAGGATTTTTTTTTTTGCCTCTTCCCAACGTAACTCAAAAAGTAGTGAATGGATTTTGATGAAATTTGGAGGAAAGCTGAGCCAAGGAACAATTGTTTAGATTTTGATGCAAATCTGAAGATGTGGTTTGGCAGAGGTATGCACTCTAGCAAGTGCCCTTCTAATTAAATATGTGGCAGTCTGGGGAAAAAAAATAAATGAAAAATAAAATAGAATTCCTCTCAATGTCACTGTGTCTAAATTCTGGAAAACAGCCAAAAAATAACAGAAAATTGTGTTTTGACCATTTTTTTCTGCCAATAATATACTTTGACAACTAACTCTAAGACAACATTATATTAACATTAACCAAATATATTAACATTAACCAAACCATTTTATTTAGGCACTTGTATTTATTTAAGTAATTGTTCTCTGTCAAGTTGTTGGATATCTACATGCCACAGTGAAATGAACCTAATCAGTTCAAACTGTAAACCGATCTTAGCTCTTATAATGTCTGTCATGGTCTTGAATCATCATGTAAGACTTGTAATTTTTCCATCTTATCCATAAGCGCTTATCCTGGGCAGGGTCACAAGCAAGCTGGAGCCTATCCTAGCTGACTATGGGCAAGAGGTGGGGTACACCCTGGACAAGTCGCCAGGTTATCGCAGGGCTGACACATCGAGACAAACAACCATTCACACTCACATTCACACCTTCGGTCAATTTAGAGCTACCAATTAGTCTAACTTGCATGTCTTTGGACTATGGGGGAAACTGGAGCACCCAGAGGAAACCCATGCAGACACGGGGAGAACATACAAACTCCACACAGAAAGGCTCCCATCAGCCACTGGGCTCAAAGACTTGGAATTTTGATATTTGTAATTAACTTCAATTGATATATTTTAAAGGCAAATCTTACCACTAACAATTTCAAATCAGAGACAAAAATGTTGGCAAAAAATAATGTGCCGTGTCCTGTATATAATTCAAATATATAGAATTCAAATACTTTTGCCAACCACTTGTGAATTGATAGTTTGTCAGATTGAATTGTCTTCGGCCATTTTCTTACCAGGTATTAACATCCCTCTTCAGTGATCTGACCACAAATGGACAGCCAAAATGCCTAGCCATTTTCATTTTGTATGCGTCTCCTGTGAAAACATGATCAAATTTCATACACGCACTTTCATTACATTAGTCTTTCACTGCATTTGTTTTCAAGCAGAACTGTCCTGCGAATCTCTTGTACCCCTATGAGCTGTTTTCAAATGATGGGTTTATTTGGTCTGCTAATGAAATTGTCATTGATGAGTGAACAGAAATTGAAATGACCAAAAAAGCTACAAAAAGCAGCTGCTTTCATCTCTGCTATTATAGCATCGAGTTTATCCATTAGCCTAGCACTAGATAGCTTTACTATTCAGCACGATTTCAACAGTCAACGGTGATGTACTTTATCAGCTACGGTGATGATGCAGTTGATTAGACGACCCTTCATTGCTGTCTGGGACACAACAAGATGCTTTTGCATTCACACTTCAAATTCAGTTCAATTGTATTTCATTATGGGGTGGCACGGCAGTGTAGTGGTTAGCACTGTCACCTCACAGCAAGAAGGTCCTGGGTTCGATCCCAGCGGCCGGCGAGGGCCTTTCTGTGTGGAGTTTGCATGGTCTCCCTGTGTCCGCGTGGGTTTCCTCTGGGTGCTCTGGTTTCCCCCAAAGGCATGCAGGTTAGGCTAATTGGTGGCTCTAAATTGACCGTAGGTGTGAGTGTGAATGGTTGTCTATGTGTTAGCCCTGTGATGACCTGGCGACTTGTCCAGGGTGTACCCCGCCTCTCGCTCATAGTTAGCTGGGATAGGCTCCAGCTTGCCTGCAACCCTGTAGGACAGGATAAGCGACTACAGATAATGGATGGATGGATGGATGTATTTCATTATAAATCATTTCACTTCTGTATACTATAAAGTGCTCACAAACAGCGCTGTGTTAAAATGAACTTGGGTATGAGCATCACTCAAGTTTGAACTCTGTTTCTTGTCTCAAATTGAAGTCATTAACTGTTCAAATGATTGAGACTTGAATGTAAATTGTTTTTAGCAATCATTGCCTTTTGGCTATCCAAGGAAGAACATCCACAGCCATTTTTAAGGTGTCTTGATGGTACCATTCACAGTAATCTCATGGTGATCTGTAGGCTATCCATGCAGGGACGGCTGCAGAAGTGACCACTGATTTTCAGGAGAGCGAGAGTCCAAGTAGAAATGGGACAGATTATTCGGTATGCTCTTGTACTCTAAGGTGGGGTTTACATTAGACCGTATCAGCGGATCATCAGATTAACGTTTTTAAAAACGATTAGCGTGCACACAGCAACGCCAATACACGATTAGCGTGCACACAGCAACGCCAATACACGGATACGCTAATCACATGACTAATTCGGCACGTAAGTTGAAATGTGTCAGTGCGGCTCATCGCTTCCTCCTCAGCGGCTGCGCTCCAAATCACTCCGCCCTGAACAGCGAGTGCCCTCTGGAAGGTGCGCACTCCGGCCCTGCGCAGCTCACAGAGTGCGCGAGTGGAGTGCACGAGCAGTGATTCGGGACTGAGCCGCTGTGCGCAAGTCACTTACCACTTGCAAGTGGAAGGATGGCAAGCCTAAAGACAATCATAACTACACAATGGGCAGTATTTGCATCAGTATTTGCAGTATTTTCATACTTTTATACTCTTTAATGAAAGGTGATACAAGGCGGAAGTCTGCGCCGTTTTTCAGCAGTCGCGTCACATGACCAACGCCAGCGAATCAGGAAGGTGGATGTCACAGTGACGTTGTCCAATGGCGACGCCAGCTAGAGCTCAGCACAGCGTATCTGCGTATTCTCAATGTTTACACAGCACCGGACCAGACATGATCTGGATTGAATACGTGGACGCTGGCGGATTCCTGTTTCCCGGCGTTTTAATGTAAACGGACAGTGCATCCGCGAAGAAAACGAGACAGATACGGTCTAATGTAAACTTGGCCTAAGGCTAATGATACACAGGGCAACTTTTTGGGCAATGCTGCCAGGCAATTGTGCTTTGACACTTTCCCATGGACATTGGGCAACATCATTTCTATCTGAAAGATTTTGATAGTTTTGGGCAACTTTTTAAGATCATCCAGTCAGAGTGCTAGGAGTGAATCACATGACCACCTGAGAGCTTCTGAAATTTTCAACAAAGATGACCCCATCTCTGGGAGTGGAGTGAAGAAAAAGAGAGACAACTTGTATCTTTTTATGCTGTTATAAGTTGTCATAGGTTTTCTGAAATCAACACAGGGTCAAAATTATACATACAGGGTCACAAATATGCATACAGCACACCTAATATTTGGGTAAAATATCTCTTCTCAAGATTACCTTGACCAAACATTTTTGCTTACCATGAACAAGCTTCTGGCAGAATTCTGGTTGGATATTTCATGACGCTTCATGGTAGAATTGGTAGCGTTCAATTATTATTATTTTTTTCTTGGCATGGACTCAACTTATAAGCAAGGTCCATATATTTTCAGTAGGGTTGAAGTCAGGACTTGTTTTAAGCTTAATGTTAGCCTGCTTTATCCTCCACAACCAGCTTTGATGCATGTTTGGGTTCATTGTCCTGTTGTAACTCCCAAGTCCCAAGTTGTGTTCAAGTTTCTGATGATTTATGCTGAAGAATTCTGAGGTAGTCCTCCTTCTTCATTATTCCATCCACTTTGTGCAATGAACCAGTTCCACTGGCAGCAAAACAGCCCCAGAGCATGATGATCCTACCACCACCACCAGCTGCTACAGTGTCCCTCTGTACATGGTGGTTATTGTGGCCAAACAACTCAATTTTTGTCTCATCTGACCATACAGCTGTCCTCCAGAAGGCTTTTTCTTTGTCTGTGTGGTCAGCTTCAAACTTTAGTTAAGCTTGAAGGTGTCAATTTTGGAGCAGGGGGTTATTTCTTGGATAGCAGCCTCTTAGTCCATGGTGATCTGAACTGTAGAGAATGATCCATCAGCTTCCAGTTCATGGCAGGGCTGTGCCATGGTGGTTCCCAGGTTGTTCCTGACCATCCAAACCAACTTCCTTTCAGCTGAGGGTGACAGTTTGGGTTTTCTTGAAGCAAAGTGGCTTGGCAAAGTGACTACACCTCACAGTAACTTGCATACAATTGTTTGAACTGATCTTGGAATTTGCAGTTGTTTAGAAATGGTTCTAAGAGACATTCCAGAGTTGTGTACATCTGCAATCCTCTTTCTCAGATCTGCACTGAGCTCCTTGGACTTTCCCATTATATTGTGTGTTGGTCAATCCAGTGAGTGCTGTAAACAAACCCTTTTTATGAAGGCACAGAGAAACTACCAGCAGTCAATCATGATCACTAACAGGAAGTTAAGAGACCTTGGCCTTGGCAAGATAAGAGACATTTTGGAAGTTTCAGCACCTCTGAATTAATAATCTAAGTAAGCGTATGTTAATTTTTGACCCTGTATGTATAATTTTGACCCTGTGTTGATTTCAGAAAACTCAAAGAAAATTATAACTTGTGCACCAAATTCAATTTTTTTTATTAAAGCTGTATGCTGTACAATCGTTCTGCCACAGAAAAAGAACAGTTCAAAGAAATTACTGAAAGTCCAAATATTGCCATGACATTCATATCCAAGATGACATTCATGTCACTGTATGTAAACTTCTGACCACAACTGGTTCGTCTGATCTAATTCACATACAGAGCATGACTAATTGTGGAACCCGAGGGTTGAAACAGTACATCTTCGGGATCTAAAAAGGAAAGCCTTTCAGGAGCTCTGTCAGCCCCTTTTCCTCTTCAGCAGCTGTCTCCTGCTCCATGTCTTTTTTTCTTTTTTGCTGAGATGGGAATTAAATAATTATGTTTTTGTGATGTATATATCAGTTATTAGTTATAGCATATGTGATTGAGGCTAGTAGCATTTTTAAAGAGATTTAAAAAGTGTTTATTATTAACAGAATAATGTGGTTATTTTGACTTATAAATGTTAAAATAATGGCAAATTATCTTCTGACCAGAGTCTCTATTCAGTTTTGTTCCAGAAGTGATACTTGAGCGAAATAAAGCCTGAAGCCAAGACAAAAGTGACAGCTGCAAATGTTTCAGTGTCCATCTTTGCAGTGTCTGTCTCCCTGGCAATAGATTTGCTCTTACCTGATTGGTTGTTGCCAATTGTCTGTTGCCCTAATTATTTGCCCTGTGTCTCACCTGGTTGCCCATTGCTGGCATCATCGCCCAGCAACTTTGTCCAAAAACTTGCCCCATGTATCATCCCCTTGAGTTTCTTGCATCAAATTGAAGTCATTAACTGTCCAATGATTGAGACTTGAGTGTAAACTGTTTTTAGCAATCATTCAGTGCGTTTACATGCACATCCAAATCGAGCTACTGTCGGTAATCGAGCAAAGGGTCCCAGCAGGGGTGCCAGAGAAATCCAATCCTACATGCACAAGTGAAATCGGGCTATTGTGCAAGGTGCATTGTGCACCCGAGCCACACGTGGCGCTACACGCCCCATCATGTTGGTACACTTCCGGTTGTCGTCATGAAGAAGAGCTATAGTGTTGCCAGATACTGCTGACGTATTCCAGCCCAAAACATGTTCAAATCCGCCAAAATGCACTTAAAACCCCCCAATCTGGCAACACTGGCAGTTCCGTGTTCAAGCTGTTAGGCTTGCTCTAACAGACTGTATGGCTACAAACTGTCCGGCGCAGACCACTGTTTTGTAAGACAACTTATTTTGCACAATAATATTTTTCTAAAGTCCATTTTTTGCTTACAAATTTTTTTTTTTTGCTTACAATTTAACTTATGTCTTAATAAACACACAAAAAGTTCAATTGTTTTGTTTTTATTGACATTCTTCAGATGTTGGACATATACACACACACACACACACACACACACACAATACAATGACTTGTTTATGTACACAATTCACAGCTATGCAACAGCTGTACAGATGTATTTGGTGATACAGTAAGTGAGCTAAATTTTAACAGTGCAAACAATGCCACAAAAAGAAAAGATTCATGCCGTTGTCATGATTCGTTGTCATGCCGACCGAGGCTGTTGTTTTTCCCGCTTTTGGTCTCGTCACTCGTCACTTCCGGAAGGGGCAGTGCTGAAGTAAGTAGCTCGACTCCATAGCTCGATAGGGTTTACATGCACTAAGTAGCTCGGCTACAATCGCATAATCTAGGCCGTGTAGCTCGATTGCGAGAAATCAAGTTCGGTTCAATTTCAGCCTAGCTAAGGTGTTTACATGCCATTTAGAGCTTCGATTTCAGTCGAGCAACGGCAGAAATTCGATTTTCTCTATGTGCATGTAAACACACTGATTGTCTTTTGGCTATCCAAGGAAGAACATCCACTTTTAGGGTGTCTCTATGGTACCATCCACGGTAATCTCATGGTGATCTGTAGACTATCCAGGGACTTCAGCACTGATTTTCAGGAAAGCAATATTCCAAGTAGAAGCAGGACAGATTATTAGGTATGCTCTTGTACTCTAATTGTTTCAGAAGATTACAAATACAGTATTAAGTAGTCTTAATGTATCCTAGACCACCTCTGAAAGTGGTTTGATCATACTGAGACTCTGAGACACACTGGATTTCATTCGCATCTGTAGTTTGCTCTGTTCACTGATGATTGGATCACCCAGGAGACATGTTCATGTCAGGTCTGAACAGGACCTTAAAGCAATTAACCAGGACATTTTGAAATTACGGGCTTATGAAATGTCATCATTATACATTAATACAAGATGCTCTAGACAAAAAAAATAAGCAGACTTTCACTTAAAAAAATGTTAAGTTGTAATATCAGTCCGCTGGGCCATTTCCCAGGGTGCAGCCATAATGGATTAGTCAGATATATGGCTGTATTAGGAGACAAAAATGAGGGTGGCGCTGCGTGACATAGGATTCCACATGTCTTCGTCATTCCGTCCTGGATCCATGATGTTTGATCAAGTGGCTTCATCAAGTAAAGCAAGAAAACTTTACTGCTGGAAAAAGCATCAAATTTTGCAGTGAGCATTTTACAGAAGATTGTTTTGTGGAGGACTTGTATGAAAAAAAATCACTGGGAAGAATTGAGACACAAGGCAGAAACGATAACTGAAGCCAGATGCAATTCTGACATTGTTTCGCCACAAAACACCAACAGCATGACAGCATACCATGTCACAGTATTGTAGTCGAGTCACTAAACCTCGAGTTCAAGTCCAGTCCCGAGTCCCCAGTGTCCGAGTCAAGTCATTAAAGAAAATTTTGAGTCAAGCCAAGTCCACTATTGATCCGAGTCGAGTCCGAGAACAAGACTCCAACCGCACCATTTGATGGTGGCTGTTGCTGCCATTATGTGAAACTGTCTCTGCTACTGTGTTGGACTAACGTTACTGCTTGATTGCCCCATTTTAGTGAATAGACTATAGATAAAAAGCTTGTTCATCGCTCAGCAAGCCCCACTCACTATCAACAGGACAAATAACATGAGAGAAGGTTAACACTAGCTAGTTCATCGGTCAGCAAGCAAGCCCCGATATCAACAGAGCAGTGAACATAGCGTGTCACTTCCTTCTCTGGGTGGAGTCTTGCCAAATGAAGATTGAAGTTTGAAGTTGCCCCTGTTGTCTCCTCAATAGTTCTTCTACATATGGAACACATTGCAATGCATTTTTTCCCACTGCGTGAGAAGTCTGTATAAGCAAAGCGGATAATCCTAGGGGCGTTCTCTCCAGGCATTTTAGTGACATTAACATTAGTTTGTTCCTGAACATGACGTATGAACAAGTGAATGTGCATTCTCTTGCACGAAATTAAGATAAAAATTAATGTAGATATAAATATCTTATATCAAATTATTATGGTGTGTTACAAAAAATAAAAAAAAATCTGAGTCCTCGTCTCCAATTTAGGAGTCTGAATGCAGTTAATGCACGAGTCCGAGTCCAAGTCCGAGTATTAAGTGCTCAAGTCCAAGTCAAGTCACGAGTCCTTAAAATTAGGGCATGAGTTGGACTCGAATCCAAATCCTGGACTTGAGTACTACAAGCCTTCCATCAAACAGATGGAAGATAAGCAGGTAAATATATATGTGTGTGTGTATACAGTAGTATGTGTGTGTGTGTATATATATATATATATATATATATATATATATATATATATATATATATACATAGTATGTGTGTGTGTGTGTGTGTGTGTGTATATATATATATATATTTTTTTTCAATAAACAGGTAATAAACTAGCCACTACTTTATTTTGATTCCTTTTCTAATACTGTATTGCCATAATTTTTGTAGAGAAATGGAGAAATGCAAAGAAATTGACTGAGAAGTCATGCTAGACCATAATGTTATACTATAGTCTTGTATAGCATGCACTTGTACACCTCCGCTGAGCTCCCAGAAAATGGCATCATGCATGATTGAGTTATGGTGGTCTCCATGCCAAAAAATAGTCCCGTCTATTCTTGTTAAGAATAAATTCAACATGCGACCTTTTTTTTTGATACAGGACAGACATAAAGATTGACTTTTAGCTCAATTTGTTTATTTGCAAAATATTTTCTCTTAAAGTCTGTAGCCATCAAGCTTTTGAAGCTTGGCAGATCTTTGCAACTAATGTGGCTTCATGCATGTAAAAACATAATTCTTACAAAAAGTCAAATGGTTAAAATTGGAATATCATTTGCATGAAACTGAAGGAAATTCAACAGTGTCATCCTTGCTCAGATTTGTACTCATTCTTGGTGATATCAGGTTCTGTTAGAGAGAAGATGAAGATTATAGGTCACTGTAAGGTTGTCAGTGTTGTTCCATTATTCAGTATATCAACTTCTACTTTGGCAGCATGACGGTGTAGTGGTTAGCACTGTCGCCTTTGCATGTTTTCCCCATGTCTGTGTGGGTTTCCTCCAGGTGCTCCGGTTTCCCCCACAGTCCAAAGACATGCAGGTTAGGCTAATTGGTGGTTCTAAATTGACCATAGGTGTGAATGGTTGTTTGTCTCTATGGTGGGGTTTACATTAAACCGTATCAGCGGATCATCAGATTAACGTTTTTAAAACGATTAGTGTGCACACAGCAACACCAATACACGATTCGCGTGCACACAGCAACACCAATACACGGATACGCTCGGCTCCGCAGGCATCCTGCGCTCCAAATCACTCCGCCCTGAACAGCGAGTGCCCTCTGGAGGGTGCGCACTCCGGCCCTGCGCAGCTCACAGAGCACGCGAGTGAAGTGCATGAGCAGTGATTCGGGACTGAGCCGCTGTGTGTGTGATCCCAGCGCATATCACTTACCACTTGCAAGTGGATGGCAAGCCTAAAGGCAATCATAACTACACAATGGGTAGTATTTGCATCAGTATTTGCAGTATTTTCATACTTTTATACTCTTTAATGAAAGGTGATACAAGGCGGAAGTCCGCGCCGTTTTTCAGCAGTCGCGTCACATGACCAACGCCAGCAAATCAGGAAGGTGGATGTCACAGTGACGTTGTCCAATGACGACGCCAGCTAGAGCTCAGCACAGCGTATCCGCGTATTCTCAATGTTTACACAGCACCGGACCAGACACGATCTGGATTGAATACGTGGACCCTGGCGGATTCCCGTTTCCCGGCGTTTCCAGGCGTTTTAATGTAAACGGACAGTGCATCCGCGAAGAAAACGAGACAGATACGGTCTAATGTAAACTTGGCCTTGGCCTATGTGTCAGCCCTGCGATGATCTGGTGACTTGTCCAGGGTGTACCCCGCCTCTTGCTGATAGTCAGCTGGGATAGGCTCCAGCTTGCCTGCAACCCTGCACAGGATAAGCGGTTATGGATAATGGATGGATGGACTTCTACTTTGATACTTTTACTGCTTTGCTGTCAGTATCGGATTGAAAATGGAAAAATGCCATCAGTGCCCTTTGGTTTTTGGATTAATGTCAATGGATAGATTTGTTGTTGATTACAATTTTGCACAAGGAAAAAAATCAATAAAAAAGATACTGACTACATACAGTACATCCATCTGCTTGGGGTTCCCATTTGTTACAATGTTGGTTTTTAAGCAGTGAAAACAACACTTGGTGTATCTCTGCAGCATGTGTACACAGAACACTTGATGGAAAATGGAGCAGATTAATTAAAAATTGATAACACCATCCAATGGCAGCATGCCTTCTGATTGGTCAGATGGACTTGTTGTGAATCTGTCTTTCCCTTGTCTGGCAGTTAGACCTCACATGCTGTCGCAGTTTGGCTTGCCTAGACTCATAAATGCTTTATGGCTTTATTTATGACTGCTTATGATAGGACAATAGCATCTGGCTGATCTGTGTAGGCTTGTAGGTTGCCTGTTCCAAAATAGGCCCTTGTTTCCCATAAAATGGCGAGTGACTACTCTGATTAAATGCATTACCAAACACGGTTTAGCTTCTGTTTCTCAAAAAAATACAAGGTTTTGAAAACTACATACAACAACAAGAATGACAACAAAGCCCGAAAAAATCTCACTTTGTAGTGTTAGGATTTCAAGTACACAACCTTTTCTGATCATCAAACTCTTCCAGCAAGAAAAAATTATGAAAGGAAAAAGTATGCAGGGAAAGACTGAGTGTGACTCAAAAATTTACTACACATAGCTGCAAATCTCTCAGCTTTGATCTCTGCAGTCATCAAAAGCACACACACTCCAAAATGGAGATGTTCGAGCGTGTGTTCGAGCCGTTTGTATTCCTCCAGAGAGCGTCAAATAAATAAAATTTCCATTCTCCTCCTGCTGTGTTTAATGTGGTCCGACTGGGCATCGCTCGTGCTCGCATATCAACTTTGATTTCACATAAACTTTACGTAATCATCAGGTTACTTCTCTTTAATCAAGTGCAAAATGCAAAAATGATTATGGTGGACTGTAATCTGATGAACCACTCAATTTCAGCTATGGATGTGATTTATTCAGATGGTTTACTGGGGTCTTTTAAAGCACAGTTTGTTTTTGGCTTATTCCACATTTCAGCTTCCAGCATTAATAAAACTGCAAATTTACTGAACTGCAAGACACAGATCATGTTGTAAAGTGATAGCGGTGGTGGAAAAGCAATCAGAGACTCCTCGTCTGACCGAAAAAACAAAAGTGCAGCTCCTCAACAGGTACAATCTGCGGATTTCTGAGGTGCATTGATAGGTGTTGTGTTGCGTGTCAGAGAAGAATTTGGGTGTCCGAATTTGTTAATATAAAATGTCTCTGGTAGACGTGGATGCTGATTGGTGAAAATAGAATATAGATAGGTGTGAAATGTTGAGTCATATCAGTAATAAGACCAACTATTAAAAAAAGGATTGTGTTTTGGTATTTCTTGGATCTTTCGAGGTGGGTAGTGTTACCAGAGTGTATTCTGACCATGCAGCCAATTATTCCCATTCCAACCTGCACATTCAGGCAAATATCCAATCAGACAATCAAGTGACAGCAGAAGAATTCATGAAATTATGCAGATACAGGTCAAAAGCTTGAGTTCAACCACTCTTTACAACTGTGATAAACAGAAAAGCATCCCAGAATGCTGAGGAAGATGGTCTACAAGAGTACAAGACAACATCATCAGGTTCAAGACTGTTTGGCAAAGAAGAGGGATCTGAGGTCTATGAATATTTTCATTCATCCAGGTCATAGTAGCCTCAAGGAAATTGAATCGAACACAACTGGACTTGGTTTTAAGTCTTTGAAGAGGTTTCACCTCTCATCCAAGAGGCCTCTTGAGTTCACTTCAGAGGTGAAACGTCTTCAAAGACTTAAAACCAAGTCCAGTTGCGTTCGATTCAATTTCCTTAAGGGATCTGAGGCTAAAGTAGGTGCAAACATCCAGAACCTGGAAAGTTGAAGAATGGAAAAAGATCATGTGATGTTTTATTTTCAGCTTTTTAAAAGTCTGATCCAGCATTTAGTTCCATGGTTTGTATCCTTAGCACAAACCCAATGTAGGCTGATGCAAATCTGTCTAGACTGTAAGTCTAATCATTTTTATTAATGTGGACTGATCTATCCTATTGAGCTGCCAGTTTATTACTTCCTCAATTGGTATACCCAATAAACTGCAAACTGTATATATATGGTCATGTTATGGATGAGTAAATATTGTGAGTTTATGGGTGAGTAAATAAAGTTTATGCATGGAGAATGCTGCATTATGATGTCCATATTTCCTCTAGGGTCTAAATCAGACTTTAAAGATTTCAAAGTAAACCTTGGAATTTGTTTCTGAATTGAATGGGCTGCAAGTTTCACTGAGGATCTTGATTGCTTGCCGGGCAGAATTAATTTCCTTCTGCTGGGCACCATCTCTCATGTCAATCTTAATAGCGGCTACGAACAGCCATGGCTGTCAATCAATGATATTTTAATGAGAAAAAGGTCAACTCTTCAGCTTTACTGTGACAGTGTAAATTGTCGTTTACTACCGTGAAGTTCAACATCAACAGCGCAGTTTGTCTGAAGCTCCACTCCCTATTGATCCGACCTCAATCTGGCAGATTTATTCAAACAAGGCCTCAAAGCGTCACTCCAGGAAATGGGACCTAGCTCTTTGCTGTTCATATATGTAGACACTAATTGCTTGTTTATGCCTTAATGGTGGATGATTTGTGGCAGAGAGACATTCAGAATTGATCTGAATGCTGAGTAATGGTAACGTGAACCCACTGCACTAGGACACTGGAGAACTGATGCACAGAGTGATGATGCTTAAATGGATCGAGCCTTACTTTTTTTTTCCACTTGTTATGATCTGGACCGGCTTGAGCATTAGCAAGATGCAGTCTAACTCACTGATTGGGTTTGTTCTATACTGTGCTCTGCCTGAAATCATTTAATTGAGGATGAGTGTTTTGGTGATCTAGGATTTGGAATAGAGCCAGTTCTACATCAGTACACTCTAAGTGGTTGTAATTGGCTTCCATGGTAAACATTTCCAATAATAATGTAATGTAGGGATGTAACAAAATACAAGCACAGTATTGCAGGACAAAGAAAGTGCATATTCACTAATGTGCATGATGCATTTCCAGCATTCATTCGTTAATTCATTTTTAAGAACTGTCTGCTGATGGTCATGATGGATTAAATTAGGCTACTGGTTTGTTTATAGTTTGGTAAATAGAACTAATTAAATTCATGAGAAAATATTGTTGGTACTCGAGTGATGTAACTCAGGTTGTGGAATTGTCAGAGCCAGAATCCACTCTCATTGCTGGCATTTTTACCTTGAGGTTTCTTTTCAGGAACAGTGTTGTAGAGTTCATATTCAGTTACAATATAAAATAGGCCACACCCACAGGTTTATCTGAATGCAATATAATTATTTGCAGCATTAAACAAATCCTGAACCAGTCAAAAGTTTGGACACACCCACTTATCCATAGGTTTTTCTATTTTGACTATTTTCTACATTGTAGAACAATACTGAAGACACCAAAACTACGACATAACAATAGAACGTGTATGGAATTATGTGGTAAACAAAAAAGTGCTAAAAAAAACCCCAACATGTTTCATATTTTAGATTCTTCAAAGTAGCCACATTGACCTTGACAATGCTTTGCACACTATTGGCATTATCTTAACCAGCTTCATGAGGTCGTCACCCAGAATGCTTTTCAATTAACAGGTGTGGCCTTGTCAAAAGTTAATTAGTGGACGAGTTTCTTGCCTTCCTAATGTGTTTGAGATTAAACAATAAATAGTAAATAATAATCATACAGTAAATAGCCCTATTCCACAACTGTAGTAATCCATATTATGTCAAGAACCATTCAACTAATCAAATCAAGTTTATTTGTACAGCGCTTTTAACAATAAACACTGTCGCAAAGCAGCTTTACAGAATTTGAACGACTTAAAACATGAGCTAATTTTATCCCTAATCTATCCCCAATGAGCAAGCCTGTGGCGACGGTGGCAAGGAAAAACTCCCTCAGACGACATGAGGAAGAAACCTCGAGAGGAACCAGACTCAAAAGGGAACCCATCCTCATTTGGGCAACAACAGACAGCCTGACTATAATATTAACAGTTTTAACAGGTATAACCCTCAACTGTCCTCATGGGGCCGTCCTTCACAGGAGTGGGGCGATAAAACTCCGACCAGACACAGGGCACCAGGATGGACCAAGCAGGTCCGAGGGGCAGAAGAGGCCAGCATCTCAGTCCCAGGATCAACATGTAACTCAGAGGGACAGATGGGGGGGAGAGAGAGAGAGAGAAAGAAAACACGTTGTTAGGTATGCCCTAAAAATGACAAGTATTAAATCTGTGTGGTAGGCTCGCAGAGATGAGAGTCTTTACATCAGGCATAACACACAATGGCATGTTAATATGGTAAAAAATATATCATGACCTGCTCTGGCTGGATGCTTGATTGGGTGATGGGAGCACACTCCTCAGCAATGATGAGATGCAGATGGGACCCTTAGGCCTGGCCAAGACAATTCAGTTACATTTCACCGGGTCTGTGACATGCGACAGAATGTCTGACGGCCGATTCCCTGCAGGCTATGATAGCCAGTCGAGGTCCCCACCGTCTCCACCAAAAGATTTCCTGTTGACTCCATGTAACTCAGAGGGACAGATTTGGGGTGGGGGGGAGAGAAAGAAAACACAGGTGGTTAGGTATGCCCAATGTCACCTGAATAAGTAGGAACAGTATACATATTGCACCGAGTACAAGCAGGGACTCCGGCAACTAACTATGACAGCATAACTAAAAGGAGAGAGCCAGAAGGTAACACAGGCATGAGGGAGCCCCGGGACATAAAGCAGCCAGCCACTACACCGTCAACAAACTCGAGTGAGCAAGCGAGTGGGGACTGACAGCATCCATACATCCCAGTTTACCAAAACACTCTATGTCTGAGGACCCTCCAGATCTACTCCTTTACCTCATAAACACCATTAACAAAAGGCTTGACTAAACAGATATGTTTTCAGCCTAGACTTAAATGCTGAGACTGTGTCTGATTCCCGAACATTACTTGGAAGGCTGTTCCATAACAGTGGGGCTTTGTAAGAAAAGGCTCTGCCCCCTGATGTAGCCTTCACTATACGAGGTACCAGCAGATAGCCTGCACCTTTTGATCTAAGTAGGCGTGGCGGGTCATAGAGGAGCAGAAGTTCACTCAGGTACTGTGGTGCGAGACCATTTAGTGCTTTAAAGGTCAATAGTAGTATTTTATAATCAATACGAAATTTGATTGGGAGCCAATGCAGTGTGGATAAGACAGGCGTGATGTGGTCATATTTTCTAGTTCTAGTAAGGACTCTTGCTGCGGCATTTTGAACTAACTGGAGCTTGTTTATGCACTTATTGGAACATCCAGACAGTAAGGCATTACAATAATCCAACCTGGAGGTAACGAAAGCATGGACTAGTTTTTCTGCATCATGCAATGACATTAAATTTCTTATCTTTGCAATATTTCTGAGATGAAAGAAAGCTATCCGGGTGATGTTATCAATGTGAGTTTCGAATGAAAGACTGGGGTCAATAATCACTCCGAGGTCTTTTACTGCTGCACGTGAAGAAACAGAAAGGCCATCCAGAGTTACTGTGTAATCAGAAAACTTACTTCTAGCTGTATGTGGTCCTAGCACAAGTACTTCAGTCTTGTCAGAGTTAAGCAGAAGGAAATTTATAAGCATCCAGTGTCTAATGTCCTTAACACATTCCTCAATTTTATTAAGCTGGTGTCTCTCATCAGGTTTTGCAGAGACATACAACTGTGTGTCATCAGCATAACAGTGGAAACTAATACAATGTTTACGAATAATATCGCCCAGAGGTAACATATATAGAGAAAAAAGCAGTGGACCCAAGACAGAACCTTGTGGAACACCAAACTTTACCTCGGTACGTCTAGAAATATCACCATTTATATCAACATACTGATAACGATCAGTTAGATAAGACCTGAGCCAGGAGAGGGCCATTCCCTTAACTCCCACAACATTTTCTAGTCTATCCAGAAGAATGGAATGATCAATGTTATCAAATGCTGCACTAAGGTCAAGCAACACAAGTAGCGAGACACAGCCCTGATCAGACGCCAACAGTAGGTCGTTTACTACTTTAACCAGTGCTGTCTCTGTGCTATGATGAGGTCTAAATCCTGACTGATACATTTCATGGATGTTATTCCTATGTAAATATGAGCATAACTGCTGTGCCACAGCTTTTTCAAGGATCTTGGAGATAAAGGGGAGGTTTGATATTGGCCGATAATTGGACAGCTGACAGGGATCAAGGTCAGGTTTTTTAATCAAGGGTTTGATAACTGCTAGTTTAAAGGATTTGGGTACATAGCCAATCATAAGAGAAGAATTTATTATTTTTAGAAGCGGTTCAATTACTCCAGGCATTATCTGTTTGAATAGATGTGTCGGTAAGGGATCTAGTACGCAAGTTGAGGCTTTTGATGTAGAGATTAATGAAAGTAATTCAGTTTCTTTTAGGGGAGTAAAACATTCTAACTGATGATCTGATACAGTTATATTGTTAACTACAAGGTCACTTTCATTGTCTAACCTTAAATTAGTAGTTTGAATTTTTTTGTCGGATATTCTCAATTTTGTCATTAAAAAAATTCATGAAGTCGTTGCTACTACATACTGCAGGTGTGCATGTGTTGATAGTGGACTTATTCCTGGTTAATTTTGCTACAGTATTAAATAGGAATCTAGGATTATTTTTGTTATCTTCTATAAGGGAGGAGAAATATGTTGATCTCGCAGCACTAAGAGCTTTTCTATACTTCAGGAAGCTCTCCTTCCAAGCTAATTTGAACACTACCAATTTTGTTTGACGCCATTTACGTTCCAATTTTCGAGTGGTCTGTTTTAATGTGCGAGTATCATCATTATACCAGGGTGCTAATTTTTTGTCTCTGACCATTTTCCTTTTTAGAGGAGCTACATTATCTAAAGTATGGCGGAATGTTGATTCTAAGCATTCAGTTGCCTGATCAAGTTCTGCTGGGGCTGACAGTGACCCAATCAAAGTTGACAGCTCTGGGAGATCATTTATAAAGCTCTGTGCAGTAGTTGATGTGAAAGTACGTTTAATACAGTAGCGTGGTGAGGTGCATATATTATTACTCAGACATATTTTGAATGAGATGAGACAATGATCTGAGATAACTTCAGACTGTGGAAGTATGACTATATTGTCTACGTTTAATCTGAATGTTAGTATTAGATCAAGGGTGTGACCACCATTATGGGTCGGTCCTATGACATTCTGCTTAATCCCGACTGAATCTAAAATGGACACAAACGCTGTTTTTAAAGGGTCTTCTGGGTTATCGAAGTGAATATTAAAATCTCCGACAACTAAAGCTTTGTCTAAGGAAATAACCAAATCTGAGATAAAATCTGCAAATTCAGAAAGAAACTCAGAATATGGCCCCGGGGGCCTGTAAATAATAAGCAATGGAATTAACTGGGTAAACTTATTTTTCGAGGCTACATACATTATATGAGTATGAAGAACTTCAAATGTATTAAATTTATAACCAGGTTTGTGTGTTACACCTAGATAATCATAAATAACCGCGACGCCTCCTCCTCTGCCAGTTAGACGAGGCTGGTGTATATAACTGTATCCAGGAGGACTCGCTTCATTTAATGCTATATATTCATTTGGCTTAATCCATGTTTCTGTTAAACACAGTACATTAAACTCCTGATCAGTAATGAGTTCATTAACCATTAGCGCTTTAGATGTAAGAGATCTAATATTTAATAGCCCCACCTTTAGATCAAAGGTGCTGGCAGCAGCTGTACAGTCAGTCTGATCTAATTTTATATTGATTAGGTTACTGGAACAAACTCTCTGAAAATTTCTACCTTTTTGTTGAGCTCGGGGAACAGACACAGTCTCGATGTAGTGGGCCCTGAGTGACGACTCTGTGCAGCTAGCAGACAGTCGGTTTAGCCTGTTCGTCTGCTCCCTGGCCTTGGCTCTGGATTGTCAGAAATTAACTAGGCCTGTTCTGAGACTATGACCTATGCTGCAGGAAATGAGAGCAGCACCTTCCCGAGTGGGATGGATACCGTCCCGCCCTAACAGGCCAGCAGTGCCCTCAAAATTAGCCCAATTATCTATAAAGCCCACACTGTTTTCAGAGCACCACCTGGACAGCCAGCAGTTCAGCGACCATAACCTGCTGTAAGCTACATCGCCACACCGCATTGGGATGGGGCCAGAGCATACTACAGCATCGGACATCGCCTTCGCTAATTTAAACACCTCTACAAAGTTACTCTTAGTAACCTCAGACTGACGAAGGCGTATATCATTAGCTCCTGCATGGATAACTATCTTTGAGAACCTGTGCTTGCCTAGGACCCTAAGATTACCTGCTATGTCCGGCGCCCTGGCTCCCGGTATACACCTGACTAAAGCTGCTGGTGCCCCTAAAGGCTGAGCTAATTTCACGTGCCGTATGATAGAGTCCCCTATAACCAGAGCTCTTTCAGGTTTCTCAGTGGGTGCATCACTAAGGAGAGCAAACCTGTTCGACACGTGACGCGGAGAGGAGTGGTGCTCCCGTGGGCGAGCCTCAGCGGTAGCTTTGGCTCTACGCTTATGCCGCCGAGCCGTCACCCATTCGCCCCGCTGTAAGGGGTCTAATGCCGGAGTTGGGGGATTGCTAACTCCACCTAGGGCGTCCAGACTTTCCCTAACAGAAACTACACTGTTCTCACGCTCACTAACCTGCTCTAAAGCCTGGACACGCGCTTCTAGCACTGAAATCTTCTCCGTCAGAGAGCTAACTAATCTGCACTTATCACAAGTAAAGCTAATAGAGCTATCGCTAGTGACGGAGGAAGAATGACTAAACATCCTGCACTCAGCACACTGGACAGGCTGAAGGTGTGCCATGATGAAAAGATTCACGTACCTTAAATGAAGATCTGTTGATATTAAAGCAGATCAGATGGCCTCCGCTTGTGGACTTTACACAGGAGGAGAGAAAAAGAAAGCTTCCGGTCTCGGCGTTCTTCCGAAAAAAGAAAGAGAAAAAAACCGGAAAAAGGAAAGCGAAAGTGAAAAGTACAAACTAAGAACAGAGAAACGACATCCATCATTACTTTAAGACATGAAGTGACATAATTCATCAAATAAAGAAAAAAAAAAACATTGAATTAGAAGGGGTGTCTAAACTTTTGACTGGTACTGTATATACAATGCCCTCCACAATTATTGGCACCCCTTGTAAACATTAATGTATCGCCCCATTGCTGTTCTGGGCAAATAATAGGGGTGGCTAACCTGAATTCTTTAAATAAAGTGTTATCTCTAACTATAAGTGTGTATGTTTACTTTGTCTTTCACTAAATGCAATAATAACTAAGCAGCAAAACTATTATTACTCAAAGACATTTACTCTTACTTATATCTTGCTTTAAACCTAAATTACTGTAATTCAGTCACTTGATGTAAGCTTTCTAAATAACTGTTACCTTTCTACCTATTAGCTAAAGCCTTGAAATTTAATAAACCATGGCAATGCAATTATCAATTTAAAGGTTTACTTAGAAAATATATATTTACATCTGTACACATTTAGATAAACAAAACATAGTTTTCAGTTCAAATAAAAGTTAAAGTCCTTCCCGCGCCGTATGGCGCATCGGGCGGCGCCGATCTCCGTTTCCACAGCCCTCGGCCTCTCGCCTATTACATAGCTAGGGTTACAGTGGGGGGCTAGTCCTCTGGTAACCAAGAGAGCATTGGTCATTGACCACTAAACCAAATAGTTCACAGTTACACAGTAAGTAACCTTAGTAGTAACAGTAAGTAACCTTAGTAGTAACAGTAAGTAACCTTAGTAGTAACCTTCACAGTAAAATCCTATAGTCGGCAAATGTGACTAAATAATACCTTGATTACCCAATGAGTTTGCGAGTGATTCGGTGCAGGCCTGATATGAAGCTCGGGATCGTAGAAGCCACAAACACAAAGGCTACTTCGCGCCAATGTGCAGAGAACAAAAGAAAATACCTGCTAGCAACAATGGCCACCGCCCTTGCCGCGAGCATGCCGAGTTGATGGAAAGGAGAGATGTCTTCTTAGCAGCTCACCGAGATGTCTGGCGATCAGAGTTGTCCATTGTCCGCTGGATTACTCTGTCCCTTGGTCTTCGTGTGTTTAGCTGGGCAGTCCGAACGATGTGTGAAGGCGTCCGAGCAGGATACCTCGAGCAAAGTCCATGACTAATATGCTAGCTCTAGCCGAGTTAGCTTCCTGGTGCAATTCGAGGTTTCAGTCCGAATTCTCAAATTAACTTAACATAACACAGCTACACTACTGTACAATGCTTCCGAAAGAGTCACTAGTCGTTTGTCTATCAACTTTCATAAACAGTAATGCTTCACTGAGTGTTTTAGCCTTGTAAAATATAGCTGTGTCATGGAGCTCAGTTCAACATGTCTTCTCGCCTTCCATGCTTTTTTTGGTCTCATGTTGCAGGCACGTTACCCCCACTTCCTTCTGACACATGACCTTACACTAACTTCTCATTGGCTAAGACAATAAACAAAATGCAAACTTTATCTTTGAATTTCTTCTGATACAGTATTCAAAATAAAAGATTCTTAATACATTCTCAGTATCATGAACTTATTCATAAAGAAAAAAAAATACATTTTACGTCATGTAAATAACTCAATACATGAACTTAACCCATGAGACTCTATTCTTTTTACACAATATGCAATATCAAACATATGCAGTTTTTAACCTTTTAAATCCTATTTATTCTATTAATGAACTTATTCTCTTTACTGTCTATTTATACTATTTATTAATTCCTATTTATTATTCCCTGAACTTAGGCCTATGTAGAGGTCAGAGCAGGTGGGTGGAGCACAGAAGTACGGCAGGACAGAACTGAGTTCCAAAAGCTATTTTATTTTGCTCTTTTCAGTAGCAATATCCACTCTCTCAGCCACATGCATACACACACACAAGTCATCTGGTGCGGGAGAGAGCTCACTTCCTCTGCTCTCTCTCTCCTTATATAGGGTGTGGTTCCTGGGAGGACACACAAACACAGGTTAATTGCTCTCAGGTGAAGTGATTCTGCCACTTACCTTCCCTGACTCTGCCCTCCTGTCACAGACCGGCGCTTGACCACGCCCCCGCTGCCACAGCCTAATTTTCCATAGGGCTACATCCTCCCCCTTCTAACTGTCTTCATGTCTTCATGAGACAACCTATACCATATACCGTAGGCTTAAGGAAATATTCTAGAGAAAATTAACATCCTAGTTTAATAATTATGCCCCTATGGACAATAGTTATTGGCTGATCTTTAGCCTTTCCTGGTTCATCATAAGTCAGACGAATTACAGGCTTGACATGTCTCTTAGAACTAGTTCTTGGCCTAAGCTCTCTGCTAGTCTTTGTCATAGACATAGGCTTAGTTTTGGAAGTACTAACAGGTGTTTTATAGTCTGCTTGGTCTGGCTCAGAGTGGTCAGAGTCAGTGGAGTGGGCACTGGCAACTTCCTCCCCTGACTGACCTTCCTCCACACATATGTCTTCAGGAGCATTACTTTGAGGTTCCTCCTCCTTAGAGACTTCATCCAATTCTCCCTGGACTTCCTCTTCTTCTGTAGAGACTCCTTCCTCCTCTTCACCTGGTTCATGGGCGCATCCCTCATGTTCACTTTGGGAATCATCATCAGCAGGCTCCTCATAGGTCCTCCTAGGTATGAGCTTTTGCAGGTATTCTCCATAGGATCTTCGAGTTCCTCCACACTCCATGTCCGAAGATGAGTCAGTGTCTTCCGGTTCCACTTCAGGTGTTCTGTCTGTCTTTCTTTGGTGTCTGTTCTGTCTCTGTAGATGTGTCTTTGGTCTCACCATCGAATCTGCATGATCTTTGCCCTCCGCCATTTTCATGGACTGACTGATGGGCAAGAGGTGATCTCTATGTATTGTTCTCACTCCTCCGCTTCCATCTTCAGGCTTCACCTGGTAGACTGGTAAGTTAGATAGTTTACTGACTATGACATATGGCACTGAGCTCCAGCGGCTTTCAAGCTTGTGTTTGCCTTTCAGTCCAAGATTTCTCAGGAGTACTCTGTCACCAGTGTCAACAGTCTGGAAACTTACTTTATGGTCATATGCCCTTTTGTTTCTTTGGTGTGACTTATCTGCTGACTTGCGGGCGAGTTCGTAGGCTTTTTGAAGATCTCCCTTCATCTTCTCCACATACTGGGAATGGTGTTTGTTGCCGGAGCTGTCAGGTGACATGCCAAAGCACAGGTCTACTGGCAGCTTAGCTTCTCTTCTGAACATCAGTAGATATGGTGAGCATCCAGTGGAGTCACATTTTGTACTGTTATAGGCATGGACAACATATGGAACATGTTGACTCCATGAACGTTTCTTCTCATGCCCCAATGTGGCAAGCATCGACAGTAAAGTGCGATTGAATCTTTCGGGTTGAGGGTCCCCTTGAGGGTGATAGGGTGTGGTACGGGATTTATGCACCCCCAGGATCATCAGGAGCTTTCGAATCAACCGACTTTCAAAGTCTCTTCCTTGGTCTGAATGTATTCTGCTTGGCAGACCATAATGCACAAAGTACTTTTCCACCAGGACCTTGGCCACAGTGAGTGCTTTTTGATTCCTAGTAGGAAACACCTGTGTGTACCATGTGAAATGGTCTGTCACGACTAATACATTGCTTATTCCCTTTGAGTCAGGTTCCATGGAAAGGAAATCAATGCATACAAGGTCCATGGGACCACTGCTTACAATCTGGTGCAGGGGTGCAGCCTTCTTGCAAGGGGTTTTGCACATGATACATTCTCCACAGTTCTTGACATACTGTTCAAAATCCAGAGCCATCTTGGGCCAATAGAATCTGCTGTGCAGGAGATCAGTCGTCTGCTCCACTCCTAAATGACCCATGTCATCATGTAAGGACTGCAGAACAGCCTCTCAGAACTCAACAGGCAGCATGAGCTGGGTAGCCTGTCCCCCAGAGGGTTTCTGACTCTTCCTGTGCAGTAGTCCATCTTTAAGCACCAGACGGTCTCGCTCTCTCTTGAATAGACTCAGTTCTGAGTTCTGCTTTTTGTCATTTGGCCAGTTACCTTGCTGCATGGCTTTCATCACTTTCTGGATGATATCATCCTTCTGCTGAGCTTCTTTCAAATCAGCTTTGGACATTGCCTCAATGAAAGAAAGTTGAGGTGAGTTGGAAAAGCGAATACCTCAGGGATGCACTCAGGGGACGCTCCAAGTTGATCAATGTATCGCAGAGGTGTTCCCTATGACTCTGTAATGCAAACCCTCCGACAGATGGATTTCACTCCACTCTGAGGTATCTCCTCCCACTTTCCTTTCTCCACCTCATCCGCCAGGTTTCGGGTCAGCAAATTGGCATAGATGTTGGTCTTGCCTGGCCGGTATTTGATGTCAAACTTGTATGTTGCTAAGGCAGCCAGCCAATGATGTCCTGTTGCATTAAGTTTGGCTGTCATTAGCACTCAATGGTCCACTACATTGAGACTGTGTCTGTTCCCCGGGCTAAACAAAAAGGTAGAAATTTTCAGAGAGTTTGCTCCAGTAACCTAATCAATATAAAATTAGATCATACTGACTGTACAGCTGCTGCTAGCACCTTTGATCTAAAGGTGGGGCTATTAAATATTAGATCTCTTACATCTAAAGCGCGAATGGTTAATGAACTCATTACTGATCAGGAGTTTAATGTACTTTGTTTAACTGAAACATGGATTAAGCCAAATGAATATATAGCATTAAATGAAGCGAGTCCTCCTGGATACAGTTATATACACCAGCCTCGTCAAACTGGCAGAGGAGGAGGCGTTGCGGTTATTTATAATGATTATCTAGGTGTAACACAAAAACCTGGTTATAAATTTAATACATTTGAAGTTCTTCATACTCATATAATGTATGTAGCCTCGAAAAATAAGTTTACCCAGTTAATTCCATTGCTTATTATTTACAGGCCCCCGGGGCCATATTCTGAGTTTCTTTCTGAATTTGCAGATTTTATCTCAGATCTGGTTATTTCCTTAGACAAAGCTTTAGTTGTCGGAGATTTTAATATTCACTTCGATAACCCAGAAGACCCTTTAAAAACAGCGTTTGTGTCCATTTTAGATTCAGTAGGGATTAATCAGAATTTCATAGGACCGACCCATAATAGTGGTCACACCCTTGATCTAATACTAACATTCAGGTTAAACGTATACAATATAGTCATACTTCCGCAGTCTGAAATTATCTCAGATCATTATCTCATCTCATTCAAACTATGTCTGAGTAATAATATATGCACCTCACCACACTACTGTATTAAATGTACATTCACGTCAACTACTGCACAGAGCTTTATAAATGATCTCCCAGAGTTATCAACTTTGATTGGGTCACTGTCAGCCCCTGCAGAACTTGATCAGGCAACTGAATGCTTAGAATCAACATTCCGCCATACCTTAGATAATGTAGCTTCTCTAAAAAGGAAAATGGTCAGAGACAAAAAATTAGCACCCTGGTATAATGATGACACTCGCACATTAAAACAGACCACTCGAAAATTGGAACGTAAATGGCATCAAACAAAATTGGTAGTGTTCAAATTAGCATGGAAGGAGAGCTTCCTGAAGTATAGAAAAGCTCTTAGTGCTGCGAGATCAACATATCTCTCCTCCCTAATAGAAGATAACAAAAATAATCCTAGATTCCTATTTAATACTGTAGCCAAAATTAACCAGGTCCACTATATTAACAATAGTCCACTATAGACACATGCACACCTGCAGTATATAATAGTAATGATTTCATGAATTTTTTTTTATGACAAAATTGAGAATATCCAACAAAAAACTCAAACTACTAATTTAAGGTCAGACAATGAAAGTGACCTTGTAGTTAACCATATAACTCTATCAGATCATCAATTAGAATGTTTTACTCCCCTTAAAGAAACTGAATTACTTTCATTAATCTCGGCATCAAAAGCCTCAGCTTGCGTACTAGATCCCTTACCTACACGTCTATTCAAACAGATAATACCTGAAGTAATTGAACCGCATCTAAAAATAATAAATTCTTCTCTCACGATTGGCTATGTACCCAAATCCTTTAAACTAGCAGTTATCAAACCCCTGATTAAAAAACCTGACCTTGATCCCTGTCAGATGTCCAATTATAGACCAATATCAAACCTCCCCTTTATCTCCAAGATCCTTGAAAAAGCTGTGGCACAGCAGTTATGCTCATATTTACATAGGAATAACATCCATGAAATGTATCAGTCAGGATTTACTGTAGACCTAATCACAACACAGAAACAGCTTTGGTTAAAGTAGTAAACGACCTACTGTTGGCGTCTGATCAGGGCTGTGTCTCGCTGCTTGTGTTGCTTGACCTTAGTGCAGCATTTGATACCATTGATCATTCCATTCTTCTGGATAGACTAGAAAATGTTGTGGGAGTTAAGGAAACGGCCCTCTCCTGGCTCAGCTCTTATTTAACTGATTGTTATCAGTATGTTGATATAAATGGTGATATTTCTACATGTACTGAGGTAAAGTTTGGTGTTCCACAAGGTTCTGTCTTGGGTCCACTGCTTTTTTCTCTATATATGTTACCTCTGGGTGATATTATTCGTAAACATTGTATTAGTTTCCACTGTTATGCTGATGACACACAGTTGTATGTTTCTGCAAAACCAGATGAGAGACACCAGCTTAATAGAATTGAGGAATGTGTTAAGGACATTAGACACTGGATGCTTATTAATTTCCTTCTGCTTAACTCTGACAAGACTGAAGTACTTGTACTAGGACCACATACAGCTAGAAGTAAGTTTTCTGATTACACAGTGACTCTGGATGGCCTTTCTGTTTCTTCACGTGCAGCAATAAAAGACCTCGGGGTGATTATTGACCCCAGGCTTTCATTCGAAACTCACATTGATAACATTACCCGGATAGCTTTCTTTCATCTCAGAAATATTGCTAAGATAAGAAATTTAATGTCACTACATGACGCAGAAAAACTAGTTCATGCTTTTGTTACCTCCAGGTTGGATTATTGTAATGCCTTACTGTCTGGATGTTCCAATAAGTGCATAAACAAGCTCCAGTTAGTTCAAAATGCAGCAGCAAGAGTCCTTACTAGAACTAGAAAATACGACTACATCATGCCTGTCTTATCCACACTGCATTGGCTCCCAATCAAATTTTGTATTGATTATAAAATACTACTATTGACCTTTAAAGCACTAAATGGTCTTGCACCACAGTACCTGAGTGAACTTCTGCTCCTCTATGACCCGCCATGCCTACTTAGATCAAAAGGTGCAGGCTATCTGCTGGTACCTCGTATAGTGAAGGCTACATCAGGGGGCAGAGCCTTTTCTTACAAAGCCCCACAGTCATGGAACAGCCTTCCAAGTAATGTTAGGGAATCAGACACAGTCTCAGTGTTTAAGTCTAGGCTGAAAACATATCTGTTTAGTCAAGCCTTTTGTTAATGGTGTTTATGAGGTAAAGGTGTAGATTTGGAGGGTCCTCAGACATAGAGTGTTTTGGTAAACTGGGATGTATGGATGCTGTCAGTCCCCACTTGCTTGCTCACTCGAGTTTGTTGACGGTGTAGTGGCTGGCTGCTTTATGTCTCAGGGCTCCCTCATGCCTGTGTTACCTTCTGGCTCTCCCCTTTTAGTTATGCTGTCATAGTTAGTTGCTGGAGTCCCTGCTTGTACTCAGTGCAATATGTATACTGTTCCTACTTATTCAGGTGACATTGGGCATACCTAACAACCTGTGTTTTCTTTCCCTCTCTCTCTCCCCCTCCCCCCAAATCTGTCCCTCTGAGTTACATGGAGTCAACAGGAAATCTTTTGGTGGAGAGGGTGGAGACCTTGACTGGCTACTGTAGCCTGCAGGGAATCGGCCATCAGACATTCTGTCGCATGTCCCAGACACGGTGAAATGTAATTGAATTGTCTTGGCCAGCCCTAAGGGTCCCATCTGCATCCCATCATTGCTGAGGAGTGTGCTCCCATCACCCAATCAAGCATCTAGCCAGAGCAGGTCATGAAATTTTTTAACCATATTAACATGCCATTGTTTATTATGCCTGATGTCAAGACTCTCGTTTCTGCGAGTCTACCACACAGACTTAATACTTGTGTCATTTTTAGGCCATACCTAACAACCTGTGTTTTCTCTCCCTCCCCCCCCCAATCTGTCCCTCTGAGTTACATGTTGGTCCTGGGATCGAGATGCTGACCTCTTCTGCCCCTCGGACCTGCTTGATCCATCCTGGTGCCCTGTGCCTGGTTGGAGTCTTATCGCATCGCTCCTGTGGAGGATGGCCCCATGAGGACAGTTGAAAGTTACACCTGGAGGATGCTCTGGACTCTTACAGTAATGCTTTTATGGCTGAGGACTACAGTTATCTTGCTAACTTTAGGACTGCAGTTGTCATGAACAGTTTTGCACTCAAGTTTCCATCAATGAAGAGTTACAACATCAATGAAACTGTCTTCATGTTAACACTGTTAATGTTATAGTCATGCTGTCTGTTGTTGCCCAAATGAGGATGGGTTCCCTTTTGAGTCTGGGTCTTCTCGAGGTTTCTTCCTCATGTCATCTGAGGGAATTTTTCCTTGCCACCGTCACTGCAGGCTTGCTCATTTGGGATAGATTAGGGATAAAATTAACTCATGTTTTAAGTCATTCAAATTCTGTAAAGCTCCTTTGCGACAATGTTTATTGTTAAAAGTGTTATACAAATAAACTTGACTTGACTTGACATAGGTTAGTGGGTTATTGTCCATCCAGACAGTACATTTTGCTCCATATAGGTAATCATGGAGATTATCTACAACTGCCCACTTAAGAGCTAGAAATTCCAGCTGGTGGACTGGATAACACTGTTCAGTAGCACTCACTCTTCAGCTGGCAAAAGCTACTGGCCTGAGTCCTTCTGAGTATCCCTGATACAAAACAGCACCAAGCCCTTTCATGCTGGCATCTGTGTGCAGGATGTAAGGCTTGTTGGCATCTGCAAACGCAAGGACTGGCATGTTGGTGAGGCACTGAATTATGCGGTGGAAAGCATCAGTGCAAGTCTGGTTCCACCTGTCTCCAAACGGCTCCAACTCTTTAAAGTAGGTCTTAGTCTGGTCTTTGACTTGTCACTTGCCTTTGTGAATGGGTGCATACCCTTTGGTGAGTTCTGTGAGGGGTCGGACAATCGCAGAGTGGTTGGCCACAAATCGCTGATAATACCCGCAGAATCTGAGGAAGGACCTCAACAACTTCAGGTCTGTAGGCCGAGGCCAGTTGGTGATGGCCTTGACTTTCTCAGGGTCTGTGGTGATGCCATCTGCGGATATTATGTGCCCCACATATTTTACCTTTGGTTGGCAAAACTGGCACTTGTCTAAAGACAGCTTCAGTCCCACCTCTTTGAGTCGGTCCAGCACCTTGAGAAGCCTCTCCTCATGCTCCTCTAAGGATTTTCCAAAGATGATCAGGTCATCCAAATAAAGCAATGCCTGGAGCAGGTTCATATTGCTTACAGCTCTTTCCATCAATCGCTGAAATGTTGTGGGCGCTCCAGTGATTCCCTGCGGCATTCTTTCAAATTGATAAAACCTAAGCGGGCATACGAAGGCTGTTTTTTCCTTATCAGTTTCTGTCATGACGATCTGGTAATAACCAGACCTCAGGTCTAATACAGAAAACCACCTACTCCCTGTCAGGCAGTCGAGCGCATCGTCAATGCGGGGAGTAGTGTATTGGTCAGGCACAGTTCGACTGTTCAGTGTCCTGTAGTCTATGCACATTCGAACACTACCATTCTTCTTTCTTGCTAGAACTATCGGTGAGGCGTATGGGCTACGAGACTCCTTGATAATGCCAGCTTTAAGAAGATCTTGCAGGTGTTTGTGCACATCTTCAATGTCTGCCGGAGCTAATCTCTGCGACCGTTCTCTAAAGGGTCTTGTGTCTGACAGGCGGATATGATGCTCTACACCTTTCGCAAGCCCCACATCCCATTCGTGTAGAGAAAACACACTGGCTCTCTCTGAAAGCTTTCTCTGGAGTCTTGATTTCCACTGCTCTGGGATAGGTGAGTCACCAAAGTCAAGGAGTCGAGGATCAAACTTTTTTGGCGTTTCCTCAGTCTTTGTCTTGGGCGGTAAGGCAGGCATCACAGGATCTGCAGCGCACAAATTTCCCATCACTGTCCCGACTGGAAGGAATGTTTCTCACACTGACTCATTGCACACCAACACAGGGAAGTGGTTCACATCTACCTCTGAGCTTGGCACTACCATGACCTACAGCAGCACACCAGCAGGAAGCGGTGTCGTGGGCGAAGAATCCACCATCAGCACATATTTGTCCAATGGTTTCTTTAACGTCACTTGACATACAGCATGACGGTCACCCCCAGCAGGTAAAGTCAGTGGGCCAGGGCCCATCCACTTCACACATCCGATGTCTTCTTCACCCTCACAGGCTACTGGGACCTTACTGTAGACTTGTTTGGCAGCTTTGATTCCCAACATCTGAGCGATATCTACTCTGGCTGTCTTTTTGCAAATAGTGGCCAGGCGCTTGAAAAGATTGGCATTGGTGCCCAGGATAACCAGAATCTGGTCTGGAGTTCTGGGGCCAGGACAGATCAACACTAAGACAGAGAGGGATTCTTTGGAACCAGTGACGCTTTCTGGGAACTCAAGATCCATGACAACATAGCTGAGGTAAGGATAGCTAGTGTCACTCAAGCCCCAGATGGCTAGGCCAGACACAGGATCGATAGGGACATCTGACAAATGTTGCTTGTACCATTTCTCAAAGATAATCGTTACTTGTGATCCACTGTCTAGTACCGCATCACACAGCTGGCCATTCACTCTCAAGTGCACGACTGAGGGGGGACCTATCAGCCCTTTAGGAAAGTTCCTGCCTCCTACTAGAGTCACTTCACTTCTCTTGACTGAGCAGACAGTGTCAGGACTTTTGCTTTCTTGGCTTGGTGTCTGTACCTCTTTTGCTCTCTTGAGAGACTGAATGAGCTTTTGAATGACTTTGCTCTGGTTTTCAGCATTCTGACACTTTGTGGCAAAGTGTCCATTTTCACCACACTTGTAGCAAATGCTGTCGTCAGACCCCCTAAGCTTGTTTGGCCTTTGGCGGTTTTGAGCAGGTCTGGGTGGTTCTACTCTTAGAGCACTGGCCAGCGCATCAGAGACTTTGGTCACTTTGGATGACATTTTCTTTTGCAACCTTTGGACTTGTTTCTTCAGCGCGGCTACCTCTGCATTTTCACAACTTTCAGCCACAGGGCCCTGGACAACTGAACCAGGCCCTCTATCCCCAACCACTTCTTCGAAAGACTTTGTGTTCATAGACGCGAACAATGATTTCAACTCTTTGACATCTGCTTTTAAGGACTGTATCTCAGTCAGTCGGCTGTCTACATCCTTGTGAGCATGAACTTTATGGAAAGACCTGCTAAGCTTGACTCTAGCAGCTGCATACACTACCGTTCAAAAGTTTGGGGTCACTTTGAAATGTCCTTATTTTTGAAAGAAAAGCACTGTTCTTTTCAATGAAGATCACTTTAAACTAATCAGAAATCCACTCTATACATTGCTAATGTGGTAGATGACTATTCTAGCTGCAAATGTCTGGTTTTTGGTGCAATATCTACATAGGTGTATAGAGGCCCATTTCCAGCAACTATCACTCCAGTGTTCTAATAGTACAATGTGTTTGCTCATTGCCTCAGAAGGCGAATGGATGATTAGAAAACCCTTGTACAATCATGTTAGCACAGCTGAAAACAGTTTAGCTCTTTAGAGAAGCTATAAAACTGACCTTCCTTTGAGCAGATTGAGTTTCTGGAGCATCACATTTGTGGGGTCGATTAAATGCTCAAAATGGCCAGAAAAATGTCTTGACTATGTTTTCTATTCATTTTACAACTTATGGTGGTAAACAAAAGTGTGACTTTTCATGGAAAACACAAAATTGTCTGGGTGACCCCAAACTTTTGAACGGTAGTGTATTCCTCTTCAGCTCAGATTTCCCCCAGCAGCTCTAAGAATTTTGGAGGACTCTGCTTTCTCCCCCTTAACTTAAGCTGAACCAGCATGAGATCTGAGTGTATGGCACCCCGAAGTATCTGTTCTACTCGGGCAGTGTCGGTACGACTGGCAGGAATACCACCTTTACTGACAACCTTGGTAAGTGACTGTTCTAGTCGCCTCAGGAAATCAGAAAGCTTTTCTTCTTTCTTTTGCTGCAGGAGCCTAAACTCAAAATAGAGATCTTCACCTGACTCAGCTGTACCGAAAGCACTCTCCATAGCATCCAAGCATTTAGAAGTGGTAACGTCGGCCTCCGCTGTTCGTATCGCTTTTACTACAGCTAAAGCAGGTCCTCTAAGACACTCCATGATGTGTCTGCATTTTTCTTTGTCTGAGCTCTCTTTGACCATCAAACGAGCCTGTTCAAGCCAATGCTCCAACGCCTCTTCTCCGACAGGTATTGGTAGTGTGCCTGAGAACATCCGTAGGCGACAATAGCTACTGTTCTCCCCTGACGGTTTCCCTATCTTTGACAACACATCGCCAACAGCCAAAATGATGGATTCAGCAGAGCTATTGGATGCTGAGGCATCAATCAGGACCTGCAGTGGATTCTGTGAATCTCCATCGGAAGCTGAACGCTTAGAAGCAATGATGATCGGCCAACTGATGTCTGTAGTGAGGTGTTTCACTTCCGACGGAACCTTGGTCGGGTCAATCTTCTCTCTGCATTCACACAGTGCTGTGACGTGATCCAGTTTTCTGTTGAACATTCTGCCTCTTACTCTCACCCTTCCTAGGATTTCACCTTCACACCATTCTCTGAGCTCTGCTACCAACTCCAACTGCAAAGTCTGAACTTCCATTGTCATTGCTTTTAGTAGCTACTTGAATTTTAACTCTTAAAACTAGAGCTAATTTTTTACCTAGTTGTCCTTTAATCTTTCAATTTAAGATTTACTTGTATTTTAATCTGGTTATTACAGTTGTACTTACTTATCCTTTGATCTTGTAACTAAATGACTACTTAGAAGTTCTTTAATTATTCTAATAAAATTCACTTAGTTGCCCTTTAAACTTGTGATTTAGCACTAATAAGACAAAATAAAACAAATTTAACTTAATATCCCAGCGGTGCCTCCATTTAATGTAGCGCCCCTTTGCTGTTCTGGGCAAATAATAGGGGTGGCTAACCTGAATTCTTTAAATAAAGTGCTATCTCTAACTATAAGTGTGTATGTTTACTTTGTCTTTCACTAAATGCAATAATAACTAAGCAGCAAAACTATTATTACTCAAAGACATTTACTTATATCTTGCTTTAAACCTAAATTACTGTAATTCAGTCACTTGATGTAAGCTTTCTAAATAACTGTTACCTTTCTACCTATTAGCTAAAGCCTTGAAATTTAATAAACCATGGCAATGCAATTATCAATTTAAAGGTTTACTTAGAGAAGATATATTTACATCTGTACACATTTAGATAAACAAAACATAAAATACTTCAAAATAAAAATACCCCAAAAGCATTGGTCATTGACCACTAAACCAAATAGTTCACAGTTACACAGTAATTAACCTTAGTAGTAACAGTAAGTTACCTTAGTAGTAACCTTCACAGTAAAATCCTATAGCCGGCAAATGTAACTAAATAATACCTTGGGTACCCAATGAGTTTGCGAGTGATTCGGTGCAGGCCTGATATGAAGCTCGGGATCGTAGAAGCCACAAACACAAAGGCTACTTCGAGTCAATGCGCAGAGAACAAAAGAAAATACCTGCTAGCAACAATGGCCGCTGCCCTTGCCGCGAGCGCGCCGAGTTGATGGAAAGGAGAGACGTCTTCTTAGCAGCTCATCGAGATGTCTGGCGATCAGAGTTGTCCGCTGTCCGCTGGATTCCTCTATCCCTTGGTCTTCGTGTGTTTAGCTGGGCAGTCCGAACGATGTGTGAAGGCGTCCGAGCAGGATACCTTGAGCAAAGTCCACGACTAATATGCTAGCTCTAGCCGAGTTAGCTTCCTGGTGCAATTCAAGGTTTCAGTCTGAATTCTCAAATTAACTTAACATAAACATTGTACTACTGTACAATGCTTCCGAAAGAGTCACTAGTCGTTTGTCTATCAACATTCATAAACAGTAATGCTTCACTGAGTGTTTTACCCTTGTAAAATATAGCTGTGTCATGGAGCTCAGTTCAACATGTCTTCTCACCTTCCGTGCTTTTTTTTTGTCTCACGTTGCAGACACGTTACCCCCACTTCCTTCTGACACATGACCTTACACTAACTTCTCATTGGTTAAGACAGTAAACAAAATGCAAACTTTATCTTTGAATTTCTTCTGATACAGTATTCAAAATAAAAGATTATTAATACATTCTCAGTATCATGAACTTATTCATAAAGAAAACAAAATACATTTTACATCATGTAAATAACTCAATACATGAACTTAACCCATGAAACTCTATTCTTTTTACACAATATGCAATATCAAACATATGCAGTTTTTAACCTTTTAAATCCTATTTATTCTATTAATGAACTTATTCTCTTTACTGTCTATTTATACTATTTATTAATTCCTATTTATTATTCCCTGAACTTAGACCTAATTTTCCATAGGGCTATATCAGTAAAAAGGGCTAGAAAAAAATCCACCTTTTGGTGAAGTCGACTCATCTCACACTGAAAAAATGAGAAAAATCCAACCTTTAATGGAAATAAATGTATTCAGAGAAAAACAAATCCCTCATCAAGAAATAATTCTTTTCAACAAAAAAACACATGTGCCACTATTATTGGGAATGAAGCATGTTTCCCATTTACATTGTACATATTTGAGTTGATTGGAGTGTGTAGGCACTTTCAAGCTGTAATCCATGATTTTCTGATTAACTGGGGAACAAATATGAGGTGACACAGAGGCCAAATTTGCTTCGTCAACATGGATGCCTGTTAGGGCAATAATAATAATTAAAAAAGTGGACACCAACTGGAACTGTGACAAAGTTGCCTGGAAGAGGACCCACCTTTATTTTTTCCCCATGTACAGTGAGGAGCAGGGTAAGAGAGGCAAAAAAATAAAAAATAAAAAATTCCTAAGGATCATTGTTGGTGAATTACAAGAAAAAGTAAAATTGTGGGGTTTCCAAGTCTTCAAAACCACCATCAGACTTCACCTCCATGCCAACAGATTATTTGGAGCTTTTTGGCAACAAACACTCAAGGTGGGTTTGGCATAAAAGGAAGGATGGCTATAATAAAAAGAACCTGATCCTAACTGTAAAATATGGTGGAAGTTCTCTGATGTATTGGGGCTGTTTTTCCTCCAAAGTCCCTGGAAACCTTGTTAGGAAACATGGGATCATGGACTCCATGAAATACCAGGACATTTTAAATCAGAATCTGGCTTCCTCTGCAAGGAAACTAAAACTGGGTCAGTACTGGATCTTCCAGAAGGACAATGATCTGAAGCACATGTCCAAATCAATACAAAAATGGTTATCTGAGCACAGAACCAAGCTTCTGCCATGGCCATCTCAGTCCCCTGACCTGAACCCCATTGAAAACCTGTGGGGTGAGCTGAAGAGGAGAGAGCACAAGAGAGGACCAAGGACCCTGGATGATCTGGAGAGATTGTGTAAAGAGGAATGGTCTCAGATGCCCTGCTCTGTATCTCCAACCTTATAAAATGTTATCAGAAAAGCTACTTTACCAAAAGATGGATTTTTTTGTAACCCTTTTTACTAATCTTTACAAGGAGTGCCAATAATCGTGGAGGGCACTGTATACCAATCTTGGCATTGTAGTGTAATTGTAGTCATTTCCAATGTAATACTCACTGTAATATTTTCTGAGTAAATCAGGCGCAGGATGTTTGATTGACACAAAGCTAACAAGAGTTTGACGGTATATGGCCTAAGGATGGCTTCGGGCTGACGCTGTCCCTGTCTAAACATTGTATGTTGCAACATATGACAGCGAGTATTCAGGGAATTTTGGTGGCAAAATAATGTCTTCACTACCTGTCATAGCTTTCCAAACATAATCTACTGATGGATCTGCTTACACCATTTTATTATATGAGTCACATTCAAAATGACACATTTATTGTAAATGTGTGTGCACTTTTATAACTCCTTTTCTCTGGGTGGTTGGACCGTACCATTGTTTCCTTTTGATGCATGCCCCATTTAGAGTACAGTTAATGTAGCTATTATTCTAAAGATTTGTGGCCTATCAGCTTTGGGGTAATGGCCCTCTGGTAGCCTGTGTAATGGCTGTGCATTGTCATGAAATATGAAGTGAGAGGCTCATCATTAATGTATGACTGCCTGCCTTTTGCTCATAATGTTTTCTTTTCCCTGCCACAAAGCACTAGTTGATAACTGGAGACCTAAAGGAATGTTTGGAATGTGTTTAATGGGACGATATGCTTCTTTAGACTTACAATTAAAAGTATGTGGATTCAAGGATGAAAAGCAAATTAGTCCTTGGCAAATACAGCTATTTTTACTCACTTCCAGAGAAGAATCATTCTAGTATATACAGACAGTGTCTGGCTTTTGGGCTGGAAATGTTTTAACTCTACAGATGGCAAATATGCATGGAGGCCTGGAGTCCTGGAAGTCTAGGAAACCCCCTTCACATGGTCAAATTTGGACATTTTATTTTACTATATATAGATCTGAAAAATACAAAATGAAACTGGTGTCAAAAGTCCAATTACTTCCAATATGAAAAGGGAGAAAGTCACATGCAACCATCTATACTGTACTTATACATAGCATTATTCAGTATTTACTGTGGAGGAAATAAGTATTCAACACTTCAACTATTTTTCTATTTACCATATTTCTAGTGTAGCTTTTATCACATTAAATGTTGAGCAGACATTGGTATTAATGCAATAAAACTACACAGAAAAAGAAATCATAATATCTCAATCCATAAAGTTATGTGCGATAAGACAATAAAAAGTATCGAACACACTAACAAGTTTATTTAATACTGCTTGGAGAAGTCGTTGTTTGCAATGACAGCTTCAAGATGCTTTAGTGTTCATGCAGGATTTTGGCTTATTCTTCAACATAAACAGTCTTGAAATGAAATGGTGAATCATAATCTTCAATTTGTTCTGCAGATTTTCTATCAATACTGGGGGGCAGCCAGGGCCTGAAGGGTCATCGGTTCGATTCCCAGGACCAACAAGAAAAATGTGAGCGGAGTTGAGTGAATGAACAGCGCTTTCCCCTCCCTGAAGTGCCTTCGAGCAAGGCACCTAACCCCCAACTGCTCCTCGGGTGCTGTAGCATAGCTGCCCACTGCTTTGGTTATGTGTGTGTGTTCACTGCTTCAGATGGGTTAAATGCAGAGGAGAAATTTCACCGTGCTTACACTACCGTTCAAAAGTTTGGGGTCACTTTGAAGTGTCCTTATTTTTGAAAGAAAAGCACTGTTCTTTTCAATGAAGATCACTTTAAACTAATCAGAAATCCACTCTATACAGTGCTAATGTGGTAAATGACTATTCTAGCTGCAAATGTCTGGTTTTTGGTGCAATATCTACATAGGTGTATAGAGGCCCATTTCCAGCAACTATCACTCCAGTGTTCTAATGGTACAATGTGTTTGCTCATTGCCTCAGAAGGCTAATGGATGATTAGAAAACCCTTGTACAATCATGTTAGCACAGCTGAAAACAGTTTAGCTCTTTAGAGAAGCTATAAAACTGACCTTCCTTTGAGCAGATTGAGTTTCTGGAGCATCACATTTGTGGGGTCGATTAAATGCTCAAAATGGCCAGAAAAATGTCTTGACTATGTTTTCTATTCATTTTACAACTTATGGTGGTAAATAAAAGTGTGACTTTTCATGGAAAACACAAAATTGTCTGGGTGACCCCAAACTTTTGAACGGTAGTGTAAGTGTACATGTGATAAATAAAGGCTTCTTCTTTTTCTTCTCTTCTTCAAGTATGGTGATTATTTTCTTTCTATGGAACCTTTGCAGTATGTTTTGGACCACCATCCTGCTGGAAAGTTGACCTACATCTCATCCTCATTGACAAATTCTTCTCATGAATTTTCCAGTACACATCTCCATTCAGGGCGGCACGGTGGTGTAGTGGTTAGCGCTGTCGCCTCACAGCAAGAAGGTCCGGGTTCGAGCCCCGTGGCCGACGAGGGCCTTTCTGTGTGGAGTTTGCATGTTCTCCCCGTGTCCGCGTGGGTTTCCTCCGGGTGCTCCGGTTTCCCCCACAGTCCAAAGACATGCAGGTTAGGTTAACTCTAAATTGACCGTAGGTGTGAATGTGAGTGTGAATGGTTGTCTGTGTCTATGTGTCAGCCCTGTGATGACCTGGCGACTTGTCCAGGGTGTACCCCGCCTTTCGCCCATAGTCAGCTGGGATAGGCTCCAGCTTGCCTGCGACCCTGTAGAAGGATAAAGCGGCTAGAGATAATGAGATGAGATGAGACATCTCCATTCAATTTCCCTTTGATAATTTGGATTCTGCTGGTATCACACCATGGTATAGAAACAGCCTTATATGCTTCCACATCGAAATTTTACTGTAGGTATGGTATTTTTAGGGTCATATACAGAGCCAAACAGATCCCACTACATTCTCCCAGTAATCTACAGTCTTCTCCAAATGTTCTTGAAGAAACTTCTAACAAGCTTCAACATGCCTTTTCAATCAGTAACGGAGTCTTCTGGAATGATTGAGAATGGAGACCGTAGCTGTGAATGATTTGTGTATTGTTTTCTCTGTGACAACTGTGCCCATTGCTTTTAGCTTTATAGAGCTCTTTTCAAGTGGTCCTTAGCTCTTGGGCTATTCTTCTGACTAACATTCTGGCTGACCAGTTGGAAATCTTGAAAGGAGCTGTGTGTGGCTGGTTGATAGTTGAGTGATGTTCCTTCCACTTGCATATTACATTACATGGCATTTAGCAGATGCTCTTATCCAGAGCGATGTACAATGTACCCAGAGCAGCCTGGGGAGCAGTTGGGGTTTAGATACCTTGCTCAAGAGCACTTCAGCCATTCCTACTGGTCCCGGGAATTGAACCAGTGACCTTTTGGTCCCAAAGCTGCATTGGTAACCATTAAGCCATAGCTTCCCCATCATAATGGTCTTATGGTGGGTTTATGATGGTCATAATGGCTTCCCCATCATAATGGTCATGATGGTGCTTCTAGGAACATTTAGGAGATGAGAAATCCATCGGTAACAAGTACAACTGTCATGCTTCTCAAAAATCATTTGTGAAGGTCCTGGGCATGCTCTTTGCCTCTACACATCATGAGATGTTTCTTGCATGACAGTTTGGTGCCAAATAATTTGTTTACTTGCATTCAGCTTTTTCAAAGAGCAGAAGTACTAACATGCACTAACCCAGATGATACTAATTAGCACAGGTAGGAGAACTAATTAGTGCAATCAGCTGGGTTTCTGATTGTATTCAATACTTTTTCCCCCCTGTGTCATTCCATTTTTTGTGCATAACTCTTATGGATTGGAACAATGTGATTTCTTTTTCTGTGCAGTTTTATTGCATTAATAATAATGCATGCTGAAAATTTAATGTGAAGAGCTGCACTGGAAATATGTTTAATTGAAAAATAATTGATGTGTTGAATACTTATTTCCCCCACTGTATGATCTCTTAAAGTACAAATGTCACTGTCATATTAAATTGGCAGAAAAGCTCAATTTGGTCAAAACCTGATTTCTCATTTTGTCTCTTTTCCATATTTTAGCCACGGAAGCATTTGACTGGTTTTCCCAGACTGCTACACAAACACATTAATTTTCAGGAAATTATTTATGCAATTTATGAAACATAAATTCCAGTATGACACATGTATTTCCTACGATAAGACACACCCCAATCCATAATCACTAAACGTAATCAAGGAAAATACAAGTTACTCATGAAGTTAAAACTAACAAGTAAAGATCTCATTAAAACAGAGCCTGTCCTTTTATGCCAGTGCATATGTGTGTGTATCTGAATCTAAGTGTGTGTATAGCCATATGAGACCATGAAGGGCCTATGTCACTCAGAAGACAGTGATTAATTGTGCCACTTGCAATTAGCCCATCAAATCAAGTGTGTCGTTCTCCCCTGTGATGACGTGATGTCAGAACTTAATGCTGAGGTACTAGCCTGTTCTATTCCTCAGCAGAGTAAACGACTCATGAACTCTGAATGTGAGCTCACTCTTCTATGGTCTTGGTGTGGATGATAATGAAACATATAGATGTTGTCCATGCACACTATATGGTCAAATGTTTGTGGACACCTGACCATCACACCTATTCTTGGGTTTCACGTGACCCAAGGTCACATCCACCTCATTAACTATTCAAAACTTTAGCTGGTGGTCTACCAAAGCTCAGTTGACAAAGCATTTGTATGAAGAAGGTGCATTGCTGACATGAAAAATGCCTTACACTTGCATTGTTTTAGGTTGTTCGAATCAATCAAACTATGAAACTGATAAGTTTCTTCAGGGTTACCCATGAACTAATAAAAAAGGGTGAACAAACACAGGATTTCACAAAAAGACATCATGAAAAGTGGCTTTTGAACCTCTCACTGAAATTGAAGGGAGCCGAGTCGAAGCATGCTCGAGTTTGCAGTGATCACTTCATGAAAGGTTTGTATATCCCTCTCAGCTATGTCCTTAGTGCTTTCCAAGTACTTTTCTTGCTATGTGTCATTATTTTATGGTACTTTTTTAGTCACGAAGTGCTAAAGTCCCCAGCTGTTTCCTTGTTTACTCCTCACAAAGTCCATATGCATGAAGGTCACAACAAAATTCTTACCCAGCCGTACAGTTACAATGCGCCGGGATCACTTCTCCGTCTTGTTTAACTAAGGTGGGGTTTACATTAGACCGTATCAGCGGATCATCAGATTAACGTTTTTAAAACGATTAGCGTGCACACAGCAACGCCAATAAACGATTCGTGTGCACACAGCAACGCCAATACACGGATACGCTCGGCTCCGCAGGCATCCTGCGCTCCAAATCTCTCCGCCCTGAACAGCGAGTGCCCTCTGGAGGGTGCGCACTCCGGCCCTGCGCAGCTCACAGAGCGCGCGAGTGAAGCGCACGAGCAGTGATTCGGGACTGAGCCGCTGTGTGTGTGATCCCAGTGCATATTGGGTATGCGCGTCACTTACCACTTGCAAGTGGAAGGATGGCAAGCCTAAAGACAATCATAACTACACAATGGGCAGTATTTGCATCAGTATTTGCAGTATTTTCATACTTTTATACTCTTTAATGAAAGGTGATACAAGGCGGAAGTCCGCGCCGTTTTTCAGCAGTCGCATCACATGACCAACGCCAGCGAATCAGGAAGGTGGATGTCACAGTGACGTTGTCCAATGACGACGCCAGCTAGAGCTCAGCACAGCGTATCCGCGTATTTTCAATGTTTGCACAGCACCGGACCAGACACGATCTGGATTGAATACGTGGACCCTGGCGGATTCCCGTTTCCCGGCGTTTCCAGGCGTTTTAATGTAAATGGACAGTGCATCCGCGAAGAAAACGAGACAGATACGGTCTAATGTAAACTTGGCCTAAGATCCAGGTCTTTAAAGGGGTTTCTGATGTTCTTTGAGAATGATTTGCCTGAGAGATAAGAGTGAACATAACTCAGTGCGTTTACATGCACATAGAGAGAATAGAATTTCTGCCGTTGCTCGACTGAAATCGAAGTTCAAAATGCCATGTATACACCTTAATTCGGCTGAAATTGAAGCGAACTTGATTTCTCGGAATCGAGCTACACGACCTAGATTATGCGATTTCTGCCGAGCTACTTAGTGCATGTATACCCTATTGAGCTACGTATTCGAGCTACTTACTTCAGCACTGCCCCTTCCGGAAGTGACGAGTGACGAGACCACAAGCGGGAAACACAACAGCCTTGGTCGGCATGACAACGAATCATGACAACGGCATGAATCTTTTCTTTTTGTGGCATTGTTTGCACTGTTAAAATTTAGCTCACTTACTGTATCACCAAATACATCTGTACAGCTGTTGCATAGCTGTGAATTGTGTACATAAACAAGTCACTGTATTTGTGTGTGTGTGTGTATATTTAGATGTCCAACATCTGAAGAATGTCAATAAAAACAAAACAATTGAACTTTTTGTGTGTTTATTAAGACATAAGTTAAATTGTAAGCAAAAAATGGACTTTAGAAAAATATTTTTTTTGTAAGCAAAACAAAAAAATTTTTGTAAGCAAAAAATGGACTTTAGAAAAATATACAATTGTGCAAAATAAGTTGTCTTACAAAACAATGGTCTGCGCAGGACAGTCTGTAGCCATACAGTCTGTTAGAGCAAGCCTAACAGCTTGAGCATGGAACTTGTGAACACAGAACTGCCAGTGTTGCCAGATTGGGCGGTTTTAAGTACATTTTGGCAGATTTGAACATGTTTTGAGCTGGAAAACGTCAGCAGTATCTGCCAACACTGCTGATAACTTTGTTTATACTCTTGAATAGCTCTTCTTCATGACAACAACCGGAAGTGTACCAACACGATGGGGCGTGTAGCGCCACCTGTGGCTCGGGTGAACAATGCACCTCACACAATAGCTCGATTTCCTCGTGTGCATGTAGGATTGGATTTCTCTGGCACCCCTGCTGGGACCCTTAGCTCGATTACCGACAGTAGCTCGATTTGGATGTGCATGTAAACGCACTGAGTGAGAATCAAGTGAACTGTTGTTTGTTTACAACAGTTTCTTGTTGTAAAAAAAAAAAATTGCAGCGCTTCATTGTAAAGATGCAAATGAAAAGCTTAAAAAACATACTTACAGGGGCAAAAACAACACAGGGTTCATTTGTCAACGACTTGATATGAGGTCCTTTACCCAGCTACATACAAAAAAGTTGTAAGCCTCCATACTCTTCCACTCTTTCATCTGTTTTGCGGTGTAGAAGGACGTCTGCAACACCAGATAGTTCGAGATGTCGGGGAACTCGACTGAAGGTTAGTTTTTGAGATCGTATGACAAATCCTTATTTCCCAGACTGTACGGGTCGATTCCATTGTACATAGCAACCTTCTGAATATATCTAAAGTGAGCAGTGGCTTCTAGATTATGAGCATACTCTGATAAGTGATCACTAGTTGTTTGCACTACAGCAGCCGTTTTGGTTTGCTAGACCACCAGCTGTTTTACCGGAAGTGAAATCGCTAGAAACCCAAGAATATGAAGGCCTTCCTGAACACTCTTACTACAAAGTTGGAAGCACACAATTGTGTAGAATGGGTTTGTATGCTGTAGAATTAGTTTCCCTTCCCTGGAACTAAGGAGTCCAAATCTGTTCTAGCATGACAATATTCCTGTGCACAAATTTATCTCCATGAAAACATAGTTTGCCAAGATTTGAGTGGAAGAACTTGAGTTTCCTGTACAGAGCCCTGACTTCAACCCTACTGAACATCTTTGGGATGAACTGGAACACCAACTACACCCTAGGCCTTGTCACCCAACATCAGTGCCTGATCTCATGAATGTTCTTCTGGCTGAATGAACACAAATCCCCACAGCTACACTCCAAAATCTAGTGGAAAGCCTTCCCGGAAGAGTGGAGGTTATTATAACAGTAAAAGTGGGATAAAATCTGGAATAGGATATTCAAAATTTTTCTAGCCACATTCATTGGATATGAGTAATCCTATGCTCTGATTGGCTACTCTACTACTAGGCTATCAGCTCATATACTGTGAGTAGAGAAAACAAAATGATGGAACGTGTTACTGAACCAACCAAGGATGAAATAAAAACTTGAAAACAAAACCACCCAAAATAAAAAAAGCAACAAAATATGGAATAAAAGTATTTGATGGTAAGAACGTATCGTTTTTTAAAAAGAATTATTATAGCAATTTTCACAAATTTCACCAGTTTGTTTACATTCTAAGCAGAAATTATTTTGTCAGATGTTTTGTATAAAGTTTTTATTTATTGAATTTGCAAAAATTAAAAATAAAAATGCTCTGTTTCTCAAAATCCAGTGAATGTGGATAGAATAAAACAGTTGTTCCACTCAATCTCGTTGTACGTGGCTTATAGTCAACTATGCGCCTCGTCGGCTATCAGCTCACGTACGACTTGATTTCATGGAATAACTGTTAAATGTAGACATTGGCATAATGATTGGGTGTCCACAAACGTTTGCTCATATTGTGTACATAGTCATGATATCCATGTTCTTTCTTATGTTCTCTTCTTTTCCCCTCATTCCTAAATAAATGTTATTTCTTTTCCTTCCCTTTTTACTTTCTTCTGCAACTACTCCATCTTTTCCCTCATTTCCCCTCATTTGTTTCTCTTTCTCTGATGAATGTACAGAATTTTCCATCCGAGTAAAGGGACATTGCTTAGATGAGAGTCGAATAGTAAAATTAATGGAGCTAATAAACTGACTAATGAACAACCAAAAACCTCCTCCTCTTCAGAAATCCAGCATACTTTTGGACACAAGATAGCTTTCTGTACCTTTCAAAATGTTTCCCTTAATTTTATCATTTTTAATAGCCAGTAGCAAATTTCCACCCCACTGCATGATGAATAGGAATCTTATGTGTTGAAGGCAAATACATGCATGAAAACAGCTATGTTTCTGCAACTTTTTGAAATGAGTGTGATACCATGGACAGTGGTACAGTATTAGGAAAGCTGTAGTTTGGGAAGCTGATCTGCTTTGAGAAGAAGAGCTAAATGCCACTGTTGCCATTATCAGGAATTAGTTGAAGGGTATTATGGGTAATGCCAAAGTGTAAATAGACCAACGTGTTGATGAAAGACATTTAATATAAAAATGTCAACTCAGAATTTGATTAAAAAAATTGTAGGTGCTAAAAAAGGCAACTGGACTTGCTTGAAATCCTTGAAGGCATTTCACCTCTCATCCAAAAGGCTTCTTCAGTTCTGTCTGACGAGTAGGGTGTTCCAAGTATTTCTTCTCGAGTGGACCAAAAGTAACCCTTAGGAGAGTTATTGAGGTCACATGGGTCACTGACCCTCTCAGGTGGGGTTTACATTAGACCGTATCAGCGGATCATCAGATTAACATTTTTAAAACGATTAGTGTGCACATAGCAATGCCAATACACGATTCGCGTGCACATAGCAACGCCAATACAGGGATACGCTCGGCTCCGCAGGCATCCTGCGCTCCAAATCACTCCGCCCTGAATAGCGAGTGCCCTCTGGAGGGTGCGCACTCCGGCCCTGCGCAGCTCACAGAGCGCATGAGTATAGCGCACGAGCTGTGATTTGGGACTGAGCCGCTGTGTGTGTGATCTCAGTGCATGTCGGGCATGCGCGTCACTTACCACTTGCAAGTGGAAGGATGGCAAGCCTAAAGACAATCATAACTACACAATGGGCAGTATTTGCATCAGTATTTGCAGTATTTTCATACTTTTATACTCTTTAATGAAAGGTGATACAAGGCGGAAGTCCGCGCCGTTTTTCAGCAGTCGCGTCACATGACCAACGCCAGCGAATCAGGAAGGTGGATGTCACAGTGACGTTGTCCAATGACGATGCCAGCTAGAGCTCAGCACAGCGTATCCGCGTATTCTCAATGTTTACACAGCACCGGACCAGACACGATCTGGATTGAATACGTGGACCCTGGTGGATTCCCGTTTCCCGGCGTTTCCAGGCGTTTTAATGTAAACGGACAGTGCATCCGCGAAGAAAACGAGACAGATATGGTCTAATGTAAACTTGGCCTTAGTCATCCTGTAGGTGTTAGGGTCACTGGAGGCTGGGTGTGAACGGCGTTAGCAGCCTAGAGGGTCGTTAGGGTGATCTGTGGGTCATTGGCTCTCTCTGCCATCATGTGAGTCATTGAAGTCAGCTGAGGTGGTGTTTACATTAGACCGTATCAGCGGATCATCAGATTAACGTTTTTAAAACGATTCGCGTGCACACAGCAACGCCAATACACGATTCACGTGCACACAGCAACGCCAATACACGGATACGCTAATCACATGACTAATTAGACGGCACGTCACATGATCCCAGTGCATATCGGGCATGCGCAAGTCACTCACCACTTGCAAGTGGAAGGATGGCAAGCGAACACCTTCTCCAGCAGATAAACACACCTGGCTGTGATGTTCATGTTCTCACTGAGTTTAAGCGCCTGAAGGAGGTAAATAAGTTGAAATGTGTAAATAAACCTCAGTGCGGCTCAGCGCTTCCTCCTGCGCTCCAAATCACTCTGCCCTGAACAGCGAGTGCCCTCTGGAGGGTGCGCACTCCGGCCCTGCGCAGCTCACAGAGCGCGCGAGTGAAGCGCACGAGCAGTGATTCGGGACTGAGCTGCTGTGTGTGTGATCCCAACGCCAGCGAATCAGGAAGGTGGATGTCACAGTGACGTTGTCCAATGACGACGTCAGCTAGAGCTCAGCACAGCGTTTCCGCGTTCCTCAATGTTTACACAGCACCGGATCAGATACGAACTGGGTTGAATACGTGGGCCCTGGCGGATTCAAGTTGTTCCGCCTGTGGAGTCATTTCCCGGCATTTTAATGTGAACGGACAGTGCATCTGCGACGAAAACGAGACGGATATGGTCTAATGTAAACACCACCTGAGTCTTGGTGTGGATGTGTATTCAGTTTTCTGGGAAGTGTGCCAAGGACTGCATTGTAGGTGGTGTCTCAGACCACCTTCAGGTTGACAAATATGGCTTCTTTTGATAAGTGGTGTCTCAAACTACCTCCAGGTTGACAAATATGGATTCTTTTACTCCTCTTTCACACTGTTACTCCTAACAACCTACAGGATGACTGAGAGGGTCAGCGACCCATGTTACCTCAACGACTCTACTTAGGATTGCTTTTGGTCCACTAGAGGATAAATACCTGGAACTCCCCACTAGTCAGACAGAACTGAAGAAGCCTTCCAGATGAGAGGTGAAACGTCTTCATGGATTTCAAGCAAGTTCAACTGTCTTCTTTCACACCTACAGTGGTGCTTGAAAGTTTGTGAGCCCTTTAGGATTTTCTATATTTCTACATAAATATGAACTAAAACATCATCAGATTTTCACACAAGTCCTAAAAGTAGATAACAAGAATCTAGTTAAATAAATGAGACAAAAATATTATACTTGGACATTTATTTATTGAGGAAAATGATCCAATATTACATATCTGTGAGTGGCAAAAGTACATGAACCTTTGCTATCAGTATCTGGTGTGACCCCCTTGTGCAGCAATGACTGCAACTAAACGTTTCCGGTAACTGTTGATCAGTCCTGCACACCGGCTTGGAGGAATTTTAGCCCATTCCTCTGTATAGAATAGCTTCAACTCTGGGATGTTGGTGGGTTTCCTCACATGAACCGTTCACGTCAGGTCCTTCCACAACATTTCGATTGGATTAAGGTCAGGACTTTGACTTGGCCATTCCAAAACATTAACTTTATTCTTCTTTAACCATTCTTTTGTAGAATGACTTGTGTGCTTAGGGTTGTTGTCTTGCTGCATGACCCACCTTCTCTTGAAATTCAGTTCATGGACAGATGTCCTGACATTTTCCTTTAGAATTTGCTGGTATAATTCAGAATTCATTGTTCCATCATTGATGGCAAGCCGTCCTGGCCCAGATGCAGCAAAATGGGCCCAAACCATGATACTACCACCACCATGTTTCACAGATGGGATAAGTCAAGTCAACTTTATTGTCAAATATGCTATACATGCTTGACATACAGCACAGATGAAAATGAAATTTTAGTCCTCTCTGACCCACAGTGCAAACAGGCAATGCAATAAATAAAAATAGAATAATTGAAAAAACAAACAAACAATATAAACAGTGTAAACACTAGATAAGAACTAGACAAAGACTAAGCACTCATAAACAGACAATGTAAACAGTATAAACACTAGATAAGAACTAGACAGACTAAACACTCAAACAATATAAACAGTATAAACACTCTAGATAAGAACTAGACGTAGACTAAACATAAGGTTCTTATGCTGGAATGCAGTGTTTGCCTTTCTCCAAACATAACACTTCTCATTTAAACCAAAAAGTTCTATTTTGGTCTCAACCATCCACAAAACCTTTTTCCAATAGCCTTCTGGCTTGTCCATGTGATCTTTAGCAAAGTGCAGATGAGCAGCAATGTTCTTTTTTGTAGAGCAGTGGCTTTTTCCTTGCAACCCTGCCATACACACCATTGTTGTTCAGTGTTCTCCTGATGGTGGACTCATGAACATTAACATTACCCAATGTGAGAGGGCCTTCAGTTGCTTAGAAGTTACCCTGGGGTCCTTTGTGACCTTGCCGACTATTACACGCCTTGTTCTTGGAGTGATCTTTGTTGGTCGACCACTCCTGGGGAGGGTAACAATGGTCTTGAATGTCCTCCATTTGTACACAATCAATCTGACTGTGGATTGGTGGAGTCCAAACTCTTTAGAGATGGTTTTGTAACCTTTTCCAGCCTGAGGAGCATCAACAACACTTTTTCTGAGGTCCTCAGAAATCTCCTTTGTTCGTGCCATGATACACTTCCGCAAAGATGTGTTGTGAAGATCAGACTTTGACAGATCCCTGTTCTTTAAATAAAACAGGGTGTCCACTCACACCTCATTGTCACCCCATTGATTGAAAACACCTGACTCTAATTTCACCTTCAAATTAGACTACATCCACACGACAACGGCAACGAGATTTTTTTTTAGCGGGTAAAAAAAATATCGCGTCCACATGGGCAATGGATCAGTAAAATATATGGCAATGCAACACTTGCTGAAAACGATGCAATACACATGCCACACCTCTAGGGGCGCTGTAAGACGGTCCCTTCGGAGACACCAGAACAATAGAAGAAGCAGGACGCATGCACATAAACCCCTTCTTCTACCAGGCACTGAACTACTACTACTCTGGGGTCTGCCATTGTTGCTGTTGTTGTTACGAATGATGCGCGTGAGAGTGCTGCTTGTTCTAGTCATGTGGTTGTGACATCATCATAAACAAATCCGTTCTACTCATCCAGATGACTTCGCAACGGCGCCGTTGCCAGATTTTTCCACTCTGGAAACCGTTCTCAAAAAATATCATTTTGGGGCACCCAAAACGCCGGTGCCATGTGGACGCCAGGCCGAAACGATAAAAATGTTTTATCGGATTCACCTGAATCCGTTGCCGTGTGGACAGGGCCTTAATTGCTAAGCCTAGAGGTTCAAATACTTTTGCCACTCATGGATATGTAATATTGGATCATTTTCCTCAATAAATAAACGACCAAGTACAATATTTTTGTCTCATTTGTTTAACTAGGTTCTCTTTATCTACTTTTAGGACTTGTGTGAAAATCCAATGATGTTTTAGGTCATATTTAGATTAGATTAGATTAGATTAGATTAGATTAGATTAGATTAGATTAGATAGAACTTTATTGATCCGTTTGGGAGGGTTCCCTCAGGGAAATATAAAATGCAGAAACATAGAAAATTCTAAAGTGTTCACAAACTTTCAAGCACCCACTGTATGGTTTACAATGACCTGGATGACTGAGAACCTTCACAGACATTAAAAAAATAAGTGTTGGATGCTACTGAAGATTGTATTTTATTTATTAAGATCATTGTACAAGTCATTCAGAGTGGATTTTTTCCTTCAAACTTGTAATGATCTCCCAATGATCGTAAATCCTTTTGCACTGTTTTACTGCTCTAGAACCTGACTGAAGATTCCTAATATATGAATCAACATGTTAATCCAGTCATGGTATATTTGGTTTTGAATTTTCAAAGACAGAAAGTAAAACAAATACTTAAAATCTTAATCTTGTCTGTTGGAAACATGACAAAATCTTTTTTCTTTCTTTTTTTTTTCTTTTTTGCCATGGATGGTGATTAACATTGACAAGGCTATTAGGGATTCTCCTCACAGCCTTTAATTCCCGCTTCATAGCTTGTCATCTCTTCCCTATTCAGCCCACATTAAACACGGGCTCTGCAACATTTCCACCTGTTCTTGGCTAATAAGAAAGCAATGAAACGGGCCTGTAAAACCACATATAAATCTTTCAGGGTGCTAATAAAAAAGTCCCTCCAGGCAGTTAGAGCAGTTGCCGTTGATTGTGCAACACTAAGTATTAGTGTTTGCTGCCTCTTAGAAGTAATGCTGTAAATATATCACAGACAACCACTCTGATGTGTTCCATTGCTCTGGCCATCATTTTCGAATTGCATGCAAAAGTAAAAGCTCATGCTGAAGTGCTTCAGCTTGGGAAATGCTTTGTAGAACAGGCATGGTCAAGAAATTGTTTACAAAATCCCATCTTTAGTAGGGATGCAACCAAATGCACTTACATTATCTGGAAAGATTGGATAATGTATTCAAAATAGATGCAAATACAGATACAAAAAGTATGGAAAGGTGGTCTTCTTCTTCTTCTTCTTCTTCTTATTATTATTATTATCAAAAGCTTTCCAGAATGGCTCACAGGGCATTTGGGTGATTTGGGACTAGGTTGCCATGGGATACAACTTTCATTTGGGTGTGAATGAGCAGATATGAAGATTGCATTAAAAAGAACATACAGTGCTGTGCGATGCATTTACAGTACCCTTGATCAGAGCAGCATATTATTATATGGACACGAGGGTTTTTCCTGGGAAATACACCACTTGTATTTTTCATACGAGCTACATCTGGGACAGGCAGATTCAAAACCATGACATACAGTGGTGCTTGAAAGTTTGTGAACCCTTTAGAATGTTCTAGATTTCTGCATAAATATGACCTAAAACATCATCAGATTTTCACACAAGTCCTAAAAGTAGATAAAGAGAACCCAGTTATATATCACTCATGAGGATATTGATGAATTGTTTTGATAAATTTGGGTACCTTTTGTCTGTGAATATGTCTATATAATTTTTCATATGAAATACATCATGGATCTGAGTGATATATTTAACCCTTGTATGGTGTTTGGGTCTGTAGGACCCGTTTTCATTTTTTATCAAAGGAACAATGATACGATTAATTATTTTTTCAAACTCAGACTCATTGGCCTTGGTTCATTTTCTGTGAAGAACATATATCAGAACACATTTTTGATGACCACAAACTATACCCCCCCCAACACACACACACACACACACACACATTTATATTACGGTACATACAGGATGTTCGGGTCCACTGGACCCGGGCCTAATAAAAGTGTGTACCTTCACTCTGTCCTCCTCCTGTCTGGGCCTGCTGTTTGTGTGTGTGTGTGTGTGTGTGTGTGTGTGTGCGCGCGCGTGTGCGTGTGTGAGTTTTGTGGTTCTGCCCCTGCCATTCAAGCACCAGCGCCTGTCTGCTCTCTCATTCCTACACATTTTACCCTCTGTCTTGTGGGAACCAAGACAGAAGTTCCCATAAATTGGGGGCGGGACACAATAAATATAGCTTTTCCAATGTGGCTCCTTATCACAACTGATCAAGATGGCCAAAGGAGTCTCTGCTCAGATGGACTTGCAAATGATTTTGGAAGAGAGAGAAGCTTTAGATGATGATGTAGAGGAAGACGTTTCAGAGCGTGCGAATCACATTTCTGAAAATTCAGAGTCTGTCAGTGACTTTGAAGAAGAGGATGAGATGGAGCATCAGCCAGTCCCAAAACGAAGACGAGCATGGGGATGATGTGTTGTATAGACTGACAATGGTTACTGTGTTCAGCTTGTGTTGTGTAAACTGAACTGAATGGGTTAAATTTCTAATGAAATTCAAAGAAATAAAAATCAGTTGTTATGAAAAACCTTGCTTCATTTGTAAATTTGAAGATAAACATATTTTTTTCCACTCGTATCTTGACTGTAATTGATTTTCTTTTTGTAAAATTACATTTTATTAAAAAACAAAAAACGAGTAGCACTTTTTTAAAATAAATGAAATCTAACAAAGGTAAAGGGCAAATATTAACCATATATGCTGTTTATTTGCTTGTAATTGGGGTGAAGTAAACATCTGTTAAGTATTTAATGTAAAATTGTTTGATTGTGTTGAATTTAAAGCACCAAAATGCAGCGGGCCCACCAGACCCACGAACACTGGCTGAGTAACAAAAATACAAATACCACACAAGGGTTAAATAATATTGGCTGGCTTTGAGTGGTATATCTGATACACCACGAGAAAAGCCAGCCAATTTTATTATTATACATGCACACTCTTTTTATATCAGCATTCTCGAAGGCCAATGCAAGCTTAACCGCGAGTTGGCGCTGTCAGTGCGGCATAGCAGTCACCTTCCAACCCGTGTAGCATTAATCAGTAGTGTTAGCAAATGCTAATAAAGCAGTCCAGCCAGTGCTATCGAGAGCAAGTAGCACAGGCGAGCGACCGAGAAACTAAGATTTCTGTCTCCAGACTCTTCTTCCATGCACACTCACCACAGTATTTTTCACTCATACTTAAGTATTCATTTCCCTCTGTAATTTACTAAGTTACTTTTAAAATCAACATCGACAACTATGCACACCGGAGCAACCTGGCAGCCTGCTGCTAATCCCTAATTCTCTCAAAATCTTTCATATTTAACAAAGCAGACCTGGCTGAAGTTTTACGTCTCCGACATGTCTCTTTTCCAGTTTTTCAATGTCCGTTGGTATGTTTTTCTCTTGTAAATATGCATGAAGAATATCTAATGAAGTTTTGGTAGCCTTTTGGGTGTTCAGTGTGTCTTTTTCTTTCCTGGTGAACAATGCTTCTGCGCATGCACAGCAGAAAACTTTCTCATTGACTATTTGCATCAGCTCCACCATATGACATCATGTTGTCTTGACAACCATGCAATATCGTAGACCATATTCAATGATCATTCTCCATTGGGTGGAGTGATGTAATACACGTAGGATAAGCGATATGCGAACAATATTGCATGCTATCGAACCAAATGAATGAAACCCACTAGAAGGGAATATAATACTTAATAGAATAGAATGTTTTTTATTCCATGGAAAAAGTGTCCTGTATGTGTAATAATTTATGATATTTCACTCCGATGAGGTCACTCCCACTGTTTTTCCTCTGACTAGATGCGCATTATCAAAATGGTGAACTGGTTCAAAATTAAAATTCTTTTGATTAACTTTTTTTTTGTATGAATGTGTCCATATAATATAAAGAACATTACACAATTGTGTGAATATATGAAGTTTATCTTCTCATGTTGAAAATATTTTCATGCATTTGCTTCACTCACTCGTGATACCGTATATACATTCACCACTCAAAGTTAAACTTCATATCTTTGCGCAAGCATGTAATATCCTCTATGTATTTCACATCAATAAATTGCTGCATTGTCTTGTGACAGTGATACTAATAATAAGGTATGCATGGCAGTTATGAATACATATTTATTCCTTTCTTTGACACCACATGCCATGCGCCAGAAACACCACCACCACATTTATTATGGTATGACATGTCTGGTTACATCTCTCATGTCCATGCATGTTGGATTTCGGAGCTTCCAGCTGCAGATTGCAAAGGGCATGTACACCATTAGGCCTAACTACCATGTACCTGTTCCTGATTAGCGCTCAATCACAGTGCATACAAAGGCTCTAACACACAGACATTGCAAAAGCCTTGTATTTTGTATCACTTTTCTGGTTTTGACCCTGCTTATGTTTTTGGAATGTGAGTATTGTATTACCTCTGATATCCTGCCTGTGCCTCACTTGACCACTGCCTATTTTTCGACTCTGCCTTTGTCTATGCTTTGGATCTGTTTGCGAGTGTGTTTTCAATAACACTCTTCCTGCTATTACATCCATCTTCCACCCTTACATGACAGAAACTGTCAACTGTCCAACAAGCTAGTTGGCTAATAAAACTGTTTTAACTATTTTTACATGAAATTGTTGTTAATATTTTCTGTAAAAGGGCGGCAAGGTGGTGTAGTGGTTAGCACTGTCGCCTCACAGCAAGAAGGTCCTGGGTTCGAGCCTAGCGGCCGGCGAGGGCCTTTCTGTGTGGAGTTTGCATGCTCTCCCCGTGTCAGCATGGGTTTCCTCCAGGTGCTCCGGTTTCCCCCACGGTCCAAAGGCATGCAGGTTAGGCTAATTGGTGGCTCTAAATTGACCGTAGGTGTAAATGTGAGCGTGAATGGTTGTCTGTGTCTATGTGTTAGCCTGCGATGACCTGGTGACTTGCCCAAGGTGTACCCCGCCTCTCGCCCATAGTCAGCTGGGATAGGCTCCAGCTTGCCTGTGACCCTGTAGGACAGGATAAGTGGCTACAGATAAAGGATGGATGGATTTTCTGTAAAATGTGTTTGTCAATAATCCCACATAATTTTTAAAAAGCAAATTAAAAAATAGTGCTGGATAAAAACCCATCTATCTTATGGAAATAAAGATACAAATTTAATTGTCTGGTGGTGAAGTGTTTGAGATGTTGCCATGCACTTATGATTGAGTACCCTGTAGTGATACACATTCGAATGGACGTCGTATGGTCAAGCCATCAAAAATCAGGTCGATGCATTTCCATATTCCCTTAAGTATGGGGATCTGCTCTGCTACAAATGATATGGTGAGAGTGATATTAGAAAAACAGTCCTTTGTACATCTCTAGCTGAAGTATTAATCGAATGATGTAGCTGAAGTTGAGGAACTGTCAACTGCATTTCTACCTCTGGAGGAACACTCTGGATTTATTTATGAAAACATACAGATTTAGATATTTGGGGCACTAAACAGATACAGTTCCAGAGAGAGCCATTGCATTACACCCCTAATATTTCCCCCCAATGGGGAAAGCCATGGCCTAATGGTTGAGAAGCAGTTTTGGGACCAAAAAGTTGCCAGTTCGATTCCTTGAACCAGTAAGAATGGATAAAGTGCCCTTGAGCAAGGCACCTAAGCCCCAACTGCTCCCCAGGCTGCTCTGAGTATGTTGTACATTGCTCTGGATAAAAGCATCTGCTAAATGCCTGTAATGTAATGTAATGTAATATTTAGTGAGTAAGCTGAAAGTGTGATGGTCTGAGGAATAAACTTTTACACAAGCTAAATTTGGAATGTGAGTTCTCCTCATGATATATGCATCTTTATTTTAAATGGAAAATGTAACTGTGGCAGTGGGGGCATGGTCAAGCGTCGGTCTGTGACCAGAGTGCAGAGTCAGGGAAGGTAAGTGGCAGAATCACTACACCTGAGGTGAATTAACCTGTTTGTGTGTCTTCCCAGGAGCCATGCCCTATTTAAGGAAGAGAGCGAGAGCAGAGCGGGCTCTCCCCCGACCAGAACACGTGTGTGTGTGGTGTGTGTGTATATGAATATCAAAGTATAGTTAAGGCTGAAAAGCTGTAATAAATGTGTTTGTGAACTCAGTTCTGGCCTGCCGTCCTTCTGTGCTCCACCCACCCATCCGAGTTGCTACAGTGGCGCCGAAACCCGGGACGGAGCGCAGGAGAAAACAGCCCCATGGAGTCCTCCCCTTTTGCCGAGCTGGTCCACGCCCTTGCCACGGCCCAGCAAAGCCAGCACCAGGCACTAGTCACCCTCCGGAGGGAACAGGAACAGCGGTTCAAGGCCCTGATGCTGGCTCAGCAGGAGGAGCGACAGGCGTTCCGGCACCTCCTCGCGTTGGCGGGGTCCACCGCCGCGGGACCGGCCCCCTTCACCCTGACGAAGATGGGCCCACAGGATGACCCCGAGGCCTTCCTCACGCTCTTTGAACAGGTTGCAGAGACCTCGGGGTGGCCGATGGAACAGCGCGCGGCACACCTCCTCCCTCTGCTAACAGGAGAGGCGCAGCTGGCCGCGCTACAGCTCCCCGCCGACTGCCAGCTGGCCTGCGCAGACCTTCGCTGGGCCATCCTCCAGCATGTGGGATGCACCCCTGAGCAACAATTGCAGTGCTTCCGCGCTTTGTGCTTGGAGGAAGTTGGCCGGCTGTTCGCGTTTGGCCAGCAACTCCGGGACGCCTGCGGGCGGTGGTTGAGGGCTGACAACCGTGACGCCGAGGGGATCATCGACCAGGTGGTGCTGGAGCAGTTCATCACGCGTCTACCAGGCGGAGCTGCAGAGTGGGTCCAGTGCCAGCGCCCGGCATCGCTGGATCAGGCAATCGAGCTGGCGGAGGACCATTTGGTGGCTGTTCCGACGGCAGGACAGCAAACAACCTCTTCTCCCCTCTCCTCTCTCTCTCTCTCCCCCTCTCCTCCTGTGTCTTGTCCTCGCCCCGTTCCACCTCCACGGAGGCGGCGCCCGGCCCCACCCCAGCCGGCCCACTGCACCGCGGTGCCCTCCCATTCCTCCCGTCTGTGTCTCTCTCCCCCCCCCCTCAGATGAGTGAGCCCCAGAGCACCAGGGCAGAGAGGAAGCCCGGGCCGGTTTGCTGGCGCTGCGGGGAGCCGGGCCACCTCCAACAGCAGTGCTCGGTAATGGAGGTGGGCGTGGTGGTTCGGATCCCCGACGCGCCAGGAGCCGCCCTCGATCGGGCCGGAGCGTATCGCATACCGGTGAATATCCAAGGGGATACATATCAGGCATTGGTGGATTCTGGTTCTAATCAGACCTCAATCCACTAAAACCTGGTGCAAGATGAGGCATTGGGGGGAGCACAATTGGTGAAGGTGTTGTGTGTGCATGGGGATGTTCACAGCTACCCTTTAGTGTCAGTCCACATTTTTTTCTGAGGGGAAAAATTTATAGTGAAGGCGGTGGTTAATCCTCGCCTTACCCACTCGATAATTTTGGGGACGGATTGGCCGGGATTTGGGGAATTAATGAGGCACCTAGTGAAGAGTGGGTCCTGCCGTAGTTTGATAAGGGGAGGTCCTGGTGTCGCATTGGTGGGAGCAGCTGTCACAGAGCCGTCTACGTCAGCTCCGCGTCAGAGTGAGGAGCCACCGGCTCCTCCTCTCTCTCTCGGGGAATCCCTCGCTTATTTTCCATTAGAGCAGTCGCGAGACGAGACTCTGCGGCATGCGTTTGACCAAGTGAGATTAATCGATGGTCAAACGCTCCAGCCAAACGCCACCCCGTCCTTCCCCTACTTCGCGATTATGAAGGATAGATTATACCGAGTGATGCAGGACACTCAAACTACAGAGCAAGTCACACAGCTTTTGATTCTGAAAAGCCACCGGGAATTGGTATTCCAGATGGCTCACTTTAATCCCATGGCTGGACACTTAGGGCAGGATAAAACACTAGCCCGAATAATGGCCCGGTTCTATTGGCCAGGGATTTGCGGCAATGTCCGTAGGTGGTGTATGGTGTGCCGCGAATGCCAGTTAGTAAATCCAGCGGCCATATCAAAAGCACCTTTGCGCCCTCTACCATTAATCGAGACCCCGTTCGAAAGAATTGGGATGGATCTCGTCAAGCCATTAGATTGGTCAGCATGAGGGTACCGCTTTATATTAGCTCTAGTGGACTATGTAACGCGATACCCGGAAGCGGTGCCTCTTCGCAATATCTCAGCATGCAGTATTGCGGAGGCTCTGTTCCGCGTCATCTCCCGAGTTGGAATCCCGAAAGAGATTCTGACTGACCAAGGCACCGCGTTTATGTCACATACACTAAATGAACTGTATGGGTTGTTGGGTATTAAGCCGATCCACACCAGCGTTTATCGCTTTATCACCCACAAACGGACGGTTTAGTTGAACGGTTCAATCGCACCCTCAGAAATATAATAAAAAAATTCGTAAGTGAGGACGCATGTAATTGGGATAAGTGGTTCGAACCCTTGTTGTTTTCAGTGCGAGAGGTCCCACAAGCCTCCATGGGGTTCTCCCCATTTGAATTGTTATACGGGCGTAAGCCGCGCGGCATTCTAGATGTGCTGTGGGAAAATTGGGAGGAGGGACCTTCACAAAGTAAAAATGAAATCCAATATGTTATTGACCTGCGCGCAAAATTCCACACACTCTCCCACCTAACCCAGGAGAATTTGCGGCAGGCCCAAGAACGACAAACCGCCTGTACAACAAGGGTACGCGCCTCAGGGAGTTCACACTGTTACTCACTGTTACTGTACTCATACTGTTGCCCACATCGAGCTCTAAATTAATCGCCAGGTGGCAAGGACCTTTTGAGGTCACATGGCGAGTTGGGGACGTCGACTATGAGGTGAGGCGAACGGACAGGGGTGGGGCGTTACAGGTATACCACCTCAATCTGTTAAAATGTTGGAGCGAGGAGGTCCCCGTGGCGCTGGTGTCGGTGGTTCCTGAGAAGGCGGAGCTGGGGCCGGAGGTTCAAAAGGGAAAATTGGCATCACCCACCACTCCGGTCCCCTGTGGAGCCCACCTCTCACCGACCCAGCTCGCGGAGGTCGCCCGGTTGCAAACAGAATTTTCTGACGTGTTCTCGCCCCTGCCCGGCCGCACCCACCTCATAGAACACCACATTGAGATGCCCCCGGGGGTGGTAGTGCGCAGCCACCCTTACAGACTACCCGAACAGAAGAAAAAGGTGGTTTGGGAAGAACTCGAGACCATGCTCGAAATGGGCATTATCGAGGAGTCCCACAGTGACTGAAGCAGTCCGGTGGTCTTGGTACCCAAGGCCGACGGGTCGGTCCAGTTCTGTGTAGACTATAGAAAAGTCAACTCGGTGTCTAAATTCGACGCGTACCCAATGCCTCATATTGATGAGTTGCTCGATCGACTAGGCACGGCTCGCTTTTACTCGACACTGGATTTAACAAAGGGTTATTGGCAGATCCCCTTGACTCAATTATCCCGAGAAAAAAAGGCCTTTTCCACACCGTTCGGCTTACACCAGTTTGTCACACTTCCTTTTGGGCTGTTTGAGGCGCCCGCTATGTTTCAGCGGCTGATGGATAGGGTCCTTCGCCCCCACGCCACCTATGCGGCCGCCTATCTTGACGATAACATTATCTATAGTAATGACTGGCTGAGGCACCTCCAACATCTGAGGGCCGTCCTTGGGTCGCTGAGGCGGGCGGGCCTCACAGCCAACCTGAAGAAGTGTGCGATTGGGCGGGTGGAAGTACGGTATCTGGGTTTCCACTTGGGCAATGGGCAGGTGCGTCCCCAAATTAACAAGACTGCAGTGATTGCTGCCTGCCTGAGGCCCAAGACCAAAAAGGGGGTGAGACATTTCCTGGGGCTGGCTGGCTATTATCGTAGGTTTATACCTAATTATTCGGACGTAACCAGCCCGCTGACTGATCTCACTAAAAAGGGGGCACCAGATCCGGTCCAGTGGATGGAGCAATGCCAGCAGGCTTTTTCTGAGGTAAAGGCTGCACTGTGTGGGGGGCCACTGTTACACTCCCCTGACTTTTCTCTTCCTTTTATATTGCAGACGGATGCGTCGGACAGAGGGCTGGGGGCTGTTTTGTCCCAGTAGGTGGAGGGGGAGGATTGCCCCGTGCTGTACATAAGTCGTAAGCTGTCAGTGCGTGAGGGGCGCTACAGCACCATAGAGAAGGAGTGCCTGGCCATCAAGTGGGCAGTCCTCGCCCTCCATTACTACCTGCTGGGACGCCCTTTCACCCTCTGTTCGGACCATGCGCCCCTCCAGTGGCTCCACCACATGAAGGATGCCAATGCGCGGATCACCCGTTGGTATCTGGCACTCCAACCTTTTAACTTCAAGGTGGTCCACAGGCCGGGGGCGCAGATGGTCGTGGCGGACTTCGTCTCCCGTCAAGGGGGGGGGGGAGTCAGCTGCAGGCCGGACAGCTGCCCGGCCTGAGTCGGGTGGTGGGGGTATGTGGCAGTGGGGGCGTGGTCAAGCATCGGTCTGTGACCGGAGGGCGGAGTCAGGGAAGGTAAGTGGCAGAATCACTACACCTGAGGTGAATTAACCTGTTTGTGTGTCTTCCCGGGAGCTGCGCCCTATTTAAGGAAGAGAGCGAGAACAGAGTGGGCTCTCCCCCGACCAGAACATGTGTGTGTGGCATGTGTGTATATGTATATCAAAGTATAGTTAAGGCTGAAAAGCTGTAATAAACGTGTTTGTGAACTCAGTTCTGGCCTGCCGTCCTTCTGTGCTCCACCCACCCATCCAAGTTGCTACAGTAACAAATTGTATGGTATAAATGGAACATTAGTGACACAAGTCAGAAGTTAAAGGTCTCATAGGGACACTGAATACACACATGATGCTAGAACAAATGTGCATAACAGGATGCAGAACACATGAGAGTATTATTGGTAGTACATTCAATTAAAGACTAAATGAAGTCCTCTGAGGCATCCAGGTGGGTTTATATGAGGCTGGCTGTCATCACTGCAAGAGTCTAACACATGGAAATGGGTCACAAAACAAATCAAGTCAACAACATCCCATCCTGCTTCATGGCTAGATCTCCAGCATGGGTATCAGTAACAGCCTTGTGAAAAAGGAAAGTTAGAAGGACTTCACATCATGATTTGTGAAAATGCAAAGTATGTTGGTGCAAAAACTGAAGACTGATACTGATAATGGTGCATACGTTATCAGCTTAATAGTGCATGTAACAGTGTGGTCTGTTTACGTACAAAGAATTCTACAAAAAAAATGGTGAAAAGAGCAAGGAACAAGCCTGACTTTTTTTCATTTCATGGGAATTATAACATGTGTTTCATGAAAGCAGGACACAAATGTGTATACTCGTTGCTTGCTTGGGGAAATGCAATAATCATAATCAAAGTCCGTAGCAGGGGCCAGAACACAAGGATGATTCGAAAACAGAACCACAAGCAAGGTCAAAACATGGAAATAAAGAATAAGGCTTAGACTTAAACCACAAAAAAGTAGGGTATAAATGTGCAAACTAATCAAGAACTAACAGAAAACAGCTGAACACAATCAGGTAACAAGCAAATGCAGAAACAGGGTGGAGATAGGACGAAAACAGAAACAAAACCAAATGTGAACATGTGCTTGTCACCATGGGAACCATGATGCAAATGTGGAATCTGTGCCAGGAATAACATTGGAAGGTACAAACACGTGTCCCAACCTTAACCTTAACATTTCACATCAAATGCGGATGACAAAATGAGGAAATGGTTGTTGATGGCTGGGGTGACAAAAATCCCCAATTTTAATTAGACTGCATAAATTCTGCCTTGGGGAAGCAGAGATAGTAGGTGATTTTCTTTTTCTAAATGCTTTATCAAAGTGGATCCAGAGCCTATCCCGGAAACACTGGGGAAGAGGTGGGAATACACCCTGGATGGGATGCTGATCCATTGCAGGGATCAATCTGATGATCTACCAAACCATACAGGGCTGCTTTGATGTATCCCCATCTGCAGTAAAGCATTTTGGATTATTTAAACTATTTGGTACATCTTTTTGTTCAGGATTTTCTTCCAAATTTTGCCTTGACCAATTGCCACCCACGAGTTATGACTACCCTGCCATATGACAGCTACAAACTGGTGCTACCTATCATGTACTTTCTCTGAGATGCGTGAAATCATATCTTTTCAAATGGCTGCATCACAGGCCAGCATAACACACTCAGAGGAAAGTGTTATCCTTTATATTACATGCATTTAGCAGACACTCTTATCTAGAGTGACATACAACATACCCATAGCAGCCTGGGGAGCAGTTGGGGGTTAGGTGCCTTGCTCAAGGCCACTACAGCCATTCCTGCTGGTCTAGGGAATCAAACCAGCCACCTTTTGGTCCCAAAGTTGCTTCTTTAACCATGCATGAGCCCATGATTGACTAAAATTGCTTGATTGATAGGAGAGACAGTATGCCCCCCCCCCCACATAGCACAGCCAATTTTGCCTTCTTGTATACAAGGATGGCTGTGGAGTTTGCATGTTCTCTCCATGTCTGTGTGGGTTTCCCGTGGGTGCTCTGGTTTCCCCCATAGTCCAGTGACATGCAGGTAGGTTAACTGGCTACTCTAAATTGCCCATAGATGTGAATGTGTGTGTGAATGGTTGGTCCCAAGCCTAGAAATGGGAAGGTTGTGGCAGGAAGGGCATCCAACGTAAAACTACCATATGTTCCAATTAATATGACATGTCAAGGACATGGGAGCGACCCCACACATATAAGTGGGGCAAGCTGGAAGAAGAAGATACAAGGATGGCTGTGGCAACACTGGGGTTCAAACTTGTGATCTCTGGACAATGGGGTGAACACTTAGACTGTTGTTCAACAAATTCCTGGGGGATAATTTGGCTCTTGAACAGGGTGAAAACAGTACTATATGTGCAACCTGTGATGCAAACCCATTGTGTCATTAGTGCATAGTTACCACAAACTAAGGGAAACTTTGACTGAAATGATACAATATTAAAATTATGTATGTATATGTTGAGCTATTTCTTCTTCTTCTTCTTCTTTTGTCTGCTCCCAATTGGGGTCGGCACAGCGGATCTTTCGTCTCCATTGTTCCCTGTCTTCCGCATCCTTCTCTACCATACCTGCCACTTTCATGTCCTCTCTCACCACATCCATGTATCTCTGGCCTTCCTCGTTTTCATTTGCCTGGCAGCTCCATCCTCGACATTCTCCTTCCAACATGCTCTGCATCTCTTCTCAGGATGTGCCCATACCATCTCAGTCTCATCTCTCTTAGCTTAATTCCCAAGTTCTCCACATGTGCTGTCCCTCTGATGTGCTCATTCCTTATCCTGTCCAACCTTGTCACTCCCATCGCAAACCTTAACATCCTCAACTCCGCCACCTCCGACTTTGCCTCCTGTCTCTTCGTTAAGGGTACGGTCTCCAATCCATACATCACAGCTGGTCTCACTACTGTCTTATACATCTTACCTTTCATTTTTGCTGGGACTTTCCTATCACAAATGACTCCCAAAATCCTTCTCCAACTGTTCCACCCTGCCTGCACTATCACAGCCCCCATTTTCCTGCACAGTTGATGCCAGGTACTTGAATTCACCAACTTTCTTTATGTCTACTCCTTGCATCTTCACTACACTCTTATCCCCATTCTCATTGATGCACATGTATTCTGTTTTGCTACTGCTCACCTTCATTCCTCTTCGTTCCAATGCATACCTCCATCTCTCAAAACCCAACTCAACCTCCTTTCTACTTTCACCACATATCACAATATCATCCGCAAACATCATGTTCCATGGTGACTCTTGCCTCACTTCATCAGTCAAGCTATCCATCACTATAGCAAACAAGAAAGGATTCAAAGCAGATCCTTGATGGAGTCCCACCTTCACCTTGAACTATTCAGTTGTTCCAACTGCACACCTCACTGCTGTTTCACTGTTCTCATACATGTCTTGCACCACTCTAATATACTTCTTATTCACTCCACTCTTTCTCATACAATACCATAACTCATCTCTCGGCACTCTATCATATGCCTTCTCCAGGTCTACAAACACACAATGTAGCTTTCTCTGGCCTTCCCTGTACTTCTTCATTAACATTCTTAAAGCAAAAATTGCATCCGACGTGCTCTTCCTTGGCATAAACCTGTACTGCTGTTCACAGATTGCTACCTCTCTTCTCAATCTCACCTCCAATACTCTTTCCCATAGCTTCATGGTGTGGCTCATCAATTTTATTCCTCTGTAATTACTGCAGCTCTGTACATCTCCCTTATTCTTGTATATTGGGACTAGCACACTCTCCATTCATTTGGCATTTCTTCATTCTCTAGGATCTTATTAAACAATCTCGTTAGGAACTCCACAGCCATCTCACCCAAACATCTCCAAGCCTCAATCGGGATACCATCTGGTCTGACTGCTTTCCCAGTCTTCATTCTTTTCATGGCTGCCCTCACCTCATCCTTACTAACCAACTCTGCTTCCTGATTTGCCATCTCCAATGAATCTGACCTTTTCTCTCTTGGATTCTCATCATTTAATAAATCCTCAAAGTACTCTTTCCACCTTCTTAATACACTCTCTTTGTTTGTCAGCACATTTCCATTTACATCTTTCATCACTCTTACCTGCTGCACATCCCTCGCTTCCCTGTTTCTCTGCCTAGCTAGTCTGTACAGGTCTTTCTCTCCTTCTTTGGTCTCCAGTCTTTTGTACAACTCCTGGTATGCATCTGCTTTCACTTCCACTCTTTTTGCCTTCTGTCTCGTCTCTCTGTATAACCACCTGCTTTCTTTGTCTCTCTGATCGTCCCAATTCTTCTTTGCTAGCCTCTTCTCTTTTATAATTTCCTTATACTGTTGAGCTATTTGAATCTATTAAATCTGCAATAGTTAGCACTGTTGCCTCACAGCAAGCAGGTTCTGAGTTCAAACCTGCTGGTCAACTGGGATCTTTCTGTGTGGAGTTTGCATGTTCTCCTCATGCCTGCATGGATTTCCTCCAGGTGCTCCAGTTTCCTCCAACAGCCCAAAGACATGTGCATTAGGTCAACTGGCTCACCTACAACCCACAATGGATAAGCAGCATAGAAAATGAATAAATGAATCTATTAAACCTGTGCTGATCATTCAGGTGGCAGTTTTTGTCCAAGGTTAAACTTCTACATTCAGAACCTGAGAAAATAATCAATCCAATCTAAAACCCATCTAAAAATAATTCACACATCTTAGACTTCATTTTGTGTTGTATTACGCATCAGTTCAGTCATTCTTTGGATATGAAGGTTGACAAAAACTGTAAGATGACACCACTGCAATGACCAGGTGAAAATGAGTAATCGATGATCGATTACATGCTGTCTTTTAGTTCCACTGCTATTCTCTCTCTCTCTCTCTCTCTCTCTCTCTTTCACACACACACACACACACACACACACACACACACACACACACACACACATTTTCATGGCTTTCAGTGATTCAGACTGACCCTGTCGCAGGTCATAGACTGTGGAATCATTTCCATGATAGTGGTCTGCTTCGGAGTCAGTTCAGGAAGGCGGGAGATTATTCTGAGATGTGCACACCTTATTTCTGGTGAAGAAAAACTGAATGAAGAGAGGCAGTGTGGGGAAGAGAGAGAGAGAGAGAGATGATGATTTTCATGCATCCTGGGTAATTTATAAATTACAAATGTGACCTCCAATAGTTTTCCTTGTACAAAATTTTATATAGTGGTAAGTAAGTAACTAAGTAGGAAAGTAAATAAACAAGGAAGTAAGTTTATTAGAGAGAGAGATGATTTTCATGCATTCTGGATAATTTATATATTACAAATGTGATCCAGGGCGGCACGGTGGTGTAGTGGTTAGCGCTGTCGCCTCACAGCAAGAAGGTCCGGTTTCGAGCCCCATGGCCGGCGAGGGCCTTTCTGTGCGGAGTTTGCATGTTCTCCCCGTGTCCAAGTGGGTTTTCTCCGGATGCTCCGGTTTCCCCCACAGTCCAAAGACATGCAGGCTAGGTTAACTGGTGAATCTAAATTGACCGTAGGTGTGAATGTGAGTGTGAATGGTTGTCTGTGTCTATGTGTCAGCCCTGTGATGACCTGGCGACTTGTCCAGGGTGTACCCCGCCTTTCGCCCATAGTCAGCTGGGATAGGCTCCAGCTTGCCTGCGACCCTGTAGAAGGATAAAGCGGCTAGAGATAATGAGATGAGATGAGATGAGAAGTAATTAAATAAGTAAGCACCATAGGTAAGTATACAGATAAGAATGGAAGTAAGCAAGTATATATGTAAGCACAAGAAAGAAAGTAAGTAAATAATTAAGTACACTATGTGGCCAAAAGTATGAAGACACTTAACCATCACATCCATACTGTATGTGGACTTTCCTCAGACTGTTGCCACAAAGTTCATAAAGTTACAAGTATACAATGGTATTGAAAGTTTTTGTATGCTTTAACATTAAGATCTCCCTTCACTTGAACTAAGAGGTACAGTAGGGCAGTGGTTTGCACTGTTGCTGTACAACACAAAGGTCCTGGGTTTGAACAACACTGCTGACTGGGGCCTTTCTCTCTGGAGTTTGCATGTTCTCCCTGTGCCTGCATGGGTTTCCTTTGGGTGCTCCAGTTTCCTCCCACAGTAGGTCAACTGGCCACTCTAAATTACCCATAGGTGTGAATGGGTGTGTGAATGGCTGCTTGTTTCTTTGGTAGCCCTGTGATAGTTTGGGCAGGAGTCACCAGAAGTCAGCTGTGATTGGCTACAGCTTCTCCCGTGACCCTCATGGATAGGTGATATAGATAATGGATAAATCTAAGAGCCCTGAACCTGTACCAGCATGACAATGCCCCTGTGCACCAAGTGAGGTTCATGAAGACATTGATTGACAAGGTTGAGGTTGGGATGAAAGAACTCGAATGGTCTGCACAGACCACTGACCTCAACCCCATTGAACACCTTTAGGATGAACACTGACTGCATTCCATGCCTCCTCACCTGATATCACTAATCAGTCTGACACCACTAAAAAAAACTTCTCTCTTGTAGCTGAATGAGTAAATCCCCAGAGCCACACTCCAACAACTCGGGGGAAGCCTTCCCAGAAGAGTGGAGGTTATTATTAACAGTAAAGGGGGACTATCTCCATATTAATTAAGCACACATGGGTTGATGGTTAGGCGTCCATATAGTGTAAGTAAGTAAACATGTACATAAATAAACAAGTAAGTACCAATAATCTCATCTACCATCCACTGTTATCCCAGTCTCAAGCAGTGGTTGTAGGTAGACTCTTGAATGGCCAGTCTGCTGGAAAGAAAGCTGATTTCATCTCAGCTTTAGCTTCCCATTACACTCCTGACTTTCTGGCATTACCTGAGACATGGATATCTCCACATAACTCAGCTTCACTGCACTATGCTGCTCTATCCTCTACTTATACTTTCTCTCACACTCCACGAGAAACTGACAGGGGTGGTGGTACAGGTCTGCTGTTGTCTCAGAGATGGTGCTTCACACCTCTCCCTTGCCACATCTCAACATCTCATCATTTGAATTCCATGCAGTTATGGTTACTGCTCCAATTGATCTTCTCATCATCATCATATACTGCCCTCCTGGTCCACTAGGAGACTTGAAAAAATGGACACACCCTTCAGTCTTTTCCCTCCCGTCTGCACCCTTCTCACTGTCCCCAGTGACTTTAACCTCTGGCAAGCTTCAGTCTTCTTGCTTTCTTCCTATTATCCATTTCTTCTCCCTGACACTCAACAACTGCCCTTCCACACACAAGGGAAGAAGTGCCCTGGACCTGGTCTTTAGCCTCCCCTCCCCAGCTCCCCAGATCTCTGATTGTTGCTTGGTATCCTTCACCATCACCCTCCATATACCACCTAAAACCAGCTATTGAGGCTCCAGATTGAGACCATTTACAACCCCGATTCCAAAAAAGTTAGGACAAAGTACAAACATTTGAAATGTCATCTATGTTCTATTCTGAATAAAATATGGAATTTTGAAACTTCCACATCATTGCATTCCGTTTTTATTTACAAAATTCCATATTTTATTCAGAATAGAACATAGATGACATATCAAATGTTTAAACTGAGAAAATGTATCATTTAAAGAGAAAAATTAGGTGATTTTAAATTTCATGACAACAACACATCTCAAAAAAGTTGGGACAAGGCCATGTTTACCACTGTGAGACATCCCCTTTTCTCTTTACAACAGTCTGTAAACGTCTGGGGACTGAGGAGACAAGTTGCTCAAGTTTAGGGATAGGAATGTTAACCCATTCTTGTCTAATGTAGGATTCTAGTTGCTCAACTGTCTTAGGTCTTTTTTGTCGTATCTTCCGTTTAATGATGCGCCAAATGTTTTCTATGGGTGAAAGATCTGGACTGCAGGCTGACCAGTTCAGTACCCGGACCCTTCTTCTACGCAGCCATGATGCTGTAATTGATGCAGTATGTGGTTTGGCATTGTCATGTTGGAAAATGCAAGGTCTTCCCTGAAAGAGACATCGTCTGGATGGGAGCATATGTTGCTCTAGAACCTGGATATACCTTTCAGCATTGATGGTGTCTTTCCAGATGTGTAAGCTGCCCATGCCACACGCACTAATGCAACCCCATACCATCAGAGATGCAGGCTTCTGAACTGAGTGCTGATAACAACTTGGGTTGTCCTTCTCCTCTTTAGTCCGAATAACACGGCGTCCCTGATTTCCATAAAGAACTTCAAATTTTGATTCGTCTGACCACAGAACAGTTTTCCACTTTGCCACAGTCCATTTTAAATGAGCCTTGGCCCAGAGAAGATGTCTGCGCTTCTGGATCATGTTTAGATATGGCTTCTTCTTTGAACTATAGAGTTTTAGCTGGCAACGGCGGATGGCACGGTGAATTGTGTTCACAGATAATATTCCTGAGCCCATTTTGTGATTTCCAATACAGAAGCATGCCTGTATGTGATGCAGTGCCATCTAAGGGCCTGAAGATCACGGGCACTCAGTATGGTTTTCCGGCCTTGACCCTTACGCACAGAGATTCTTCCAGGTTCTCTGAATCTTTTGATGATATTATGCACTGTAGATTATGATATGTTCAAACTCTTTGCAATTTTACACTGTCAAACTCCTTTCTGATATTGCTCCACTATTTGTCGGCACAGAATTAGGGGGATTGGTGATCCTCTTCCCATCTTTATTTCTGAGAGCTGCTGACACTCCAAGATGCTCTTTTTGTACCCAGTCATGTTAATGACCTATTGCCAATTGACCTAATGAGTTGCAATTTGGTCCTCCAGCTGTTCCTTTTTTGTACCTTTAACTATTCCAGCCTCTTATTGCCCCTGTCCCAACTTTTTTGAGATGTGTTGCTGTCATGAAATTTCAAACGAGCCAATATTTGACATGAAATTTCAAAATGTCTCACTTTCGACATTTGATATGTTGTCTATGTTCTAATGTGAATACAATATCAGTTTTTGAGATTTGTAAATTATTGCATTCCGTTTTTATTTACAATTTGTACTTTGTCCCAACTTTTTTGGAATCTGGGTTGTAGTTGCATTTTGTGACCATTTTTGGAGACAGTGCGAAGAAATTTTATAAGTGGGTGCACCAGTATGATTTATGCCCCCCATTGTTTAAAAATCCTCATCATATATCACATGAAACATGATGAGGGAGCGAGAATACTCGTGAGCATGCATGCATGTGTGCATGTGTACAAGATAGAGAGTGATAAGAGTGGAGAGCTAACGGTACGTTTCCACTGCAGCAATTTTGTTTAGCTCTCATTCAGATTGTATGGGGGTCAAATTTGTCTGGTTGGTGAATAATTGGAAGTGACATTGTGTGATAACATTACAAGGCAACTTGGAGTATGGCAAGTCACGAGTATGAACAAGAGTGAAGACAGTGTGATCATAACAGCAAAACTCTGAGCTCATTACCACTATCACACTAGTCATCTAACATGCAAGCTACTTCACTAGTTACCTACTGTAACATGAACAGTCACTAGCTTGCTTAATAGCACAAATGACAAGTTCTATGCAGATTTCATTAGCTCCAACTAATTTCCATAAATCCTATAATAGCTACCACGAGCTGGCCTAGTGGTTTGCATGTCCACCTCTCGATCAGGAGATTACGAGTTCTACTCGCAGTTGGGTCATACCAAAGACCATCATAAAAATGGTACCCACTGCCGTCTGGTAAGGCACACTGCAATAGATAGTTTTCACTGACGTCACGGCATTCCGGGAAACGCCCCCCAGCTGCCATCTTGAGGGGCAAACAAAACGGACCATTGCCACTACCGGCTACGTTATCTCGGACGAATTTATGAAGTTATATAGTCAGTTTTCTAAAATAAAGATAATGTCGGCAAAATCAAGCAAACGGAAGTATATAGACACATTAGACGACATCTCACAACAACGGTATGCAGCCAAACTGGCCTTGATTGGGGGAATTGACCCCTACAAAGTGGACAAAGATGCATTTTCAAGTGACTGTGCAGGGCTGCCAAAGCCTGAAACTGCCAAAGCCTGCTCCAAAGCCTGAAACTGACTTCATCAAACTTTAAAGGCTGTCTGATATATACAACTTTATATATTCACAGCGCGCCTTTTGGCGGATGCTGCCTGAATCGCGCAGATCCGGGGTTTTTTTTTTTTAGGGGGGGCGTTGGAGTGTCTGATTATAATTTCAAAGTAAATTCTGTATTAAAATGACTAAATAAGCAAATCCGTTACAGTCCATGAAACAGGAAGTATAAGGATGAGAAAAAAACAGTTTAAATTGGGAAGCTGCGCACATTTGCGCAGTCCTGCACAAATGTGCGCAGCTTCCACTGTTTTTTTTCTCATCCTTATACTTCCTATGTTTCATGGACTGTAATGGATTTGCTTATTTAGTAATTTTAATACAGAATTTACTTTGAAATTATAATCAGACACTCCAACGCCCCTCCTAAAAAAAAAAACGGATCTGCACGATTCAGGCGGCATCCGCCAAAAGGCGCGCTGTTTGCATCCTAAACACAAATTAAATCATACAGAATAGACCTAAAATGTTTTTCAAAAATGACCCTTGCATGAGTGAAGTGACAAGTTTCATATAGAAACATGACAAACGAGCGATATTAAGTGTACATTACAATGTAAACGTACACTCAGCGGTTCCAGTTAGGCATTCTTCAGAGATTGTTCACATGATGTTTTGGTTTCCAAAAACAAACTTAAACACAATTGATTGTTTATTTAAACAACTTACCACTTATAAAATGATCGGAGCAGACTTTGCTGTGTTTGGAAGGCTGATAATCCTTGCAGTTGATTCTCGCAAGCCATAGACTTCTCCTTTGTATCCTGAGTTTCTTTGCTTGCCTTCCTGCTCCCGTACAGTCAGAATTCCATAAAAGCTCCGCTTGACTTCATCATCTGACCTATTACGACAGCCGTGAATACAACAAGTTTGCACCATTGCTAGCTTTAAATAGTAGTAATGTAACTATAAATGTAAATAATATATAAATGAATGTAACTCGTGCGCTACAATGTGTGCTCAGTGACCCGTATGGTAAGCTAGCCCTCCAAGATGGCCGCCACCAGGGAATCCCCGACTCTGTGACGTCATGTGAAAACTATCTATACAGATGCAAGTGGGGAGTCAAACTCTCGTGGTTACCAGAGGACTAGCCCCCCACTGTAATCCTAGCTGTATTGAGGTATTTCACTCACGTGACCAAGTCATGTGATGCTGCCATTTTGGACGGCACGGCTCGAATCAGTTTGAATGCGAGGACGGCGACAAACGAAAAACATAAAAGAAAAAGGAGCGAGATGCAGAAAACGGGCGAGCAGAGGGAGAGGCATTTGCAAAAACTGAGGTTAGCAGGCTTAGAGAATGACATTTACCTGCTTCCACCATGATTGTTCACTGACAGCTAAGATTTGTTCACATTTTCATTTACTTTCGGTCCTCAGGATAAACAAAATGTTATTAAATGTCATTGAAATAACTTCTTAGTCTGTTGAGACATGGCCCGTTATAAGTTTTTCCTTTACTGTATTTACTAGTTTACTGAGCGCACTCCGGGGCTGGCTGGCGCTAGCTAGCTAGCGCTCCGGGGCTCGCTGGCCGGCTAGCTAGCGCTCCGGGGCTCGCTGGCCGGCTAGCTAGCGCTCCGGGGCTCGCTGGCCGGCTAGCTAGCACTCCGGGGCTCGCTGGCCGGCTAGCTAGCGCTCCGGGGCTGGCTGGCCGGCTAGCTATCGCTCCGGGGCTGGCTGGCCGGCTAGCTAGCGCTCCGGGGCTGGCTGGCCGGCTAGCTCGCGCTCCGGGGCTGGCTGGCCGGCTAGCTAGCGCTCCGGAGCTGGCTGGCCGGCTAGCTAGCGCTCCGGGGCTGGCTGGCCGGCTAGCTAGCGCTCCGGGGCTGGCTGGCCGGCTAGCTAGCGCTCCGGGGCTGGCTGGCCGGCTAGCTAGCGCTCCGGGGCTCGCTGGCTCAGTAAACTAGTAAATCCAGTAAAGGAAAAACTTGAGACTGAAAGGTTTTAACAGTCATCCAAATGACTGAATGTAAACATTGCTACAGTAACATGCTAGCTACTGTTGTTGACATTAGCTAGCTTGCCATCCAAAATGGCAGACACCGGGGCGTCACGTGACCCTGTGACGTCAGGTGAAATACCTCAATAGGCGAGAGGCTGAGGGCTATAGAAGCGGAGATTGGCGCCTCTCAATTTGCCTTAAGGGCCTAGTTAGTACTGGGATGGGAGATTGCCTGTGAAGATCAGGTTCTGGCATGGGAGAAACTTTGACTATAATAGCTAAAATTCATTATTATTATTTTTTATTTCCTGTTGACATTGACTAAGTTGATGATTTTTTTAAAATTTAAAATTAGTCTATAGACTTATTATCTTTTAAGATACAGTGCAGACAACCATGGTTAGTAAATGCTCATTTAAGTTCAGCGAGTCTGTGTCTAATTTGTTATTATTATTAAATTGTTGTATTTTATCATACGCAAAAAACACATATCATCACCATTATATGAATGAATGAATGAATGAATGAATGAATGAATGAATGAATTTATTATTTTTTTTATTTCAAACATGTATAAAAAATGTATGGAACTATTTGTACATACAAAAGAAAGAAAACGAGAAAGTGACAAAAAAATTAATAAATAAAATACATAAAGAGCTAAGACATTACAATACACCGCACATTGTTCGAAAAAGGAGTGGGAAGAAGTACAATACTTTTTTAATTTCCCACCCCTTTTTAACTACCCCGAAATCCAAACTTCATTAATACACCTATAAAAATATATACCATATATACACTTCATGAATATCTATATAAATATATAATTACAAAAATAAATATATACTACATACCATATATATATATACACACTTCATAAATATCTATATAAATATTTAATTACAAAAATAAATATATACTACATTCCATATATACACTTCACAAATATCTATATAAATATATAATTACAAAAAAATATATATGCTATATACCATATATACACTTCATAAATATCTATATACATATATAATTACAAAAATAAATATCTACTACATACCTATCCCTGTAAATATGAATATATAAACTATCCCCATAAATAAATATATACCATATATACCATATACTAAGTTAGTTCTAATATAACAATCAACCCTATTCTATTTATCCCTCATCATCCTCCGTTGACATACTTCCTCTTCTATATACTTGTTTAAAAATATTTTTTGTACCATTTTTTAAACAGATTTATATTTGCACTTTGTTTTATTTCTGTCTCTAGTCTGTTCCATAAAGTCACCCCACAGCTCGATACGCACGTTTTTCATATTTGTTCGAACCTTTGGTTTTTTAAAATTTAGGTCTCCCCTTAGATTATATCCCCCCTCTCTCTCACTGAACATTCCTTGTATATTTTTTGGCAATAGATTATTTCTTGCTTTATACATTATTTGTGCTGTTCTGAATTTGACCAGATCCATAAATTTCAACATGTGTGATTTTATGAATAGTGGATTTGTGTGATCTCTGTATCCTGTTTTGTTTATTGTCCTTATTGCTCTTTTCTGTATTGTACATATCGGCTGCAAAGTGGTTTTGTAGGTGTTTCCCCAGACTTCGACACAGTAAGTCAGATATGGCAAAAATAATGAGTAATATAGAGTATGCAAAGATTTGCAATCAAGAATATGTTTTGTTTTCCACAGAATTGCCGAGCACTTTGCCAGTTTTGCTCGTACATATCCTACATGAGGTTTCCAGCAGACTTTATGATCCAAAATCACACACACACACACATCACATTATCTCTAGCCGCTTTATCCTTCTACAGGGTCGCAGGCAAGCTGGAGCCTATTCCAGCTGACTACGGGCGAAAGGCGGGGTACACCCTGGACAAGTCGCCAGGTCATCACAGGGCTGACACATAGACACAGACAACCATTCACACTCACATTCACACCTACGGTCAATTTAGAGTCACCAGTTAACCTAACCTGCATGTCTTTGGACTGTGGGGGAAACCGGAGCACCCGGAGGAAACCCACGCGGACACGGGGAGAACATGCAAACTCCACACAGAAAGGCCCTCGCCGGCCCCGGGGCTCGAACCCAGGACCTTCTTGCTGTGAGGCGACAGCGCTAACCACTACACCACCGTGCCGCCCTGATCCAAAATCACACCAAGAAATTTGATTTCCTGTACCACTTCTATCTTAGTATTGTCTATTATCAATTCTACATTACAATCTATTTAGTGTCTCCCAAACAACATGATCTTTGTTTTGCTTAGATTTAATGATAATTTATTTTTGTCAAACCATAGTTTTAGTTTATTTATTTCAGTTGTGATTATCTCTACAGTCTGCTGCAAATTCTCACTGGAACAAAAAATATTGGTGTCATCTGCAAACAAAAATTTCAGTACTCGCGAAATTCTACATATGTCATTAATATATAATATGAATAATTTCGGACCTAATATTGACCCCTGTGGTACCCCGCATGTAATGTTCATGAAGTCAGATTTATGGTCACCTATCTGCACAAACTGTTGCCTGTTTCTTAGATAGCTTGACAGCCAGCTCCACCCAACTCCCCTAACACCACACTTTTCTAGTTTACTTAATAATATACTATGATCAATGGTATTGAATGCTTTTTTTAGGTCCACAAATACTCCAATTGCTTTTTTTTATTGTCTATACATTTTGTGATTTCCTCTATTAGTTCCATTAGTGCCATCGATGTTGATCTGTCCATTCTGAATCCATATTGACTGTCTGTAAGGAGGTTGTGTTTTTCAATGAATTTGTCCAGTCTATCTGAAAAAAGTTTTTCGAGTATTTTGGAGAATTGGGGGAGTAAAGAAACAAGCCTGTAGTTTGTGAAATGGTGTCTATCTCCAGTTTTAAACAATGGTATCACTTTTGCAATTTTCATTTTGTCTGGAAATGTACCTGATTGAAAAGATAAATTGCAGATGTCGGTGAGTGGTTTCACAATTCCCTCAATAACTGTCTTTACTGTTAACATGTCTATATCATTCCAGTCTGCAGAGGTTTTGTTTTTACATTTTCTTACAATTTGGATAATTTCTTCCTCATCAGTTGCAGTTAGAAAAATTGTACTTGGATTTCTGTCCCCCATATCTTCTGTGTCCCCACATTGTGTTGTCTCAGGTTCCTTTATTTTTGCCGCTAAATCTGGTCCCACATTTACAAAGAATTGGTTAAAACCATTCACCATATCCTCCATATTTTTTATGATCTTATCATTTTCAGTGTAGTACTCCGGGTAATTTGTAGTTTTGGATCCATTTCTCACAATACCATTTAGTACAGTCCATATACCTTTAATATTGTTTTTATTTTTCTCCACTAATTTATTATACAGTAATAGTCTTTCTTACATATCCTCATAATATTAGTTAATTTATTTTTATATTTTTTATATTTTTCCTCTGCCTCTATAGTTCGATGCTTTAAGAATTGTCTGTATATAGTATCAAAAATGTTTCATTATTGTCTCTGTCCATTGACTGTATAAATTATTTATACAGTCAATGTCTCTGCAAGGTTTTTTCCACTGAGCTATCAAGCCACTGCTTATATGACCTTACACCAACCAAACCAATAGGAGTGAATTCACTGAGGCAAGCAAAAATGCGATAGTGAATTCTCAACTTCATGCAAATGAGAACCACGTGAGAACCAATCAGTTCAATGTTGGCCCTTTTCCACTACCCTTTTTCAGCTCACTTCAGCTCACTTCAGCCCGACACGGCTCGCGTTTCGACTACCTCAGAGCAGCACGACTCAGCTCGCTTCAGCCCTACTCAGCACCCAAAACTCGCACGGTTTTGGAGTAGGGATGAAGTGAGCCAAACCGAGCCGAGTGTGGTTAGGGGTGTGAGGAGACACTCCCCTGTGCACTGATCGGTGAGGAGGAGTGTCTTCACATGCCCACACATGCCCCGCGATCACGCTGGGATCTGTAAACACCGTAAACCCGGAAGAAGAAGAATTACGAATTACGAGAATTTCTGAAGCCTTATGCACCTCGCCTCATCTATATGCTCTTGCCAGTATCTGTTGGCATTGTCGGTGACAACAAGCCACAGCACCAAGATCAGCAACACTAACGACTCCATGTCCTCCATGTTTATTGTTTACTATCTGGGTCGTGAGACTACCACTTAAAAGGTCACTGATGTCACTGTTTGCGCCGCCTAACAACATCACGTGACGTCCACCCACTTTTGCTAACTCCACCCAATGTGTCCACCCACTTCCAGCCAGCACGGTTCAGCGCGGTTGTAGTTGAAATGCAACCCCAACAGCCCCACTCAGCTCGACTCAGCCCAACTCAGCACGGCACGACTCAGCCCAACTCAGCCGCGTTGGTAGTGGAAAAGCGGCATATGTGGTATGTTTGGTACTTGATGTTCTCTAGAGAGGTGGGAGTAACAAAAAAATTCTGGCTAAGATGGCAGAGGCTAAAGGGTACATGTACATGAAAACATGATGTGCTGCGTTGCATGTCAATTTATGTGGTGCCCCTAAAATTTTTGCTGGTGCTCCTAAATTTTTTTTTAGGAAGAAACACCAGTGCTACTAGTGGAAAAAGTTAGTCTGGAGCCCTGCACTATCAATATTTCTCTCCTGCTCACTGAAACCTCCACTCTACCTCCTCTTCATCTGTAGCTTCCTACACCCTATCATCATTTCCAGACCCTGACTCCTTTTCCTTCCTACCATTGGAGTTAGCCACATACACTCTCCTCCATCCATGGATCTCCTCTGCCCTCTATCTTCAAGGCCCAGGAATAATTCTTGCCCTACTCCTTGGCCATTGAATGAGTTGCACAGCAATCAAAGATAGTTAAAAACAGCAGAGAGGAGGTGGAAGAAATCACAACTCCACACAGATCTTGTCTCTTACTCTTCTCTTGCTCTCCTGTCTGAATTCTGATCTGAAGTGACTTCTGGTAAGGCTGCCTTCTACAAGAAAAAGCTGGCAACATCTGCACAAGATCCTTGTGGGCTCTACAACATCTATTCCTCATGACTTAAACCACTGGCTCCTGCTCCATCCTCCCTGACTGCTGAAGACTTTGCCAGCTTTTTTGATGTGAATATTGGAAAAATCTGCCAGGCCTTCATTCCTACCCCAACTCCGACACTACACACTCAGGATTCCTCTTCTCTTTCACTGGCATATTTTTCAAATCTAACAAGAGGATGGCTCTGACGTCATCTTATCCTGCAACCCTACCACATGTCCACTGGATCCAATCCCTTCCACAATGATCCAGACCATGTCAAGCCATTGCCTAATGGTTAGAAGAGCAGCTTTGGGACCAGCTTGCTTAATAACACAAATGACAAGTTCTATGCAGATTTCATTAGCTCCAACTAATTTCCATAAATCCTATAATAGCTACCATGAGCTGGCCTAGTGGTTTGCGTGTCCACTATTCAATTCCCTCGACCTGCAGGAATAGCTGAAGTGCCCTTGAGCAAGCCACCTAAACCCCAACTGCTCCCGGTATGTTGTATGTTGCTCTGGATGAGAGTGTCTGCTAAATGCCATTAATGTAATGTCATATGACATCCTTTCCTTCACCATGACTATCATCAATGGCTCCATAACATTTGGTCATGTACCAACTGCATTCAGGAGAGCAAGGATTATTCCCATCCTGAAGACCCACTCTGGATCCCTCACACATCAGTAACTAATGTCTTGTTTCACTTCTCTCTTTTCTTTCTCTTAACCTCTCATAGAACAACCTCCAAGATCCTACCCAGTCTGGCTTCAAAGCAGCACTTTCCACAGAGACTGCCCTTTTGGCCATCACTGAAAAGCTACATGCTACTAGATCAGCCAAACTGTCATCAGTCCTCATCCTCCTTGACCTTTTAGCAACATTTGCCACAGTCAACCACAAGACTCTTGTCCACCCTCATTAGTCTTAAAATTTGTGGCACAGCATGGCAATGGTTTGATTCCTACCTGGAAGATTAGTCATTTCAGGTACATGGTTGGAATCCACATCCGCTCCACAGAGACTCTCCACTGGTGTCCCACAAGGCTCAGGACTTGCTCCTCTTTTGTTCTCCCTTTATACTCAATCTTTTAGTGAGGTCACATGGTTTTCTCATACCACAGCTATGCAGATGACACTCAACTCATGGTGGTGTAGTGGTTAGCACTGTCGCCTTACAACAAGAAGGTTCTGGGTTCGATATTCAGTGGCTGACAGGGCCTTTCTGTATGGAGTTTGCATGTTTTCCCCGTGTCTGCATGGGCTTCCTCCGGGTGCTCCAGTTTCCCCCCACAGTTCAAAGACAAGTGGTTAGGTTAAAATGGGATGTCCCTGGGCTGAAGTGCCCTTGAGCAAGGCACCTAACCCCCAAATGCTCCCCAGGTGCTGTAGCATGGCTGCCCACTGCTCTGGGTATGTGTGCGCTCATTGCTCATGTGTGTGTGCATGTGTGTGATCGTTGCTTCAGATGGGTTAAATGCAGAGAGGAATTTCACTGTGCTTAAGTGAACATGTGATAAATAAAGTTGTTCTCCTTGATCATCCTTGGCTTCCCTCCCTTAGACACTCATGTTTCTGCTCTTATCTCAGCATGTCTGGGAGACATCTCATCATAGATGGCAACTCATCAGCTGAAACTTAATCCTAGCAAAAGTGAACTGCTGTTCATCCTAAGTAATTCATCCCCATATCAGGATCTTGTGATCTCCCTGGACAACTCTCTGAGCTGATCAGGCCATTCAGGTTCTTGCTCAGTCCCTTGTCATTTTGAGACTGAACTACTGCAACTCGTTTCTGACAGGTCTGTGTCTGAGCACCATCCAACCTCTGCAACTAATCTAGAATGCAGCTGCATGACTCATTTTCAACTATCTTAAATTCCCCAACACTACCCCATTGCTGCGTCTCCTTCCACTGGTTTCCTGTAGCTGCCCGCATCAGATTTAAAACAATGATGCTTGCCTACAAAGCCAAAAATGGACCTGCACCCACTTACCTTAAAATGCTTATCACACCCCACATTGCACCAGGCTCCCTACAATCATCTAGCATTGCTCGACTGGACCCACCATCTCTCAAGGTACAAGTAAGGCATGCATCAAGACTCTTCTCTGTTCTGGCACTTAGGTGGTAGAATGAACTTCCCCTAGATGTCTGAACATCTGGGTCACTGGCTGTCTGCAAACAACATCTAAAGATCTACCTCTTTCTGAAGTACTTAAATTAACACTTTCAAAAGAACATTGTGTTGTCTTTGTGCTTTTCATGCAATCTTACGTCCCCAACAGAGTTTTTAGACTGATGGTATTCTTAGTCCATTAACTAGTGAAGCAGTATCTCATCTCATCTCATTATCTCTAGCCGCTTTATCCTTCTACAGGGTCGCAGGCAAGCTGGAGCCTATCCCAGCTGACTACGGGCGAAAGGCGGGGTACACCCTGGACAAGTCGCCAGGTCATCACAGGGCTGACACATAGACACAGACAACCATTCACACTCACACCTACGGTCAATTTAGAGTCACCAGTTAACCTAACCTGCATGTCTTTGGACTGTGGGGGAAACCGGAGCACCCGGAGGAAACCCACGCAGACACGGGGAGAACATGCAAACTCCACACAGAAAGGCCCTCGCCGGCCCCGGGGCTCGAACCCAGGACCTTCTTGCTGTGAGGCAACAGCGCTAACCACTACACCACCGTGCCGCCATGAAGCAGTATCAAGATGTATTTATTGATAGACTTCAAAGGACTTATGTAAGTTGCTCTGGATAAGGGCATCTGCCAAATGCCATAAATGTAAATGCAAGTAAGTAAACAAGTAACTAAACAAGTACATAGGAAAGTAAGTAATTAAGTGAGTAAGTGAGCAAGCAAAAAACTACTTTTATTGTCTCTTGATGTTAGTAAGGAAAACATAGAAATCCCTCTGTCTGGAAACCTTTCTTATGTCACAACACTTAGTTATAGCTTTAACTCAATTGTTCCAAAGTACTGACACTGGAGATTCCTTCCCAAAAGTGCTAAATAAACATCTTCTCACAGAAAAATTCACCACATCAATGATTAAACACCTTTTTACAAGTCCCCTTTAAACTAGTACTAAATAAGCAATTATGTATTATGTTGTCAAAGGAGTGCATTCATAGAAACCTAAACTACTGTTGGAGTTACTGTTATAAAAAATTATTCAATACCACCTGGCCAATCAGAATAAAGCATTCAACAGTACTGTGGTATTTTTGGATAAAACTGTAGGATGAGCTTTAAGTCTTAAACTCTTGTGTCAGTAGTGAATCCAACGGCTTTGCTCCAAATGGTGTGGGCATACCAATATTTGTTAAGAGCTCAGAAGGAGAGGGACGTGCTAATAATCCATGGCTTAATAAAGCTGGCCTCCATGTGAATTGGCACAGAGATGCATCATCTGCAAATGTAAGGAGGATAATTCACCACATGCTCAAGTGCACATTGGATTATTAGTTGTTAATTATTTAGTTGGGTCTTCTCATCTTGGTATGGGTGCAGGGAGGAAGCTCATGTTGCTCCATTCAGAATAGCAATCTGAGCTGAGCAAAGCCTGGCTCTGGAGAGGTGGAAAAAGGGTTGAGCCTTCAACATCAGTCCAATCATATGGATCATTCCCCCCAGCTAATTCAGTGGTTGCTGATACTGCTGGCCTGTCTTATTTAGCACCCTGGTAGCAAGAGTAAAATAAAGAATGGGATTTTTGGACTAGGGTTAGGGTTTTGCTCTCTTTTTTTCTACTAAATCCAGCCTTAGCTTTAGAAATTTATCTCTAGGAGTATTCAACATGTTTACCATATGTGGTGAGTTCTCTGAGCTGAAGAGTCACTCTTTTCCCTCCTAGTGTTTTATTCATGTCCCTACTTCCATGCTTTGAAGCTTGAGAAGAAGCGTGGACACTTTTTTAATTTATGAGCCTGCAATATGGTTATTTATTTATCTCATCCCCCCTAAACCCCCCAAAAGGGAGATACTGTATGTATAGAAGTGCCCTTTTCCCCAATCCCTATTTCTCTATATGCTATCAGGGGGGAAAAAAAGTATTTAATGCACTCACTTGTCACATAAGCACCAGCAGCATATCCTAGGCAGCTATCTACTTTTATTTATTTAATGCAGGCATTAATGCACTTCATTGAAGTCCAAGAGCAGCAAAAAGCAATTGGCATGCTGCATAAGATTCATTAAAGAGGGTGCAATGATTGCTTTAACACATTAAAGGACACAGTGTTTTTTTTTTTCATTTTCTTGCTGCAAATAGCAGTCATTTGTTGTTTGCCTTTTGCAAGTATGTGATGCCAGCAGGAGGTTTGGTTCTGATTATAAACAACAGACCGTGGATTCAAATCCTCTAAAAGTACAAGAAATCAGAATTTTATGGTGACTAAAATTAGTTTGTTCTATCAGATTTTACATGGCACTGAATGTTGCATATACGTGGGAGGTTTGAAATCAAATGATTGTTTAAATATATCAAAAGAAATATAATTTATCATGATATAGACCACTTTTTTCCATGGAATAAAAAGATGCATTCTATTCCCTTCTAGTGGGTTTATTGATAGCATGCAATATTGTTATCGCTTATCCTCAATGTATTACGCCACTCTCCCCAATGGAGAATGAACGTGCAATATTGTAATAATATTGCATTGTAACAAGTGTCTAAGTGGGTGGAGCACAGAAGCACAGCAGGCCAGAACTGAGTTCTCAACAGACTCCTTTATTACAGCTTTTCAGCTTACTATTTCTCTCACACACAAGCACGCACGCATATCAGTATCCAGGTTGGGGAGAAGCTCCCTTCCTCTGTTCTCCCTCTCCTCTTATAGGGCGCGGTCACTGGGGAAGACACACAAACACAGGTTAATTCCCTTCAGGTGCAGTGATTCCACCACTTACCTTCCCTGACTCCGCCCTCCATTCACAGACCGACGCTTGACCACGCCCCCACTGCCACATACCCCCACCGCCCGACTCAGGCCGGGCAGCCGTCCGGCCTGCAGCCAACGAGCCAACCCCCCCCCCCCCCCCTTGACGGGAGAGGAAGTCCGCCACAACCATCTGCGCCCCCTGCCTGTGGACCACCTCAAACTTAAACGGCTGGAGTGCCAGATACCAACGGGTGATCCACGCGTTGGCATCCTTCATGCGGTGGAGCCACTGCAGGGGCACATGGTCCGGCCAGAGGGTGAAAGGGCACCCCAGCAGATAGTAGCGGAGGGTGAGAACCACCCACTTGATGGCGAGGCATTCCTTCTTTATGGTGCTGTACCTGCCCTCGCGCACCGACAGCTTGCGGCTGATGTACAGCACTGGATGGTCCTCCCCCTCTACCTCCTGGGACAGAACAGCCCCCAGCCCTCTGTCCGATGTGTCCGTCTGTAAAACAAAGGGGAGAGAAAAGGTCAGGGGAGTGTAACAGTGGCCCCCCACACAGTGCAGCCTTTACCTTAGAAAAAGCCTGCTGGCATTGCTCCGTCCACTGGACCGGATCTGGTACCCCCTTTTAAGTGAGATCAGTCAGTGGGCTGGTGACATCTGAATAATTAGGTATAAACCTATGATAGTAGCCAGCCAGCCTCAGGAACTGCCTCACCCCCTTTTTGGTCTTGGGCCTCGGGCAGGCTGCAATCGCTGCTGTCTTATTGATTTGGGGACGCACCTGCCCAGTGCCCAAGTGGAAGCCCAGATACCATACTTCCACCCGCCCAATTGCACACTTCTTCGGGTTGGCTGTGGGCCCCGCTCGCCTCAGCAACCCCGGGACGGCCCTCAGGTGTTTTAGGTGCCTCGGCCAGTCATTACTATAAATAATAATGTCATCTAAGTATGCGGCCGCATAGGTGGCGTGGGGGCGGAGGACCTTATCCATAAGCTGCTGGAATGTAGCGGGCGCCCCAAACAGCCCAAACGGAAGTGTGACGAACTGGTGTAAGCCAAACGGTGTGGAAAAGGCCGTTTTCTCTCGGGATAGTGGAGTCAAGGGGATCTGGCAATATCCCTTTGTCAAATCCAGTGTCGAATGAAAATGAGCCGTGCCTAGTCGATCGAGCAACTCATCAATACGAGGCATTGGGTACGCGTCAAATTTAGACACCGCGTTGACTTTTCTATAGTCCACACAGAACCGGACCGACCTGTCGGCCTTGGGAACCAAGACCACCGGACTGCTCCAGTCACTGTGGGACTCCTCGACAATGCCCATTTCGAGCATGGCCTCAAGTTCTTCCCGAACCACCTTTTTCTTCTGTTCGGGCAGTCTGTAAGGGCGGCTGCGAACTACCACACCTGGGGGCATCTCAATGTGGTGTTCTATGAGGTGGGTGCTGCCGGGCAGGGGCGAGAACACGTCAGAAAATTCTGTTTGCAACCGGGCAACCTCCGCGAGCTGGGTCGGGGAGAGGTGGGCTCCACAGGGGACCGGAGCGGTGGGTGATGCTGATTTTCCCTTTTGAATCTCCGGCCCTAGCTCCGCCTTCTCTGGAACCACCGACACCAGCGCCACGGGGACCTCCTCGCTTTGAGGGTGATTGAGGTGGTATACCTGTAACGCCCCACCCCTGTCCATTCGCCTCACCTCATAGTCAACGTCCCCGACTCGCCGTGTGACCTCAACGGGTCCTTACCACCTGGCAATTAATTTAGAGCTCAACATGGGCAATAACACGAGTACTTTGTCTCCTGGTGTGAATTCTCTAAGGCGCGTGCCCCTGTTGTACAGGTGGACTTGACGTTCTTGAGCCTGCCGCAAATTCTCCTGGGTTAGGTGTGTGAGTGTGTGGAGTTCTGCACACAGGTCAATAATGTATTGAATTTCATTTTTGCACGGGGAAGGTCCATCCTCCCAATTTTCCTGCAGCACATCTAGGATGCCACGCAGCTTATGCCCATATAATAATTTGAACGGGGAGAACCCCGTGGAGGTTTGTGGGACTTCTTGCACTGCGAAAAGCAGGGGTTCGAGCCATTTATCCCAGTTACGTGCGTCCTCGCTTACAAATTTTTTAATTATGTTTTTGAGGGTGCAATTAAACCATTTGACTAAGCTGTCCATTTGTGGGTGATAAATGCTGGTGCAGATCGGCTTGATTCCCAGTAACCCATACAGTTTGCGCAGTGTGCATGACATAAACGTAGTGCCTTGATCAGTCAGAATCTCTTTGGGGATTCTGACTCGGGAGATGACGTGGAAGAGTGCTTCTGCAATACTATGTGCGGAGATATTGCGAAGTGGCACTGCTTCCCGATATCGCATTGCATAGTCCACCAGAACTGAAATAAAACGATACCCTCATGTTGACCGATCTAATGGCCCGACGAGATCCATCCCAATTCTTTCGAACGGGGTCTCGATTAATGGTAGAGGGCACAAAGGCACTTTTGGGATGGCCGCTGGATTTACTAACTGGCATTCACGGCATGCCGTACACCACCTACAGACATCGCCGCGAATCCCTGGCCAATAGAACCGGGCCATTATTCGGGCTAGTGTCTTATCCTGCCCTAAGTGTCCAGCCATGGGATTAAAGTGAGCCGCCTGGAATACCAATTCCTGGCGGCTTTTTGGGATCAAAAGTTGGGTTATTTGTTCCTTAGTTTGAGTGTCCTGCATCACTCGGTATAACCTATCCTTAATAATGGAAAAATAGGGGAAAGATGGGGTGGCATTTGGCTGGAGCATTTGACCATCAATTACTCTCACTTGGTCAAACGCATGCCACAGAGACTCGCCTCGTGATTGCTCTAATGGAAAATCCGCGAGGGATTCCCCAAGAGACGGAGGAGGAGCCTGCTGCTCCTCACTCTGACTCGGTGATGACGTAGACGGATCTGTGACAGCTGCTCCCACCAATGCCACTCCGGGACCTCCCCCTGCTGAACTATGGCAGGACCCACTCTTCACTAAGTGCATCATTAAATCCCGAAATCCCGGCCAATCAGTCCCCAAAATTATAGAGTGGGTAAGGCGATGATTAACCGCCGCCTGAACTCTAAATTTCTCCCCTCGAAACAGAATGTCGACTGACACTAAAGGGTAGTTGTGAACATCCCCGTGCACACACAACACTTTCACCAATTGTGCTCTCCCCAATGCCTCGTTTTGCACCAGGCTTTGGTGGATTGAGGTCTGATTACAGCCGGAGTCCACCAATGCCTGATACGTACCCCCTTGGATACTCACTGGTATACGATACACTCCGGCCCGATCGAGGGCAGTTCCTGGCGTGTCAGGGATCCGGACCACCGCGCCCACCTCCATCGCCAAGCACTGATGCTGGAGGTGCCCTGGCTCCCCGCAGCGCCAGCACACCGGCCCAGGCTCTCTCTCTGCACTGGTGTTCCGGATATCACTCACCTGAGGGGGGCAGACACAGACACGTAAGTAGGAAATGGTAGGACACCGCGGGTGCGGCGGGCCGGCTGGGGTGGAGCCGGCCCCTGCCTCCGTGGTGGGGGAATGGGGTGAGGGAGAGGAACAGAAGGGGAGAGAGAGGGAGAGGGGAGGGGAGAAGGGGAGACACGCTGTCCTGCCATTGGAATGGCCACCATATGGTCCTCCGCCAGCTCAATGGCCTGATCCAGCGACGCCGGGCAATGGCACTGGACCCACTCCGTGGTTCCTTCTGGAAGTCGAGCGACGAACTGCTCCAGTGCCACCAAATCGATGATCTCCCTGGTGTCACGGTTGTCGGCCCTCAGCCACCGGTGGCAGGCGTCCTGGAGTTGCTGGCCAAACGTGAACGGCCAGCCGACCTCCTCCAGGCGCAGCGCATGGAAGTGCTGCAGCTGCTGCTCCGGAGTGCGACCCACGCGCTGGAGGACGGCCCTGCGGAGGTCCGCGTAGACCAGCCAGCTGTCGGTGGGGAGCTGTAGCGCGGCCAGCTGCGCCTCGCCCATGAGCAGGGGGAGGAGGTGCGCCGCACGCTGTTCCACCGGCCAACCCCACGCCTCTGCTGCCTGCTCAAAGAGAGTGAGGAAGGCCTCGGGGTCATTGTGCAGGCCCATCTTCGTTAGGGTGAGGTGGGAAAGGCCCACGGCAGTGGATGTGGTGGACCCGGCCGACGCGAGTAGGTGCCGGAACGCCTGGCAATCTTCCTGCTGTGCCAGCACCAGGGCCTCGAACCTTTGCTCCTGTTCTTTCCGGAGGGCGACCAGCGCCTGGTGCTGGCTCTGTTGGGCCGTGGTGAGGGCATGGCTCAGGTCCTTGAAGGGGGAGGACTCCATGGGGCTGTTCTCTCCTGCGCTCCGTCCCGGGTTTCAGCACCACTGTCACAAGTGTCTAAGTGGGTGGAGCACAGAAGCATGGCAGGCCAGAACTGAGTTCTCAACAGACTCCTTTATTACAGCTTTTCAGCTTACTATTTCTCTCACACACATGCACGCACGCACATCAGTATCCAGGTTGGGGAGAAGCTCCCTTCCTCTGCTCTCCCTCTCCTTTTATAGGGCGCGGTCACTGGGGAAGACACACAAACACAGGTTAATTCCCGTCAGGTGCAGTGATTCCGCCACTTACCTTCCCTGACTCCGCCCTCCATTCACAGACCGACGCCTGACCACGCCCCTGCTGCCACATGCATGTTGTCAAGACAACATAACATCACACATTGGAGCTCATGTGAAGATCCAATGACAAAACTTTTCTGCTGCACATTCATAGAATCACTTCTTTGTTGGCCAAGAAAGAGGGAAGATGAGGCTAATCCAGTGCTAGGCTTAAGCACTAAATAAATAAACTGAAAACTGAAACTAAAGATGCACTGAACACCTGAAAGGCTACCAAAACTTCATTATATGTTCTTCACGCATATTTAAACGAGAAAAACATATCAGTAGACATAAAAAAACTGGAAAAGAGACATGTCAGAGATGTAAAACTTCTGCGCTAGTGAGTGACTGTGAGAGTTTGTCAGCAAACATGGCCGTGAGGTTTGCTTCATTAAAAGTAGAAGATTTTGAGAGAATTTTGGCTGCCAGGTCACGCCATTGTGTGTAGTTGTCGATGTTGATTTTAAAAGTAACAAAGTAAATTACATCGGGAAATGAATACTTAAGTTTGAGTGAAAAATGCTGTGGCAAGTGTGCGTGGAAGAAGAGTCTTGGGGCAGAAATCTTAGTTTCTTGGCTGGTAGCCTGTGCTACTGATGAACACTACAGTGCCTGGAAGGTGAATTCAGTGCCATGCTGATGAATGCTACAGCAGCTGTAGCCCACTTCACTGCCGCGCTGATGAACCCTACACCAGCTGTAGGTCACTTCACTGCCATGCTAATGAACCCTACACTGGCTGTAGGTGACTTCACTGCCGCGCTAACAACGCCAACTTGCAGGTAAGCTGGCATTGGCCTTTGAGAAGGCTGATATGCTGATATGAAGAGAGTGTGTATGTATTATAATAATAATAATAATAATAATAATAATACTATTGCTTGGCTATTTTTTGTGGTACATCTGATATATTCCATTCAGCTAGCAGAATATTAAACTCATCTTTAGACTCGTTCAGTATCATAGTCGCTGAATGGAATATATCTGATATACTACTCAAAGCCAGCCAATATTATTTAAATAGCTTATAAAATTTAAATTTGTATTTGCTATGACTTGATTTGTAGGACAATACATAATTTATTATTTATCTATATTGTATGGGTCAATTCACGAGTCATTTTAAAATCACAGAATGGGACAATATAAGTTGAAGGCAAAGTATGACACTAATTGTCATTAAAAAAAATCTGATAGCTTTAGTCATATGAAATCCAATTTCTCTCTCTCTCTCTCTCTAAGAGCCAAGATACTTTATTAAGAATGTATGGATCAAGCTCTTGAAATCACTGAAGATATGAATTTATAATTAAGATTATAAAATAAGGTTCTATGGTTAAGCTGTTACATAAGAAATATTTTTGTTTTGTCTTTATTTGTCTGATAGATGAGAAGGAAGATACTTTAAGAATTAAAGTATCAGTATACAATAATATACAATATTTTACATCACTGAAGATATGAAAACGTATAATTCGAAAGTTAAGGCAAAGTTTGAATTTGAAAGTTTGAAAAATCACTTCTTCTCCCTCAATTCTTCACTGATTTTGATTCTTTTTGGCAGGAAGGTAGGTCTGCCTGGGGTGCATATGGCTTCTACCCAAATTTGCATAATTGCAATTAATAATGAAAATATGGAGTAATTAAGCCCTAACGAGCAGTTTCCACACAAATCGCTTTTCTCCCTCAATTCTTCACCGGTTTTGATGCTTTCTGGCATGAAAGTAGGGGTACCTAGGGTGCAGACAGTAGTGCTTGAAAATTTGTGAACCCTTTATAATTTTCTATATTTCTGCATAAATATGACCCAAAACATCATCAGATTTTCACACAAGTCCTAAAAGTAGATAAAGAGAACCCAGTTAAACAAATGAGACAAAAATATTATACTTGGTCATTTATTTATTGAGGAAAATGATCCAGTATTACATATCTGTGAGTGGCAAAAGTATGTGAACCTCTAGGATTAGCAGTTAATTTGAAGGTGAAATTAGAGTCAGGTGTTTTCAATCACTGGGATGACAATCAGGTGTGAGTGGGCACCCTGCTTTATTTAAAGAATAGGGATCTATCAAAGTCTGATCTTCACAACACATCTTTGTGGAAGTGTATCATGGCACGAACAAAGGAGATTTCTGAGGACCTCAGAAAAAGCGTTGTTGATGCTCATCAGGCTGGAAAAGGCTACAAAACCATCTCTAAAGCGTTTGGACTCCACCAATCCACACTCAGACAGATTGTGTACAAATGGAGGAAATTCAAGACCATTGTTACCCTCCCCAGGAGTGGTCGACCAACAAAGATCACTCCAAGAGCAAGGCATGTAATAGTCGGTGAGGTCACAAAGGACCCCAGGGTAACTTCTAAGCAACTGAAGGCCTCTCTCACATTGGCTAATGTTAATGTTCATGAGTCCACCATCAGGAGAACACTGAACAACAATGGTGTGCATGGCAGGGTTGCAAGGAGAAAGCCACTGCTCTCCAAAAAGAACATTACTGCTATCTGCAGTTTGCTAAAGATCATGTGGACAAACCAGAAGGCTATTGGAAAAATGTTTTGTGGACAGAAGAGACCAAAAATAGAACTTTTTGGTTTAAATGAACCCAGGGCCTTCTTGCTGTGTGGCGACAGTACTAACCACTACACCACTGTGCTGCCCCCCATATTAATATGAAATACAATTAATTTCTGCTTTATTTATCCAAAATATCCAAATCATTGAACATATGACCATATAATTCTCAGGTTAAGGCAACAGGTGAAATTAATGGATATGATGTGATATATAATTATTATTATTTTCCAAAACTTTTTTACACTGTTTAATTAGCTGAGCAAACTGCAAATGCCTACAAGTAATGATCTGTTCATGTGCACTTACTTTACACTTTTGTCAACTTGGATCGCTTCCCTAAATGGACAGATAATGAGTTGGCTTCTTTAATTGAAAGTAAAAACAGTGAAAACATGAAAAATCATTGTGTTTATAATCAGTGTTTCAAAAAAAGTTGAATGATAAAACAATTGTTGAATTTGGTTTTCACAAAATATCTTGATTTGTTAGTGTCTCTCAAGCCATTATTTGCCGACGCTATTGACAAATCACTATATTTTGTTCAACCTCATCTAAAAATTGCTTATTATCTTATACATTTGTTAATATGAAAGCTATCCATTTATTTATTTAGAGTTAGGACATATAAGAATTTGGAAATTTTCAAAAGAAATTTGGATGACTTTGAATTCCCAAATGTATGATGTAATTTAATTCATATATAGTATCAGATATAGAGATGTTTTGGCCTAAATCTTGGCAGTAATGTTCCATTTTAATTCTAGCTGGATAGTACGAGTCTGTAAACGATGCTACTGTGTCGACTAATGAATAATGTAATGAAATTTTCTTTGAGCTTCAAAGCATCTAAACAGGCAAGAGTTAAAGCAACCTACTAAATGAAAGCACCAATTCATAGGCTGTAGTTTCATGGATTTCCCCAAAGGCATTACACTCCAGACCCACCCCCCTTTATTTATTTATTTATTTATTTATTTATTTTTGTAAAGGCCCATCTCTTCATCACCATCATCCCTCTTAGCTTCATAATCTGTGATCAAATATCTCTTTCAAGATAACAGTTCAATTCTTCAAAACACTGTTCAAAACTATCAGGTGTTGATACCAAATGCCATCAAAGTCACAGAGAAGTCCTTGAAGAAGTAACGCACATCAATGGGGGAGAAGGTTTCAGTTCTTGATGTGTTTGCCAAACAGTGTAGACAAAAAGTGTGTTGTTTTGATTGTAGCTGATCTCTGTGTACTCAGATAATATCTGCTACAGCTGCAAAATGTGCAAAAAAACAAGGAAAGAAATAAAGAAAAAAAACGTATTATATATAATTTATTCCTAAATATATGTGGATAAAAAATGACATATTCCAGTAGTCCATACTCTGAATTTGATCACAGTGTATCATTTTCACAGCAATGCTAAAGTCAAACAATATGGCTGCCTCCTCTTGACACTGTGTCAAACCAGGTATTTGACTTTTGACAATGCACTGCAAAAATATCGAAGCAAGTAAAAAAAAAATATCCTGAAGATACAGCAAATTCACATATTTCTCTTTATTAGATTGTTTTAAAACAAATATATTTTTATTCATTTCAACCCTGAACTTGCAACAGTGTCTTGCAAAATTATTCATTGGTATTTGTCCTGTTTTGTCGCATTACAAGATGGAATTAAAATGGATTTTGGGGGTGTTTAGCACCACTTGATTTACATAACATGCCTACCATTTTGACGGTGCAATTTTTTTTCTTTTGAATTATTATTGTGACAGAAGCAATAATTAAGATCCAGAAATCTGGAGTGTGCATACGGTAGGTGTTCATCCCCCCAAAAGTCAATACTTTGTAGAGCCACCTTTTGCTGCAAGTCTCTTGGGGTATGTCTCTTAGCTTAGCACATCTAACCACTGGGATTTTTGCCCATTCCTCAAGGCAAAACTGCTCCAACTCCTTCAAGTTAGATGGGTTGTGTTGGTGGACAGCAATCTTCAAGTTATGCCACAGATTCTGAATTGGATTGAGGTCTAGGCTTTGATTAGGCCATTACAAAATATTTAAATGTTTCCCTTTAAACCACTCCAGTGTAGCTTTAGCAGTATGTTTAGGGTCATTGTCCTGCTGGAATGTGAATCTTCATCCCAGTCTCAAACCTCTGGCCGACTCAAACAGGTTTTCCTCCAGAATTGCCCTGTATTTAGTACAATACATCTTTCTTTCAATCCTGACCAGCTTCCTTGCAGATGAAAAACATCCCCACAGCATGATGCTGCCACCACCATGCTTCACTGTAGGAATGGTGTTCTCAGGGTGATGGGAAGTGTTGGGTTTGCACCACACATGGCATTTCCCATGATGGCCAAAAAGTTCAATTGTAGTCTCATCTGACCAGAGAATCTTCTTCCATGTGTTTGGGGAGTCTACCACATGCTGTTGGGCAAACTCCAAATGTGTTTTCTTGCTTTTTCTTTAAGCAATGGCTTTTTTTTGGGCCACTCTTCCATAAAGCCCCACTCTGTGGAGTGTACGGCTTAAAGTGGTCCTATGGACAGATACTTCCATCTCCGCTGTGGATCTTTGCAGCTCCTTCAGTGTTATCTTTGGTGTCTTTGTTGCATCTCTGATTAATGGCCTCCTTGCTTGGTCTGAGAGTTTTGCTGGGCGGCCTTCTCTTGTCAGGTTCGTAGTGGTGCCTTATGCTTTTCATTTTGCTATAATGGATTTAATGGTGCTCCCTGGAATATTCAGAGTTTGGGATATATTTTTAAAAACCCAAGCCTAATCTATACTTTTCTACAACATTGTCTTCGATCTGTTTGGAGTGCTCCTTGGTTTTCATGTTGCAGAGTCAGGGTCCTTCCAGAACAGGTTGATTTATACAGACATCGTGTGACAGATCATGTGACACTTTGATTACACACAGGTGGATCTTAATCAACTAATTATGTGACTTATGAAGTGAATTGGTTGGACCAGCTCTTATTTAGGGGTTTCATATAAAAGGGGGTGAATACGTCTGCACACTCCAGATTTCTGTTATTCATATTAATTATTGTTTGTGTCAAAATAAAACAACAATTTGCACCTTTAAAGTGGTAGGCATGTTGTGTAAAACAAATGATGCTAACCCTCCAAAATTCCATTTTAATTTCAGCTTGTAATACAACAAAACAGGACAAATATAAAGGGGGATGAATACTTTTGCAAGACACTGTATATTTCAGAGTGTCATTGAAAAAAGGAAGAGTTTAACGAGTCAAGGATGTAATTAAGAGTATTTCACTGATATCAAATAATGCTTTAAAATTTGTTAAAATCATAATAAAATTTTGTAAGGAAGGATATAGTAACTCATCTAATCACGCTTTACAACCATGGTGAACAGAAAAGCATCTCAACTTTGTAAACTGGAAAAACTACGGGTGCAGATTGGTCAGAGTTCAACCCCAAACACAGTATGCATTAAAAATAATAATAATAATAATAATAATAATAATAATAATAATAATAATAATAATTTCATACAAGGGTTAAGCAAAACTACTTTTATTTCCTTGCTGGTTTTCATTTCAGTCACTTCCATTACTTTTTTTTTCTCCATGTAGTTCTTCTGTCACTCAGCTTTGGAGAGCTGATTGTCATTGTTTTTCTGAAGAGTCAATTTCAAGGTAAGACTATGTGCTGTGCCTTATTCATGATCTCCAGACCAATGATGTCAGTTATTTAGGAAAATAGTCCTTCCATAGTGGACCTGCTTTGAGAGCAGAATGATCTAGATCAGGGAGGGGTTCTCAAAACGTTATTGGAAAGTGATAATTCTGTCAAGTCAAACATTGAATGGTTTGAAAAACATTTTTTTTTTCAAGTATAGAGAAATGTAACGTGATAATTTTAGCTAGCCAATACTCTCTGCTAATCTGATCTGGCATTCTTCTTCTTCTTCTTTTCTCCATAATGGAACATTTGACTCAAGTAGCATCTTGCTTTATTGATTTTGCACTGAAGAGTTAATGCTAGATAACATCTGTGTTGCTATTACCATGGTGTTCCTATCATATTGGGCTGCCACATGTTCATACACTCACTAGCTACTTTATTAGGAACACCCATATACCTACTGTTTAATGCAGTTCTTTAATCAGCCGATCCCTTGACAGCAGCACAATGCATCAAATCATGCAGATACAAATCAAGAGCTTCAGTTAATGTTCACTTCAAACATCAGAATGGGAAAAACTGTGATCTCAAAGTGTGACTTTCTTTCACTGTGGCATGGGTGTTGGTTTGAGCCAGATGGACTGGTTTGAGTATTTTAGAAACTGCTGATCTCTTGAGGTTTTCACACACAACAGTCTCTAGAGTTTACACAGAATGGTGCAAAAAACAAAAAAAAAACCTTGAGTGAGCAACAGTTCTGTGGGTGGAAACAAACGCCTTGTTGATAAGAGAGGTCAGAGGAAAATGACCAGATTGGTTCGAGCTGCCAGGAAGGATATAGCAACTCATAGCAACTCTTTACAACCATGGTGAGCAGAAAAGCATCTCAGCATGCAACAGCAGAAGACCACACTGGGTTCCACTCTGCCAGCCAAGAACAGGAATCTTAGAATCAAGAAGAAGTTCCTATTAAAGTTGCCAGTGAGTGTATTTTCTGCATGATTAAATAGATTAATGTACAGTGGTGCTTGAAAGTGGTGCTTGTTTTGAGTGCAAAATAGGTCAAAGATTACTTTCAAATCGTTGTTTTCTGTTTTAATTTCAATTTCAACATACCATCCCAACTTTTTCTGATTTGGGGCTGTAAGACAATAAGACCTTTGTGACTGATAACAAAAGAAGCTGCATTCTTAGTGAGAATTCCTAAATTTTTTTTCAGGCACATGTTGCTCTTAGTTGATAGGTAAAGAGACAAATCATACAAATCCCTGACCTTGCTCTAGGCATCCATTATTTATTTATTTATTTATTTATTTATTTTTCTGAAAAGAAGCACTGGATGACATTTAGATCAGAACTCAAGAAAATTGACAAGGGATTTTATCGAGTTCTGAGTACAGCATTAAACCTGGCATAAAAATAAAACTGTATGGAATTCTGGAGTTCAATGCAGGGTTCAGGATCATCAGAGTTTGAGTCTTGGATTGGTTTTATTAACTACCAGGGTATTTTGAATGGCCATTGGGCTGGCGTTTTCACAAGATCTGGCAACCCAGACCAACATTTGTGAAAATAGGTCTATATTGGTTACCCAGGCAGCAGGGACCTCCTGGTTTGAACTTCTACTTGGCTTGGAAAAACAATCTTTTCAGTTTGATTAAGGCATTTCTGAATCAGAATAAGAGCTTTAAACAGAATTTACACCAACCAGATGTTAGTGTACCCACCCGCAGGCCTTCTGCTTGATACGGCAGGAGTAGAAGGAGGAGGCCTGGGCTCTGATAGCCTCATGTGGCTGGAGCTGAGCCAGAGATGCACATCATGTCAGTAATTTCATCTGCACGCCCAACTCCCTTTATGAATTTGGCATCTTAGCATTTCTCTCTGCAGGCAGACTGTGTCTTTAATAGGGTGTGGATTTTTCAGTTGTTCTCATTAGCATCATGTAGTCTTTTACTAATGCATATCTGTGACATGGCTTTTATAATTTACCATCTCTGCTGCTATTAAGGCCTCGTCTAGCCTTCATTTTCTCAGAGAATGTAATACACTTGGATACACTGATCTGCATTTGTCGGGTCAATTAAAATATTATGGGCTTAATGAAGCACTGGCTTGTTGAGAGGCAATGAATGCACCAGTACTTGATCTGCTCCACATGAACAAGTCAGACCATGTAGACTAATCTGAGGAAATGGCTGTAGCTTGACAATTGATGCCCCAGTGATATTTATGCTAGGCATTGCAAGAACATTAATTTTTACTCATCTACCAGTAATTCAAAAAAAGTTCTCATCTAGTCATGTTTCCAGAGTTAAAGCAAAAACATTGCTCGACTAGACTATGCATATGCTGATAAAGAACAGTAAGGAATGCATCAAATGACACCTTACTTAAAGGCCATACACAGACTAAAATTATATTTGCAGCTTCAGTGTTATTGAAGCTACTGTTAACAATGAAAATAAATAAATCAGTGCAATGTGTCAAATAATAAATCTGCATATCATATTACACTAATTAAGGCTGGTTCCTTTCTACACATTCACGGGCAATTTAGAGTCACCAATTAGCCTAATTGCATGTTTTTGGACTTTGGGGAAACCAGACCACCCAGAGGAAACCCACGCAGACATGGAGAGAACATGCAAACTCCACACAGAAAGGCCCCCATTGGCCACTGGGCTCAAACCCAGAACCTTCTTGCCTTGAGGCAACAGTACTAACCATTGCACCATTGTGCCGCCCAATTAAGGAGGCACCAATTTTAAAAATTCATTCATGAGGATGACATGGAGGCAAACTTGGCTCAGCTAAAATAATTGATTCTGGAACTGAGAGAGCACACAGCATGGAAGCTCATGTCCGTCCATCAACATTGCCCTTTTGACAGCTCAATGACCAGCCTTCCTTGGATGGCGGATTCTACATGTTCCAACAGCATCTACAAGGTTTTTCTAGGATGATCATAATCTCAAAACTGTGCATCTCTAAACTAGTTGAGTGGCATTGTATTGTGATGTTCAAAACATGATATGGATGTGCTCTTTCGTACAGTGCTGGTCAAGAACACATAGCAGTTATTTTGCTTTAAATAACTACAAAATAGCTGCTTTTATCCTTCATGTCGATTCATATGAAACTCCTAGAGTCATGTGGGTGGCATGGTGGTGTAGTGGTTAGCACTGTTGCCTCACAACAAGAAGGTTCTGGGTTTGAGCCCAGCAGTTCTTGGTTCTCGCCAAGCCCACTCCTTTCTGCGTGGAGCTTGCATGTTCTCCCTGTGTCTGTATGGGTTTCCTCTGGGTGACAGTTTCCCCCATAGTCCAAAGACATGTGGTTAGGTTAGCTGGCTACTCTAAATTGTCCATTGGTGTGAATGTGTGTGTGAATAGTTGAGAAGAGAAAACCTCTATAATAATCCAGTAGAAGGCAATGGGAAACCACTACTGTAATGTTCCCTGGAAGCTCTGATGGACATCAGAGCCAGACCTACCCAGTGCTTAATTTGTGAAGTGGGAGGCCCCGGAACGCAGGAGGTGGGTGGGTCTGGCGACTCAAAAAAAAAAAGGCGGGGGGCGGTTTACTATAACTTTACGCACACACGCCTATTGCATGACATGTATTGCAACAGCACCAGTTATCAAATCCTGGACAACAATGGACAATGCTCAGAATGTTCTCCAAACAGGCACTCAAGTTCACTCTCGCTCTCCACACATACGTTAAGACAGGGGTCAGGAACCTTTTGGCTGAGAGAGCCATGAAACCACATATTTTCAAATACATTTTTGTGAGAGCCATATATAAAAAGTGACACTGAATACAACTAAAATGCATTTTTACGTATGACCAACAATTTGAGTGTAATATATTCTTTTTCATAATGAAGAGGCTCTTGACATGCCGTCTTCCTCCTGTCCCCCGCTGAATATTTTGACGCAAACGTAGCTTGGCGTGTTTCGAAGTGCCGCTTTATTTCATTGTTTCATCGATGCAATCTTGTCATTGTATAGGCCTATTGGACACAAAGCAGAACCCTCTAACCCCACAAAGGCGAATTCCTCTGTCCATTCCTGTTGAAATGTACGGTAGCCTACCAGTCACCTTTTTTCCCTTTTCGCCATGTTCTTTGTCAAAAGGCTTTGCTTTGTGGACAGCTAACTGACTTTTTCATTAAATGGAGGTGTAGTTCTTGATCTCAATGTGAGCTGATTAATCTGCGAGCCAGATGCAGTTACCAAAAGAGCCACATCTGGCTCCCGAGCCATTGCAGACCCCTGCGTTAAAACACAGCAGAGTAAAGACTTAATCTTGCTTGTGTATCTGACTGAGATTATAAAGAAAGTAAATAAATAAAACGGTCCTGGCACTTGCACCCACAACGCAGCCCCATAGACCGTAGAATGCATTTGAACAATAGACGACCTACCACGTGTCGACCGACCCGGCAGTGGCCCCGCTTGGCAAAAAATAAAAAATAAAATAATATCAGACATTATGATCTTAGAAAACGCTTTAGTGACAAACAGTTACAGACAGTAATTTGTCGTGATATTATTATGTTATAAAATATTATTTTTTATTAGGCTATATATTTTTTTAAAGATATTTTTTGGGCTTTTTTCACCTTTATTGGATAGGACAGTGTAGAGACAGGAAATGAGCAAGAGAGGGAGAGAGACAGGGAGGGATCAGGAAATGACCTTGGGTCAGAATTGAACCCGGGTCCCCGGATTTATGGTGTGGCGCCTTATCCACCTACATATTAAATTCTCATCTCATCTCATTATCTCTAGCCGCTTTATCCTTCTACAGGGTCGCAGGCAAGCTGGAGCCTATCCCAGCTGACTACGGGCGAAAGGCGGGGTACACCCTGGACAAGTCGCCAGGTCATCACAGGGCTGACACATAGACACAGACAACCATTCACACTCACATTCACACCTACGGTCAATTTAGAGTCACCAGTTAACCTAACCTGCATGTCTTTGGACTGTGGGGGAAACCGGAGCACCCGGAGGAAACCCACGCGGACACGGGGAGAACATGCAAACTCCACACAGAAAGGCCCTCGCCGGCCCCGGGGCTCGAACCCAGGACCTTCTTGCTGTGAGGCGACAGCGCTAACCACTACACCACCGTGCCGCCCACATATTAAATTATATATTAAATTTATCTTCTAAAATAACAGCCTGTACTCATATCACAACCGGTTTATTTCACCATTGGAGATCAGATCACACAAGACATGAGTTAAATGACTCATTTTAAGGATTTAAGTAGGGGATTTAAAAGCATAGCCTAGGATTTCAAGCATATTTCAAGTTTAAAAGCAGTGCCAGCAAACATAAGTGCCAGCAAACATAAGTGCAATCAATTCAAGTAATAGTTAAGAAATAAAGGGTTTACAAAACAAGTTGGAGAATTAATTTAAAAAATTTTAGTAAGCTTTCTTGTTTTTTTTTTTGCCATTTTTTCCACAGCGCAAGCTAACGGCTACAAAAAACCCAGTGTTCTATTGAGCGGAAGTATACACCCCATGCCCCCCCCCCCCTCCGCATAGATTTTGTGGATATCATAGAAGAGAAATCAACAACAGATATCAAAATCAAAACCGAACACTAAACAAATTTTTATTTACTTATTTATTTAAATTATTGTTTGATTTTTTTCCCTTTGTGATGGTCACGGAGGTGATCTGATCCATTTAAATAGCTGCCAGAACACCGAATGAAATGAAAATAGCTGCCGGATCCGACGACGGAGGTTCCGGATCTTGTTCCGTCATGTTCCGGCTCAAATTAAGCCCTGGACCTACCATCAGGCAGAACGCTGAAGAAGAAGAGAGTCATGTGAATAGCTCTATTTTCTCACCAATTTGGTCACCCAGCAGACAATTCTCACCCATGGTGGGTGGCACGGTGGTGTAGTGGTTAGCACTGTTGCCTCACAGCAAGAAGGTTCTGGGATGGAGCCCAGTGGCCGACAAGGGCCTTTCTCTGTGGAGTTTGCATGTTGTCCCCGTGTCTGCGTGGTTTTCCTTTAAGTGCTCCGGTTTCCCCCACAGTCCGAAGACATGCAGTTAGGTTAACTGGCTACTCTTAATTGCCAATAGGTATGAATATCTGAGCTGTGTTCAGACATGAGTAGTATGGCACCTTTGTATGCCTTGGACTTGGCCATGTTGAGCTGCATCCTTTGTAATTCAGCTGCAAGAAAAGATGATTAGCCACTTCACCAGCCAGCACCACCTACCATCAGGGAGGGTAAAGGCAAACACATGCTTCAGGACACATGAAGCCAACCAAGAGCAGTGTACCTGAATCACAGGGCAGTGTAACACACCAATAGAGATATGTTATTTGCCCTTTTCCTCATACATGAACTCTGAGATGTCCACAATTTGCTTGTGTCACCGTGGTTGACAGGAGAGAGACAGCATGCCATCCTTCTCACCCAACCAGCATGACCAATTTCACTCCTTTGGTTCCTGGTCATAGATGACTGTAGCCTCATTGGGATATTAAGTTTTGATCTTCAGGCACACTTCTGTTACAATAGTTAGAAATTTAACACAAGCATGCAAATGCAAGTGTGAGACAATTTTGTCATTTTTTAACTTAAATTTTATTGTCACATTGATTTGCTTAAAATTTCTTCATACTGTAACAGCTTAAAATTGCATTATCATTGAGCTATATTATGATCTGATGAGCTGCTGTGACTATTTTGTGGGTATTCGCCATCTTACTCTGGATTGCAAGTACCTTTTGGGAAATGAGAGCTACAAATCTCCGTGTCTCATATTTGTCTGGTTAATTCAGCACAAGCTTTTGTGAATTGTGACTGAACTGCATGCATACATTACATGTAACATAACTCAGTCGATTAAATTTCACTGTGAAATTGGGACATACTGTATGTTTGAAGCTGTTTGGAGAAAAAAATAAATATTGCATTACTCAGAATTGCTGGAAACCAAGCTATACCAACACTGACTGCATAGCAATTTGCACATTTAATTTGAATATGAGAGCTTTTACAGTTTGCCTGCATATCAATGCATAAATATTACTGAAAAAAATGGTACACCATGTCAGAAAGGAACCAATTTCACAATCTAATGATTTGAATTTCTGCTTAGACACTTCCAGGGCTGATAGAGTATATAAATACTGTTGGACAAAAATTGCCCACTACCCCAAATTCCCCCTTCGGTTTTCAGCCTGATTGAATGCTGCATTTGACTGTAACACATCGTTTCTGTCCTCTGACTAAAAAAAAAAAAAACACAAAAGCCTCTCAATTTGGGAAAGTCTGTTCAACTCCATGTTCAGCAATTGACATCAAATCAACATGGCTGCTCACAGCATGAGTAAATAAAGAATAAAGTAACACTTATATTTAAATTAGTTATGCTGTATACACGGGTGGCATGGTGGTGTAGTGGTTAGCACTGTCGCCTCACAGCAAGAAGGTCCAGGTTTGAGCCTCGTGGCCGGTGAGGGCCTTTCTGTGCAGAGTTTGCATGTTCTCACCATGTCTGCGTGGGTTTCCTCCGGGTGCTCTGGTTTCCCCCACAGTCCAAAGACATGCAGGTTAGGTTAACTGGTGACTCTAAATTGACCGTAGGTGTGAATGTGAGTGTGAATGGTTGTCTGTGTCTATGTGTCAGCCCTGTGATGACCTGGCGGCTTGTCCAGGGTGTACCCCGCCTTTCGCCCGTAGTCAGCTGGGATAGGCTCCAGCTTGCCTGCGACCCTGTAGAACAGGATAAAGTGGCTAGAGATAATGAGATGAGATGCTGTATACACTATCATTTGCTTTAGCTCAATCAACATATATGTATTTAACAGTTATTCCACGAAATCGAGTCACACATGAGCTGATGGCCGACAAGGCACGTAGCACCGAGTTGGCTCTAAGCCATGTACGACTCGATTTCATGGAATAACTGTTTTATTTTATCCACATTCACTGGATTTTGAGAAACAGAGCATTTTTTTTTTGCAAAGTCGATAAATAAAATCTTTGTACAAAACATCAGACAAAATCATTTTCACTTAGAATGTAAACAAACTGGCGAAATGACTAACGATTTGTGAAAAATAATAAATATTATTATTTATATGCTCTAATAATAATTCTTAAAAAAATCAAATACTTTTATTCCATATTTTCTTGTTTTTTTTTGGGGGGAGGGTTGTTTTTGAGTAGAGTTTTTATTTCATCCTCAGTTGGTTCAGCAACACACTGCACCATTTTCTTCAGGGTTTTTTTTTTGGCAGCTGGCAAACCAACTTAAAGGTGCATTATCACCACCAACTGGACTGGAGTGTGGAACAGGAGATGGGGGGGGGGGCACAAAAAAAAAACAGCAAACCACCAAACAAAAAACTACATTCTTTTAGCTATTTCTGTTTATTTTAAATACATGAGAACAAAGTGATATATCTGACTTGATGTCTCCGCCATTTTGTTTTTCTCTATTTATGGTATATGAGCTGATATCATAGTCATAAAGTAGCCAATCAGAGTGTGCGATTGCTCAGATCCAGTGAATATGGATAGAATAAGAGTTGTTAGATCTATAACACTGACTATACAGTTTGATTTGAGTAGGTAAATATGCACCACTCATCACAGATGCTGGCTTGCTTGTTGCTAACAAAAACCAAACATAGAAGATTTCATGTTCCCCACTTTGTAGCTCAAACTACATAATTCCGACCTCCGACTTCCCACTTCCAAGGTAAGTAGAATACAGAATGCAGAAAAGTCTTGATCTAGTTATTTTCTGTGCCCCGATGTAATATTCTCATGGGCTGTTTTGTTGTTCTTTATATTGCTTTGGCTTTGCATGTGCCAACCTCGGCCGTAAATGAATTATCTGTTGAGTCAATATGCTAGAGCTAATATTCAATATGATTGCAAAAAGCTGATATCAGCCAGAAATATTGCTTCTGCCAATTATTTTTTGACTCATTACAGAAAATTGATTAAATTGAAACCTAAGCATTCCACAAAGGGCCGTGATTGTTGTGGTTAATTCTTCCCACTTAATGTCTCTCTGTTTTGCTTGCATCAGGATTCAGACTTGATAATATATAAGTTTCCTCATTCAGGGAATTGCATCATATCTGGCATCGTACACAATATGTTCTATCTACTTTCTGTGCAAGACCTCTCAGCACAAATTGATCAGGCTTCTTTGCCTAAAAGCAAGCTAATTCTACACACTGTTCCATGAGTAAAAGTTTAATGAAGCCACCAAGGTATACAATAAACAAATAAGACATTGCTGTCTTTAATGGACCTAGATTTCAGAAGGCATACAATTGGGAAGGATTTAAATTTCCTGTGTGTGTGTAGATAGATAGATAGATAGATAGATAGATAGATAGATAGATAGATAGATAGATAGATAGATAGATAGATATTACACGGTGGCATGAAGACATGAAGTTTATCTGTGAATGATGAACATATTTCACGAGTGAGAGATGCAAATGGGTGAAATATTTTTCAGCATGAGAAGATAAACTTCATATCTTTGTGCCACCATGTAATATTCTTTTTATTATATAGACACATCCACGGCGACACGGTGGTGTAGTGGTTAGCGCTGTCGCCTCACAGCAAGAAGATCTGGGTTCGAGCCCCGTGGCCAACGAGGGCCTTTCTGTGCAGAGTTTGCATGCTCTCCGCGTGGGTTTCCTCTGGGTGCTCCGGTTTCCCCCACAGTCCAAAGACATGCAGGTTAGGTTAACTGGTGACTCTAAATTGACCGTAGGTGTGAATGGTTGTCTGTGTCTATGCGTCAGCCCTGTGATGACCTGGCGACTTGGATAGGTGTACCCCGCCTTTCGCCCATAGTCAGCTGGGATAGGCTCCAGCTTGCCTGCGACCCTGTAGAACAGGATAAAGCGGCTAGAGATGATGAGATGAGACACATCCACAAAAAACCCCAACAAATTATTCACAAGAATTTTAATTTTGAACTGGTTTGCCATTTTGACAATGCCCATCAAGCCAGTGGGAAAACACTTGGATTTACATCATCAATATCCACACAAGTGAAGATATGGAAAATATGTTACTTAGATCCACGATGTATTTTGTATGGAAAATATGAGTAGCGTATTTCCCAGTAAAACACTTCTGTCATATATACAGTGGTGCTTGAAAGTTTGTGAACCCTTTAAAATTTTCTATATTTCTGCATAAATATGATCTAAAACATCATCAGATTTTCACACAAATCCTAAAAGTAGATGAACAGAACCCAGTTAAACAAATGAGACAAAAATATTATACTTGGTCATTTATTTATTGAGGAAAATGATCCAATATTACATATCTGTGAGTGGCAAAAGTATGTGAACCTTTGCTTTCAGTATCTGGTGTGACCCCCTTGTGCAGCAATAACTGCAACTAAACGTTTCCGGTAACTGTTGATCAGTCCTGCACACTGGCTTGGAGGAATTTTAGCCCATTCTTCCATACAGAACAGCTTCAACTCTGGGATGTTGGTGGGTTTCCTCACATGAACTGCTTGCTTCAGGTCCTTCCACAACATTTTGATTGGATTAAGGTCAGGACTTTGACTTGGCCATTCCAAAACATTAACTTTATTCTTCTTTAATCATTCTTTGGTAGAATGACTTGTGTGCTTAGGGCCGTTGTCTTGCTACATGATCCACCTTCTCTTGAGATTCAGTTCATGGACAGATGTCCTGACATTTTCCTTTAGAATTTGCTGGTATAATTCAGAATTCATTGTTCCCTCAATGATGGCAAGCCATCCTGGCCCAAATACAGCAAAACGGGTCCAAACCATGATACTACCACCACTATGTTTCACAGATGGGATAAGGTTCTTATGCTGGAATGCAGTGTTTTCCTTTCTCCAAACATAACACTTCTCATTTAAAACAAAAAGTTCTATTTTGGTCTCATCCATCCACAAAACATTTTTCCAATAACCTTCTGGCTTGTCCACGTGATTTTTAGCAAACTGCAGACGAGCAGCAATGTTCTTTTTGGAGAGCAGTGGCTTTCTCCTTGCAACCCTGCCATGTACACCATTGTTGGTCAGTGTTCTCCTGATGGTGGACTCATGAATATTAACATTAGCCAATGTGAGAGAGGCCTTAAGTTGCTTAGAAGTTACCCTGGGGTCCTTTGTGACCTCGCCGACTATTACACGTCTTACTCTTGGAGTGATCTTTGTTGATCGGCCACTCCTGGGGAGGGTAACAATGGTCTTGAATTTCCTCCATTTGTACACAATCTGTCTGACTGTGGATTGGTGGAGTCCAAATGCTTTAGAGATGGTTTTATAACCTTTTCCAGCCTGATGAGCATCAACAACACTTTTTCTGAGGTCCTCAGAAATCTCTTTTGTTTGTGCCATGATACACTTCCACAAGCTTGTGTTGTGAAGATCAGACTTTGATAGATCCCTGTTCTTTAAATAAAACAGGGTGCCCACTCACACCTGATTGTCATCCCATTGATTGAAAACACCTGACTCTAACTTCACCTTCAAATTAACTGCTAATCTTACAGGTTCACATGCTTTTGCCATTCACCAATATGTAATATTGGATCATTTTCCTCAATAAATAAATGACCAAGTATAATATTTTTTGTCTCATTTGTTTAACTGGGTTCTCTTTATCTACTTTTAGGACTTGTGTGAAAATCTGATGATGTTTTAGGTTATATTTATACAGAAATATAGAAAATTATAAAGGGTTCACAAATTTTCAAGCACCACTGTGTGTATGTATATATATATATATATATATATATATATATATATATATATATATATATATATATATATATATAAAATCAACAGTGTCATTGAAAGTAAAGCATTAAAGACTGTGGAACTTGGAGTAGACTACATCTATGGTATATTTACTAATGAATAAATCATAATACACAGTCATACATCATCTTGTAAGACACAATCAATGCTGCCTTTTGCCAGAACCTGACTCTTGAATATTTTATACCTGTCAAAGTAGCCTGGAAAGAAAAGTGATGTGAGTGATGAAAATAAGAAGCTGTTATCACAGTCATTTATTTCAAAAGAATAATCATATCACTGATTTGAATAGCTATGGATACTATATTACTGTATGTAGAAAAAAGATGAAGCAAAAAAATGAGGTTGGGACATTTGAGTTCATCAAGATCCCTGAAGCACATTTCTGTTACTATACAGTGTGTTTCAAAATATTTTTATATAATTTCACAATCAAATAACTTTGCCAATTCTCATTCAATTGACCTCAAATTTTAACAGCATGTGTGGAAACAGGTCAAAATTTTATGTTTATTGTTTTTTTTTTTTAAATCTTTTTAGGTATAGAAATGACATTCACTGGAAAAGAAAAGGAGTTTTGTGTGTTAGAGTAGGCCCAAACATAGTCAAACAAGACTATGCAGTGTGCATTTACGAGATAATTCTCTAAAAATTGCACCAACTGCAATGCAGATTTGGACATGGCACAAAAAGTTCGAAGAGGAAGGCTGTCTGTGCAGGGTAAAAGGATCTGGATGACCACCAGCATCGGAAGAGACAGTCGAGCAGGTTCACGAATATCGAAAATTTGTGAAATCGTTCATGGAATCCACATACCTTTTGAATTTCTCATTCAAATTTTGAGGAATAAATCTTATATTGCTCAACATTAAGCCTGTTCAGTTTCATTTGCAGAGACTGTAGTTTTTGGGATAATTACATCTCAAATAATAACAAATTTTTTTGAAACACCCTGTATTTCTGTTCTTAATCATTCAAATACAGTACCAGTCAAAAGTTTGGACACACCTTCGAATTCAATGTTTGTTTGTAGGTTTTTTTCTTTATTTTAATTGATTAAGTCACTTAATGCCTTAAAATAATGATGGATGAATTTTCTCTTTACTTAGTTGTTCTTGACATAATATGGATTACTATAGTTGTGGTGTTGAATAGGGCTGTTTACTGTAATTTTATGATTTATTGTTTACTGTTTGATCTCAAACACATTAAGAAGGCAAGAAACTTGTCCACTAATTAACTTTTGATGAGGCCATACCTGTTCATTGAAAAGCATTCCAGGTGACTACCTCATGAAGCTGGTTAAGATAATGCCAATAGTGTGCAAAGTATCATCAAGGTAAACAGTGGCTACTTTGAATTATCGAAAATATGAAACATATTTTGTATCTTTAACACTTTTTTGTTTGCCATATAATTCCATGTTCCGTATGTTATTTCATAGTTTTGGTGTCTTCAGTATTGTTCTACAATGTGGAAAATAGTCAAAATACTGTACAGAAAAACCTATAAATGAGTAGGTGTCCAAGCTTTGATTGGTGCTGTATGTCTGATATGTGTAGCAGCCTGGGAAAACTCTTCAGATGGTGAAAGGTTGACATTTTCTACTCATTGTCAAAAAAGCTACAAGTTTCCCTGAAATAAAATGTTTCTCTTTTGCATGTATCTTAATCTGAAGTCAATATTAATGGGGAAGCCATGGCCTAATGGTTAGCAAAGCAACTTTGGGACCAAAAGGTTGCTGGGTCGATTCCCTGGACCAGCAGGAATGGCTAAAGTACCCTTGAGCAAGGCACCTAACCCCCAGACTGCTCTGGGTATGTTGTACGTCACTCTGGATAAGAGTATCTGCTAAATGCCTGTAATGTAAAAAGGAAGATTCCAATTAATTGATACAATAATCTTTGTAATTTACTTATAGAAGAAAAGAAAACCCCAACAGTACTACCAAATTTTAAAGATGTTTTTAATGGGAAATGAGTTCTCACTTTGATTATCAGAATTGTCCACATCAGTCTCTGTCTCATCACCTGAGGTAAAAGTCACTCATGGCTTTTGAACACTGTGGCAGCGGGGGCGTGGTCATGTGCCGGTCTGTGACAGGAGGGCGGAGTCAGGGAAGGTAAGTGGCAGAATCACTACACCTGATGGCAATTAACCTGTGTTTGTGTGTCTTCCCAGTGACCGCGCCCTACTTAAGGAGGGAGAGCGAGAGCAGAGGGGCATCTCTGGACTAGACGCTGGCTGTGTGTGTGTGTGTGTCTAAGCAATACCGAATCGTTCACTGAAAAGTGTGGCAATAAAGCCTTTTTTGCAAACCTGATCTCTGTCCTGCCGTCCTCTGTGCTCCACCCACCCCTAGTGAACTGTTACAGTGGTGCCGAAACCCGGGATCAGAGTGGCGCACCAGCAGATCAGCCCCATGGAGTCCTCCCCGTTCACCGACCTGGTCCACGCCCTCTCCACGGCCCAGCAAAGCCAGCACCAGGCGCTCGTCACCCTCCAGAAGGAACAGGAGCGACGCTTCGAAGCCCTGGTGCTGGCCCAGCAGGAAGACCGTGAGGCGTTCCGGCACCTCCTCGCGTCGGCGGGGTCCACCAGCGCTCCGGCCACGGGCCCGTCTCCCCTCACCGTTACCAAGATGGGTCTGCAGGACAACCCCGAGGTGTTCATCACGTTGTTTGAACAAGTCGCAGAAGCCTCGGGGTGGCCGATGGAGCAGCGCGCGGCATGCCTTCTCCCCCTCCTAACGGGAGAGGCGCAGCTGGCTGCACTACAGCTCCCCACCAACCGCCAGCTGGCCTATGCGGACCTCCACCGGGCTGTCCTCCAGCGCGTGGGGCGCACGCCAGAGCAACAGCGCCAGCGCTTCCGCGCTATGTGCTTGGAGGAAGTCAGCCGGCCATTCGCGTTTGGCCAGCAGCTCCGGGACGCCTGCTGGCGGTGGCTGAGGGCCGGCAACCGCGACGCCGAGGGGATCGCTGACCAGGTGGTGCTGGAACAATTCATCACTCGCCTACCAGCAGGAACCTCGGAGTGGGTCCAGTGCCACTGCCCGGCGTCGCTGGATCAGGCAGCCGAGCTGGCAGAGGATCATTTGGCGGCTGTTCCGGTGGCAGGACAGCAGACGACGTCTTCTCTTCTCTCCTCTTCTCTCTCTCTCTCCCCCTCCTTCTGTGTCCCGTCCTCGCCCCATTCCCCCACCGTGGAGACGGGGGCCGGCGCCACCCCAGCCGGCCTGCCGCACCTGCAGTGCCCTCCCATTTCTCCCTTCTGTGTCTGTCTCTCCCCCACCTCAGGTGAGTGAGCCCCAGAACACTGGTGCAGAGGGAAAGCCTGGGCCGGTTTGCTGGTGCTGCGGGGAGCCGGACCATCTTCAACAGCAGTGCACAGCAATGGAAGTGGGCGTGGTGGTTCGGATCCCCGACGCGCCAGAGGCCGCCCTCGATCGGGCCGGAGCGTATTGCATACCGGTGAGTATCCAAGGGGCTACATATCAGGCGTTGGTGGATTCTGGTTGTAATCAGACGTCAATTCGCCAAAGCCTGGTTCAAAACGAGGCATTGGGGGGAGCACAGGGGGTGAAGGTGTTGTGTGTGCACGGGGATGTTCACCGCTACCCTTTGGTGTCGGTCCACATTTTTTTCAGAGGGGAAAAAGCTATAGTGAAGGCGGCGGTTAATCCTCGCCTTACCCACTCTTTAATTTTGGGGACTGATTGGCCGGGGTTTCGGGATTTAATGACACATCTAGTGAAGAGTGGGTCCTGCCATTTAACAGGGGGAGGTCCCGGTGTTGCTTTGGCAGGAGCAGCTGTCACAGAGCCGTCTACATCATCTCCGCGTCAGAGTGAGGAGCCGCCGGCTCCTCCTCTCTCTATTGGGGAATCCCTTGTGGATTTCCCATTAGAGCAGTCGCGAGACGAGACTCTGAGGCATGCGTTTGATCAAGTGAGAGTAATCGATGGTCAAATGCTCCTGCCGAACGCCACCCCGTCCTCCCCTTACTTCGCGATTATGAAGGATAGGTTATACTGAGTGTTGCAGGACACTCAGACTAAAGAGCAAGTCATGCAGCTTTTAATTCCAAAGAGCTGCCAGGAATTGGTATTCCAGGCGGCTCACTTTAATCCCATGTCTGGACACTTAGGGCAGGATAAAACACTAGCCCGAATAATGGCCTGGTTCTATTGGCCGGGGATTCGCGGCGATGTCCGTAGGTGGTGTACGGCGTGCCGCGAATGCCAGTTAGTAAATCCAGTGGCCATTCCAAAAGCGCCTTTGCACCCTCTACCGTTAATCGAGATCCTGTTCAAAAGAATTGGGATGGATCTCGTTGGGCCATTAGATCGGTCAGCACGAGGGTACCGCTTTATATTAGTTCTAGTGGACTATGCAACGCGATACCCGGAAGCCGTGCCTCTTCGCAATATCTCAGCACGCAGTATTGCGGGGGCACTCTTCTGCGTTATCTCTCGAGTTGGAATCCCGAAAGAGATTCTGACTGACCAAGGCACCTCGTTTATGTCACGTACACTGAACGAACTGTATGGGTTATTGGGTATTAAGCCAATCCGCACCAGCGTGTATCACCCACAAATGGACGGTTTAGTTGAACGGTTCAACCGCACCCTCAAGAACATAATTAAAAAATACGTAAGTGAGGACGCACGTAATTGGGATAGATGGCTCGAACCCTTGCTCTTTGCAGTGCGAGAGGTCCCCCAAGCCTCCACTGGGTTCTCCCCGTTCGAATTGTTATACGGGCGTAAGCCACGCGGCATCCTAGATGTGCTGCAGGAAAATTGGGAGGAGGGACCTTCACCAAGTAAAAACAAAATCCAATACGTTATTGACCTGCACGCAAAACTCCACACGCTCACGCACCTAACTCAGGAGAATTTGCGGCAGGCCCAAGAACGACAAGACTGCCTGTACGACAAGGGTACGCGCCTTAGGGAGTTCGCACCAGGAGAGAAAGTACTCATACTGTTGCCCACATCGAGCTCCAAATTAGTCGCCAAGTGGCAAGGACCCTTTGAGGTCACACGGCGAGTCGGGGACGTTGACTATGAGGTGAGGCGAACAGATAGGGGCGGGGCACTACAGATTTACCACCTCAACCTACTCAAACTCTGGAATGAGGAGGTCCCCGTGGCGTTGGTGTCGGTGGTTCCAGAGAAGGCGGAGCTGGGGCCGGAAGTGCAAAAGGGAACATTGACATTGTGTACCTCTCCGGTCCCCTGTGGAGACCACCTCTCCCCGACCCAACTTGCGGAGGTTGCCCAGTTGCAGACCGAGTTTTCGGACGTGTTCTCGCCCCTGCCCGGCCACACCAACCTCATAGAGCACCACATTGAGACGCCCCTGGGGGTGGTAGTGCGTAGCCACCCTTACAGGTTACCCGAGCACAAGAAAAAGGTGGTTCAGGAAGAACTCGAGGCCATGCTCGAAATGGGCATCGTCGAGGAGTCCCACAGTGACTGGAGCAGCCCGGTGGTCTTGGTACCCAAGGCCGACGGGTCGGTCCGGTTCTGTGTGGACTATAGAAAAGTCAACGCGGTGTCTAAATTTGATGCGTATCCAATGCCTCGTATTGATGAGTTGCTCGATCGGCTAGGCATGGCTCGTTTTTACTCGACGCTGGATTTAACAAAGGGTTATTGGCAGATCCCCTTGACTCCATTATCCCAGGAAAAAATGGCCTTTTCCACACCGTTCGGCTTGCACCAATTCATCACACTTCCATTTGGGCTGTTTGGGGCGCCTGCTACGCTTCAGCGGCTGATGGACAGGGTCCTCCGCCCCCACGCCACCTATGCGGCCGCATACCTCGACGATATCATCATTTATAGTAATGACTGGCAGCGGCACTTACAACACCTGAGGGCCGTCCTTAAGTCGCTGAGGCGAGCGGGTCTCACAGCCAACCCAAAGAAGTGTGCAATTGGGCGGGTGGAAGTACGGTATCTGGGCTTCCACTTGGGCAACGGGCAGGTGCGTCCCCAAATTAACAAGACAGCAGCAATTGCGGCCTGCCCGAGGCCCAAGACCAAAAAGGGGGTGAGACAGTTCCTGGGGCTGGCTGGCTACTATCGTAGGTTTATACCTAATTATTCGGACGTCATCAGCCCGCTGACTGATCTCACTAAAAAGGGGGCACCAGATCCGGTCCAGTGGACGGAGCAATGCCAGCGGGCTTTCTCTGAGGTAAAGGCTACACTTTGTGGGGGGCCACTATTACACTCCCCTGACTTTTCTCTCCCTTTTATGTTGCAGACCGATGTGTCGGACAGAGGGCTGGGGCGGTTTTGTCCCAGGAGGTGGAGGGGGAGGACCGCCCCGTCCTGCACATTAGCAGGAAGCTGTCAGTGCATGAGGGGCGCTACAGCACTATCGAGAAAGAGTGTCTGGCGATCAAGTGGGCAGTCCTCGCCCTCCGCTACTACCTGCTGGGGCACCCTTTCACCCTCTGTTCGGACCACGCGCCCCTCCAGTGGCTCCACCGCATGAAGGATGCCAACACGTGGATCACCCGTTGGTATCTGGCACTCCAACCCTTCAATTTTAAGGTGGTCCACAGGCCGGGGGCGCAGATGGTCATGGCGGACTTCCTCTCCCGTCGGGGGGGGAGTCGGCTGCAGGCTGGACAGCCGCCCGGCCTGAGTCGGGCGGTGGGGGTATGTGGCAGCGGGGGCGTGGTCATGCGCCGGTCTGTGACAGGAGGGCGGAGTCAGGGAAGGTAAGTGGCAGAATCACTACACCTGATGGCAATTAACCTGTGTTTGTGTGTCTTCCCAGTGACCGCACCCTACTTAAGGAGGGAGAGCGAGAGCAGAGGGGCATCTCCGGACTAGACGCTGGCTGTGTGTGTGTGTGTCTAAGCAATACCGAATTGTTCACTGAAAAGTATGGCAATAAAGCCTTTTTGCAAACCTGATCTCTGTCCTGCCGTCCTCTGTGCTCCACCCACCCCTGGTGAACTGTTACAAACACATTACATTGCAGGCATTTAGCAGATGCTACTATCCAGAGCGATGTATAACATATGCAGAGCAGCCTGGGGTTAGGTACCTTGCTCAAGGGCACTTCAGCTATTCCTGCTAGTCTAGGGAATTGAACCAGCAACCTTTTGGTCCCAAAGCTGCTTCTTCATTAGGCCATGACTTCCCCTCAAGCTGCACCATTAAACCAGTTTCTTACACAACATGATCTTTGAAGAACCCTAAGGCAAGGCTTGGAAGTAGCCAAAATAAAGACAGTTCCAATACATTTTTGGGAAAATAGTCTTAGATCAGCTCCACATGTTAGATTTTGAAGTATCATATGTTATTTGCAGAAAATCAACTGAATTTTCCAGAATTTAGCCACAGCAACAGCTGACAGATTTTCCTGCACTGTTTCACATTATCTCTAGGCTTCTTTGGAAAGTTCTACTCTTATTTATAGTCATCTAGCCTTAATGCAGTTATTCTTCATTCATTGGGACCCCTATCAGTAGGCAGATTACATAGCATAAACTGTCTGTTTACTGAAATGCTGCAGTGGTTCCCAGAAAGCAAAGCCATGTCTGAGAAACCATGTAGGGAAAACTCAGATAAAAAGAACCAATTCATTGCTAGTAACAGGAAGCACGGGCTGAAGAGGGGACTTCAGAATATTAGATCTATTATGCCCAAAGCGAGCACTGTAAATTAAATTATCACAGATCATAGTTTTGATATGCTTTGTTGGACAGAAACATGACTCAAAGTGGCTAAGTATCCTGGAAGATATGAGTCAACTCCATCTGGAGGTAGTTATAAACACAACCCTTGCCTGAAGAGACAGGATGGAGGTGTATCAACAGTCTATCATGGGTATGAGTTCAATTTATTTGATGTAATGTTCTTAGTGTTACAGTTTGAAGTACTATCAAAGATACTTGAAATCATTTAGTCTTGTTACTATTTATAGGCCACCATTGGCTAAAGATTTAAGGTCACATTATCATCTGTATTTTGAGTGAGAATTGTTTATTATGGGCGGCACGGTGGTGTAGTGGTTAGCGCTGTCGCCTCACAGCAAGAAGGTCCTGGGTTCGAGCCCCATGGCCGGCGAGGGCCTTTCTGTGCGGAGTTTGCATGTTGTCCGCGTGGGTTTCCTCCGGGTGCTCTGGTTTCCCCCACAGTCCAAAGACATGCAGGTTAGGTTAACTGGTGACTCTAAATTGACCGTAGGTGTGAATGGTTGTCTGTGTCTATGTGTCAGCCCTGTGATGACCTGGCGACTTGTCCAGGGTGTACCCCGCCTTTCGCCCGTAGTCAGCTGGGATAGGCTCCAGCTCGCCTGCGACCCTGTAGAAGGATAAAGCGGCTAGAGATAATGAAATGAAATTGTTTATTATGCTCATTCATTCATTCATTCATTCATTTTCTGTAACTGCTTCCTTCTGGTAAGGGTTGTAGAAGATTCAGAGCTTATCCTGGGAACACTACACACAATCCATCACAGTGCATCATGAACCTTCACAACTAGGTCAATTCAGCATCGCCACTCCTGTCACGTTTTTGAGCAGTAACTGGAGCAAATGAAGGAAACTCACTCGGACTGTCCAACAGCCACATGTATGTGATCACATATTAATAATGTGAAAAAAAACCCACAATATGTGCATCATGTGTGAAGTGTTTAAAAATGATACCTGTGCAATTTACATGGAGGTTGTACAAGAATGTCATGTCTGCACCTGCTTGCACTCAAGACTCCACTTCCCAGCATTCACAGTGGCCCTAAAATATGGCTGCCATGAACTACAGCACCCATCCTACACCTCACCACTCACAGTCTCTTGAATTCTTATTATATGCACCTGTACACAATCACCTCTGCACACTAGTGTTGGAGTCAAGACCACCTAAACCGAGACCAAGTCATGATCAAGACCAAAGTGTATCAAGACCAAGACTTTGAGGGGTTGAAATCAAGTCAAGACCAAGACAGGGTGAGACCAAGTCAAGACCAGGACCAGACCAGTGGGTGTAAATGGGGGCAGGGAGGGATGACAGCCGTTAACAGGAAGGAAAATTTCAAATTGGCAATGAGTCACGTTATTGGTTACATTTAAAGCATGAACTTTTAGATCCAATCACAGTAACGATGTTGACAAAGAAATCAGATTGGGAATTTAGTGAAATCCCCACAATTGTGATCTTGACTGATCTTGAAATAAAATCCCAAATCCTCTATGTCTGAGACTGAGACAAGACCGAGTAAAAATGTGGTTTATTCTGGGATGAGACTGAGACTTTCAAAATGTGATCTTGAGACCAGTCTCGAGTACTACAACACTACTGCACACTATATAAGGTCTCTTTGTTTTCACAGTCCCTATGAAGTAAATGCTCAGCTACTGTTGGTCTGACTTTACCAAGCCTTTGATATCTGGCTCTGTTGTTCTGGTTTTGATTTTGTGTTTTTGGATTTTGCTCTTTTGCCCCTGCCTGGGAGGGTGATGTCCTGTTTGTACCTTGCCTGACCATTGCCTGTTTCTTGGCTAACGTTTTGTGTTTTTCTGCCAGTTTTGCCTGATTGCCAGTTTGCCCTTTGCTGCTTTTCCATTTGTCTGTTGCCTGCCTTTTTGACAAAGAATAAGAGTAATTAATCAAATAGTTATTAATTGAATGTGTTCAAAATTCCCAACACCCAGCCTATGAAGCATAAATAATCCAATAATCAAATAATCCAAATATCCATCCTGAGCAGAGTCATAATTAGCTACATAAAATTAAAGATCTGATCCCCCCCCCCCCGTTTTTATTACGCTGATTGCAGTAATAAGTAGTATCTTGACATTTGTACTGCTAACTTAATTTCCACAGAAAATATTTTACTAAGTTGACAAAATGGCAAGTAAAGTGATATTGATATGATGTTGAAATAGAAAATGATTCCCAGTGCAAGCCAGAGAAGGACAGATTTTTGCTAAATCTCAGTTCCTCCCAGGGTTTCTTCTTCCTTCTACTTCCATCCTAGAGAGATTTTGTCACCCTCACACCTGGCTTGCTTGTTGAGGTTAAAATGCTCAAGTCTGTTAATCTGCATAAGCACTATAGAACTAAAATAAAGATTCTAGTCTTTTCTTCTGAATTATCATGAATGATACATGATGGTGGACACTGATGTTCCTTGATTACCTATCACTACAAATCATGTGTATGGAGTTGAATGAACCACCTCATATGTTTTAAATGGTATTGATTTTTAAATGGGCAGTGGACCAAATATGTCTGACATACATTGCCTCTTAAGCTAATTACATGCATTAAGCATTTCCATGACGTAAAAGATATCATTACTTCACATTGAAATGTTCGCTGATGGTATGACATCAGCCAAATCCTCTCTCAAGGTCATTCTCAGTGTTGGCTATGATCCTTGCTGTCTCTGAGGCTGTGAGAAATTGAAAGCATTAAGAAGTGATTCCTCACTCAGGGAGAAATAGGTTTATGTTGCTTACTGCCATTGTAGGCGAGCTCAGATTGACATTTGTGTTTATTTTGGTGGGGTAGCAATTCAGAGGTTATCACAAAGAATCCATTTAGTGTGAGCACGGCTCATGCCACTCCAGAGCGAACACACTCAGTAATATCCTCTCTTTGAGGACAAGAGATGCAGAGCAGAAAGGAAGGCCTGGCTAATAGCACAATGCAGACGGCAGTCTCATCCAATGTCATTTTTTTGGGGGGTCAGTGTGTTCATTGAGAAGGCTGGTTGTAAATCATCAATGCTCTCATTCCATGTTGTTGCACACAGCCGCACATTTGGGATTTGCCTGGCTATATTTGGTATCTCAGCACACACAGAGAAGACTGGAGAGTGGACTAGAAATTGGTGCGGCATCTTACAAGAAGACTGATTGCCACAAAAGGCTGGACTGAAGAAGCTTTTACATTCCCTGACATTTCAAAAATGACACTGTTCATTTTCAGGTATGATGTTACACGGCCTGGCATTTGAACAAGTGGACCTGAGCTTTGAGAAGAGGTAACAAGGGTCTGAATCCAATCTTCTGGCAGTTCTGGTTCCTGCTATAGTAATTCTCAATTTGACTTTACTAAGCAGTGCAGAAAAGTCTTATGATATTATTTTAAGAGGAGTGGAGTAATCGGAATTGTAATTGTATATAGGATTTTATATTTATGCACCTCTACCACTATATACCATGGGAGAAGCCATGGGCTAAGGATTGAGAAGCACTTTTGGGACCAAAAGGTCATCGGTTTAAGTCCCTGGACCAGCAGGAATGGCTAATGTGCTCTTAAGCAAGGCACCTAACCCCCAACTGCTCCCCAGGCTGCTCTGGGTGTGTTGTACATCACTCTGGATAAGAGCGTCTGCTAAATGCCTGTAATGTGATGTAATGTAATACCACAGAAGTTCTAATTGGTCAGAAGATTCTTGTCCTCTTTTCAAACTTGTCTTATCATTGGTGTATTTTCTGACTATGTTCAGGTCTTCGGTGTTAAACTTGTTATCCACTTCTGGCTGTGCCTGTCTTGTCATTGCAAAGTCTTATGCACTAGGCTCGTTATGTCCAAGCCATGTTCCTGAATTTGATATGCATTGGTATTTTTTCCCTGGTTTAATCCTAGCTTGTTTTTATACTTGTTTGTTTTTTGCCTGCTGGCGCACTGACCTCTTCTTGGATGTCAGACAACATTTGCTGGTTTACTCCTAATAAACAGTATATAGTGTGTATTGCCTCTCAGCTTAGGAACTAAGTTGTCTCTCAGACATTCCACAACATTAAATGTAACTATAATTGGATAAAATTGTGATGTTTCACTCAGCAACACATTAAAAATTCGAATCATGGTCAAATTGCTGTGGTATAAAAAAAAGAAAACAGTTCAGTATATGCTGTTAGAGAAAATAATCAACTTCAGGGTACAAACAGTGACTCTGCTTTAGATCAGACCTCATCACACCACACCATTGTTGATTATTTCTCTATAACCGCACACCTCCAAATGTTTTATTCCTCAGTGATTCTATATGAATGGTTCACCTCTTAAGAATATTCTATTACCAGTTCCTGTTTTCCTATATATTTTCAAGCACATTTGCATACTGAGCAACTCAACAGCTGCCTTCACCGCATGGTCTAAGACCACAGTAGTTAATAAGGTGTCACTGTCCCATTCATTACCAGTCTAAGTGTGAACATGATGGTATTAAGTGCTAAAAAGGGGCCTCAAAAGGCATATTTATAATGGTGGTCAACATGACCTTAATAAAGTGATTTCAATTAGAGTGAACTAAGAAATAAAACAACATTGCAGTGTTTAATCACTAGCAGTTGCTTATTCTAGTATATCCATGTCTGGGTTCAAGTGCGTTGGATGGTTATTATATAATTTCTGTTATATACATGTATAAGTTTCTTGGCTCATATTCATAGACACAAAACAGGATAATGTTGTTTAACCCAGTTTAATCAACAGATCAGCAACTAACAATTCCACCACTAGGCTATATATTTTTCACAAAAATTTGCTTAAGCTGTAACTTATCATGCACAGTGATCCCTCATGTCAAATATTTCTTTTCATGTACCTTGCTTGCTGTCTCATATGATTTGTGAGCTTACTGTATACATGTAACAAAGAAATGTTTTGTCAGAGGGTGGGCTAAAATCCCAGGGAACACAATCTCTGTTGCTGATGAGGGGAAATGTCCTGGGTTCTTGTTATACTATGAGGCCGCAATGCTACTATCACCATAGTAAATCCACAACATGAAGAAATATGTTTGGTGGTGTACCTATATTTTGATTGTTGATGTGTGGTTCTGGTACATACAAATATTCTACAGTATGTTATATATGGTGAGGGAAAAGTTTTCCAAGGACAACAAGGCACAATAAGCTGATTGCTAAAGGTTCTGCAAAATGGGCTCATATCGTTCCCCAAATAGAGTAATCTTACTATTCTCCTCTGGATTGGCATCTCAAGTGAGGTCAAAGTTGCTTAACTGAAAAATGGCCACCACACACTGATAGAAAAATCCCCCAGGAGCAGTGAAATACCTAAACCTCTGAGTGAAGAAGGATCTGAATGGGTCTTTTTTTTTTTTGGTCCAGTCCAGTTTAAAGTTTAGATAGAACACCATTTGTCTGCATGGTAGCTGGTCTCAGAGGTGCCATAACATGCTGGAAATGGCACAAGATCTAGAATTAAATGATATGGTGTCCTGCAATCGACTGGCATTCATCAAGTTGTGTTCCTTCTTGCAGCCAGTGCTTCAGGGATAGGCTTCAGATCCTTCAGGATATAGGGTTTTGACACAGGTTTAAAGTGAAACCCATACTGTATACAGTACATAGAGCTGTATGTTAACTTTTGAAACAGGCAGTGTTGGTGTTAGATAAGTTCCAGGTCTTACAAGTTACAAGTTGTCTTAACTGAAAAAAAAATATCACACCATCATTATTATGTCACTATTAGCAATGTCATGGCTGGTCGCATCACATAAATCTGACAGTTCCGATTCCTTCTAGAGCCATAACAAAAGTTACTAGCCATGCTGTAAATGTTACTAGGGCACCAGGGGATAGGTTAGTGTTTCGACTTTGCTGTTTTGCTCCCATTCTTACATGATGCCTTTACAGCATAATAATGGAAAATAATGTTGTAGTACTTGAGAACGGTTTCGAGACCACTTTTTGAAGGTCTCAGTCTTGTCTCAGAATCGACTGCATTTTTACTTGGTCGGAGGAACATTCTCTCCACTAGAACAACTCAATCATTTCCATGACCTAGAATCCACTATTTCCAGTGATGGCTCCATTGATAGAGAACTTAATGTCAGGATCGGTCTAGCATCGAGTGCTTTCAATACACTCAATAACATTTGGAAGAACAGAGGGAAATCGCTTGATACCAAGATCAAAATATATGATTGAGTTATTGCAACACTTTTCTCTATGGCTGCATCACCTGGGCACTTAACACCAATTACATCAACTGGATACCTTCCATCATAATTGTTTGCACAGAATTCTAAAGGTTCGGTTCCACAATCAAACCTTGAGATAAGAAGGGGAACTGGTTGCTGTAGCCTGGGAATTAGCATAAGCTACTGCCGTCTCCTTTACTTTGGGCATGTGGCATGAATGTCAGATGGCAGGCTCCCTAAAGTTCTGCTAGCTTGGGTTCCCATGCATGGCTCTAGAGGTGTTGGACGCCCAAGACTAAACATCCTGAAGACGCTGGGTAACAATCTTGAGCTGTATCTAGGAGAGGATTGCTATATTACAATGGGGAAGCCTTGTGCATTGGACCGAGCTAAATGACACAGAATCCTACATCTTGCCAAACAATGATTAAGAGATTGTGAGCAGGCAGACTCATCGCAAGATGGATGAAGACCTGATCAAAGTACAAAGTAAGGTTTACTCAGTCTTGTCTTGGACAGAGAAGACTCAGGATTTTATTCCAGATCGGTCAAGACTACAACTGTGGGGATTTCACTAAATTGACTGTGCATTGTCTGATTTATTTGTTAACATCATTACTATGATCGGATGTATAACTTCCTGCTTCAAATGCAGCCAGTAACATGACTCATTGATCATTTGAAATTTTCGTAACTGTTGACAGCCATCACCCCTCCACGCCCCCTTCACATATACTGGTCTGGCCCTGGTCTTGACTCGGTCTCGTCCTGTCTTGGTCTTGACTTGGTCTCAACTCCTCAAAGTATTGGTCTTGTCTCAGTCTTGATACACTCTGGTCTTGTTCATGACTTGGTTTTGGTTTATATGTTCTTGACTACAATACTAGTGGAAAAGATACAGTTTTCATTGTGTGGGAATGGGGTATTTGAATATCAGTGCAGACAGCGTTCTTGTCCAAGATATGACTCACTCTTGCGCACTTTGTTTTATGCGCTTTTCTTTCAAGCCTTCTCACTCTGATTCTATATTGCATTAGAAATACCATTTCATCTTCATTTGTTATCATTACAAGCACTGACAGCAGCCTTGAATTTATTTTCTATCTTAGCCTTCTTTGCATTTTACGTCATTCTGCTCAGGGATGTTGATCAGCAGAATAGTGAGAATACTTAACAAATCTGCATAATTGACTGTCATTCTGCTTTAAAACTAAACACATTTTTAAATACTTCTTGTGGTAATATACTGTTGCCAGAAATTTACTGTAACCAGTCCAATACAATAAGCTGACTGTCATTCTTGTTTCAGTAATTTTCTCAATTACTGTAATTCTTCTGTTTTTTTTTCCAGCTCCTATACAAGAAGATTGTACATACTATACTGTATGTGTCATTTTACTGTATATGTTTGGTTTTTTTATGTTGAAAATGTTTATTTCTGGTCAAATTATTATTAATCGGCACCCTGTAATCCTAACCCACAAAATAGCATTAATCTTATAGGAAGAAAAGTAGAATATAATGGCCTAACAGTGAGAGAAGCAGCTTTGGGAGCAAAAGCTTGCTGGTTTGATTCCCTGGACCAGCAGGAATGGCTGAAGTGCCCTTGAGGAAGGCACCTAACCCCAAACAGCTCCCCAGGCTGCTCTGGGTATGTTGTATGTTGCTCTGGATAAGAGCGTCTGTTAAATGCCATGATTGTAATTTCATGGACTACGCATTAGTTAGTAAGCATGGTGCTTAGGTACTAGCATTTTTCACATTTTGCAACTAGCTACTAAATAACATAGCTGACGACACAGTAAGAGCTGTTAGTCTTGAATCACAGCACCAAACTAGTATGACTAAAGACTGAAAAAAAACCCCTCAAATGTAAAATTTGCCTTGAAGTCAGTATCCCAATATTACTGGAAATTATGAAGAAAGAATGACAAAGTTTGTCTTCCCATGATTTTCAAGAAATTCAGATGATGCAACTTTCTGTTGAACATGTGACTTATGGAATATTCCAAATACTTCATAGGGGTGAATATGTGAATGCGTTCAGGTAACAGGTTTGAGTGAATGTTGTGGAACTAAAATATACCGTAGGGAAGAGCCAGTAGAATTGGGACAAGTTTTCAGCTTTTGTAGATTGCATGAAATTCTTTGCCGGTAGCGTCATATTGCATTAGAGAGGATTTACTATACCCTCTTATCACAACATTAGTTTCTCAGCTTGTCATGTATACTGGCCTTCAGGCTTCACTTTTTCTGTCTTTTTTTTGCGGGGAGACATGGGACATTATGTTGGGAGACTTGGGACATAGTGGGAAGACATGGAACAGAAATAAAATACCTAGGCCTACACGTGTGATTTTTATTTATTATCAAAACTTGTAACATATGGGCAGCATGGTGGTGTTGTGGTTAGTACTGTCACTTCACAGCAAGAAGGTTCTGGGTTCGAGCCCAGTGGCCTACAAGGGCCTTTCTGTGTGGAGTTTGCGTGTTTCTTGTGTCTGCGTGGGTTTCCTCTGGGTGCTCCAGTTTCCCCCACAGTCCAAAGACATATGGTTAGGTTAATTGGCTACTCTAAATTGTCCACATGTGTGAATGGTTGTTTCCCAAGCCCAGAAATGGGAAGGTTGCAGAAGGAAGGGCATCCGGTGTAAAACTATGCTCCAATTAATGACATGTGGATCAAGAGGGTCCACATGGACCCTGACCTGGCAACAGTGCTGAAGAAGAAGATGATGATGATCAAAATTTGTAACATATGAATTGTATGAATACACAATGCTGGTACAGGCGATAGAAAAATATCAGTTTACCCTAAACCTGACTCAACAAAACAGTTCTATTCTCAAGAAGGAATGAAATAAGTTTAATCCTCATTCAGGGACATGCCCACATTTTTTTTTTAATTCAAAATTTTTAAATCAATTTTATATTTGTAAACCACAAGAAAAAAAAAAAACTTGAAACATGATGAACTGTCCCAACTCTCCCCATCTGGCCATTTTGGGAAAAAAATCATTAAATGTTTTCCCCCAGAATTTAAGTTTAATAAATAGTACTCTATATGGTAACTCAAATCCTGAATTCACCAGCGTACCTTACATCATAAAATGGAAGTAGAGGTGAAGTAGAAAATACACATTTTGGTTGATTAAAATATCTCATCTCATCTCATTATCTGTAGCCGCTTTATCCCGTTCTACAGGGTCGCAGGCAAGCTGGACCCTATCCCAGCTGACTACGGGCGAAAGGCGGGGTACACCCTGGACAAGTCGCCAGGTCATCACAGGGCTGACACATAGACACAGACAACCATTCACACTCACATTCACACCTACGGTCAATTTAGAGTCACCAGTTAACCTAACCTGCATGTCTTTGGACTGTGGGGGAAACCGGAGCACCCGGAGGAAACCCACGCGGACATGGGGAGAACATGCAAACTCCGCACAGAAAGGTCCTCGCCGGCCACAGGGCTCGAACCCGAACCTTCTTGCTGTGAGGCGACAGCGCTAACCACTACACCACCGTGCCGCCCTGTTTAAAATATTAAACTGCACAAATGTTACTGCACTGTCCAGCTTCATGGCTCCAAAAGAAGTAGGTTACTCAAAGGGGCAACATCTAACTTCTGATGGCATCTAAAACCCGATTGGATGAAATTAATTTATGGGAATGCAAACTGTCCCAAGTCTCCCTCATCCCAAGTCTCCTCTCTGTCCCCAAAATTTTTCATAATCTATCATGGAAGGCTCATGGGAAAGGACTCAAAGTATGAGATGTCAAACAAATTTACACATGGATGGAAAATAAGGGTTTTTGTAGTCTTTTAATGATTATATTTCAAAGTAAAGTCTCATTACAGGCATAAATGCTGTTTATTAAGTGCTGTAGAGGTTTTATGAACATTTTAAGCTATTTATCTGAAATATGCACATAGGTTGATGTGAAGGACAGTTTACTTGATATAAATATTTGTAAATGTAATATCAGTGGGACACAAATGGCACCTTAAGGGTGGGTGTAGTCACACCATACAGCCCTGGGTATGGAAGCAGCACAATCTGGCATGAAAAGTTCTGTGAAGAAATTGGATTTCATCTACTGTCTGGTACTGAAAATCCAATCTCATATAAAATTTATAGGAAGAGAGGCCATGCTGGAAAACAAATAATTATTGGGACCATTTTACATCTTGCTGTATATTACTAAAAAGTCATCCTAACAGATGGGGATATACAAAGCATCTAAATCTGGTCTGCAGCAGAATGCAATCTGAGCTAAAACACATCTCTTTTAGTCATTTGTCTTTGCCTTTGAATATTTCTTACTCAACTCTTCTTTTCGCAAGCCTGCAATACTTGCTCCCCTGTTTCTTTGCTCTGAGAATTGTTTACCCACGCCTTAAGTTTTTGTTTTCCAAACTTGTTTACACGCTTCTTTCCTATGTTCATCATTTGAAGCTTGTTGTGTAATGCACTGACGGGCCACCGTACTCCTGGCATCTTTAATTATTCGCTTATTTAGTTGCAGCTTATGAAGAAACAAAAGGTGGATGACACCAAGCATCGCGACCCATTTCCTTAAAATTATACATGCTTCTCAGCTGCTAAAGGGATTTGCCTCATGATAATAGAGATAAAAAGAACCATTAAGGATTTTTGCTAAGTTAATTAAAAGCAAGAGGATTAAGCAAATAAATAAATAAATAAATAAATAAATAAATTGCTGCATCCTGTGGTATCCCAATCCCAGTGCACAGCTACATATGTAGCTACAGAACAGGCGAGGGAGGCAAATTCTTCACCGAGGTTTAAGCAGAACCCCTGAAGGCCAACACTACTTCCATAAAAATGGGAAATCTCAAAGTGCAGAACTCCCAGAAAACCCCCAGTGGGTAATGCACAACACTATACAATAAGAAACCCTCCTTAAGGCAGCCTTACGTCACTAGCATATGGGATTTGTGCAAGTTTATTTATTTATTTTTAAAGAAGAGAACTTCCTTGTGTGAAAGCCAGAAAGGGAAAAAAAAAGAAGAATGCTAAAGAAAGCTTTAAATTAATGTAACCCAAGCCCAACATGTATTTTGAGCATGTACAGTTGTGCTTGAAAGTCTGTGAACCCTTTAGAATTTTCTAGATTTCTGCATAAATAGGACCTAAAACATCATCAGATTTTCACACAAGTCCTAAAAGTAGATAAAGAGAACCCAGTTAAACAAATGAGACAAAAATATTAAACTTGATCATTTATTTATTGAGGAAAATGATCCAATATTACATATCTGTGAGTGGCAAAAATATGTGAACCTTTGCTTTCAGTATCTGGTGTGACCCCCTTGTACAGCAATAACTGCAACTAAACATTTCCGGTAACTGTTGATCAGTCCTGCACACTGGCTTGGAGGAATTTTAGCCCATTCCTCTGTACAGAACAGCTTCAACTCTGGGATGTTGGTGGGTTTCCTCACATGAACTGCTTGCTTCAGGTCCTTCCACAACATTTCGATTGGATTAAGGTCAGGACTTTGACTTGGCCATTCCAAAACATTAACTTTATTCTTCTTTAACCATTCTTTGGTAGAACGACTTGTGTGCTTAGGGTCATTGTCTTGCTGCATGACCCACCTTCTCTTGAGATTCAGTTCATGGACAGATGTCCTGACATTTTCCTTTAGAATTTGCTGGTATAATTCAGAATTCATTGTTCCATCAATGATGGCAAGCTGTCCTGGCCCAGATGCAGCTAAACAGGCCCAAACCATGATACTACCACCACCATGTTTCGCAGATGGAATAAGGTTCTTATGCTGGAATGCAGTGTTTTCCTTTCTCCAAACATAATGCTTCTCATTTAAACCAAAAACGGTTTTTCCAATAGCCTTCTGGCTTGTCCATGTGATCTTTAGCAAACTGCAGAAGAGCAGCAATGTTCTTTTTGGAGAGCAGTGGCTTTCTCCTTGAAACCCTGCCATGTACACCATTGTTGGTCAGTGTTCTCCTGATGGTGGACTCATGAACATTAGCCAATGTAAGAGAGGCCTTCAGTTGCTTAGAAGTTACCCTGGGGTCCTTTGTGACCTCGCCAACTATTACACGCCTTGCTCTTGGAGTGATCTTTGTTGGTCGACCACTCCTGGGGAGGGTAACAATATTCTTGAATTTCCTCCATTTGTACACAATCAATCTGACTGTGGATTGATGGAGTCCAAATGCTTTAGAGATGATTTTGTAACCTTTTCCAGCCTGATGAGCATCAACAACACTTTTTCTGAGGTCCTCAGAAATCTCCTGTATTCGTGCCATGATACACTTCCACAAACATGTGTTGTGAAGATCAGACTTTGATAGATCCCTGTTCTTTAAATAAAACAGGGTGCCCACTCACACCTGATTGTCATCCCATTGATTGAAAACACCTGACTTTAATTTCACCTTCAAATTAACTGCTAATCCTAGAGGTTCACATACTTTTGCCACTTACAAATATGTAATATTGGATCATTTTCCTCAATAAATAAATCAAGTATAATATTTTTGTCTAGTTTGTTTAACTGGGTTCTCTTTATCTACTTTTAGGACTTGTGTGAAAATCTGATGTTGTTTTGGGTCATATTTATGCAGAAATATAGAAAATTCTAAAGGGTTCACAAACTTTCAAGCACCAATGTATTTTGTAGTATTAATTATTTCCAAAATTTATTTGTAGAATTTGTCATTTTATTCATGCTGGGCCTCATTTATCAAACTGGATGCAAATTGATATATGCATAAATTGTTTGTTTGTGCATTTACACAATAAATTTGGTATTCATGAAAATTCTGTAAATTAAATTAAAAAAAAAAATTTCTACTCACACTCCTGACTGGGTGTAAATGTATTCATAAAAAAGCTAATCAATGTAAACCTTGACTTTCTTGACTTCAGGTCATATAATTTGTATGAATTATTGCATAATACTGAATTGCAGACTATACTGCTAAGTGTCTCTTGCTTATGTCTGTGCATAGCTGTAAGCCGTAAATACATGCCTCAGCTGATAGAAGGCTATGTACACACTCATTATTATTCATATTATATATTATTAACTATTTTCTTGGCATAGAAGTGACTCAAAATAACGTCCACTTCTACCTTTCATCCTTTACCATTATCATTCATTTCGGCCTCCCAGCTGTCTGTGCACTTGGACATTTATGGAGTTTAATGGGCGGATATGGAGTAAATGCAAATCAGCTGTGATCAAGAGATCAACATACACGAGTATGAAGAAAACCAGCCATTCTGAAAGTTTTGGAAATCCAGCAGAAAGTTTTGTTCTGTTCATTTTTCACAAACAGTACACAGAACTTGAGTAGAAGAGAAATAAATTAACCCAAATGTCTTGATATCTTGATCTTTTAGCTAATATATAGAGAGTATTAAAGCCAACTGCCATGGCACTGGATGCTAAAGTGGATGAAAGTGTGGAGTTTTATGAATCATAATAACTAAAACACGAGGAACAAAAATACTTTGAGCACAAACAGGACTAGGCAAAGCAGCATGAAACATGACAAGTACAAGACAACAAAACTAACAGAAAATTCAACAGACAGATCAAGGATTAAAATGAAACAGGTGTGCATGGTGATTAGTCAGTGAATCGTGTTAGAATTGTAGTTAGGGGTGGCCATGCTTATAGGCTGTGCAGTGTACTCTGAGACGTGCAACTTAGAAATCTCAATAATTCTCTGTGCTCATGTGACAGGGCCCCCAATGCATCGCTCTTGATACATCTAACCTGGGTGAGAGGGGCTCCAGGACTGCTGGGCAGTTTGACCCCCATGGCACTGTCAGCTCACAGGGATGGGTTGGTGGTTGATGACATCCTCATTGGGGCTTAAGGTCATGGCAGGTTGGATCTCTGGTGGGCCTGATTTTGGAGGCTGCCACGTTGGCCCCCAGCATGGGTACAGCATTGGAAGATCACAATGTTGATGTCCAGCTCAGGCATGGCGTCCACATTTGTGTGTTAACCACCAGTTTGGGTATGGCATTGGAGGTTGCAACATTGACCTCCAGCTTGGGCATGGTGTCAACCAGAGGTCATGGGAAGCCATGGCCTAATGGTTAGAAAAACAGCTTTGGGACCAAAAGGTTGCCAGTTTGAGTCCCTGGACCAGCAGGAATGGCTGAAGTGCCCTTGAGCAAGGCACCTAGCTCTCAACTGCTTCCCAGGCTGCTCTGGATAAATGCCTGTAATGTAAGTCTCATTAGGTGCTGCTTCTTGTTTCTAGCTTGACACCAACACTTTAATAAAGGTGTTCTGTTTTATTTTATGTGATGAAATGATGGCTTATGTTATTAGAAATTTTGCCCAAAGCCGACATCAATCATGCAGAATATAACACGAACACTTCTGACTTTTAGTTGGAACCTGCCTGATTCATCCTGACGCCCTACTTCTAGCTGAAGTCTCGGCACATCACCCGTGTGGAGGACAACCCCATATGGACAGTTGAAAGACACACTTATAAGATGGCTCTGAACACTTACAGTTTTGATACAGTGGTTTAGGACTACAACTGACATGATAACTTTAGGACTGCAGCTGTCATGAACAGTTTTACACTCAAGTCTCCATCAATAAACAGCTGATAACTTCAACAAAACAGACCATGTAAAACTATAATGAATTTCCTGATTGCACAGCTATACTTGGTGACAATACAGAACACAGTTATAGAAGTGAGTTATTTATAATCACGCTAGCTGTTATCACCCAAACGAGGATATGTTTCCTTTTGAATTTGGTTCCTCTCAAGGTTTCTTCGTGTCATCTGGGGGAGTTTTTCCTTGCCATTGTTATCTCAGGGTTAGGGATAAATAAATGCATTAGGGATAGAATTAGTTTGTATGTTTAAAGTCTTTATTTTTCTGTAAAGCTGCTTTGTGACAATGTCTATTGTTAAAAGTGCTATATAAATAAACTGACTTGACCTGACTTGACTAGCTGGCTCATAGCATTGAAGCATAATATAAACCTATATGCCTATAGGTTGGATTAAGGAAATGATCTTTTAACTGAAAGCAGACATCTTGGTGTTTATCCTTGTATAATCCCTGCCGAGAGATAAATTAAAATGCACATAATTCTAAGGCATCTGGATAACATAATGGCAAGAAAGAGGGGGGAAAATGCCAGGAAGGCCCCTTGCAACGTCCTACCTGGTGTCCTCGAGTCTCAACCAGATATCCTGTCAATCTTTCTTCAGAACTAATAAATAAATTGATAAAACAGTCGGAGCATACCTCAAACAGTATTTATGTCTGTTTTTGTATCTGTTTAGAACACATTATCCGATCATTCAGAATAACACATTCGTATTCGATTCCATCCCTAGTGTCATTTTCCATAATGGGAGTCCAGTGCATCGAGCATGTCTGAAGGTTGGCTATTGGAAAGCAGAAAGTAGTGAAGCTTATAATGCCTTTCCATGAGAACGGCCTGACTATAATGTCATTCCTTGTGAAGGAAAATAGAGCCACAGTATAATTTTTACATTAAGTGCAATCCCTGGAGTGACAATCCCTAATCTCACCTCAAGCCTTTATGCAAAATATATATTCTATATTTTCTGAGATGGAGTTGGAGCTGGGGGTTTCACTAGCTGCAAGAGATGTGAATAATTCCACTAGGACACACATGACTGTATTAATAATAATAATAATAATAATAATAATAATAATAATACCATAGTAGTAGTCTTAGTGAAATAGTAATAGCCTTTAGTTTATTTAGTTTATCTTGTCAGATTTTTCACAGCAACCTTGATTGATGCATCATTAAAGTGAACTGAATCTCCAAGGTTTTGTCACGTACAGTGTTTTCTACCGAGACACTGCTTTCTTTCTCTTTCTCCCTCTCTGTCTCTCTTAATCTCACTCTACCTCTCTACTTCATCGGTTCTCTTGTTCCCTCCTGGCAGTATCCAGATGGCCAGGCTTGTGCCGATGACGTACAGAATGGCCACATGACCTGACTGTGTGGTAAGTGAGCACTTTAGAAACTTCACTTAATCTGCAAGCACCACTTGGATCTGTATTTGGACCTGATCCACAGCACGCAAAGGTTCATCCAAAGTGACAAATTCATAAAAGATTTAACCTTTCCCATGCATTGAGTATGGGTGACACACAGCTTCAGGGTTCCTGTTTGATCCTGAGCTCTACTTACCGGTACTATTTGAGTTTCACTTGTTCTTTCTATGTCCATGGGGGTGTCCTCCAGGGCCGACTTCCAAAAAAACATGCCGGTAGATGGATTGACAATGCTAAATCACTACAAAGTGTGAACAAGTATGTGAATATATGGGTATGGTGCCCTGTGATGGACCAGCATCCCACTGATGGTGCATTCTAGTTAATGTAGACTCTGGATCCACCAAGACCCTGATGAGGATTAAGCTGTTAATGAAGATGACAAAATGATGCAAGACCTACAAATGCATCCTGCCGTGTCTTCCTAGAGGACTACACTGAGCCAATGGTGGTGCAAAAATTTGTGTCTTCTATAGTGTTTGAATGGGTTGGTTATATGGGAAAGGGGTGGCTTTGCATGTTATTCCAGAATATTTCGATCACATTTGATCTGAAATCCATCCATCCATCCATTATCTGTAGCCACTTATCCTGTACAGGTTTGCAGGCAAGCTGGAGCCTATCCCAGCTGACTATGGGCGAGAGGCAGGGTACACCCTGGACAAGTCACCAAATCGTCACAGGGCTGATACATAGAGATAAACAACTATTCACATCTACGGTCAATTTAGAGCCACCAATTAGCCTAACCTGCATGTTTTTGGACTATGGAGGAAACTGGAGCACCCGGAGGAAACCCATGCAGACACGGGGAGAACATGCAAACTCCACACAGAAAGGCCCTCGTTGGCCACTGGGCTTGAACCCAGAACCTTCTTGCTGTGATGCGACAGTGCTAACCACTACACCACCATGCTGCCTTGATCTGATATCATTGTTTTTAAATTTACCATTTTTGTTACTTGTGAAACTTAAATAACAGCTGTAAAACCTAACTCTAATTTTTCTTTGCTATAAATTGTCATTTTTTTGTCTTCCTTGTTCCAAATAATCAAATATTTCCATGTGACAGTAATGTATTAATGATAATGTGTTTGAAAACTGAGCCACAAAGATCACTCGCTTCAGCTAAACGATGCACATTATTGATTTTGTATTTTTAAGCTGATAGATGCGGACAGCTTTATTGTCACTGATTGAATGTTACTGTCCTTGAATATTGGGAAATGATTCAAGAAAATCCTAAGTGGATAAAGAGTGGTTAGTAACTCATGAAGAAAATGACTAGTGACAGACATGAGGATGGAAAGCTATTTCCACCAGAAGCAGGTGACATTCTGGATATTGTGTACTGTGTAAAAAAAAGGAAAAAAAATCATAAAAGCAGAATATATGTATGCACAAAAGGCCACACGATGGAGTTAAAAATGTATGTCTATATTGTCATGGGGAAAATACGGTGTTCGGCTATAGGTTATTCATATGCTTAAGGTGAGTTCACTGAGATTATTAAAATCGCCTGTGTGCAGGTTATGCCTACAAGGTAGAAGTGAGATGGGAATCTTTCAACAGCATTTATAGCACTATTAATACACCCTAAAATAGCTCTGAAATATTGCATATAGTGTGCATATCCTATGAACTGTGAACGATTTATCCTATGATAAATCCCTACCCGTGTAAGACTGGGATTTAGTAGGTTGCATCCCTCATTTCTCTCTGCATTGTCAGAAAAATATTGTATAAAATACTGAATTATATATTTCCAGCATATAGCCATCATAAAGGTCTGATTATATCCCTTAAATGAGTACTCCTTCCTACACTTTTTTCCCTTTCCCAAGTAAAACAATATCAACAACACCACGAATAACAAAGGACTACGAAAACTACAAACCTTTATGTTTACCCAGCTAAAAGGATGAGCTTATGACCCTTCTTCTGAGAGTACAAAGCACCATCATTTACCGGTACTTAAAAACATGGCCATGATTCTCAGTGTGTCCATTTGTAGAAACCTTGGTGAAGCCAATATAGATCTCTTATCTTGTGAACCCAATTCCCTGTTGAATACCTCAAAAACATGGTTAAATTAATCTTATCTAATCTTATCTGTGTGTCACCAAATGCATGCTTTGCTATGAAACCTCTAAGCGAGGCAGAACACAGACAGTGATGCAGAGGTTGAGGAGAGAAAAGAAATGGTCTTTAATTTAGAAACTAGATGAATGCAGAAGGTGAAGTTGGTCTGGCAGCAGGTTCCAAAGGGCCACGAAGAGTCATGCAGAAATCCAGTCCAAAGCTGAAGTGGGCATGGATTCTTGAGTTGCTCAGTGCAGTGCTCAGGTGCTGCAGTTTTCCTCATCTTCATCATCAGCAGTCTTGCCTATGCAGAGAGGAAAAGAGGAAAGCATGAGCAGAATTGCTGTGCTGAAGTTCGAATAACCAGAGTGGTGCTTTGCGACACCTTCTTATACCCCCCTGTTCTCTTGAGGAGGGTGAAGAGAAGCTCTGCTTAACTGGCTGCAGTTGGAGCTGGTTAAGCAGCTCTGCCCCATGGACATGCGCCACTCTGCTTTCTATAACATCACTGCTGAAGGGGAGCCGTCCTTTCAGCAGCAGCAGCATGCTGAGCTGAGGAGCGGTGAATAGTCTACATGAGTTGCCACCATTACAGCTTATAAATACAGGTCTAGAAATTCATATATTTTTTCACCAGCCAGCTGGACTAGTTACCTTCCAAAGTAACTAGCCAAACAGAAAATCAACTAGCCAAAATGTGTTCATGTATGAATTTTACTTCTGTCAAAAATAACGCAAAAGAGAGAGTAGTTACCGGTACTATTGTTCATGACTAATGTGTCATTTATTTCAAGACCTGAGTATTTTGATACTGTTGTTAAATACATAAATGAGAACAACACAGAGCACCATATAATATCAACAAATAATAATATATTGGAAAACTTGGCAACTTGGTGTATGAGTATTGAAAACAAATAAACTTACTATCAATACTATAGCACCCAAAATATGTCCAACACGCTTTCTGTATTTAACCATTTATGAGGGAGAAAGCATTAGGAGCTTCATATTGACTAGGAATCAACTTGAAAAAAAAATTAATTATTCCATAAAAATCGTATCGCAGCCAAGGCCTACCCTGCTCCCACGTTTGCTTATAACTCCTTTGTTGTTTCTCCATCTCGTATGCTTTATTGGTGGCCTTTTTCTCCTCTTCAGACCGAGGTCACTTTGTCCCCGTCTCTGGCGGTTTCTGTACACCTTTCAGAAAATTCTACATCGCAACGTAGCTTTGGCAGATGTAGATGTAAACAACAACAAAAACACACGTGTTTAAATGAGCAATAATGTGGCCACATCTATTGAATTTGATAACGTGATGTGGCAGCGGGGGCGTGGCCAAGTGTCGTCTGTGAATGGAGGGCGGAGTCAGGGAAGGTAAGTGGTGGAATCATTGCACCTGATGGGAGTTAACCTGTGTTTGTGTGTCTTCCCCAGTGACCGCGTCCTTTAAAAGGAGAGGAGAGCAGAGAAAGGGAGCTCTCCCCAACCAGAACACGTGTGTGTGTGCGTGTGCGTGCGTGCGTGCGCGCGGCTGGGAAGTGATAAAAGGCTGAAAAGCTAGCAATAAATAGTTCATTGAGAACTCAGTTCTGGCCTGCCGTGCTTCTGTGCTCCACCCACCTGGTCCAATACTACACGTGATTACCGCGATATTCAACGAGATGTGTTATATGCATGCGCAGTAGTGAAAAAAACCGACAGCCTGACTCGTACACGATATGATTCGGAATTCTTCGGTATTTTCCGTCCTGCCGATAAACACCGATTAACACAGACATGGCACACGCTTAATGTGTGGCGGCTTTAGTTGACGGTGTGTCTGAATCTTCGTTTCATATATATTATTTCAACTAGCCAGCCGGGCTGGCTAGTGACAGGAATTACCTGCCAAATGACAAATTAAGTCGCCTCGGGCGACCGGACCACCACGAATTTCGAGCCCTGAAATATATATATTTTTAATACAATCATACTATATGTTTCTGAGAGTCTCGATGAAGACATACAGTACATACTGTAGCCTCTGTTTAGGGTCTTAGCAACATTAGCATTTTTTTGAATCCTGTGGTTCTCTGATAATCAGTTGTCAGTTGTCTATTTGGGTTCATTTTACTGCCGTTTTGAATTATTTGACTGCCATTTACCTCAAATATACACTGATCAGCCATAGCATTTTCACCACTGACAGGTGAAGTAAATAACATTGATTATCTCTTTACAATGGCACCTGTCGGGGGGGATATATTTGGCAGTAAGAGAACAGTCAGTTCTTGAAGTTGATGTGTTGAAAGCAGGAAAAATGGGCGAGCGTAAGGATCTAAGTGACTTTGACAAGGGCCAGATTGTGATGGCTAGATGACTGGGTCTTAGCATCTCCAAAATGGCACATCTTGTGGGGTTCCTGGTATGCAGTGGTTAGTACCTACTAAAAGTGTTCCAAGGAAGGACAACCGGTGAACTGACAACAGGGTCATGGGTGTCAAAGGCTCATTGATTCGCATGGGGCACAAAGGCAAGCCCATATGGTCAAATCCCACAGAAGAGCTACTGTAGCACAAACTGCTAAAAAAAAGTTAATGCTGATACCTTTTTGTTTTAGCCAGCATTAACTTTTTCAGCAGTTTGTGCTACAGTAGCTCTTCTGTAGAATTGGACCATATGGTCTCACCTTCGTGCCCCATGCGATTCAGTGAGCCTTTGATGTCCTTGACCCTTTTGCCAGTTCACCAGTTATCCTTCCTTGGACCACTTTTGGTAAGTACTAACCACTGCATACCAGGAACACCCCAGAAGATGTGCCATTTTGAAGATGCTCAGACCCAGTCATCTCGCTAGCACAATATGGCCCTTGTCAAAGTCACTCAGACTTTGCTCATTTTTTCTGCTTTCAACACATCAACTTCAAGAACTGACTGTTCTCTTGCTGCCGAATATATCCCACCCCTTGGCAGGTGCCATTGTAGCAACATAATCAATGTAATTCCTTTTACCTGTCAGTGGTTTTAATTTCATGGCTGATCAGTGTAAATGATACTATCCAAATACAGTATGTTGTACTATCCATAATATCCTACTGTAGATATTTTGTTCAATGCTTTTTTACCAAGAACAAATGGTCTAAGTGTCATTGTTTTTCTGTATGCTATTTCTATCTATCTATCTATCTATCTATCTATCTATCTATCTATCTATCTATCTATCTATCTATCTATCTATCTATCTATCATTTTCCTGGTGGGGCTCACGGTGGCAACAGTCTTACAAGGTCAGCTCATATTCCAGTTCCTCCTAGGGGGTCCCTAAAATAACCTCAATTTCTCATCCTGAAGAGCCTTTCAACAAACATACTTAACACTGGCTTGACTCTAAAGTACACAGTAGTGGAAGAGTAATATTTCCATAATTGTACTATACTGTATCACCCAGAAGAGGATGGGTTCCTTTTTGAGTTTAGTTCCTCTCAAGGTTTCTTCTTCATGTCATCTCAGTGTTTCCTCACCACCTTTGCCTCTGGCTTACTAAAGTCTAAATCCAAATCCAGATTTCATCAAGGCTGCTTTGTGATAATGTCCAATGTTAAAAAGTGCTATTTAAATAAAATTGATTTGAATTGAATATCCTGAGGTCTCCATGCTGTGGCATGTACCTGATAAAGCTCTAGTAGGAGCTGACCAGAGGGTATCTTTGTAAGGTGCCAGAATCACCTCATCTGGTTCTGCTTGATTGGTACCAGTACTTGAGCTTGTACAATTCTGTCTTTTTGTCCACCAAGAAGGTTTCCATCACATGGATGTAGTAGTTTGTCTAGGACTGTCCATTACATTATCAGGTCTTCAGCCCTTCATTTTTCAGGTGGGGAACCCACATAAAAGTACATCGACTTCATCTCGTCTCATCTCATTATCTCTAGCCGCTTTATCCTGTTCTACAGGGTTGCAGACAAGCTGGAGCCTATCCCAGCTGACTACTGGCGAAAGGCAGGGTACACCCTGGACAAGTCGCCAGGTCATCACAGGGCCGACACATAGACACAGACAACCATTCACACTCACATTCACACCTATGGTCAGTTTAGAGTTGCCAGTTAACCTAACCTGCATGTCTTTGGACTGTGGGGGAAACCGGAACACCCAGAGGAAACCCACGCGGACATGGGGAGAACATGCAAACTCTGCACAGAAAGGCCCTCACTGGCCATGGGGCTCAAACCCGGACCTTCTTGCTGTGAGGCGACAGTGCTAACCACTACACCACCATACAGCCCCTACAGAAACTTGGGTAATAAAAAAAAGGGATTTTTTTCAAAAAAAAAATTGGGAAAAAAGGGATTTTTTTCAAACAATATCTACCAATATTGACAAAAGTCATGTCAGAATTACATTATACAGAGCCAACCATGCATTACAGATCACATTTGATATTGGACTTTGGATATTGTAACACTTTCTAAATAAATAAATAATCTCTTGTGGTGCCTTTAATATTGTATGACAGCAGTTGGTTGCACTAAGTACAATCGTAAATCTTCCAGTTGCTGTAATTCATTGTATTTAACAGTTATTCCATGAAATGGAGTTGTACTGTACATGAGCTGATAGCCAGCAAAGCACTTAGCGCCGAGTTGGCTAAAAGCCACATACAACGAGATTGAGTAGAATAATTGTTTTGTTCTATCCATATTCACTGGCTTTTGAGAAACAGAGCATTTTCATTTTTATTTCTTGCAAATTCAATTTAAAAAAAATGTCTGACAAAACCATTTCTGCTTAGGCAGACTTCTTAAAATCGTATCGAAGGCTGTACAAATTGACTTTAGTGTTTTATTTATTTATTGTAGAACGTGCAATCTTGCTGTCATACTGAGGTATAGAATACCTTTAGACATTTATTTAATTCTTCCTTGGACATTTCAGTGATGTAATTTTCAAACTTCTTTTGAACCAGTCTAAAAAATTCAACAAATTTTAATGCTTAAAGATGAAGAATGTAAACAAACCGACAAAATGACAGTCGCAATTTGTGAAAAATGCTATAATATTTCTTGAAAAAAAGATACATTCTTTCCATCAAATACTTTCATTTCATGTATTTTTTGCAGTTTTGTTTTTGAGTAGAGTTTTTATTTTGTCCTCGGTTGGTTCAGCAACACTCTGCGCCATTTTGTTTTTCTTTACTCATGGTATATGAGCTGATAGCCTAGTCGTAGAGTAGCCAATCAGAGCTTGTGTTAGGGTTTTGCTGGGATTCAAACCTGGCTCGCTGGTGTGATAATCCAGCAAACCCCCACTAGGCCACCAGGGGGATGACTCAAGTGCAGAGGCGTGAGGCGGAAGTAGAAAAGTATCAAAAAGTTTATTTACAAAATGTACAATCCACGGCAAAAAACAAAAGTAATCCAAAAGCTCAGAAGATAAAGGGAAAATAAAAAAATATCCAAAAGTTCAAAGTCCAAAAATAAGAAAAGAAAAGGCAAAAATGCAAACACTCAGAAGATCTCAAAAATGGTACAAACAAAATTCAAAAAGGTCCAAAAAGAAAGCAAAGTACAAAAACCACAAAGACACAGGCAAGGAACATGGAACAGAGGGAACTAGCACTAACAGGCATAGCATAAGAAAAAGACTCCGTGACAAGGGAACAAACAGAGGGGTATTTATACACACTAATTAAGGAACAGGGCAGGGCAGGAAACAGGCAATAAAGACAAACACAAACACAGTGGCGGCCTCTAGAGGCCAAAACAAACATGACGAGATGAAAATAACAGCGGCCTCTAGAGGCCAAAACAGTCCCAGTCCTAACAGGACCCCCCACTCTAGGAGCGTCTCCTGATGTTCCCAGGGCGATCCGGATGGGCCAAATGGAAGTCCCGGCATAGTCCTTTATCTAGAATGTCCCGGGCAGGGACCCAACAGCGTTCCTCAGGGCCATAGCCCTCCCAATCTACTAGATATTGAAGCCCGCCGCAGACCTGGTGGGAGTCAAGCAGGCGATGCACGGTGAACACAGTCTGACCCTGGAAGATGCGGGGGGGTGGGGGGTTCCTAGGGGCAGGGGCATACGTGGACGTCAATATGGGCCGCAACAGGGAAACATGGAATGTGGGGTTGATCCTCAGAGTCCGGGGCAACTGGAGCCAGTAGGAGACAGGGTTCACCCTGCGCACCACCTTGAAGGGGCCAATGTAGCGAGGAGCAAGTTTGCGGTTCTCCACCCGCAGCGGAAGTTCCTTAGTGGACAGCCAAACCCGCTGCCCAGGGTGGAAAGCGTGGGCAGGTCTTCTATGGCGGTTGGCCTGAGTCTGGTTGGTTCTGGAGGTCTGGATGAGGGTCTTCCTGACCTTGCTCCAGGTCTTGCGACACCATCTCACATATTGGTTGACCGAGGGCACCCCCGCGTCCTCCTCCTGGTCCGGGAACAGAGGTGGCTGGAACCCGAATTGGCACTGGAATGGCGACAGCTTGGTGGCCGATGACTGCAGGGTGTTGTGGGTGTACTCTGCCCATGGCAGCCAGGTGCTCCATGATGTCGGGTTATCCATAGCCAGGCCTCGCAGGGTGGTTTCCAGGTCCTGGTTGAGCCTCTCCGTCTGGCCATTGGACTGTGGGTGAAACCCAGAGGAGAGGCTGGCAGTGGCTCCGATGACCTTGCAGAACCCGTGCCACACTCGGGAGGAGAACTGGGGCCCTCAGTCTGAGACGATGTCCTGCAGGAGACCAAAGACTCAGAAGACATGAGTGAATAATAGCTTAGCAGTTTCAAGAGCAGAAGGGAGCTTGCACAGTGGTAAAAAGCGGCAGGCCTTGGAGAATCTGTCAACTATGACCAATATGACAGTGTTACCTTGTGACTCGGGGAGACCCGTGATGAAGTCGACTGCCATGTGGGACCAGGGACGCCGGGGAATGGTCAGAGGATGCAGGAGACCCTGGGGGTGCTGTCGTGGGTTCTTGCTTCTGGTGCACACTTCGCAGGAAAGGACGAATGACCTCACTTCCTTCTCTATGCTAAGCCACCAGAAGCGCCTTCTCAAAATGTCCAGGGTCCTTCGAGCTCCCGGGTGGGTGGTGAGAGGGGACGAGTGACCCCACTGGAGAACCTTGGCCTGGGCTTGATGTGGGACATACAAGAGGCCCGGTGGCCCCGTCCCAGGACTGGGGTCCTGGCGTTGGGCTCATCGGACAGCCTCCTCAATACCCAAGCAGACAGGGGCCACAATCCGGGACACAGGGATAATAGGCCCGACTTCACTCTCCCTGTTAGTGGCAGAGAACAGCCTGGACAGTGCGTCAGGTTTGGTGTTTTTGGAGCCGGGGCGGTACGATAGGGTGAAGTCAAACCTATTGAAAAACAAGGCCCACCTAGCCTGTCATGGGTTCAGTCTCTTGGCTTGCTGGAGGTACTCCAGGTTCTTGTGGTCCGTCCAAACCAGGAATGGATGTTGCGCTCCCTCCAGCCAGTGCCTCCACTCCTCAAGGGCCAGTTTGACCGCTAGCAGTTCTCGATCCCCCACATCGTACCGGGACTCTGCAGGACTCAGGCAGTGGGAGAAGTATATGCAGGGGTGCAGCTTTCCTTCCGAATGTTGAGAGAGCACCGCGCCGACACCACTGTCCGAGGCGTCCACCTCCACGATGAATGGTTGGAAGGTGTCCGGGAGGACCAGAATGGGTGCCGTGCAGAAGCGGTGCTTAAGATCTTTGAATGCCTTTTCCGCCTGAGGAGACCAGACATAAGATCCACCTGTCCCTTTGGTGAGTCCGAAGGGCATCACCTGGTATTCATAGTGCCCAGACGGGGTGTTAAAGGCAGTCTTCCACTCGTCTCCCTGTCAGATACGGATGAGGTGGTATGCATTCCGTAGGTCCAACTTGGTGAAGACGGTGGCGCCTTGGAGCAGGTCGAATGCTGTGGACATCAGCGGAAGGGGATATCGGTTGCGCACAGTGATCTTGTTCAGGCCCCTGTAGTCAATACATGGTTGGAGCCCCCCATCCTTCTTGCCGACAAAGAAGAAGCTGGCACCAGCAGGTGAGGTGGAAGGTCGAATGTACCCAGAGACCAGGGCGTCTTTGAGGTATTCCTCCATGGCCTTGCATTCTGGCTGAGAGAGGGAAAACAGTCTGCCACAAGGAGGGGTAGTCCCAGGGAGCAAGTCGATGGCACAGTCGTAGGCCCGGTGCAGAGGAAGAATGGCGGCCCTGCTTTTGCTGAATACTTCCTTCAAATCCCAGTACTCTGTGGGAACTTGAGATAGCTCGGTGAGATCAGGGGGCTCAGCAGGAGACACAGGAGAGCTAGAGAGCAGACAAGAGGCATGGCACGCAGGGCCCCATTCCACAACCTGGCTTGTTACCCAGTCTATGCGAGGGTTGTGGCGGGTAAGCCAAGGAAGGCCTAGAATCACTGGGAACTATGGTGAAGGAATCAGGTGCAGGGTGCTCGGAAGTGACCAGGCTTGCCACAGTAGATGCAGCACTTGTCCCTCCTTCTGCGCTCCCTCTCAGATGCGGAGAGGCAAGTACGACCCACTTGCATGGGTTCTAGACAGTCACTGGAAGAGGTAGATGGGCTCCAGGTAGAGGCAGGGAGGCCAGGGAGGCTCAGGACTTGGCGGCGTTCTCTCATCCTGTTGTCCAGACGAGTAGAATGTGAGATCAGTGTTTCGAGGTCACTAGGGCATCCGATAGAAGCCAGACCGTCTTTGATGGGGTCAGACAGACCATGGTGGAAGGCTGACACCAGGGCAGTCTTGTTCCATCCACTTACTGCTGCGAGCGTCCGGAACGAGATGGCGTAGTCTGCGACGCTTCCCCCTTGCCGGATGGACATGAGCTTTCTGGCTGCGTCTTTACTGATGTCTGCTTGATCGAAGACACGCAGCATCTCCTCAGTAAACAGCTGGAAATCAGAGCACTCGGGTCCCTGTCTCTGCCAGATAGCAGTGGCCCAGGCCCACGCCTTACCAGCTAACAAGGTTATCACAAAGGCAATCTTGCGGCGATCTGTAGTGTAGGTGGTAGGCTGAAGCTCAAAGGTGAGTTGGCACTGGGTAAGGAACTCACAACACTCACTGTGCTTGCCGTCATACCTCTGTGGTGCAGGAAGGCTGGGTTCGTGAGGTGAAGAAGGCAGCATGGCAGGAGGCACTGGAGCAGATGGTGGAGCAGGAGTAGAATCAGGCAGAGGAGATGGGGGCAGAGAAGTCAGCTGTGCCAGGGTTTTCCCAATCTGCTGAAGCAGTACCTCGTGGCGAGCAAGGGTCTCACGTTGGCTTGCGAGAGTCCATCCATGAGTGTCCATGGTGGATCCGAGGCGTGTTAACACAGCCATCATTCCCTGAAGGTTGGCCGGGTAGACAGATGAAGAATCCTCTGCTGAGTCAGTCTTTCTGTTAGGGTTTTGCTGGGATTCGAACCTGGTTCGCTGGTGTGATAATCCAGCAAACCCCCACTAGGCCACCAGGGGGATGACTCAAGTGCAGAGGCGTGAGGCGGAAGTAGAAAAGTATCAGAAAGTTTATTTACAAAATGTACAATCCACGGCAAAAAACAAAAGTAATCCAAAAGCTCAGAAGATAAAGGGAAAATAAAAAAATATCCAAAAGTTCAAAGTCCAAAAATAAGAAAAAGGCAAAAATGCAAACGCTCAGAAGATCTCAAAAATGGTACAAACAAAATTCATAAAGGTCCAAAAAGAAAGCAAAGTACAAAAACCACAAAAACACAGGCAAGGAACATGGAACAGAGGGAACTAGCACTAACAGGCATAGCATAGGAAAAAGACTCCATGACAAGGGAACAAACAGAGGGGTATTTATACACACACTAATTAAGGAACAGGGCGGGGCAGGAAACAGGCAATGAAGACAAACACAAAAACACAGTGGCGGCCTCTAGAGGCCAAAACAAACATGACAAGATGGAAATAACAGCGGCCTCTAGAGGCCAAAACAGTCCCAGTCCTAACAGCGTGTGATTACTCACGTCCAGTGAATGTGGATAGAATAATTATTGTTAGCCTGTTAATGGTGACTATAAGACAACTTTATATCTCTGACTGAGCAAGATGAGCAAAATCAGTTAGTCAAGTTCCACCTGCCAAATAACCCAAAAGTTGTCAGTCCTTGTAAAATTAAAGGGGTTGTTTCAGATTAAATTTCATATTACATTTATAAATTTGGCTGAAGCTTTTATCCAGAGACTTACAACAGATGCAGGATACAATCCAAGCAGTGATCTCTGGAAATCTGGCTTCAATTCAGAGCACATTTCCAAGAGGACAGCTTTTGGGAATCGACAACGACTCATCCAGCAAGCATCATGACCGACCAAAGGAGAAAAAAAAAACAAAAAAACAAAAGACAGAACTTATTAAAAAAAAAAACCCACTGCTTTTTTAGCCAGTCATTGTTAATGACCTCTAAAAGTGGCAACTTGTCTATTTTCGGGTGTTCTGCAACACACGCACACACATATCGCTTTTGATAGCCCAAAGCACACTCATGACTTTATTGGAAAGAGCATCTGACATTGATCATGAATTCCACCTGGGTGTAAATTAACTCTGATTATAGTACTTACTTTTCCATTTTAATCATGCCTGTGGTGAATGTGATGAAAAGTGAACTTTTAGAGTAATCAGATTCATTAATTACTTTGCAATTGGAGTTGCCAAATCAAATGCACGATTAAAGTCTGGAATATATTATGTTCCACAGAGTGATTTTATTTTTTCATATATCTGGATATAGGCATGAGAAATGCATACATGTTTTTGAAGCCTATGCTTTTTTGTGTTTACTTCGGACTTATAGCTCCATCTGGCCCAAGAGGAGAAGCGAGGAAGAGATGAAGGCACAGTAAATACATCCCTTTTTCTTGAAACTAATTTCAGCATCGTGAAGGACAAAAGAGTCACGTGTAAAGGAGTTGGCAAATGATCAGGGTATTAGATTAGAAAACGGAGGCGAAAACACATTAGGGTAGACGAGCCTATTACTGGTGCTTTGCATGGTGGAGCGCAGTGTAGGATATTCTAATTTTGCAGATGGATATTTCAATTGGCTCTAAAAGACATGCAATTGGTTTAATTGCTTTTATTTATAGCCTGGGCTTGTTGTAGCTGTTGAAATATATCAGTGCCAGATAATCCTTCTCTTATTTATTTATTTATTTATTTATTTTTCTTATATTGCTTCTACAGCTTTAGAAGAATGTTGGTGCCTTTTGTGCTCCAATCATGTACCTTAGACCTTTCTTTTAAAGGTACACTATAATCTACATTTCCAGGTGAAAATTGTAAAATCAATTATTTGATTGTGAGTTGAGATTGGTGATCTTAGAGCACATAATGTCTCGGGTTACCAGGCATTTCTGACACTGCCAAAACTTTTGTTTTTTTTGTCGCAGTGGCACTAAATTAAGTGCCACTGCGACAAAAAACAAAAGTTTTGGCAGTGTCAGAAATTTTTGATGAAAAATCTCATGAAACATGCTAATGACAGAAAAACATGCCCTCATTATGTCAAGCTGATGGTTTTTTTTTTTTTTTTCCTGAGCCTCCATAAATGAGTGAGGAAATGCGTGAGAATGGCAATGATAGCTCAAACAAATAAAATAAATACAGAATTTAAATAAATTACACTGATCATCCATAGCATTTTGACCACTGATAGGTGACATTAATAACATTGATTATCTCATTACAGTGGCACCTATCAAGGGGTGGGATATATTAGGCAGCAAGAGAACAGTCAGTTCTTGAAGTTGATGTGTTGGAAGCAGGAAAAATGGGCAAGTACATTAAGGCCCAGTCCCACAATACCAATAAATATAACTATAAGGATAACTATAAATAAATCAGTCCTCTGCAGTTTATGTGGTTGGTGGTCACACCAGACTGATAACCATACCTATAGCCCAGGCCTAGGTTTAACGGGATTGCTTCTGGAGCGATTTTTTTCCAGACCTGGACCTGATCTTATAAAACATCTGACCAATCAGGTAATTGTTTACATGTGACGTTGTCTGAGCATGTGCTATTTTTCCCAGGCATCTTTGTACAAAAAAAATATAATATGAAGTACTTATCTTCTTCTTCCCTGGTGGGAAATAAGGCCCCGACCCATCAATGCCATTCTTGGCGATCCTTCGCTACTTTTTGGGCTTCGCCCCATGTAAGGCCCATCTCTTCAAGCTCGGTCTGGACTGTTCTTCACCAGGTTGTTTTGGGTCATCCAGGCCCATGCCTCCCAGCAGGGGTCCACTGTAGCAATGTCTTTGGTATGCACTCCTGCTCCATTCTTAAAACGTGTCCCAACCATTTCAGGTGATGGCACTTAACATTCAGTCGCTGATTAGTTCCCATTCTAGGAAGGTGTTTACATACTTCTTGGTGATAACCAGGGCCACACCGTTGGTGTGGGTGTTTTCATGGCCTGAATACAGTATGACCAAGCCATTAGTTGTTCTTTGGAGTCCAGACCCAGTCCAACGGCACTCACTTACGCCAAGAATATACAAATTATGCTTACTCATTTCTCTCAAAACCTGGGCTGAGTTTGATGTTTCATACATGGTGCAGACATTCCATACTCCTATTCTAATCCTTGCCTTTGGTCCGAGTAGACTACCATACCTCTCGCAGCTCTAACTTCCCCATGGAGGCTTTCATTAGAGTTGGTCATACTGCCACTGATTGTCCGGCTCAAGTCTACCCTCAGACCAGATTTTTCACTTGTCGTTGTTGTCGTGGTTTCCGTAACTTTGTTTCTTTTTACGGGGTGGAGTAGTTGGCCCCATGCCCAACCCCCAACCTGGAGGACCAGGGGATCACTCTTCATCTGGCCCCTACCTTTCGACCTGTTCAGCATGGGTGGCCCTACCAGGAGTTTGAGACTTCAGCTGACATGGCTCTAGAGGTCACTGGGACACACAAACCACCCCACCACAAGTAAGTTGGTGATCCTGAACGAAGCAGATAATACGAAGTATGGCGCTTTTATTCACAGATATGTGATTTTCCATGAAATATCAAAAGTAAATTAATAAACATGTAAATGCAGGTAAGATGTTTTAATTATGAACTTCGGCAGTCCAAACATTTAATTGTTTTAGACTTCTTAATTTGTTTTATCCGTGATGCATCATCCATATGAAATCAGTAACCAATCTGTAATATACTGAAACGTCCATGACCAATCCATAAATTATTAGCATCCGTGATGCATCCGTATTAAAATCTGTAACCACTCCGTATTTTGTATCCTTTTTTTATTATATTTCCATAATCCATGACCTATCCATATTATATCAACCACCAGAGTATGTACATGGCTTGTTTTGAAGTCCAAGCTGTACAGTGTGACCTGGAATAATGTGCTATGACTTGGGGGGGACAACTTCCATGACTATTCCTAAGTTGCATGCATTTATTTCCCTGAGTGGCAGGACCAACCGATATTATAGTCAGGATTATAGCTGTGGTGTGACTGCTCCAGACTGGAACTAAATTCAGGCAGAGGTACAGTCATAGTTGTATTTATAGGTATAGTTACCGATGTTGTGGGACTGGGCCCTTAGATTCTGAGTGACTTTAACAAGAGCCAAATTGCAATAGCTAGATGACTGGGTCTGAGCATCTCCAAAATGGCAAATCTTGTGGTTAGTACCTACCAAAAGTGGTCCAAGGAAGGAGAACCAGTGAATTGGTGACAGGATCATGGGTGTTGAAGGCTCATTGATTCGCATAGGGCACAAAGGCTAGCCCATAAGATCCAGTCCCATAGAAGAGCTACTGTAGCACAAACTGCTGAAAAAGTTAGTGTTGACTCCTTTCTGGTTTAGCCAGCATTGTGTGGGAACACACCACAAGATGTGCCATTTTGGAGATGCTCAGACCCAGTCACAATTTGGCCCTTGTCAGAGTTGCTCAGATCCTTACGCTTGCCCATTTTTCCTGCTACCAACACATCAACTTCAAGAACTGACTGTTCTCTTGCTGCCTAATATACCCCATCCTTTGACAGGTGCCATTGTAATGAGATAATCAATCAATGTTATTCACCTCACCTGTCAGTAGTCATAATGTTATGGCTGATCAGATGTAAATAAATGTTAAAATGTTTTATTGATTTATTTATTCCCTTTTGTCCTCACTCACCTTGCTCCCCAGAATCTAACTGCTTTCCTAGCTATGCTGAACATCCTACAGCGATCATTTGCACATATTAGCTCCATTTAGCATTAGCCACAGCTTTTATTTTGTCTCTGCTTTAATTAGGTTACTCTAATAGTCAGACCTCCTGTCTGGATATCATGCTGCTTTGCTGAGAATGGAAGTGGGAAGCCTCAGAGTTTCTATCAATCACACCCTGTAATGAACACCTAGTGCTGCGTTACTATCAGAGCTATCAGAAGCTAAGCATGTGAAGCATTCACACAATGCGGTGTCCATAGTGATAAAGCTACACAGGGAATGGCTCGATACTAAGAGTGGGGGGACGAGATGAGCAGAGGAGACAAAGGCGACTGCTGAGATTTCCACCAGAGAGGCTAGGTGCGACTTATACATATCCATAAAATGTATGAAAAATGATTAGGCTGTGACTAATTGTCCGTTTAGCATTGCAGAAAGTTGTTAAACAGACCATTGCTTTTAAATACCTAAAGTAAGGAATGGGATTAATTAAGCAGAACTATATTCTTCCATCCTGCCAAGTGGTAATCACTTCAAATGCTGCCAAACAATCGAGTCTGTTGGTGTGAGAGCCTCAGTGAAATGCAGGTGTAAGGAATAAAACACAACAGGGTATGCTGTAGGAAAAGAATCAATAACTGGGTGGTGTGGAGTTACTGTTACAAATCAGGAAGTTGATTATTTTCCTATAACAGGACATCCTGAAGTCTCATACGGTACCAACCATAGCAGTTATTTCTTCATTTCTTAAAGAATGACTAAAATACCTGATTCACAGATGTTTCACAACATTAAATGTATCTACAGTGTCAGAAATAGGGGTTCGGTAGGAGTCCATTTCTGTTCCCCAAGGTACAGTCTACACTAATGTACCCTCTAGGACCTCAAGGTAACTATGTGTACCTTTTCAGGGCCACAAATGTTCCCAAGCAGTATATAAAGGGTATAAATAAGTACCTTCGAGGGTACTGCTCCAGTGACAAGCCATTGTACCCCTAAAGGTACAATAATGTATTTGATTTTCTGAGAATGTACAAATTGATAAAAATCCATTTATAGATCCAGTTAATGCTGTGGGACATCAGTGAAACAAGTTAGCTCCTGTTATCACTTACATTATAGCAGCTATAAACAGTCATTCCCTTGCCAGTGTCCTTTTTCCCCTCTCTTTAATGTTAGGTTTTTGATCTGTCTGTACCAAAGGAATTGAAAAAGTATGATCTAGGAATGTTGACCTCTGCCGCCTAAGAGATTCTGCCTCACGGATCGATCCGGGAGCAAACAGTCACTGACACAGACACAGCTGCTCAGAGATGTTTCTCAGGCCCTGTCCACACGGCAACGAATTCAGGTGACTCCGATACAATTGCTTATCGTTTAGGCCTGGCGTCCACACGGCACCGGCGTTTTGGGTGCCCAAAACGCAATCTTTTTGAGAACGGGTTCCAGAGTTTCTGGATCTGGCAACGTTGCCATTGTGAAGTCGTCTGGATGAGTAGAACGGATTTGTTTACGATGACGTCACAACCACATGTGCTTCACGCCCGGTAGAAGTGTAACGAACTCGATGCGAGTTGTCAACAAATCCTATAACTTGGTTCATGAAAAGCGCTTACAAAATATTTTCACTGTGAATATTTATTGTGTAATGGTGCAAAGTGAGAGAGAGAGAGAGAGAGAGAGAGAGAGAGACTCTGCCCTTAGGGCAGAGTCAATCCCGCCAGCAAAAATAGGGAAAAAAAGGAGCGATCTCACTTCTTCAGATGTTGGTTTAAGTCCGACAATACATTCCTCAAAAAGGGCATAGAGGAGCAAATTAATCCATCAACGTGTAGCATTCAATTTATTCCGGACCATTAAAGACGCCGCCTTCCGCGTAGAATCATACATCATCCTCGCCGCCATATTGGATAGGTCAAAGCGGAGAATAAAGATTAATGTGCTGCGTTTAACTGTACCAACAGGTTTACCGCCCAAACGAGATCACATGGGATTACCTTTCACAGGTGAGAAACAACAAATTAATCCATCAACGTGTAGCATTCAATTTATTCCGGACCATTAAAGACGCCGCCTTCCGCGTAGAATCATACGTCATCCTCACCGCCATATTGGATAGGTCAAAGCGGCGAATAAAGATTAGCTGCATTTAACTGTACCAACAGGTTTGCCGTCCAAACGAGATCACATGGGATTACCTTTCACAGGTGAGACTGGAAAAATACTTTTCATTGTATTTGGTCATTATAATGTAATTTTACGAACAGATTTTCCTGACTTTGTGGCTAATATGAAGTCTCATGCATAATAGTTTATGCGCATGCGTCCTTACTTCTTCTATTGTTCTGGTGTCTCCGAACACCAGAACCAGAACATGCCCCTAGAGGTGTGGCATGTGTATTGCATCGTTTTCAGCAAGCGTTGCGTTGCCATATGGACCTGATATTTTACTGATTGTTGCCCATTTGGACGCGATATATTTTTAAATAACATCTCGTTGCCGTTGTCGTGTGGATGTAGCCTCAGTTTATTGTAGGACAAACATGAGCATCTATTCACATTCAAGAGTGTGTTGTAGCTATGGGATTGGATGATGATGATTTAATTGACGAAGCTAAGTTATCTATGTATAACGTAAATAGGTGATGGAACATTACATCACTGGTTTAAATGACACTACTGTTTGAAAGAAGAGAGACATTATGCACCATTACATCACCCATCAAGGTCATAGTCTTCTGAAAAGAAGAAAGACATTACTGGTCAGCATCACCTTCATTAAGAATGTGTGAGTAAAGATAAATCTCAAGGATTTAACTTAACCAAAACAAGTAACAAATCAGAACAGCCTGTACTAGTTGCAAGCATGCCAGACATATATTTCTATCACACAAAATTACTACGCTACATAGCAGTGGCAAACCGTTAATATTAGAGCTGGGACTTCAGCTCAGCCAAAACTTAGCCAGACACCAAAAAAGCAACAGGGCAAAGCATTTTGCAAGGGATTAGAGGCAGGCTGCCAGGTCACTCCACTGTGTGTAGTTGTTGATGTTGATTTTAAAACAAAGTAAATTACAGAAGGAAATGAATGCTTAAGTCTGAGTGAAAAATACTGTAGTGAGCATGCATGGAGGAAGGGTCTGGAGACAGAAATCTTAGTTTCTCAGTCTTTAGCCTGTGCTACTTGCTCTCGATAGCACTGGTTTGACCACTTTATTAGCATTTGCTAACACAACTGATGGTTAAGCTAGCTTTGGCCTTCAAGAAGGCTGAGGATGATACATTTTTTTGTCCCTCCCACTATAAATCAAAATCTGATTGGTTAATTCATCTGTCACTTCCTACATAAACATACACTGCCATGGCCTTCTGTCCTGGCAATGAAGTCCTAACCAATGAGTGAGCCGGCTCTAAACTCTTCTCAGCCTTGAGACGGCAAACAAAAAAAAAAATCTCATTGGATAACTCTATTTTATTGTTTTCAGGACAGTAACTCTTTCATTTCTGAAGCAAATTTGATAGAAAATGAGGCCAAATTAGAATGAGAAGAGAATAATTATAATGAAATTATGAAAAAAATTAAAGAATGAAAGAAATTAAATATAACATTTGAAATGCTGATAAGTTTGGGCCTTCTTTGAAGGCCTTCCCTGATGGTTCCCCTCTGCTACAGAGAAAGTGCAAATCTGTCCATCCTGATAACACTGCCGTGTTGGAAAACTTAAAGATACAGTCTGATTGTGAGAAAATATTTACACTAGATGTTCAATAAACATTCTCCTTCCAAAAAACGTCACACATACCTTTCAAACCATTTATGTGCAGCCTCCTTCATACAAGTCCCTGTGTAATCTGTTACTACAGAAGGATAATGTATTAGAACGAGTGCATTAATGCAAACCTGCGCTATTAATTACAGCTGGAACAACTGTCAGAGTTGTAAAAAATTCAACACCTTCTGACCAATCAGGTTTGAGAATTCAAAAGCACTGTGGTGTACTGGGTAATGCGCTATAGCTTTGGAGAAACAGAACGCTACAAAGAAAAAAGAAAAGAAAAGAAAAACCCTCAAGGGATCCATTTTTAACAATTATAAAAACTATCCATATGTCAAAACATCAAGTAGATCTACTAAGCGAGCATTATGCATTTTAGGGAGCTATTATCATATATAAATCTACCACAGTAGAATAAAATTAGAATAAAGTGCCCTGTCCTCTTTATTATACTCCTAAAGATTTGTGGTCTCTGGGTTTTTCGAAAGGACTGCTTGCAGCGCGGCTCTAAAGTTCATTTTAAGCTTTCCAGTTCCTCACGATGACAGACTCTTGGCACGTCCTTTTATGAACAGAGGTGAAGTACTTTTGAATTGGCCAATAAACTATCATCTCAACCATGGTGTGAGTATAAAAAATATATCCCGGCAGTGCCACATACCTGTGAAGGTACACTCTGAAGTGAGATTTTTAAGCAACTAGAGTCACGAGTTGGAGACAATATCTTGCAAATCATTGCTGTATGACATGCAGTGTGTAGCAGTTAATTGAGATCATCGATGTGGGCAGAGATGGAACGTGGATTTTCTTGGGGCAAGAGACATTTCTGATTTCTTTTATTACTTTATTACTTCGAATAGATTTTTCTGTGAAATGCTGATCCCAATTATTAGGTTATAGTGTTGGAGCAAGTGATGGGAAGTTTCATTCAGTTACAGGGATGATTCTTTTGAACTGTCTGGTTGAATGAATGAATGAATGAATCCAATGTATGAATACTGTGTGATTGGACTGACTCTGTTTCATCAGGTATGGGGAGGGGAAGAAAGGGTGAATGTTTATAGCTACTGTAGCAGAAACTGCTGAAAAAGTTAATGCTGATACCTTTCTGTTTTTGCCAGTATTAACTATTTTAGCAGTTTGTGCTACAGGAGCTCTTCTGTGGGATTGGACCATATGGGCTAGCCTTTGTGCCCAGTGCAAATCAATGAGCCTTCAACACCCATGATCTTGTCGCCGGTTCACTGGTTGTCCTTCCTTGGACCACTTTTGGTTGGTACTAATCACTGCATACTGGGAACATCCTACAACGTGCCATTTTGGAGATGCTTAGACCCAATCATCTAGCCATCACAATTTGGCCCTTGTCAAAGTCACTCAGATCCTTACGCTTGCTCATTTTTCCTGCTTATGTCTGTGAAGGTTCTCAGTCATCCAGGTCATCGTAAACTGTAGGTGCTAAAGGAGGCAACTGGACTTGCTTGAAGTTCTTGAAGATGTTTCACCTCTCATCTGAAAGGCTTCTTCAGTTCTGTCTGACAAGTGGGGAGTTCCAGGTATTTATCCTCTAGTGGACCAAAAGCAACCTGAAGGAGAGCTGTTGAGGTCATATGGGTCGTTGACCCTCTAAGTTATCCTGTAGGTGTTAGGGTCACTGGAGGCCAGGTGTGAATGGTGTTAACAGCCTAGAGGGTCATTAGGGTGATCTGTGGGTCATTGGCTCTCTCTGCCATCATGTGAGTCATTGAAGTTAGCTGAGTCTTGGGTGGGGTTTACATTAGACCGTATCAGCGGATCATCAGATTAACGTTTTTAAAATGATTAGCGTGCACACAGCAATGCCAATACACGATTCGCGTGCACACAGCAACGCCAATACACGGATACGCTCGGCTCCGCAGGCATCCTGCGCTCCAAATCACTCCGCCCTGAACAGCGAGTGCCCTCTGGAGGGTGCGCACTCCGGCCCTGCGCAGCTCACAGAGCGTGCGAGTGAAGTGCACGAGCAGTGATTCGGGACTGAGCCGCTGTGTGTGTGATCTCAGTGCATATTGGGCATGCACGTCACTTACCACTTGCAAGTGGAAGGATGGCAAGCCTAAAGACAATCATAACTACACAATGGGCAGTATTTGCATCAGTATTTGCAGTATTTTCATACTTTTATACTCTTTAATGAAAGGTGATACAAGGCGGAAGTCCGCGCTGTTTTTCAGCAGTCGCGTCACATGACCAACGCCGGCGAATCAGGAAGGTGGATGTCACAGTGACGTTGTCCAATGATGACGCCAGCTAGAGCTCAGCACAGCGTATCCGCGTATCCGCGTATTCTCAATGTTTACACAGCACCAGACCAGACACGGTCTGGATTGAATACATGGACCCTGGAGGATTCCCGTTTCCCGGCGTTTCCAGGCGTTTTAATGTAAACGGACAGTGCATCCACGAAGAAAACGAGACAGATATAGTCTAATGTAAACTTGGCCTTGGTGTGGATGTGTATTCAGTTTTCTGGGAAGTGTGCCAAGGACTGCATTGTAGGTGGCTGATAAGTGGTGTCTCAGGCTACATCCACACGACAACGGCAACGAGATGTTATTTAAAAAAATATCACGTCCATATGGGCAACGATCAGTAAAATATCAGGTCCATATGGCAACGCAACGCTTGCTGAAAACGATGCAATACACATGCCACACCTCTAGGGGCGCTGTAAGATGGTCCCTTCGGAGACACCAGAACAATAGAAGAAGTAAGGATGCATGCGCATAAACTATTATGCGCGAGACTTCATATTAGCCACAAAGTCAGAAAAATCTGTTCGTAAAATTACATTATAATGACCAAATACAATGAAAAGTATTTTTCCAGTCTCACCTGTGAAAGGTAATCCCATGTGATCTCGTTTGGATGGTAAACCTGTTGGTACAGTTAAACGCAGCACATGAATAAGGCATCTTTATTCTCCGCTTTGACCCATCCAATATGGCAGCGAGGATGACGTATGATTCTACGCGGAAGGCGGCGTCTTTAATGGTCCAGAATAAATTGAATGCTACACATTGATGGATTAATTTGTTCTTCTACGCCCTTTTTGAGGAATGTATTGTAGGACTTAAACCAACATCTGAAGAGGTGAGATCGCTCCTTTTTTTCCCTATTTTTGCTGGCGGGATTGACTCTGCCCTAAGGGTTATTCTCTCACTCTCTCTCTCTCTCTCTCTCTCTCTCTCTCTCTCTCTCACTCTCCTTGCACCATTACACAATAAATATTCACAGTGAAAATATTTTGTAAGCGCGTTTCATGAACCAAGTTATAGGATTTGTTGACAACTCGCATCGAGTTCGTTACACTTCTACCCGGCGTGAAGCACTGACAGTCATGTGGTTGTGACGTCATCGTAAACAAATCCGTTCTACTCATCCAGACGACTTCACAATGGCAACGTTGCCAGATCTTTCCACTCTGGAACCCGTTCTCAAAAGATTGCGTTTTGGGGCACCCAAAATGCCGGTGCTGTGTGGACGCCAGGCCGAAACGATAAACAATTGTATTGGATTCACCTGAATCCGTTGCCGTGTGGACAGGGCCTCAGACCATCTCCTCTGTTCAGCGGTGGTCATTCCAGGTTGATGAAGATGGCTTATTTTAGTCCTCTTTCAAACCACTGATCTTCTCTGGCTAAAATGTGTACATTGCAGTCCTGAAATGAGTGTCCTTTGTTATTGAGATGAAGATAGACTGCAGAGTCCTGGCCTGAGGAACTGGCCCTCCTGTGTTGAGCCATGTGCTTGTAATGTGGTTGTTTCATTTCCCCAGTGTACAGGTCTGTGCATTCCTCACTGCACTGAATTGCATACACTATGTTGTTCTGTTTGTGTCTGTGTATTCTGTCCTTAGGGTGGACCAAATTCTGCCTCTGAGTGTTACTGGGTCTGAAGTCTACAGGGATGTTGTGTTTGTAGAAGATCCTCCCGAGTTTCTCAGATAGTCCAGAGATGTAAGGAATGACAATGTTCTTGCATTTGTTGCTGTTTTCTTCCCTGCCCATTAGGGTTCTTTTTCTGGTCTTGATGAAAGCCCAGTAGGGATACCTGCACTTCTAAAGTGCTTCCTTGATCCGTCATTGCTCCTTCTCTGGATTTTTCCTGCTTCCAACATATCAACATTGAGAACTGACTGTTCGCTTGCTATATAATACAACCCCGATTCCAAAAAAGTTGGGACAAAGTACAAATTGTAAATAAAAACGGAATGCAATGATGTGGAAGTTTCAAAATTCCATATTTTATTCAGAATAGAAAATAGATGATATATCAAATGTTTAAACTGAGAAAATGTATCATTTAAAGAGAAAAATTAGGTGATTTTAAATTTCACGACAACAACACATCTCAAAAAAGTTGGGACAAGGCCATGTTTACCACTGTGAGACATCCCCTTTTCTCTTTACAACAGTCTGTAAACGTCTGGGGACTGAGGAGACAAGTTGCTCAAGTTTAGGGATAGGAATGTTAACCCATTCTTGTTTAATGTAGGATTCTAGTTGCTCAACTGTCTTAGGTCTTTTTTATCATATCTTCTGTTTTATGATGCGCCAAATGTTTTCTATGGGTGAAAGATCTGGACTGCAGGCTGGCCAGTTCAGTACCCGGACCCTTCTTCTACGCAGCCATGATGCTGTAATTGATGCAGTATGTGGTTTGGCATTGTCATGTTGGAAAATGCAAGGTCTTCCCTGAAAGAGACATCATCTGGATGGGAGCATATGTTGCTCTAGAACCTGGATATACCTTTCAGCATTGATGGTGTCTTTCCAGATGTGTAAGCTGTCCATGCCACATGCACTAATGCAACCCCATACCATCAGAGATGCAGGCTTCTGAACTGAGCGCTGATAACAACTTGGGTCGTCCTTCTCCTCTTTAGTCCAAATGACACGGCGTCCCTGATTTCCATAAAGAACTTCAAATTTTGATTCGTCTGACCACAGAACAGTTTTCCACTTTCCATTTTAAATGAGCCTTGGCCCAGAGAAGACATCTGCGCTTCTGGATCATGTTTAGATACGGCTTCTTCTTTGAACTATAGAGTTTTAGTTGGCAATGGCAGATGGCATGGTGAATTGTGTTCACAGATAATGTTCTCTGGAAATATCCCTGAGCCTATTTTGTGATTTCCAATACAGAAGCATGCCTGTCTGTGATGCAGTGCGGTCTAAGGGCCCGAAGATCATGGGCACCCAGTATGGTTTTCCGGCCTTGACCCTTACGCACAGAGATTATTCCAGATTCTCTTGATGATATTATGCACTGTCGATGATGATATGTTCAAACTCTTTACAATTTTACACTGTCGAACTCCTTTCTGATATTGCTCCGCTATTTGTCGGTGCAGAATTAGGGAGATTGGTGATCCTCTTCCCATCTTTACTTCTGAGAGCTGCTGCCACTCCAAGATGCTCTTTTTATACCCAGTCATGTTAATGACCTATTGCCAATTTGTTAGGGTTTTGCTGGGAATTGAACCCGGGTCTCTGGTGTAGTGATCCAGCAAACCCCCACTAGGCCACCAGGGGAATGACTCAAGGGCAGAGGCGTGAGGCAAAAGTAGAGTATCAAAAAAAACAGTTTATTTACACTATATACAATCCAGGGCAAAAAACAAAAAGTATAATCAAACGCTGAGAAGACAAAGGGAAAAAAATAAAAAATCCAACAATTCAAAGTCCAAAAAAAAAAGAAAAGGCAAAAATGCAAAACGCTCAGAAGATCCAAAAGTCCAAAGTCCAAAGAAAGCAAAAAAATATCAAAAACCACAAGGGCACAGGCAAGGTACATGGGACAGAGGAACTAGCACTAGACAGCATAGCATAAAGACTCCGTGACTAGGGACTGAACTGAGGGAGTATATATACACACAAAATAAATTGAACACAGGTGAAAATAATGAGGACTAAACAGGCAATCAACACAAACACAAAACACAGGAACAGTGGCGGCCTCTAGAGGCCAAAACAAACATGACACGAAAAGGAAATAACAGCGGCCTCTAGAGGCCAAAACAGTCCCAGTCCTAACACAATTGACCTAATGAGTTGCAATTTGGTCCTCCAGCTGTTCCTTTTTTGTACTTTTAACTTTTCCAGCCTCTTATTGCCCCTGTCCCAACTTTTTTGAGATGTGTTGCTGTCATGAAATTTCAAATGAGCCAATATTTGGCACGAAATTTCAAAATGTCTCACTTTTGACATTTGATATGTTGTCTATGTTCTATTGTGAATACAATATCAGTTTTTGAGATTTGTAAATTATTGCATTCCATTTTTACTTACAATTTTTATTTTGTCCCAACTTTTTTGGAATCAGGGTTGTATATCCCACCCCTTGACAGATGTCACTGTAATGAGATAATCAAATGTTATTCACTTCACCTCTCAGTGGTCAGAATGTTATGACTGATCAGTGTATTTGTGAGCATACTTTTATCGTAGCAATCACTATTCAAGGCCTTTCCATACTGGATATGATCCGAAATTGTGATTCGAAAATGCAAAAAAAAAAAAATCAAACAAAATTTTCACACACACTCAGAGTCCAATACAATTTTCTTAAACATTTCTTGTTCTATTTTGTGCTCATTTCATGCTGGTCTTGTGCTGCGACTGTCAGCAATGTCCTGAGTGAAAAATGGAGTCATCTAGTAATGATAAAAAAGACATAGACTATGTCTTCTAATTATAGACATGCTCTCAAGAAAGAGAAAGTTTTGGATACACCCATTGTTGGAACAGAGAAGACAACAAACAGTTTCATAATCTTGTTCAAGAGTGGAAGCTGAGGGACAGGATGTTGATCAAGAAAGAAAGAAAGAACCAAAGAAAGAAAGCAACACTCCTGATGTTGTGTGTTCACAGGTGAAATATAGTGAAATATAGTCCTCAGCTCACGGATGTAAGTCACACTGGTGTATAGCGGAGGCTTGATGCTATAGTCGAGGCTGTTTTTAGAAAGAAAGAACACACTTTATCATACGTACACTTAAACCACAGTGAAATTCCTCCTCTGCATTTAACCCATCTGAAGCAGTGAACATACACATACCCAGAGCAGTCAGCAGCTATGCTACAGCACCCAGGGAGCAGTTGGGGGGTTAGGTGCCCTTGCTCAAGGACACTTCAGACCAAGGCTGCCCCAAACAACCACAGCACCAAGAAGAAACCCATGTAGACACAGGCAGAACATGTAAACTCCACACAGAAAGGCCCCTGTCGGCCACTGGACTCAAACTCAGAACCTTCTTGCTGTGAGGCAATAGTGCTAACCACTACACCACCATGCCACCCATGAGTCCAGCTATTCAGCACAGCATGATTGGTTGATGCCTTTGTTTGTGGTGCGAAAGGTCAGAAAACCAACCTAGTTGCAAAAGAAATGTCTCAATATTTATGTTCTGTGTGAAAGTATTTGTGACAAAAACAACAGTTTGAAAAAATATATTGATGTGCGAATTAATTGCACAAAAACAAACAAACAAAAACATTCTCCCAGTTATACATAATCCATTATGCATAGCTTACTTACATCTGATGAAGACGTTGGAGCGGCTCTTCCTCAGCCTCCTCAGATCCCAGGTGCAACATGCCCAGGACTGTCTGCAGTTTGTGTACTGGGCAGGTGTTGGTGTGGAAGATGCCATCCTCTACCTGCTACACCAAGCCCACTCGCATCTGGATAAGGGAAATGGCACAGTGAGGATCCTCTTTTTGGACTTCTCGAGTGCCTTCAATACCATCCATCCCCTTATGCTTCAGGACAAACTGAACAGGATGCGAGTGGACCCCTGCCTGGTCACCTGGATCTCCAGCTACCTCACCGACAGGCCGCAGTACGTCAGGCTGAAGGACATCACGTCTGACACTGTGATTAGCAGCACCGGAGCACCCCAGGGCATGGTGCTGGCCCCTCTTCTCTTCACCCTGTACACTGCGGACTTCTGCTACAACTCGGAGCTGTGTCACATTCAGAAGTTCGCCGATGACACAGCCATAGTGGGGTGTACCAAGGATGACAGAGAGGAGGAGTATAGGAGCCTGGTGAGGGACTTTGCCATTTGGTGCAATAGGAACCATCTGTAGCTCAACACCTCGAAGACCAAGGAGCTGGTCATTGACTTTGGGAGGTTCAGACCAAGGTCACAACCAGTTCTGATCGAGGGAGTTGAGGCTGTGGATTCCTATAAGTACCTTGGGCTGTGGCTGGACAGCAAGCTGGACTGGACTTGTAACACCAACCACCTGTACAGGAAGGTACAGAGCAGGCTGTACTTCCTGAGGAGGCTGCGGTCCTTTAACATCTGCAGGAAACTCCTGTGGATGTTCTATCAGTCTGTGGTCGCCAGTGTCCTGTTTTACACCGTGGTGTGCTGGGGGGCAGCACATCCAAGAAGGACACATCCAGGCTGGACAAACTGATCAGGCGGGCCGGCTCTGTGGTTGGCATGAAGCTGGACTCTCTGGTGACGGTGGCAGAGAAGAGGTCTATGGACAAACTATTGAACATCATGGACGATGCCAGTCACCCACTGCACACCGTCATCAGCAGCCAGAGGAGCCTGTTCAGTGACAGAATGCTCCTTCCCAAGTGCAGGACGAACAGACTTAAAAACTCCTTTGTCCGTCATGCCATCAGACTGTACAACTCCGCTCTGGGGGGGAGGAGGGGTAACAGGAGGACGGGAAGGAGCAGTAGCCTAGCCTGACAAAAAGCAATACTGGACAATGTGCAATATAAATGTGCAATATAATGTGCAATACCTCTCCTGCTAGACTTTCTTTTTCATATTTTATTTATTTATTTATTTATTTATATTTATTTTTTTACATATGTTAATACTTAATTTATCTAGAAGTTTTCTTTATTTTCTATTCTCTGTTTATCCTGTAATGATGCTGCTGGAATTTTAATTTCCTGGAGGGAACCCTCCCAAAGGGATCAATAAAGTTCTATCTATCTATCTACATGGACAAACTGTATTTTTTCCCATGGCCTTTCAAAAAATATTCTCATTTATCCAATTATCCAATCAGCCAATCATATGAAAGTAGTGCCATGTTGCAACAGATCAAGAACTTCAGTTCATGTTCATGTCAAGTCAGAATAGGAAAAATTAAAAATGAAATGTTGTCTCAGTGATTTAGTGGTTGTTGGTGCCAGACAGGCTGGTTTGAGTATTTCAGAAACTACTGATCTCCTGAGATTATCACACACAAACATCTCTAGAATTTACACAGAGTGATGTGAAGAACAAACAAACAAAAAATATACAGTGAACATCAGTTTGGAATGACTCAAATTTTAGTTCAGGGAAGTCGTTTTCAGAATTATACTATATATTTTTAGAGAATTCAAATTTAAGTTTGGGAAATGTGTCTAACCTCAGCAAACTCTCTGACTACTCGAACATCATGGTGGTTTATGATTGATGGAAATGGTTCTTGAGTGTGTGTTTTTTATTCACCCAAATGGTTATCAACAACTGCTGTAATGGATCTTGGCAACGGATCAGCACATTCTCAGGTAGTTTTAGTTCAGTTTGGTTCAACGGATGATACGATTGCATCATTTAGGTTCATATAATTTTAATGTTATTCGTCTGGGCTCAGTGAATGGAGCCATGAGGCAGTCTGGTGTATATATAAAGCATAAAAAGGAAAAGCAAGTCAGTATGCCAGCATTCAAATAGAAATTGTAAATTAAAATATTGTTCTAATTGTTAGCTTGTTATAATTCTATTGAAATTCTACAGTCCCAGTCAAAAGTTTGGACACATCTTCTAATTCAATGTTTTTTTCTTTCTTTTTAATTTATTAAAAGTTGCTTCATGCTTTAAAGTAATGACAGATGTCATTTCTCTTTACTTAGTTGAGCGGTTCATAACATAATATGGATTACTACAGTTGTGGTGTTGAATAGGGCTATTTACTGTGGTTTTATTATTTACTATTTGATATCAAACGTATTAAGAAGGCAAGAAAATCATCCACTAATTAACTTTTGATGAGTTACATGTTAATTGAAAAGCATTCCAGGTGACTATCTCATGAAGCTGGGTAAGATAATGCCAATAGTGTGCAAATCTAAAATATGAAAAATAAAAAAACACTTTTTTTGTTGACCATATAACTCCATACATATTCCATGTGTTATTTCATAGTTTTGATGTTTTCAGTATTGTTCCACAATGTAGAAAATAGTCAAAATACAGAAAAATCTATGAATGATTAGGGGTGTACAAACTTTTGATTAGAACTATAACACCAACATATACTCATTAACCACAAATCAGGATGTTTGATTGCAAAGAAAGAAAGAAGGAAAGAAAGAAACCTCCCTCCACACACTATCATATCTTTATTGTCTTGGATATTTAATGATCTTTTAACATGCAACTAATATTAATTTAATATTACTTCAAAGATGATGTTCATATCTTGATACAAAGTATACTAATAACTGTACAAGGTTTTTTTTTTTTAACCTGACAAAATCTAGTGTGGTTAAAAATACATAAATAATAATAATAATAATAATAATAATAATAATAATAATAATAACAGCAACAACAACAACAATAATAATAATAATAATAATAATAATAATAATAATAATAATAATAATTATTATTATTATTATTATTATTATTATTATTATTATTATTTAATAATAATAATAATAACAGCAACAACAACAACAATAATAATAATAATAATAATAATAATAATAATAATAATAATTATTATTATTATTATTATTATTATTATTATTATTATATATTTTTTCACATTTGAAAGAAGAAATGACTTTCATGAAAGTTTTTTTAAAATATTATTATTATTATTAATTTTTTTTTAGAAATGATGTAATATAGATGCAATGAAAAATTATTTCCTTTTATTTATTTATTTGCTATTTGGATTCCCTTTAAACAGCCAGTCTTCTTGGCTCTTTGAGTGTGTTTTCTTGCCCAGTTTCTAAGTTTGTTTGCTTGCAACTGACCGTGAGTGCAAATTAGTCGTACCACCAAATTACTGCCTTTCTCTCTCACTCCTTGCAGTCTCAGTATAATTTTCCATGTGGAAAGTGAGCTGGGTATTGACCATTTTATTATCACATTACTTTCACTCATTAGCCCAGTTAACTAATTTGTATTTTATAAGTACTATTGGAATTCTATGTCAATCAGTGCCAATACAGAAAGGTTTAAAAAATAAATAAATAAATAAATAAATAAATAAAACTCTGCTGCTACGGCTCATGTTAAGGTCTCTTAAGGCAAATGGCTGAAGTTTAATTACTTTCTCTCAGTATTGTTGCACTCCCCAAGCAAATGACTTAATGAAATTCTACAGCTATTAATCTTTTAGCTTTACCTCTGAGCTACTATGCCAGTAAGCCATGGAGAGAGGTGGGAATGGGACATGACATTTGACTAATTATTCTCATTTGAGAACGATCACTGCTCCAATGTATTTGTGACATGGCACAGAGCAGAAACTACACAGGATAACCTCTGACAGCCTTATGACCCTCTGTGCTGCTGAGAATCTATAAAACTAGTAAATATTTCCAATTAAAGCCATAATTGCATGAATTAATTAAACTCCAGGGGTGTAAAAGGTGAAATTAAAGTTGGCGAAATTCCTTCGTTAGCCCCTTTGTATAGTGATGGTTGTAGCGTCATAGGTCAAGGCCTGTAAAACAATTAGTTTTGTGAGACACCATCAACAAAGTGTAGAGCATGAGCACAAAAAAGGGCATCTATAGTTGTCTTATATTTCAGATGGAGTGTTGGGGCATTATCGGTAAAAAAAACAAATGGAGCTGGAGGAGGGTGATAATATTCTGAGGAAAAAAAATTTATTTTCGAGATTAAAGTCATACAAAAAAACCCCTCAGATATTGTCTGAGATTATAAAGTCATGAATTTGCAAGAAAAAGAGAGTCACAAATTTACAAGAAACAAAACTCAGAAAAATAGTGGATTGTTTTTGTTAAGGAACTTCACAAGGTTGGATCAATGTCATCACACTACAGATGCCACAGCTGAGCCGAGGGTTATAGGAAATGTAGTCTTTCCTCCTTGATCGCTAATAAAAAAAAGAATAAAGAGCTAAGTGGTTATTAACTACATTTCCCAGAATGCACTGCAGCCAGGAAGCATGTGATTGTTGCACTTCCTGAATTCTATAGAAGAATGTATAAACCATACAGCTTTGTTTATCCGTGTCCTTTTTTGTCTTAGCTGTTTATAAATGTATAATTATTGCGTAAAAACAGTTACTTTTAGTGCATGGATAGCTGAGAGTTAGAGGAAATGCAGTCTTTGTGGTCAATGTGCTTCCTTGATGACAACAAACAAACAAACAAACAAACAAACAAACCTGAGTTTTGTTACTCATAAACATGTAACCTTTTTTTCTTGCAAATTTATCATTTTACAGTCTCAAACAATTTCTGAACTTTTTATTGTAAATTTATGATTTTAATCTCAGACTTTTTTTTTTTAATACCTACAATGGCTCTAATATGCAGTGATCTATATTCACTACCATGAAGGACCTCATTTTAATCCCCTCACTCTTAAGCCAAAATAATAGTACTGGATATTTGGAAGACCAGGGTACAATGGAATTCTCTGCACATTATTTTTAACCTAATGTTCCGAAAGGTTGCCGGTTCAATTCCCTGGACCAGCATGAATGGCTGAAGTGGCGTTTTAGCAAGGCACCTTAACCCCCAACTGCTCCTCAGTCTGCTCTGTACATCACTCTGGATAAGAGCATCTTCTAAATGCCATTACTGTCATGTAATGTAATGTAATTTAATAAAGTTATACAAATTAGCACTAAAAATACTCAAAAAGAGTAATGTTCTCCCCCCCATAAAAATGGCAGATGACCCAACTGACATATGAATCTGGAATGATTCCGAGTTCTGTACATGTTTTGACCTCTTCAATATTATCTCCAATAATAATCTCCAATATACGTAGCCTCCCGCTCACAGAAACCGTTTAATATCATACGAAGCTAAAAAAAACAGTTGAAATTACAAACCTATTACCAAAATTATAGAGTGAAATAATTTTTAATTAATTTCAAAGATCACTTTAATTAAGTCATGAGAATGTCTTTAATGTCCATGTGCAATTAATGTGATTTACTACATTTGGGTTCCTACATTTGGTAAATTTGCTACGGTATTCTATTAAAAAAAAGTCAATCAAGAAAACATAGAAAAAGAGAGATTGCTTGACACATTCTGTGAGTAGTTAAATGCCTACTTTCTTAAATTCATTGTTGAAAAAAAAATTAAAAAGTGCAATTTTAAGAATTGCCCCCGAGAGAGCTACTAGTTCCTCTCACACCCTCATTCACATTGCTTCTACCATTCAAGATCATTCAGCTCCTTGATTTTTTCATCTGGTAGACTTGCACAATCATGTTAGGACGTGTTTAATCTTTCTTGTTGTTGCAAAGTATTTCGACATGTTGTGTGAATTAAATAATGATATCTCAAGCTTTAAGTAGATCATATCACTGTTGATGCATTTTTATTTGCCTTGCAATAATGTGAAATGAATTTAATGTTGCCACTGAGATTGCAAGCTAATTCAATGGTTTATTCATTCATCACCAGTAACTTCTTTATCAGAGCCTATCCCTGGAAAGCTGGGTGTGAGGGGGGAATACAGCCTGGATGGGATACGCCATATTTACACACTCATACACATGTAGGGGAAAGTTACCCAGTGTATCCAGTCCACCTTTTGGAAACCTATGTACTTAGGCAAAATCTAAGCTGCTTTTACACAGGCACTTGCGCTGGAACAAGTTGTTCCTAGAAAAATTTGACCCAGAACAACTGCCCATCTAAACACAATTTGTTCTGGAACAGTTGGACACTGGTGGGCGCAACTTGCTCCACTTTATGAGGTGGTGCATCTTGTTCCAGGTGCAATTTGTTCCCACTTACCGTCTAAACACAATCGGCAGCAAGTAGGAGGGCTTACGTGTGCATGGTAACGTTCAGGTCATTTATCATCTGGAAAAGACCGCTTCACAGCAAATTCAGTGATCAATTCTTCTCGAGTGGGTTTCCTTGTCAAACTTCTCCGCCTTTAAACGATGGAGTCAAGCGATTCCCAAACCAATAATAGTGATAACTGAAGTAAAGAACTAGTACTTACCCTCATCCATTTATGTGGAGATGCAGATCATTGTTTGCTTTTTTAATTTAAAATTCATCTAAATTAGTCAACTCAAAGAATTGATTCATTCCCTGAACGACACATCATTCAGAGTGAATCAGTTTTCCAGAAGTGGAAGTTGGATTTATCACTGAATCACAGAGCATTTAAACAGAAACGAGCAGCAAGAGGACAATAAATCAAGTTAATTTCTTAAACCCAACAGACCCTGTACTGGGTCCAATAGGACACTACGATAATTGATTTCTGGTAAAAAGTTTAAAAAATGCTGTTTTGGTAAGCTCAATACTTGCTAAAATTTTGTAGCATGCATGACATACTTTATGGTATTTCTATGTTTGTTTGTTTTTCTTTGGTCCAGTTGTAGTCGTGGTGTTGCTGAATGAAAAAAGTGTCATCTCTGTCCATGGACCCAATGCTATCATGGTGTTATCCTTTGGTTTATCACAGTTTGCTCAGGTAAACTAACAGTCCCAATGTTATTGACTCTGGAAATATATTCTCTGAGCTCTTACATATCCATACAGACCAAAATAATATGGAATCAATTTTGTGCCAAAATGTTAATACAATACTTTTGAAATATCAAACAAAAACAACAAATCAAAATACACAAAAAAGTAAATTTTTTTAGACTGGCAAACAAATTATTCATGTAATCGTGCAAAATATCAGTCTATTACTCTTCAGAAACCTTTTATTTTTGTTCCGCGTCTTTCTCAGTTTTGTTTGACGTAATTTATTTTGGTTGCGATTCCAGCTTTCTCGTTTGCGCTCCCTGACTTTCTGCTTGCAGTTTTGGCACAAACTTCATGTGTGGGTGGGCTGTCCAGGAATGCGTTCCCATTGGGTAACTTGTGTTTGACTGACAGCTACGCTCAGGAAGCTGTTGCGGCCATTCCCTACTCGGATTCTGGCGGAATGTTTGAGGAGTGACCGATCCATTGACGGTAAACAAGGATCGAGTGGACTTCAGTGGCGACTATGATATTGAATTAATTCAACAAAGTGTAAGTACGGGACAAATGTATTGTATGTGTTGCAGTAGTACACATTATGCAGGTGTGTTTAACGTTAGCAAGACAGCTATTATATTGGGTAGTGGAGCTAAGTCTAACATTTGACTTGCCACGAAACACCTGCATAATGTGTACTACTGCAACACATACAACACATTTGTCCCGTACTTACACTTTGTTGAATTAATTCAATATCATAGTCGCCACTGAAGTCCACTCGATCCTTGTTTATCGTCAATGGATCGGTCACTCGTCAAACAGTCCGCCAAAATCCGAGTAGAAAATGGCCGCAACAGCCTCTGGGGGAATCGCTGAGCATAGCTGTCAGTCAAACACAAGTTACCCAATGGGAATGCATTCCTGGACAGCCCACCCACATGTGACGTTTGTGCCAAAACTGCAAACAAAAAGTCAGGGAGTGCAAATGAGAAAGCTGGAATCGCAACCAAAATAAATTACGTCAAACAAAACTGAGAAAGACGCGGAACAAAAATAAAAGGTTTCTGAAGAGTAATAGACTGATATTTTGCACGATTACATGAATAATTTGTTTGCCGGTCTAAAAAATTGACTTTTTTTTTGTATTTTGATTTGTCGTTTTTGTTTGATATTTCAAAAGTATTGTATGAACATTTTGGCACAAAACTGATTCCATAAAATAATGTATATTGACCTGATAATTGTGGTACTATTTTTGATTAATTTTGGGTGTGTCTGTCTAGGAGTGCCACACTTCCTAGCGCCCTCATGCTTAAAAGGTTAAAAACAAGCTTCTGATCACTGATTGGTGCATGCACACTTTTGTGTTCACCTGTCTAACCTCTGGTTTGCCAACAATAAATAGTGAGCGTATAAACACGAAGGAAAGTGGGCGCAACTTGTTCCAGCAGCTCGAGATAGACAGGAGGAGAACATGTGAAACTTTGCACATACAGTAATACAAGCTCAGAATCGAATCCTGGGACATTGAGCTATGAGGTGGCACCATTACCTGCTGCTCCACTGTGCCACCCAGGGGAAGAAGGAAATCATGAGTCTGACACCTTAGACCTCTCGGCCTGTCTTTAATTTGCAGTACACTGCAACCACTGGTTACTACATTAACCTCAGTGCATACCATCACTGATTAAGTACTACTCTCCTGTAATTTTGCTCAAAAATAGTACCACGATGCAACACTGATGATAGCATATCATTACACAGCTGCTTGACTGTGTTTTTTAACATTCATCTGGCTGGAAGAAAACTACAGTAACGTCTGTCATATTCACACAATATAACCGGAGAGAAATGATCAGATACACTTAATGTCTTGGGTGAACACAGCTACCAAATTCAGAAATTAATTTATATGTTTTGGAGACAGCTACATATTTAAATGTCAAAAGGTATCATTTGGCTTCCGCTGACAGCCTGCTGGAGTGCGCCATCGATATAAGCCATTGGAAATAAATAGTCTCAGTGCATTTGTGGTCATTGGCTTCAACAAGTTGTCAGCATAGAAAGCTGATTTGGGAAAATGCTTGTGTTAGAAAGGATGGTGCATGGAAGTGATGGCCACTTTCAAATTTCTAAAACAAAATATTAATTTTCTTGCATTAATTTTTATTGTGATTACAAAAATAATGTTGTGTGCAATTATTATTGATATATATATGTGGCAGTGGGGGCGTGGCCAAGCGTCAGTTTGTGAATGGAGGGCGGAGTCAAGGAAGGTAAGTGGTGGAATCATTGCACCTGATGGGAATTAACCTGTGTTTGTGTGTCTTCCCCAGTGACCGCACACTTTAAAAGGAGAGAGAGAGCAGAGAAAGGGAGCTCTCTGCCCAACCAGAACACTTGTGTGCTGTGTGCGTGTGTGGTTGGGAGAGTGTGAAAAGCTGAAAAGCTAAAGAATAAAAAGAGTTTTTGTGAACTCAGTTCGAGCCTGCCGTGCTTCTGTGCTCCACCCACCTGGTCAGATGCAACAGTGGTGCCGAAACCCGGGAACGAGTGCAGAAGGGAACGGCCACATGGAGTCCTCCCCCTTCAAGGACCTGGTCCATGCCCTCGCCACGGCCCAACAGAGCCAGCAACAGGTGCTGATCACCCTCCGGAAGGAGCAGGAACAGCGGTTTGAAGCCCTGGTGCTGGCACAACAGGAAGATCGCCAGGCGTTCCAGCACCTGCTCGCGTCAACGGGGTCCACCACCGCCGTGGACCCTCCCCACCTCACCCTAATGAAGATGGGTCTGCATGACGACCCCGAAGCCTTCCTCACTCTTTTTGAGCAGGCAGCAGAGGCGTGGGGTTGGCCGGTGGAACAGCGCGCGGCGCGCCTCCTCCCCCTGCTAACGGGCGAGGCTCAGCTGGCCGCACTACAGCTCCCCGCTGACAGCTAGCTGATCTATGCGGACCTCCGCAGGGCTGTCCTCCAACATGTGGATCGCACCCCGGAACAACAACGGCAGCGCTTCTGCACGCTGCGCCTGGAGGAGGTCGGCCGGCCGTTCGCGTTTGGCCAGCAACTCCGGGACGCCTGCCGGCGGTGGCTGAGGGCCGACAACCGCGACGCCGAGGGAATCATCGATCTGGTGGCGCTGGAAAAATTCATCGCCTGACTTCCGGAAGGAACAGCGGAGTGGGTCCAGTGCCATCGCCCGGCGTTGCTGGATCAGGCCATCGAGCTGGCGGAGGACCATATGGCGGCCGTTCCGATGGCAGGACAGTGTGTCTCCCCTTCTCCCCTCTCCTCTCTCTCTCCCTCTGTTCCATGTCCTCGCCCCATTCCCCCACCGCGGAGGTGGGAGCCGGCCGCACCCGCGGTGCCCTACAGTTTCCTACTTCCTTGTCTGTGTCTTCCCCACCCTCAGGTGAGTGATCTCCGGAACACCGGTGCAGAGAGAGAGCCTGGGCCGGTATGCTGGCACTGCGGGGAACCGGGGCACCTCCAGCATCAGTGCTCGGCGATGGAGGTGGGCGCAGTGGTCTGGATCCCCGACGCGCCAGGGACAGCCCTCGATCGGGCCGGAGCATATCGCATACTGGTGAGAGAGGTCCCACAAGCCTCCACGGGGTTCTCCCCGTTCGAATTATGGGCGTAAGCCGTGTGGCATTCTGGATGTGCTACTGGAAAATTGGGAGGAGGTACCTTCAACCAGTAAAAATGAAATTCAATACGTTATCGACCTGCATGCCAAACTCCACACCCTCACGCACCTAACCCAGGAGAATTTGTGGCAGGCCCAAGAACATCAAGTCCGTCTGTATGACAGGGGCATGTGCCTTAGGGAATTCACACCGGGAGATAAAGTACTCGTGATGTTGCCCACATCGAGCTCCAAATTGATCGCCAGGTGGCAAGGACCCTTTGAGGTCACACGGCGAGTCGGGGACGTCAACTACGAGGTAAGGCGAACGAAAAGGGGTGGGGCATTACAGATATACCACCTCAACCTACTAAAACTTTGGCGTGAGGAGGTCCCCGTGGCATTGGTGTCGGTGGTTCTGGAGAAGGCAGAGCTGGGGCCGGAGGTTCAAAAAAGAAAATTGACATCGCCCACCGCTCCGGTCCCCTGTGGAGACCACCTCTCCCTGACTCAGCTCACAGAGGTCACCCAGTTGCAAACAGAATTTTCTGACGTGTTCTCGCCGCTGCCCGGCCGCACCCACCTCATAGAACACCACATTGAGACGCCCCCGGGGGTATTGGTGTGCAGCCACCCTTACAGACTGCCCGAACACAAAAAAAAAGTGATTCAGGAAGAACTCAAGGCCATGTTCGAAATGGGCATTGTCGAGGAGTCCCACAGCGACTGGAGCAGCCCGGTGGCCTTGGTTCCCAAGGCCGACGGGTCGGTCCGGTTCTGTGTGGACTATAGAAAAGTCAACGCAGTGTCTAAATTTGACGCGTACCCAATGCCTTGTATTGATGAGTTGCTCGATCGACTAGGCACGGCTCGTTTTTATTCGACACTGGATTTGACAAAGGGATATTGGCAGATCCCCTTGACTCCGCTATCCAGAGAGAAAACGGCCTTTTCCACACCGTTTGGCTTACACCAGTTCATCACACTTCCTTTTGGGCTGTTTGGGGCACCTGCTACGTTCCAATGGCTCATGGATAAGGTCCTCCGCCCCCACGCCACCTACGCGGCTGCCTATTTGGACGACATTATTATTTACATTAATGATTGGCCACGGCACCTGGAACACCTAAGGGCCGTCCTTAGGTTGCTGAGGCGAGCGGGTCTCATAGCCAACTCGAAGAAGTGTGCGATTGGGCGGATGGAAGTACGATATCTGGGTTTCCACTTGGGCAATGGGCTGGTGCGTCCCCAAATTAATAAGACAGCAGTGATTGCGGCCTGCCCAAGGCCCAAAGGGGGTGAGACAGTTCTTGGGGCTGGCTGGCTACTATCGTAGGTTTATACCTAATTATTTGGACGTCACCAGCCCGCTGACTGATCTCACTAAAAAGGGAGCACCAGATCTGGTCCAGTGGATGAAGCAATGCCAGCGGGCTTTCTCGGAGGTAAAGGCTGCACTGTGTGGGGGGGCCACTGTTACACTCCCCTGACTTTTCTCTCCCCTTAATTTTGCAGACGGACGCGTTGGACAGAGGACTGGGGGCTGTGCTGTCCCAGGAAGTGGGGGGGAGGACCGTCCAGTGCTGTACATCAGCCGGAAGCTGTCGGTGCGTGAGGGCAGGTACAGCACAATCGAAAAGGAGTGCCTCGCCATCAGGTGGGTGGTCCTCGCCCTCCGCTACTACCTGCTGGGGTGCCCTTTCACCCTCTGTTCGGACCACGCGCCCCTGCAGTGGCTCCACCGCATGAAGGATGCCAACGCATGGATCACCTGTTGGTATCACTCCAGCCGTTTAAGTTCAAGGTGGTTCACAGGCCGGGGGCGCAGATGGTCGTGGCGGATTTCCTCTCCCGTCAAGGGGGGGGGGGGGGTCGGCTACAGGCTGGATGGCTCCCCGGCCTGAGTCTGGCAGTGGGGGTATGTGGCAGCGGGGGTGTGGCCAAGCATCGGTCTGTGAATGGAGGGCGGAGTAAGGAAAGGTAAGTGGTGGAATCATTGCACCTGATTGGAATTAACCTGTGTTTGTGTGTCTTCCCCACTGACCGTGCCCTTTAAAAGGAGAGAGAGAGCAGAGAAAGGGAGCTCTCTCCCCAACCAGAACACTTGTGCGTGTGTGGCTGGGAGAGTGTGAAAAGCTGAAAAGCGAAAGAATAAAAAGAGTTTTTGTGAACTCAGTTCTAGCCTGCCGTTCTTTTGTGCTCCACCCACCTGGTCAGATGCAACAATATATTAGCCAGAAGCAAGGATAATACCATTTATGAAGGTAATCATACAAAAGTAAAAGTGATACTGTACCTCTTTGGTTAAAATGTATGGAACAGCTGAAGTGGTATGGCCACCAGGGTTGCTGGGTCTCAGCAAAATTTCCAGTCTCGCTAAAAAAAAAAAAAACAACAACTTGAAACTAGCCCCAAAAGTTTGACCACTGGAAAAGAGAGACACATTTTTCCTCAACTTTTCAGCCTTTGCATGGGAAACAAGCTCACCATGAACTTGGGCAAAAAGGAAAAAAGCTTGTCATGTTTCAACTCTTATCTCAGTGGATGGTCTCAATGAATTGTGTGTGGTAAGATCATCTGACCCAAAGCTAAAGTGTCTATTGAAGTACCACAGGGTAGTATTCTTGGCCCATTATTCTTCCTAATCTATATCAATGGGATAGAGTCTTCTCTCCAGTTTTCCAAGATGATGATGTTTGCTGATGACATGGCGTTTTTCTTCTCTGAGACTTCACCTGTTGATCTACAATGCAAGCTTAACTAGGATCTCCAATCTCTCTTCATGGTTACAACATCATAAGCTGAGTTTGAATGTTAAAACAAAATCAAAATTCATGATCATCTGTCGCAGGACTAAGTTGAAGAACTTTCAAGACGTGCAGCTATTGGTGGAACAAGATGAACCGGAGAATGTTACAGAGTTCAAATATGTCAGTTTAGTCATTAACCAACATCTCACTTGGCACCATTATGTTGAAATGCTACACTCTAAGGTTGCACTATGGTGTGCGCACATTTCTACTTTATCTCACAGTATGTGCAATATGCCTTTTGGTAACATCATTAATATTATTATGCATAATAATTCCCGATATTTCACTCCGATGATGTTACTCCAGTGTTTTCCCGGTGACTAGACGTGTGTTGCCAAAATGCAAACCGGTTCAAGATTAAAATTCTTTTGATTAACTTGATTTTTTTTTTCAGAGATGTGTCCATATATATATATATATATATATATATATATATATATATATATATATATATATATATATATATATATAAACATTACACAGTGTTGCGAAGATATTAAGTTTATCTTCTCATGTTAAAAAATATTTCACTTGTTCACTTCATTCACTCATGAAATATACCTTCACTACTCAAAGATAAACTTCATATCTTCATGCAACCGTGTAATATCCTCAATGTACAAGACCAAACCCTAAGGGTTTCCTGTATTTTCATTCAAATCATTGTTTAAAAATATTTAACACACACACAGACATTATACAGTGTCTTGCAAAAGTATTCATCCCCCTTGGCTTTTGTCCTGTTTTGTCGCATTACAAGTTGAAATTAAAAGGGATTTTTGGGGGGTTAGCACCATTTCATTCACACAACCTCCCTACCACTTTAAAGGTGCATTTGTATCACTTTATTAGCTTAGCACATCTAGCCACTGGGATTTTTGCCCATTCCTCAAGACAAAACTGCTCCAACTCCTTCAACTTGAGGCTGTCCACACGGCAACGGATTCAGGCGAATCTGATAAAATTGTTTATTGTTTCGGCCTGGTGTCCACACGGCACCGGCGTTTTGGGTGCCCCAAAACGATATTTTTTGAGAACGGGTTCCAGAGTGGAAAAATCTGGCAACAGCGCCGTTGCAAAGTCGTCTGGATGAGTAGAACGGATTTGTTTACGATGACGTCACAACCACATGACTAGAACAAGCAGCACTCTCGCTGTTTTGTATGAACCACTGCATTGCATTCACTTTTGTATACAGCTTTTCTTTTAAATAAACAAGTAACTGAACCATTTCTTGAATTTCTTTTTTTTATTGGATAAGACTGCTTTTCAAAATGTTCACACACAATATAAAAAGTTATATAAATTATATAAAAATGCTTTTCAAAATGTTCACACACAATAAGAAAATTAAGTTATATAAAACTATGCACACTAATAAAACTAATTTGTACACACAGAAGGCACGATTTCCTCGCATAGTCGCAGCCATCTTCTTGTTGTTGTTGTGTGTTCCTGTGAGTGCTTCACGCCGGGTAGAGGAAGGGGTTTATGAGCATGCGTCCTACTTCTTCTATTGTTCTGGTGTCTCCGATGGGACCGTCTTACAGCGCACGTAGAGGTGTGGCATGTGTATTGCATCGTTTTCAGCGAGCGTTGCGTTGCCATATGTACCTGATATTTTACTGATCTGTTGCCCATGTAGACGCGATATTTTTTAAAATAAAATCTCATTGCCGTTGTCATGTGGATGTAGCCTTAGATGGGTTGCGTTTGTGTACGGCAATCTTCAAGTGATGCCACAGATTCTCAATTGGATTGAGGTCTGGGCTTTGATTCGGCCATTCCAAGACATTTAAATGTTTCCCTTTGAACCACTCCAGCTTTAGCAGTATGTTCAGGGTCATTGTCCTGCTGGAATGTGAACATTCATCCCAGTCTCAAACCTCTGGCTGACTCAAACAGGTTTTCCTCCAAAATTGCCCTGTATTTAGTGCTATCCATCTTTCCTTCAGTCCTGACTAACTTTCCTTTCCCTGCAGATTAAAAACATCCCCACAGCATGATGCTGCCACCACCATGCTTCACTGTAGGGATGGTGTTCTCAGGGTGATGGGAAGTGTTGGGTTTGCATCACACTTGGCATTTCCCACGATGGCCAAAAAGTTCAATTTTAGTCTCATCTGACCAGAGAATCTTCTTCCATGTGTTTGGAGAGTCTGCCACATGCTGTTGGGCAAACTCTAAATGTGTTTTCTTATTTTTTTCTTAAAGTAATAGCATTTTTTTCTGGCCACTCTTCCATAAAGCCCCACTCTGTGGAGTGTACGGCTTAAAGTGGTCCTATTGACAGATATTCCCATCTCCGCTGTGGATCTTTGCAGCTCCTTCAACATTATCTTTGGTGTCTTTGTTGCATCTCTGATTAATGCCCTCCTTGCCTGGTCTGTGAATTTTGGTGGGGGGCCTTCTCTTGCCAGATTTGTAGTGGTGCCATATTCTTTCCATTTTGCTATAATGGATTTAATAGTGCTCCATGGGATATTCAAAGTTTTGAATATTTTTGTAACCAAACCCTGAGCCATACTTCTCCACAACTTTGTCTCTGACCTGTTTGGAGTGCTGCTTGGTTTTTATTTTCCTTGCTTAGTCGTGTTGCAGAGTCAGGGTCCTTCCAGAACAGGTTGATTTATACAGACATCATGTGACAGATCATGTGACACTTTGATCACACATAGGTGGATCTTAATCAACTAATTATGTGACTTATGAAGTGAATTGATTGGACCAGCTCTTATTTAGGGGTTTCATATGAAAGGGAATGAATACTTATGCATACTCCAGATTTCTGTTTTTTTTTCATCTTAATTATTGTTTGTGTCACAAGAAAACAACAATTTGCATCTTTAAAGTGGTAGGCATGTTGTGTAAATCAAATGGTGCTCACCCCAAAAAAATCCATTTTAATTCTAGTTTGTAATGCGACAAATACCAAGGGGGATGAATACTTTTGCAAGACACTGTATACATATAATGGAATAATTGTTGGTTAAGTACTTTTGTTAATACAGACCCTGACATCCAAACCTTGAAACGAGTCTTCAGTCCAGCATTAGTGATGTGCCCACAGCCCCTGCCTTGTCTCCTTGTCATTCCTCTGAAGGTCTTATCAGTAACTGGACTGCAGCTGTTCATGAATCACTCACAAAGCCCATTGAAAATGTGAGTGATGTTGAATATAGCCTTGTACAGAACTCCCTCTGCGAATAACAACATAACACTTCCTTTCCTTCTATGCTTACCTGTGGTGCAGTTGTACACATTTACTGTGATTTATATCACAGCGCTGTTGAGTTCTTGATTCTAGTTCATCGGAAGGTGCGTGTGTGTATATTATGTATATTATAATATTACATTATATAACAGTATATAAACAGTATTTCTGCCTGTAGTCTCAACCACAGATCGTTCATTCTAATATGTTATCTTTTATATAGTAACAACTTTTACACAGAGACTTGCAATAATCTCAGCCTAATAATAAATGGATTAAAAAAAAGTGTTGTTCAGCAAAAGAAAAACTGATACTCAATGATGTGGTTAAGTTTTGGTGAGAAAATGTTGATTCAACGTTTATTTCAGGAACTTAATAAATTAAGTTTGCAGTGAATTTGCAAAGTAGCTTAATCTTTGGCAAAGGCAGGGTCTGTTGGGTTTTATTCCTTACATACCCACAGCCCTAAAAGTAGTTCCAGCTGCAAGGCAAATCACATATTTGTATCAATGCCCTTATACTAATTTGTTATCATTTCTATAGCAACAATCTATTCATTAACTTCTATGGCTGAGGATTAAAATTCAGTCTATTGTTCTTTGTGAAGTCCAAAGATTACAGATGAATGAAATTATTGTTGATTAAGTCCTCAACTTAGATTGGGACAGAAACCCACAATAATCCTGCTCACCAGACAACTATTTGATAAAATTTTGAAATAGCAAACTGTTCATTTTCAATGGGAAAAAAAAAGAAAAAAAATACTCATGACATATCAAAACCAAATCTCACACAGGAGATTTCTAGAAACAAAATGTGATTAAAGGCCATCGCTGATCCATACTTGTCATTGCACTGACCTGTGTCTAACCCAATTTGCTGGGACTTTCAAACACCCTCCAATGATTTAGCTGCTTTCAAGAACGGCTAAGAAGAAGCTGTTGGTCTCTTAGAGACTACAAATTATATTAAAACTTTATTACATTGGAAATATTGAACATAGAATAATTCCAATAAAAACAACAACCTACCTACAGAGCTGATGCTATTCCTTGGACTTATAAAGCAAATGTTCAATCAGAGAACAAAAATACTTATATATAAAAAAGTATTTTTTTATACACACACACACACACACACACACACACACACACACGGTATATATATATATATATATATATATATATATATATATATATATATATATACATACACAGGGTATATTAATGAAACAAAGTCAATATTTAGTGTGAGATGACCCTTTGCTTTTAAAAAAAAGTAATCTCTGGTCCAATGAGTGCAGTTTTATAAGGAAATAAGGAAATGAGCTGTAGGTTTTACTGCGCATCTTACAAAACCAGCCACAGTTCTTCTGGACACTTTGACTATCACACTTGCTTCTTAATTTTGCACCAAAACTCAGTAGCCTTCATTATGTTTTATTTTTTAATCTCAAAAGTGCTCTCTTATGTAATATCCTAGTCAGATACAAACTTTTTTTTTTCCTGTACCATTTAATTTTTTCTGGAAAACAATCATTTGGATCTCTAACATGTTTTTGTACTGACTCAATAATATAGAAGTCATAAAATAGAAATCTGTGTATATAGATATACAAGATGTCTGTTTGTATTTTTGAACTTGCAGTTCAAATCAAGTTAACCAACCTCATCAATTTTTCCATCAAGTGACAATCATCTAGTCAGATGAAACACATTTTAATATATTAGATATGATAAAATTTAAGAGATCCAGTCCTGGATCCAGCTCTTGGTAACAGGGTGGACCAGGGAGATTCTGGGGGGGTAAATTATGTAAATATATGAATATTAAGAAGAAACAGTACCTTTTGGACAGAATTCCTTCATCATCTGTGCAAGCAGAGTGTTTCTGAGGCTGTATATCTATGTATGTCTTTGTGAATGTGTATATATATTGATAAATGGGATATTTCAGTCAGAAATATTTCATCGGTAGCACAAACAAAGGGCTTAAAAGCACTTTTTTATATTTGTGTGTACAGTATGTGTAGTATGTCAAATGAACTTTCCATCCAATCATTCTACCACAGTTTACCATCACTGTGAAAGGATAATGGCATAACAACAACAACAACATGTGCTGATTAAGTTTTGCACAAAACACTACTAAACTTGGTGACTAAGGTTACAGTGGTGCTTGAAAGTTTGCAAACCCTTTAGAATTTTCTATATTTCTGCATAAATATGACCTAAAACATGACCTAGAACTTCCTTGCATGAAAGCCAGAAAAGAAAAAAAAGAAGAATGCTAAAGAAAGCTTTAAAGTAATGTAACCCAAGCCCAACATGTATTTTGAGCATGTACAGTGGTGCTTGAAAGTTTGTGAACCCTTTAGAATTTTCTATATTTCTGCATAAATATGACCTAAAACATCATCAGATTTTCACACAAGTCCTAAAAGTAGATAAAGAGAACCCAGTTAAACAAATGAGACAAAAATATTATACTTGGTCATTTAATTATTGAGGAAAATGATCCAATATTACATACCTGTGAGTGGCAAAAGTATGTGAACCTTTGCTTTCAGTATCTGGTGTGACCCCCTTGTGCAGCAATAACTGCAACTAAATGTATCCGGTAACTGTTGATCAGTCCTGCACACTGACTTGGAGGAATTTTAGCCCATTCCTCTGTACAGAACAACTTCAACTCTGGGATGCTGGTCGGTTTCCTCACATGAACTGCTCACTTCAGATCCTTCCACAATATTTCGATTGGATTAAGGTCAGGACTTTGACTTGGCCATTCCAAAACATTAACTTTATTTTTCTTTAATCATTTTTTGGTAGAATGACTTGTGTGCTTAGGGTCGTTGTCTTGCTGCATAACCCACCTTCTCTTGAGATTCAGTTCATGGACAGATGTCCTGACATTTTCCTTTAGAATTTGCTGGTATAATTCAGAATTCATTGTTCCATCAATGATGGCAAGCTGTCCTGGCCCAGATGCAGCTAAACAGGCCCAAACCATGATACTAAAACCACCATGTTTCACAGATGGGATAAGGTTCTTATGCTGGAATGCAGTGTTTTTCTTTCTCCAAACATAACACTTCTCATTTAAACCAAAAAGTTCTATTTTGGTCTCATCTGTCCACAAAACATTTTTCAAATAGCCTTCCGGCTTGTCCATGTGATCTTTAGCAAACTGCAGACGAGCAGCAATGTTCTTTTTGGAGAGCAGTGTCTTTCTCCTTGCAACCCTGCCATGCACACCATTGTTATTCAGTGTTCTCCTGATGGTGGACTCATGAACATTAACATTAGCCAATGTGAGAGAGGCCTTCAGTTGCTTAGAAGTTACTCTGGGGTCCTTTGTGACCTCACCGACTATTACATGCCTTGCTCTTGGAGTGATCTTTGTTGGTCGACCACTCCTGGGGAGGGTAACAATGGTCTTGAATGTCCTCCATTTGTACACAATCTGTCTGACTGTGGATTGGTGGAGTCCAAACTCTTTAGAGATGGTTTTGTAACCTTTTCCAGCCTGATGAGCATCAACAACGCTTTTTCTGAGGTCCTCAGAAATCTCCTTTATTTGTGCCATGATACACTTCCACAAACATGTGTTGTGAAGATCAGACTTTGATAGATCCCTGTTCTTTAAATAAAACAGGGTGCCCACTCACACCTGATTGTCATCCCATTGATTGAAAACACCTGACTCTAATTTCACCTTCAAATTAACTGCTAATCTTAGAGGTTCACATACTTTTGCCACTCACAGATATGTAATATTGGATAATTTTCCTCAATAAATAAATGACCAAGTATAATATTTTTCATCTCATTTGTTTAACTGGGTTCTCTTTATCTACTTTTAAGACTTGTGTGAGAATCTGATGATGTTTTAGGTCATATTTATGCAGAAATATAGAAAATTCAAAAGGGTTCACAAACTTTCAAACACCACTGTATTTGACAGACTGAGTGCCAATTAACTTAATAAACTTCTAACATCACAACAAATATAACCACTGGCAAACAACTGATCAAAGAAATGGCCATGAAGCCAATATAAACAACTAGGAACTGCATAAAAATTGCATAAGCACAGCCGTAAACCCAATCAAAGCCTGAACTTTCTAATGAACAATGAATGAACTGCATTACAAATCACAAAAAAAGTGCAATATATAGTGTTGTGCATGAATGCGTTCAAAAGAACGCGTTCATTGAACACGCTCGTTTTTCCATGAACTTTGAACTGAATGCAACAACTTTGTAATGAAAGAACTTGAACGTGAATTCGTTCAAATTATGCGACATGAACGACAAACATGAAGATGAACGAAACATGAAACCTGATGAATCGAGTGGCACGTCTACTTGCAAGATATTTTACGTTCTACTACTTCACTGTCAGTCTGATGTTGTTGTCACTCACTGCCCTGAGGTGCCGCGTGTGTGCAATGCATCATGGATAACGTAGTGTGAAGCCGGAGATAGTGGATGGCTCTATGATTTGGCTCCATACTACGTTACCCATGATGCAGCAGAGCAGAGTAGGCGTAACCCAGCATTCCCTAGCTACAGGCAGCAGACAGCGCGCACACCACAGCCGGCGCACACTCACAGCAACATGGCCAGTGAAAGTTCAAGTAGCGGCACGGAGAACACAGATGAGACGGATTCTCCTCATGGTTATTTACAGCAATTTTACACAATTTCACACAAAGACTCAGACGGTAAAAACCTTACCTTTCTGTGTAAGCTCTGTCCACCTTTCCTGAAAAAACAAGTAAGAACTTCGACAACGTCGTTCTCAAATTTGAAACGACACATTGAGTTGAAGCATCTGTCTAGTTTCAAAGCATATATGCAAGTCCTCGAGGATCAGAAGGGAAAGGGCAAGAAGATCCCCTGCCAAAATCCCAAAATCCAAGTCACACTGCCTGCAGACTTCAAGAGTACCACTGTCTCCCAGCAGCAGGTAGATAAACTGATTATTTACTACATTGTGGAAGATTTACAACCACTAAGCAAAGTTGAGAAATCCTCGTTCATCAGACTAGTTTATTAGAAGTTACTGTTAGTTGAAACTGAAAGCATTTGTTTGAAGTCACGTGTAACGTTTTGGTGCAGTGGTTGAGTCAGTGAAGAAATCAAAATATTTTGTCCTTTTTCCATATATAGTATATACAATAACTTCCATTTTGTGTGATAGAATATAATATCTATAATATGTGAGTAGTTTTGAGCTAGAATGTAGCATATGATTTTAGTCTGTATTTTCATATCCCGCCTAAAAGTAAAATGAACTGAACTTTGAACTAGTTCAGAATTAAAACTGTGAACTATGAACGTGACCAGTTCACTTTTAACATGTTTGAACTGAACTTGAACTAGTTCAAAAAAAGTGTGAACTTGCACAACACTGGCAATATATTTGATCAAATCATTAACTTTCAGCAATCTCATTTTGGCAAAGTCTTGCATAAAATCATCCATGTTCAATTTCTGTGTGATTGCTTGGTTTTGTGAGCCAAAATCACCATTTTTTTCTCTTCTTGACTATTGAGCATCCAAAGGGTGTTAAGCAGAAAGAGTTCTCACAAGAAGCAGTTGAGATGCCAGTTACTAAGGCAGACACATATGGTGTGTCTCAGCTTGTGTACTCCATACTTACACTTGCTATTTTGAGTGCATAAATTAATTCACACTAGTGTTGTGGTCAAGCCCACCTAAACCAAGACCAAGTCATGACCAAGACCAAAGCAAGGTGAGACCAAGTCAAGACCAGACCAGTGTGTGTGAATGGGGTTGGGGAGGGGTGATGGCCATTACCAGTAACAAAAATTTTGAATTAGCAGGAAGCTTTATATCCAATCACAGTAAAGATGTTACCAAATAAATCAGACAATACACAGGCAATTTAGTGATATCCTCACAGCTGTGGTCTTGACTGGTCTTGAAATAAAATCCCAAGTCTTTATATCTGAGACCGAGACAAGACTGAGTAAAAATGTGGTTGATTCCGAGACAAGACCGAGACCTTCAAAAACTGGCTTTGAGTCCAGTCTTGAGACCAAGACTGGTCTCAAGTACTACAACACTAGTTCACACTGACAAGTATGACAATATGCAGTGCACCATGAGTACCCAGATGGTGTTCTCAAAATGGTCCAAATGTTGAATGCGCAACTCTGCTCATTTCTCACCCTCAATGGTCACCATTTTGGCTGTGTAGTGGTCATAATGACCACCAACCTATTTTCAGCCAGTTAGAGGAGGGCATTACATTACAGGCATTCAGCAGATGCTCTTATCCAGAGCAACATACAACATATTCTGAGCAGCCTGGGGAGCAGTTGGGGGTTAGGTGCCTTGCTCAAGGACACTTCAGCCATTCTTACTGGTCTGGGGAACCAAACCAGTGATCTTTTGGTCCCAAACCTGCTTCTCTAACCTTTTAGCCATGGCTTCCCATGGCATGTCGTTAATGCTAATGGTGATGTAATTTCCACATCATGTGACATATCTATGCACACAAGCAAGGAAAGTTAAAAATGTGTTAATTTTAAAGAGATGAAAGGCAAAAAAAAAGTTGTCAGATATTTTTTTTGTGGGTTATGCAACAATCATGGTCAGATGTTGTGATCATTTCCAGTCAGTGCACAACTCCCTGTGTTCAATTTGAGACAACACTGCCCTGTTGAAATTAACTCACTATGCAATTAAGTACATAGTGTACACAGTGTGCTACATGGAAGTGTACTAATGGAAGTATGTGAATTAAGACACAGCAATACACTTTATGCAACCCTGGACATGCAATTTTTAAATCCTTGCAGGTATTTGCAAACACTGAGCCAGTTTGCATTTTCTGGCATATTTTTCAACAGCAATGGTTTTGCTACAAAAGAAGCTCATTTACAATCTCATTTCTTGAGACACCATCAAGTTCCCAGAGGGGCTGTCATGTATCAACAACAAACCAGTCAGATTTTGGGAGTAGCCAGGGGAAGGCTAAATTATTCAAGTCTATTTTTTTCTTTGAAAACTTGCTGTAAGCCATCTAAGCCATGGGGAAGCCATGGCCTAAAGGTTAGAGAAACAGCTTTGGGGCCAAAAGGTCACCAGTTCCATTCCCTTGACCAGCAGGAATGGCTGAAGTGCCCTTGAGCAAGGTACCTAACCCCTAACTGCTCCCCAGGCTGTGCTGGGTATGTTGTAGGTCGCTCTGGATAAGAGCATCTACTGAATGCCTGTAATGTAGTGAAAGTACTCCCACATGAAGCATTGTGGTCTGGAGTCACTAGCCTGTTCAAGGCTGGAATGTTGCACCTTAATTCCACCTCACTGTTCTGTATAAAATGTACAAACGTGAACATGGAATGTGGGCTGTTGTTGTTCTGACTCTGTGCCAGCAGCGGAGGTAGTCACAAAGCTGTATTGACTGCTGTGTCAAAGGGAAAGCCGGCATGGGAAGACAAAGGTGTGGCATTTTGATGACGTATTTGTGTTATGTGTGCGACCCACCACTGTGGGATTTAAAAATGATGCATAGCAACTTCAGTTGCATTTGAAGAGTGGTAATGTGCCTGGCAAGCAAAAGCACCTCAACACAGTTCACCCACCATTATTGCTTTGATGCAAATAATGTCTCTTTGAAGGGAGACAGATCTTAGGGCTCCTTTCTGAAAACCATTCAAAAGAACAACTCATCTTTCTTTTTCTTATTTTTTTGGGTGCGGGGGTTATTAGGTTTATTTGCGAAACTTCAAACTTAGACATACCGCCAATATAATTTAATTTCATATGGTGGTGCAGGGGGCGGCACGGTGGTGTAGTGGTTAGCACTGTCGCCTCACAGCAAGAAGGTCCTGGGTTCGAGCCCCGGGGCCGGCGAGGGCCTTTCTGTGTGGAGTTTGCATGTTCTCCCCGTGTCCGCGTGGGTTTCCTCCGGGTGCTCCGGTTTCCCCCACAGTCCAAAGACATGCAGGTTAGGTTAACTGGTGACTCTAAATTGACCGTAGGTGTGAATGTGAGTGTGAATGGTTGTCTGTGTCTATGTGTCAGCCCTGTGATGACCTGGCGACTTGTCCAGGGTGTACCCCGCCTTTCGCCCGTAGTCAGCTGGGATAGGCTCCAGCTTGCCTGCGACCCTGTAGAAGGATAAAGCGGCTAGAGATAATGAGATGAGATGAGATGAGATGGTGGTGCAGTGGTTAGTACTGTCTCCTCACAGCAAGAAGGTTCTGGGTTTGAACCTCGTGGCCAAATAGGGCCTTTCTGTGTAGTGTTTGCATGTTCTCCTCATTCCTGTGTGGGTTTCCTCCGAGTGCTCTGGTTTCCTCCTACAGTCCAAAGATATGCAGATCAGGAGGCTCTAAATTGCCCATAGGTATGAATGTGAGTGTGAATGGGTAGGCTACATCCACAAGACAACGGCAACGAGATTTTATTAAAAAATATATCGCGTCCACATGGGCAACGGATCAGTAAAATATCAGGTACATATGGCAACGCAACGCTTGCTGAAAATGATGCAATACACATGCCACACCTCTATGTGCGCTGTAAGACGGTCCCATCGGAGACACCAGAACAATAGAAGAAGTAGGACGCATGCGCATAAACCCCTTCTTCTACCTGGCATGAAGCACTCACAGGAACAAACACACAACAACAACAAGAAGATGGCTGCGACTACGAGAGGAAATCGTGCCTTCTGTGTGTACAAATTAGTTTTATTAGTGTGCATAGTTTTATATAACTTAATTTTCTTATTGTGTGTGAACATTTTGAAAAGCATTTTTATATAATTTATATAACTTTTTATATTGTGTGTGAACATTTTGAAAAGCAGTCTTATCCAATAAAAAAAAGAAATTCAAGAAATGGTTCAGTTACTTGTTTATTTAAAAGAAAAGCTGTATACAAAAGTGAATGCAATGCAGTGGTTCATACAAAACAGCGAGAGTGCTGCTTGTTCTAGTCATGTGGTTGTGATGTCATCGTAAACAAATCCGTTCTACTCATCCAGACGACTTCGCAACGGCGCCGTTGCCAGATTTTTCCACTCTGGAACCCGTTCTCAAAAAATATTGTTTTGGGGCACCCAAAACGCCGGTGCCGTGTGGACGCCAGGCCGAAACGATAAACAATTTTATCAGATTCACCTGAATCCGTTGCCGTGTGGACAGCCTCTTAGTCTCTGTGTTAGCTCTGCGATAGATTGGTGACCCCTGCCTCTCTCCTGAAGTCAGCTGGGATTGGCTCCAGGTTCTCCTGCGACCCAGACAGATAAGCAGTATGGACAATGAATGGATGTGTGCAGAACAGACAGGCTACAGGAGGATGAAGCATGTGCCATGTTTATTTATGCTTTAGAATGTAATTGCCATGAAATAATCATAAAATAACATTTTATTTCTCTGATTGACTGTTTTGTTCTTGCTTATGCTGCTCCCTTTCTTCATTCACGTTCTAGCTCACTTGACCACCACTGCTTTCTCTCTTTCTCTCTCTCTGTCAGTCATTGAACTGGGGACGAGGGGCCAACATTGAATAGTGTGTTTACAAATGGCAACTAATAGATCCTACTTATTCTGCCTTAAAGCAGATATGCAGAACCTTTATTTTTAAATTAATTTCTGAGTGGATAGTATCTCCATCCTTGACTCTTGTATGCTGCATAAATGGGAATAAAAAATATATATTTTTGAGAATTAAAATCGACTGCAAAGTTGGCATTTGAGCTGCCCCGCTGAGCTAGCCATGCCCGAGTCCATGATGTCACTGTGGGAACCGGTTTTAAGGCCGAGGCCTTTTACAGCTATAGACCAAAGTCATATAAATAAACATTTATGGTGAAAGTAAGAAATACCATTACCGACTTGCTCAACTAAGACTGATTTGACTTCACTGATTGTGGGTTGACTCTCATTAAAACAGGATAGGTGTTATAACTTATGTGACATACATGTACATGCATGCATCTTCACTGATAAAACGTAAAAGGCTAATTAAATAATCAGATGAACTGAGACAATCACGTTCTGAACCAAATTAAATAATCTTATACCAGTAACTTAAACACACAATACAAGTTACATGTATTAATCGAAATGCAGGTAAACAACGTGTTGTTTTTGTTGTTTTTTTATCCAAATGAGAGTTGGAGCTTACTGGTCTGCGTTCTCGCTTCTTGAAGGTCGATCTTGTGGCCAATTGTTTTGAAACAATGTGACTTTCAGTTGTTCGTTCAGTTCTCCGTTCATTCGCTTCTTCCACGTAAGGGAGAGATGGCAGCAATATTTAGTTTAGAAATAAGACGGCTGGTCCACTCTTTGGCCCAATCCCAATTCTAATTTCTACCCCTACCCCTCCGCCTTCCCCTCCGCCTTCCCCTTGGCCCTTCCCCTTGAAACTGAGCTACAAGGGATAGGGCTTGAAATTCAACCCTTACGTATTGGGATAGCCCTTCAACGATCGCATACGTCATCGCATACCTCCGTCAGCGTTTACGTTAGCAAAACGCGACCAAATGCGTCATTGGCTGCGACCAGCCGCTACAGTCAGAGCCAGAAATCTCTGCTGGCAGGGTGTGATTTGTTAACTAACACCACTGAATGGGATATCTTTGGCGCTTCGTGCACCACATCCGACAGAATGAAGTGTCAGAACACTCATGTAAACAATAAAAGCGAGAATAACAGAACAAAACGTACGCAGTCAAGCAACCGAAAACAATACTCACTCCCAAAGCTTTTTAGCAGCAGCTTGGATTTCAGAAATCGCTGCTCATTCTCAGCTCGAAAGCGAATCAAGCGGCGTGTTTCCTCTGGATAACAACTTAAAACACGTAAATAATGGAGAAAATACATTTATGACAATCTTTCGCCGCGGGAACCGCCATCTTTCTGAAATCCGCATGAAATCTCACTGAAATCCGCATGGCATTGTGGGAAATCACTCAAACCCCTTCGTTCGGAGTCAGCTCCAGGAAAATCTCCGTTTGGAGGGGTACAGAAGCCCTCCCCCTTCCCCTACCCCTCCGCGTTAACTGGGATTGGGATACCCCTACCCCTTCACGTGAATGCGCAAAATGGAGGGGAAGGGCCAAGGGGTTGGTCCAAGGGGTGAAATGGGATTCGGCCTTTCTCTCCATACTGTGTATTCCGCCATTACTGCTAGGCTCAGGCAATTACTAAAACCTGGGACAGAACGGGATGTCACCGGTTTTAGCAACAACCACGGGGAGGTCACTGCCCAAGCGATATGTTCCGTCCCGTTCCTTCCCAGGTTTTAGCAACAACCCTCTGCTCATACTCCAGGAGGACTGAGGAGTTGCAGTCAGCTCTGTGTTTTAGTATAGCGGAAATGGCAATGAGACCGATAGACTTCCTGTTGTGACGTTACGGACGTCAAGGTCATTCACTCAGACCGCTACCTATATAAATCACTTTAATTGTAAAAATTACTATATTAGATTTATTGTTAATGCTTAAAACTATTCCTGTGCCATTCTTGAGGACTCAAGGCATTTATAAATGAAAGTGAGGCCATGTTTATCCTTTAAAAGAACTTAACATGACAACATCTACCTCATATGACTGGCTGGTTCTCACCCTTCATATAAGGGGAGTGGAGTAGATTTAGGACAGGCAGAGAAATTTGGGCACAGTGATAAAAAGAATGTGTTTCAAGTACAACTTGGTTCCCTTTGTTTGTACCAAAAAGACATCCATCCATCCATCCATCCATTATCCATAACCACTTATCCTGTGCAGGGTCGTGGGCAACCTGGAGCCTATCCCAGCTGACTATGGGCGAGAGGCAGGGTACACCCTGAACAATTCACCAGATCATCGCAGGGCTGACACAGAGAGACAAACAACCATTCACACCTACGGTCAATTTAGAGCCACCAATTAGCCTAACCTGCATGTCTTTGGACTGTGGGGGAAACCGGAGCACCCGGAGGAAACCCACGCAGACACGGGGAGAACATGCAAACTCTACACAGAAAGGCCCTCGTCAGCCACTGGGCTTGAACCCAGAACCTTCTTGCTGTGAGTTGACAGTGCGAACCACTACACCACCATGCTGCCCTACCAAAAAGACATTGAAAAGAATTTGACTGTTTACAAACATAACATCACTAAAAAGCAATGCTGGTAAGCTCATGGTATTTGTATTTCCAATGCATGTTATATGTCACACTAGACACTGATACATCACACATCTGGTTCCAGAATACTGTCATGCTATCTACTGTAAAAAAAACACATGCTAGGGCAGAACTCTTTGCCCAGATCAACACAAGCACCTTCATAATCTGCAACTTTCAACAAGGATCACCTCTTCATTATTGACCACACATAATACCTGGTCACCTCACAATGCCGAGTCCACCGAATTTCCAACAACCTCTTGAAGGAGGGGCAGCTGTCATTTTGTGTGATATACAGTAACAGTGGGGAAAAAACAAGTATTGTGAACCTGACAAATCAAAAACCCGTTTGGCACATGGTTCATTTTGAATAGCTTGCACAATAGCTAAATGGATAAAGATTGATGGCTAAAGCAGTGAATATACAGAATGTATCTGCCAAGCTGTCTTTGCATTATAGCCTTCACCCCACTTTAACTCCACTTATCACTGCTGCACCATCATAACACTGACTTAGGATGTTTTCCACATTAAAACCTGTGTGTGAAAGGTAATCAAGAATTTCAGAGGCAGTGTACACAGCATCAAGCTGCTTCAGTTCTAGTAAACCTATCAGGTGGTCCTCAGATATCCTGCTGCATACAAACAGCACCATGACTGAAAGGTTTTCAACATTGTACCTGTCTCTGGTGCCATCACTTTTGCTTCAATAGCTCTGTGAATCTGCTGGTGCATATCCATCCTGAATGACCATTTTGGTAAGTATGTCAATTACTTCATTCTGAATTGTTTTGGAATGGTGAGCTGGCCTAGTGGTTAGCCTGTTCACCTCTCAATTGGAAGATCGTGACTTCTACTTGTGGTCAGGTCATCCCAAAGTCCATCATAAAAATGGTACCTACTGCCATCTGGCAAGGTACACTGCGATACAGATGCGAGTGGGAAGTCAAACTCTTGCAGTTACCAGAGGACTAGCCCCCCACTGTAACCCTGGCTGTATAATAGGCAAGAGGCCGACAGCTATAGAAGCGGAGATCGGAGCCACCCAATGCACCTTAAGGGCCTGGTTAGTACTGGGTCGGGAAACTGCCTGGGAAGACCAGGTCCTGGCATGGGAAGGACTTTGACTTTTGATTTTGAATTGTTTTGGAAGTCTACTTTGCTTTTTTTGGAACTCCCTGTGCTTTATCAGCTAATGTTTTATACTATTTTATCCACATTGCCCTGATCACCATATAAGGGAAGCTTAGTGTAGACTTCCCTAGGTGTGGGTGGAGCACAGAGGACGGCAGGACAGAGATCAGGTTCAACAAACAGTTTAATTGTTTCCACTTTTCAGGGGACACAAGAGGTTTTAACCAGACACACGCACACACACACACAGGTGTCTGGTTCGGGAGAGATCTCCTCTGCTCTCGCTCTCCCTCCCTAAATAGGGCGCGGTCCCTGGGAAGACACACAAACACAGGTTAATTGCTCTCAGGTGAAGTGAATCTGCCACTTACCTTCCCCGACTCCGCCCTCCTGTCACAGACCGGTGCTTGACCACGCCCCCGCTGCCACATACCCCCACCGCCCGACTCAGGCCGGGCAGCCGTCCGGCCCGCAGCCGACTCCCCCCCCCCTTGACGGGAGAGGAAGTCCGCCACGACCATCTGCGCCCCCGGCCTGTGGACCACCTTGAAATTAAAGGGTTGGAGCGCCAGATACCAACGGGTGATCCGCGCGTTGGCATCTTTCATGCGGTGGAGCCACTGGAGGGGCGCGTGGTCCGAACAGAGGGTGAAAGAGCGCCCCAGCAGGTAGTACCGGAGGGCGAGGACCGCCCATTTGATCGCCAGGCACTCCTTCTCAATCGTGCTGTAGCGCCCCTCACGCACTGACAGCTTCCGGCTGATGTATAGGACCGGGCGATCCTCCCCCTCCACCTGCTGGGACAAAACGGCCCCCAGCCCTCTGTCCGACGCATCCGTCTGTAACATAAAAGGGAGAGAGAAGTCAGGGGAGTGTAAAAGTGGCCCCCCACACAGTGCAGCCTTTACCTCAGAGAAAGCCCGCTGGCACTGCTCCGTCCACTGGACCGGATCTGGCGCCCCCTTTTTAGTGAGGTCAGTCAGCGGGCTGGTGACGTCCGAATAATTAGGTATAAACCTACGATAGTAGCCAGCCAGCCCCAGGAACTGTCTCACCCCCTTTTTGGTCTTGGGCCTCGGGCAGGCCGCAATCGCTGCTGTCTTATTAATCTGGGGACGCACCTGCCCGTTGCCCAAGTGGAAGCCCAGATACCGTACTTCCACCCGCCCAATCGCACACTTCTTTGGGTTGGCCGTGAGTCCCGCCCGTCTCAGCGACCTAAGGACGGCCCTCAGGTGTTGCAGGTGCCGCTGCCAGTCGTTACTATAAACGATAATGTCGTCCAGGTAGGCGGCCGCATAGGTGGCGTGGGGCCGGAGGACCCGGTCCATCAGCCGCTGAAACGTAGCGGGCGCCCCAAACAGCCCAAACGGAAGTGTGACGAACTGGTGTAAGCCGAACGGTGTGGAAAAGGCCGTTTTCTCCCGGGATAATGGAGTCAAGGGGATCTGCCAATATCCCTTCGTTAAATCCAGTGTCGAGTAAAAGCGAGCCGTGCCTAGTCGATCGAGCAGCTCATCAATGCGAGGCATTGGGTACGCGTCGAATTTAGACACCGCGTTGACTTTTCTATAGTCCACACAGAACCGGACCGAGCCGTCGGCCTTGGGAACCAAGACCACCGGGCTGCTCCAGTCGCTGTGGGACTCCTCGACGATGCCCATTTCGAGCATGGCCTGAAGTTCTTCCCGAACCACCTTTTTTTTGTGTTCGGGTAGTCTATAAGGGCGGCTACGCACTACCACCCCCGGGGGTGTCTCTATGTGGTGTTCTATGAGGTTAGTGCGACCGGGCAGGGGCGAGAACACATCCGAAAACTCGGCTTGCAACTGGGCGACCTCCGTGAGTTGGGTCGGGGAGAGGTGGTCTCCACAGGGGACCGGAGAGGTACATGATGCCAAATTCCCTTTTTGAACCTCCGGCCCCAGCTCCGCCTTCTCCGGAACTACCGACACCAACGCCACGGGGACCTCCTCGTTCCAGAGTTTGAGCAGATTGAGGTGGTAAATCTGTAGCGCCCCACCCCTGTCTGTTCGCCTCACCTCATAGTCGACATCCCCGACTCGCCGTGTGACCTCAAAGGGTCCTTGCCACTTGGCGATTAATTTGGAGCTCGACGTGGGCAAGAGTACGAGTACTTTATCTCCCGGTGTGAACTCTCTAAGGCGCGTACCCTTGTTGTACAGGCGGGCTTGCCGTTCCTGGGCCTGCCGCAAATTCTCCTGAGTTAGGTGGGTGAGCGTGTGGAGTTTTGCGCGCAGGTCCATAACGTACTGAATTTCATTCTTACTCTGTGAAGGTCCCTCCTCCCAATTTTCCCGCAGCACGTCTAGGATGCCGCGCGGCTTACGCCCATATAATAATTCGAACGGGGAGAACCCCGTGGAGGCTTGAGGGACCTCTCGCACTGAGAACAGCAAGGGTTCGAGCCACTTATCCCAATTACGTGCGTCCTCACTTACGAATTTTTTAATGATATTTTTGAGGGTGCGGTTGAACCGTTCTACTAAACCGTCCGTTTGTGGGTGATATACACTGGTGCGGATCGGCTTAATCCCCAATAACCCATACAGTTCGCGTAGTGTTCGTGACATAAACGTAGTGCCTTGATCAGTCAGAATCTCTTTCGGGATTCCAACTCGGGAGATGACGCGGAAGAGTGCCTCTGCAATACTGCGTGCTGAGATATTGCGCAGAGGCACTGCTTCCGGGTATCGCGTTGCATAGTCCACTAGAACTAATATAAAGCGGTACCCTCGTGCTGACCGATCTAATGGCCCGACGAGATCCATCCCAATTCTTTCAAACGGGGTCTCGATTAACGGTAGAGGGCGCAACGGCGCTTTTGGAATGGCCGCTGGATTTACTAACTGGCATTCGCGGCATGCCGTACACCACCTACGGACATCGCCGCGAATCCCCGGCCAATAGAATCGGGCCATTATTCGGGCTAGTGTTTTATCCTGCCCTAAGTGTCCAGCCATGGGATTAAAGTGAGCCGCCTGGAATACTAATTCCCGGCGGCTCTTTGGAATCAAAAGCTGCGTGACTCGCTCTTTAGTTTGAGTGTCCTGCGTCACTCGGTATAATCTATCCTTCATAATCGCGAAGTAGGGGAAGGACGGGGTGGCGTTCGGCTGGAGCGTTTGACCATCGATTACTCTCACTTGGTCAAACGCATGCCGCAGAGTCTCGTCTCGCGACTGCTCCAATGGGAAATCCGCGAGGGATTCCCCAATAGAGAGAGGAGGAGCCGGTGGCTCCTCACCCTGACGCGGAGATGACGTAGACGGCTCCGCGACAGCTGCTCCCGCCAAAACGACACCGGGACCTCCCCCTGTCAACTGGCAGGACCCACTCTCTACTAGGCGCGTCATTAAACCCCGAAATCCCGGCCAATCAGTCCCCAAAATTAACGAGTGGGTAAGGCGAGGATTAACCGCCGCCTTCACTATAAATTTTTCCCCTCTGAAAATAATGTGGACCGACACCAAAGGGTAGCTGTGAACATCCCCGTGCACACACAAAACCTTCACCCCTTGTGCTCCCCCCAATGCCTCGTTTTGAACCAGGCTTTGGCGAATTGAGGTCTGATTACAACCAGAATCCACCAATGCCTGATATGTAGCCCCTTGGATACTCACCGGTATGCGATACGCTCCGGCCCGATCGAGGGCGGCCTCTGGCGCGTCGGGGATCCGAACCACCGCGCCCACTTCCATTGCTGTGCACTGCTGTTGAAGGTGGTCCGGTTCCCCGCAGCGCCAGCAAACCGGCCCGGGCTTCCCCTCTGCACCGGTGCTCTGGGGCTCACTCACCTGAGGTGGGGGAGAGACAGACACAGAAGGGAGACACGGGAGGGCACCGCGGGTGCGGCGGGCCGGCAGGGGTGGTGCCGGCCCCCGCCTCCGCGGTGGGGGAATGGGGCGAGGACGGGACACAGAAGGAGGGGAGAGAGAGAGAGAAAGAGAAGAGGAGAGAAGAGATGTCGACATCCGCTGTCCTGCCGCCGAGACAGCCGCCAGATGATCCTCCGCCAGCTCGACTGCCTGATCCAGCGACGCCGGGCGGTGGCACTGGACCCACTCCGCGGCTCCTGCTGGTAAGCGGGCGATGAACTGTTCCAGTACCACCTGATCGACGATTCCCTCGGCGTCGCGATCTTCGGCCCTCAGCCACCGCCAGCAGGCGTCCCGGAGCTGCTGGCCGAACGCGAACGGGCTGCCGACTTCCTCCATCCGCAGCGCGCGGAAGCGCTGGCGCTGCTGCTCCGGCGTGCGCCCCACGCGCTGAAGGACAGCCCGGCGAAGGTCGGCGTAGGCCAGCCGGCGATCGGCGGGGAGCTGTAGTGCAGCCAGCTGCGCCTCTCCCGTCAGGAGGGGGAGGAGGCGCGCCGCGCGCTGCTCCATCGGCCACCCCGAGGCTTCAGCGACCTGTTCGAATAACGTGAAGAAAGCCTCGGGGTCATCCTGCGGGCCCATCTTAGTTAAGGTGAGGGGAGACGGGCCCGCGGCCGGAGCGCTGGTGGGCCCCGCCGACGCGAGGAGACGCCGGAACGCCTTGCGATCTTCTTGCTGGGCCAGCACCAGGGCATCGAAGCGCCGCTCTTGTTCCTTTCGGAGTGTGATGAGCGCCTGGTGCTGGCTTTGCTGAGCCGTGGCGAGGGCGTGGACCAGGTCGGTGAACGGGGAGGATTCCATGGGGCTGCTGGGTTGGTGCTCCATTTCCCGGGTTTCAGCACCACTGTAGCCTTCCCTCCCTAAATAGGGCGCGGTCCCTGGGAAGACACACAAACACAGGTTAATTGCTCTCAGGTGAAGTGAATCTGCCACTTACCTTCCCCGACTCCGCCCTCCTGTCACAGACCGGTGCTTGACCACGCCCCCGCTGCCACACTTAGTTATTGTAAGAAATTTCAGCACCTCTCCAATACTCTTTAGGTAGTACACTATCTGTTCATTTCTACTTGTGGAGGACCCAGAAGTGAGGCAAATATCACAACTGTTGCCTGAACCTGGCTTGATACATGCTTTCACAACCCATGATCACCTTCTATTGCTGGTTTCCAGTTACAGGATCCCATCATTACATTACATTACATTACAGGCATTTTGCAGACACTCTTATCCAGAGCAACGTACAACATACCCAGATAGGGGTTAGGTGTGTTGAAGCATATATACTTCAGCCATTCCTGCTGGTCAAGGCAATTGAACCAGTGACCTTTTGGTCCCAAAGCTGTTTCTCTAACTATTAGGTCATGGCTTCCCCAAATGTCTTTGTCATGGCATGTGGGACTACTAAAAACTCTACATGAGAAGCAAAATCAAGCATCCCCCCCCTTTTTGTGGAATATTTAAGCCATCGTCTAGACTTACACCATGTAGTAGAGGATGATCTTTCCCAAGCTCCAATTACTTGCTGTGGATGATAAGTTTTTAAAACCAGCTGGCTTGGGATGTGTCTATTCAAATCATTAGCAACACAGATAGACTGATCACTGATACTCATTTGAAATAATCTTCCAGAATAATATAAATGTCTTTGGTTTAACTTTAAATTATTAATATTATGCATATAATACATATATTAAGAGACTGTTTGTGCTTTTATTAACAGTAATCAGTGAACATACACATATAGGCCTATTTAAGCATGCCGATCTAATGATCTCTAATCGTAGCAATCAATCTGATTCAATATTCCATCCATCCATCTATTATCCATAACTGCTTATCCTGTGCAGGGTCACAGGCAAGCTGGAGCCTATCCCAGCTGACTATGGGCGAGGTACACCCTGGACAAGTCGCCAGATCATCGCCAGGCTGACACGTAGAGACACACAACCATTCACACTCACATTCACACCTACATGTAATTTAGAGCCACCAATTAGCCTAACCTGCATGTCTGTGGACTATGGGGGAAACCAGAGCACCTGGAGGAAACCCACGCAGACACAGGGAGAACATGCAAACTCCACACAGAAAGGCCCCCTTTGGCCACTGGGCTCAAACCAAAAACCTTCTTGCTGTGAGGCGACAGTGCTAACCACTACACCACTGTGCCGTGATTCAAAATCAATATCATACCAACACTTTTTGTTCAACCATTTTTAAAGTTTGCATTTAAATCATAACTTGCTTAGCCATTGAATTTCAGTGTACAGCAAGATGTCACCCTTTTCAGCTGACTGCTCCTCTAAAAGACCCTTGAATGCCCTGTGTTGTGTCGCTTTGGCATGGATGGTGTTTCCGATCTTCATGCCAGAGTTATGATGTGATCAAAGCCCATCACTTTGGCATATATTGTCTGCTGATGAATATGACAATGGTAAGGGGACACCATGGCCTCATAATTACAGAAGCAGCTTTGGGACCAAAAGGTTGCTGGTTCAATTCCCTTGACAAGCAGGAATGTCTGAAGTGCACTTGAGCAAGGCACCTAATCTCAAACTGCTCTCCAACTGGGTATGTTGTACATCACTCTGGATAAGAGTGTCTGCTAAATGGCATTAATGTAATGTAGAAAAGTTGGAAAATCAGGATAACATTTGCAGCACCCAAAGAAACCTGAGAGACGGCTTGTCATCCTCTGCCATAATTCACCAATAATTATTAATAGACTAGCCTGCAACTCATGAATCATTATTGTAGTATAGTTAGGCAAACTACCACAGAATGAACAGGAAGGGTATATAAAATGTAATGTAAAACCTTAAAGTAGTTCAGTTTTACATTTAAACTCATATTTAAAAAAAACAACAACAATTTGAGTATTTTTAGAATGTGCTCTGCAGGTGAGTCATAGGCTCCTCAGGGGCTACCTGGCACCCACGGGCACCATGTTGGTGAGGCCTCATTTAATGGATGTTCAAAAGGCCAACAAAACAAGATTTATAAAAGTAAAAAAACAAAGCAAAAAAAAAAAAAAAACACCCAAAATTGCAAATACTGAACATTTATTGCATGAATTTCTTGCAAATTAAAATAAAATACCAAATAAAACCCAAATGTAATGAATCTGATACAGTTTTAGCAAATTTTCTTTCCATGGTCATGTAAAATATTTATATGAGTTCTTTTCCCTTCTAAAAGATATCTCATGAAAACACTGAATCATTTCTAAATTACACTTTCATCAAATCAACCCAGAGGTCCAACTGTCAACTCTATTATGTCTGTTCCGCTTGAATACAACATCAAAGTGTTCTTACCTGAGACATTTCCATGGTCCGTCCAATGGCGTGAAAAAATGATGCAGAAAGAGCAAAAAAGAAGAGAAATAGTTTGTTCTGGTTGCAGCAGGACATAAATGACAGAGATGAAACAAATCAAGTCTGAGTAGCAATGGCGAGCCAGCCAATCCATAGTAATCAGTGTGACTGTATTGAGCTCTCTGCTTCACAGAGTCCCATTCGCCAAGCAAAACACACACCTGTCATCCATTTTCCACAATTCAGTAGAGGAGTGACATCTAATGTCTGCGTGACATGTGCCTCCATCATTCTGCGAGCGTCTGATGGAGGCCGCGCTGACTCCAGAGAGCCATTTCAGACAGTGATAACACACACGGCACACTCTGTATGTAATTGGACAGTGACAGAATTTTTGTTCTTTTGGCTTGGTGCTCCAGTGCACTGAATTTGAAATGAAACAATGCTGACATTAAAGCTGACATTCAGCACTTTAACCACACAGGTATTGTTTCATTTAAAATCCACTGTGCTGGAGTACAGAGCCAAAAAGAACACAAATTCTGTCAGTGTCCAATTACGTACAACTGAAATGTGTGTCAGAAATGTGGTTGCTGTTGCTTTTAGTATTTTACTGTTATTGGGACAGGAAATGTAGCAAAGTCGAAAGTACTACTTCTATTTCTGCGATTATTGTTATTTCTTTCACCACAATCACATAAACAGTGTTTTGTTTTCACAGTGATGCGAAATCAATCAATGGGCTGTTTACAGTGTAATCATTTCCTTGGCTTTTCCTTCAGAAGCATATAATAAATGCTAATATAAGAAAATGGCATACTATAATGCATATGCTAGATGTAACACTTTCTTATTTACATCCAAATGAGACCATTATAATCCAAATAACTTATTATGTGCCTGGATGTAACTGTTAAGGCTCGTTTTTTTAGATAATGTTAAGTTTTGTCAATGCCTTCTTTTCAGCCAAACTATACTTATTGCAATGACCTTAAAATGACTCTCCCACACACTATACTCATAAAAACACTCTCAAAACAGTTAGTTCTGCTTGTCTTTACTCTTCTAAACCTGTATACTGTAATGGTTTAATAACCCCAGTATGTGATGGGTTTCATTTTGAGTCTGGTTGCGGTACCATATCACAGCTCCAGGTTCGATCCTGATCCTAAATTTACTCTTTGTTTAGAGTCCTGCATATTCTTCCTGTGTTCCTGTGGGTTTCTGGCAGGTTGTCTGCTTTCATCCTACTGTCCAAAACCACGCAGCTAGGCGGATTGACTATGTTAATTACCCCTAGGTGTGAATGTATGCATGAATGGCAGACTAGCTTCACATCCAAGGTGAATTCTCCTACCTTGCCCAGTATTACCAGGATATGCTTCAGATCTACGTACAGCAACCCTGACCACAATTGAGGGTTAACGAAGGTGAATGAATTGGGCTTGCTGTTTAAAAGATAAGAATATCAGTTATCAAATTTGTAAGAGGTTCTGAGCTGCTCATTTTTTTCCTATTTATCATAGCTTCATTCATTTATCAAGTCAAAGTCCCTCTCACACCAGAATCTGGTCTTCCCAAGCAGTCTCATGTCCCCGTACTAACCAACTAGGTGTATGGGTGCAGCGCCGATCTCCATTTTGATAACCCTTGGCCTGTTGCCTATACAGCTAGGGTTACAGTGGGGGCCAGTCCTCTGGTAACCGCAAGAGTTTCACATCCCCACTTCCATCTGTATTGCAGCGTGCCTTGCCAGATGGTAGTAGGTACCATTTTTATGATGGTCTTTGGTATGACCCGACCGCGAGTAGAACTTATGATCTCCTGGTCAAGAGGCAGACACGCTAACCACTAGGCCAACTCATGGTCTTCATTCATTTATCCATTTATCTTCTGGGTTTGTGTTGCAGCCTGGATCTGCAATTTCATCCTTTAGAAATTATTGATTGGTCTCATTATTTATTGGTCTGTACCAATGTTGGACTACAGAAGCTTTAAAGCACAAGTTGTGCATAAGTTTTGTATGCTACGTCATTATTTTGACTGAATAACTAGTTTGAACGATTACTGTCTGATCGTTTTGACATATTATCTCATTTTCTCATAATATCTAACTCATCTATCAATAAGACTAATTTATTGAACATTAGCTTATATAATAGCACTTGAATAACACTTATTCCCTGTGCTGTTTTCCAGATAGTAAGGAAGACACTTCGATTTCATCAGATTTTGTTGACGCATAAGGTCCTAGTCATGCTATTGGTCCAAATTATGTTGCACAAGGGATAAAATGAAGCAACAAGAAGGCTCTTCTACTTCAAATAAGAAGGTGCTGTAAACTCAATGTTTCTAAAATTAATTTTACCAAGGCTTGTCAATGATCTGAGCAAGATAAACACACTTTATTTGTGGTAAAACTTGAAAATTTCAGCAGAATCAGAACACCGGTTACAGAGGCAATTGAAATGCCGTATGTGACATAAATGTTTATGGAAAATAGTCGAATGAACTTTGGCCAAATGGCACGTCTTAAAATTCTCATTGTTTCAGAAGTCTGTGTATGACACCTATATATATTTGACTCAGCCTTCTCAGAGAGCATTTTGAATGACTCCAGTTCCTACCTGTTGGGACACAGCAGCCTACTAGAAATAACTTAAAAGTTGTTTACGGAAAATGTCACATACCGAACCATGGGTTTGCATTGCATTTGGTGAGACTGACATTCAATATGCTGCTTGAATCTTACTACACATTTAAACTATCAATTCCTAGTAGTCCAACCAGCAAGAAATTTAGAGGCTAGGCCCAACAGGCAAAAACTATGAACAGTTCCTATCTGGTCCTATATCTGCATGTAACATGGCATCTGGCCAAACATGGGAGTTTGGGTGACTGTGGTCACCTGGAAAAAGATCAGAAAAAAATCATTATGCTACCCAAGCTAGTCCTATATGAACACTATTAGGACATGTTGTGCTTTTGGTGATGAATATCTAACATGATCTAATAGGAGCTTAGATATGACATTTTTTGGAGTGGGACCAGTAGTTGGTGCATCAGACACTCGCTGGCCATGCTGTGAAAATTCTACATGCAGACGCTCATCTAAGTTTCCAAATCTGTCATTGCTTAACTCCTGAACATTTTCTTTCGTGACTACTATCCTTAAAAAGCTTATAATCTCTGCTTCCCAAAAAAAAAACATTTCGTTAAGATCTGTTCAGTACTTTGGGAGTAATGGCAGGTTGAAGTTGGTACAACAGAGTAAAAACTCTGTTTACGTGATGTCCGGAAACTGCTGGTGCTTTTTGAATCATGGGAAAGCGGTCAGGCTCTCTCTCTTCTGATCAATTTCTGACTGGATTACTCATGAATATCAATCAGATAACTTTTGTAGGGATGTTCTCTCACTCTCACTGCCTCTGATGACGTATACAGCAAAATTTTCCGTCAGCTAGTTTTGATGTTATGATTCCTGCGAGACTTTGAAGCGAGTTTTCATAGCTTTACCTACTTATATTTTCAAATCAAACTGATTCATGCAAATAAATAAATAAGTATTTTAGGATATACACTACCGTTCAAAAGTTTGGGGTCACTTTGAAATGTCCTTATTTTTGAAAGAAAAGCACTGTTCTTTTCAATGAAGATCACTTTAAACTAATCAGAAATACATTCTATACATTGCTAATGTGGTAAATGACTATTCTAGCTGCAAATGTCTGGTTTTTGGTGCAATATCTACATAGGTGTATAGAGGCCCATTTCCAGCAACTATCACTCCAGTGTTCTAATGGTACAATGTGTTTGCTCATTGCCTCAGAAGGCTAATGGATGATTAGAAAACCCTTGTACAATCATGTTAGCACAGCTGAAAACAGTTTAGCTCTTTGGAGAAGCTATAAAACTGACCTTCCTTTGAGCAGATTGAGTTTCTGGAGCATCACATTTGTGGGGTCGATTAAATGCTCAAAATGGCCAGAAAAATGTCTTGACTATATTTTCTATTCATTTGACAACTTATGGTGGTAAATAAAAGTGTGACTTTTCATGGAAAACACAAAATTGTCTGGGTGACCCCAAACTTTTGAACGGTAGTGTAACTGTCATCGATTTGATGAAAAATATTGAGATCTTCATGTTCGGAATGATATTAAAAAAAAACGGAAGTCAAAAATGCTTTCAATTTCAGTTCAATTAACAGGAATTGCTTATTGGATGTGGCTCACACAGTTTTTTTCGAGGTTAGCATTGAAAGCTGTGAATATTATCATTTATGTTCTTTTATATAAACACTAGCAGGCCCTACTTTTGAGAACTACAAAGGCCTACAGAGCACAAAGAGGATATCAGAAATAATCTTTTATTACTTTTTATTTTGAAAGAGAATGGTAGATGTGAATGACATTCAATGCTAATTTGTGCATATTTTATAATTAACATTGGTTTCTCCTTCTTTGTGATGTATAAATGAGAGTTAAGATCAGATTTACATTGCAGAAATAAAGCCATTTGGTGAAACTTTGAAGAGAGTGTACTGATTTCATGGTTTTACCTAATTAGCATAATTAATACTAATTAAATACGAATTTGAATAATTGGTTTTTACTCATTTTTCAAACTTTGTATTCAGTATACAACACTCTATGTGCCTGCCAATTTCCATGTAAATATCTTGAGGGGGGGAATTAAGAAAAAACATTTGATCTCATTGGATAATAAGGCCCATTTTGGACCACGTTATCTGAATACATAATCTCATCTTATTATATCTGGCTGCTTTATCCTGTTCTACAGGGTCGCAGGCAAGCTGGAGCCTATCCCAACTGACTACTGGCGAAAGGCGGGGTACACCCTGGACAAGTTGCCAGGTCATCACAGGGCTGACACATAGACACAGACAACCATTCACACTCACAGTCAATTTAGAGTCACCAGTTAACCTAACCTGCGTGTCTTTGGACTGTGGGGGAAACCGGAGCACCCGGAGGAAACCCACGCGGACACGGGAAGAACATGCAAACTCCACACAGAAAGGCCCTCGCCGGCCACGGGGCTCGAACCCAGACCTTCTTGCTGTGAGGCAACAGCGCTAACCACTACACCACCGTGCCGCCCCCGAATACATAATATTACAGCATTTTTCTAAAAAATTAAGCCATTTTTCCATTACAGATAAACATATTTTAATTTTGTAAAAAGTATGTTGTTCTGTATTCAGTTCTGAATTCAATGAGAGCAGTTTCAAGCAATTTGGATTGAATTTGAATTTTCACCTGATATGTCTACCAGTTGTGTGACTGTATATGTCTTATGATTGATAATTTATTTAATTGTGTTCAGAAATGGTCGTTTTTTTTCCAAACGCTAAATAAATGGAATACTACAATGGTCATGATAGTCATTTTGACCATTTGAATTGAATGCACTTATTATAGAATAACACAATAACCTACTGTTCATTATACTAGTAAACATTCATGTACATTGCATTTATTTGTTTTTGTTTATCAAAGAAATAAACAATATGCAAATGCAGCTTTTGCAGATCAAGGCAGTTTGTGGCTTTAAAAAAGTAAATATTCCAAACGATCATATTTATCCATTGCTTGTTTTTCTTCATTTCAGATTTATTTTAGGGCTAAAATTAATGAACGATGTATGACCCGGTTGTGTATCAGCAATGGATATATTAAAGATTGCCATTAGTGTCAGATGCACAGCACACTATATAGATCACTATGTATTTTTTTAAAAATAGCAAGAGGGTGGCAGTAAAGGAGGATGGTATATTGGATAAAAAAATTAGCAAGCTGTTCCATGCACAGTGGTTTAAGAACATGTTTGTCACCAAAAACTTATTGCTCCATGTGTAGATCCTATTTTTAGATCCTATAATCATAGAATAGCCAACTTGTACTTCCAGTGGGTATTACTACAGTTTTTGTTTTCTTTCACAGATTTGGATTTGCGAATATTTGGTTTTGAGATGTTGCATGGTGGAAAAAAGAGGAACAAGTAAAATTAAGTGAATATTAAAAAAACAACAACACTTTTATAAAAAAATGTCTGCCATAGATAGATACAGTGGTGCTTGAAAGTTTGTGAACCTTTTTGAATTTTCTATATTTCTGCATAAATAACATTTTTTTGATATCAAAAAAATTGATAAAATATCATCAAATTTTCACACAAGTCCCAAAAGTAGATAAAGAGAACCCAGTTAAATAAATGAGACAAAAATATCGTACTTGGTCATTTATTTAGTAAGGAAAATGATCCAATATTACATATCGGTGAGTGGAAAAAGTATGTGAACCTCTAGGATTAGCAGTTAATTTGAAGGTGAAATTAGAGTCAGGTGTTTTCAATCAATGGGATGACAATCAGGTGTGAGTGGGCACCCTGTTTTATTTAAAGAACAGGGATCTATCAGAGTCTGATCTTCACAACACGTCTGTGGAAGTGTATCATGGCACGAACAAAAGAGATTTCTGAGGACCTCAGAAAAAGTGTTGTTGATGCTCATCAGGCTGGAAAGGTTACAAAACCATCTCTAAAGAGTTTGGACTCCACCAATCCACAGTCAGACAGATTGTGTACAAATGGAGGAAATTCAAGACCATTGTTACCCTCCCCAGGAGTGGTCGACCAACAAAGATCACTCCAAGAGCAAGGCATGTAATAGTCAGTGAGGTCACAAAGGACCCCAGGGTAACTTCTAAGCAACTGAAGGCCTCTCTCACATTGGCTAATGTTAATGTTCATGAGTCCACCATCAGGAGAACACTAAACAACAATGGTGTGCATGGCAGGGTTGCAAGGAGGAAGACACTGCTCTCCAAAAAGAACATTGCTGCTCATCTGCAGTTTGCTAAAGATCATGTGGACAAGCCAGAAGGCTACTAGAAAAATGTTTTGTGGATGGATGAGACCAAAATAGAACTTTTTGGTTTAAATGAGAAGTGTTATGTTTGGAGAAAAGAAAACACTGCATTCCAGCATAAGAACGTTATTCCATCTGTGAAACATGGTGATGGTAGTATCATGGTTTGGGCCAGTTTTGCTGCATCTGGGCCAGGACGGCTTGCCATTATTGATGGAACAATGAATTCTGAATTATACCAGCGAATTCTAAAGGAAAATGTCAGCACATCTGTCCATGAACTGAATCTCAAGAGAAGGTGGGTCATGCAGCAAGACAACGACCCTAAGCACACAAGTCATTCTCCCAAAGAATGATTAAAGAAGAATAAAGTTAATATTTTGGAATGGCCAAGTCAAAGTCCTGACCTTAATCCAATCGAAATGTTGTGGAAGGACCTGAAGCGAGCAGTTCATGTGAGGAAACCCACCAACATCCCAGAGTTGAAGCTGTTCTGTACAGAGGAATGGTCTAAAATTCCTCCAAGCCGGTGTGCAGGACTGATCAACAGTTACCGGAAATGTTTAGTTGCAGTTATTGCTGCACAAGGGAGTCACACCAGATACTGAAAGCAAAGGTTCACATACTTTTGACACTCACAGATATGTAATATTGGCTTATTTTCCTCAATAAATAAATGACCACATATAATATTTTTGTCTCATTTGTTTAACTGGGTTCTCTTTATCTACTTTTAGGACTTGTGTGAAAATCTGATGATGTTTTAGGTCATATTTATGCAGAAATATAGAATATTCTAAAAGGTTCACAAACTTTCAAGCACCACGATAGATAGATAGATAGATAGATAGATAGATAGATAGATAGATGTCTATTTCCCTGTTTTCCCATGTTCTTCAAAAAAAAAGTCTAGGTACACAGACTAATAAAGTAGCACCACTGGATCATTAATTGAACTAATTCACATAATTCTCTACACTAAAATCAGTAAACACCTATAAACAGCAAACACGCTTCATATATTGTGGGTTATTAAATATCTAGTTGAAATAATGAGCTAACATGAAAATAGTAAGATAATAACTCAAAATAATGATTTAAGCCACAATCATGAGATATTAAGGTCAAATTAAAACAGACTACGTTCAATACATTTAAATGAGTTTTTAAGTCAAACTAATGAGATATTAAGACAAAGCAGTGACATATGACTTTAATTTTTTGTCTCAATTTGTGATTCAGGGCTTCCTTACTGAACAAATAAGGTGCAATTAAAATACATTTCATAAGAAAAAACAAGAAGGATTTGATTTCAGGGAACATTTGATGTGCTTATTGCAGGTGTCAGTCAGTTCAATAATTCAAACTTTGTTAACAATGTTCCTGTGTGATTTGTTTTGAAATACATTCTCAGTTTTTTTCCCCACTTCCCGTTTGATTGAAGTCGAAATTTATTCAAGTTCCCGTAGTCTACACTTTACCATGCAGTTTTCTACTGCTTCTGAAGGCCAAGGTTGATGTAAAAGAAGGGTTGCATTTTGAAATGATGTCTGTTTTTGCCCAAGATCATATTTTTTTTATTCAACAAAATAAGAAGTATAAAACACAGACATCACTTTTCTACCCAAACAGCCGATACATATTGCACCAATAATGATAGACGTTAACGTTGGCCTTGAAGCAGTGCAATCTTATGTAAAGCCTCAAATGCTGTTTCATCTCATCTCTCCTTAGTTCATCACTAGTTAATAATATTCTCCAACCTTCTGCACATCGATCAGCACTGGAAGGCTTATTACTTCCTGTCTGGATTGGATTGCACTTTCCAATGAGTTTGCACCGCCAACATGCACTTCATTATATGTTTTAATTGGCTAAATAACCTCTCTAAGTTTTCCCAGCTGTGTTTTTGCTAGATACAAGCGAAGTAGGTATTGAGTCAGATCTCATAAGTAGTTGGTTCTGGGGAGATATTAAGTTCATCAGATGAAACAATATGTTGACTTATGTGTCTTATGATTCTCAGATCACTCATGATGAGCCAAACATTCTTGCACTAACAAACTGACATTTTCATCATTCATCTATAAAACGGATTTTTTCATTCTTTTGTCTATTTCAGTTGAATTCCAATATTAAGCCTATATCTGTAATTATTATCAACATATTTTTTCTTCTTTATGACCTTAGCTGAGGTGAAATAAAAAAAAAATCAAACAAATCATGGATGGGTGTAAGAGTGGCTAAAGCATGGCTTTTAGAGTCTGGCCTTGTTTCCATTCATGGTGATTGATGCGCTTTCTGCACGCCGATGCTGGTGCTTTGTTTGTTCATGTTAATGCATGTGCTGACCTGTTGGTCCTCAATCTAACTGAAGAAATGACAGGCAGAACAGCTGGGTGTAAATATTTTCAATTGTTATTCGATGCACCCTTCTCCCGGAGCGTCCCTGACATTAAATGCGCAAGACAAATGAAAATGTAAGCAAAACATCTACCTCTGCGTCTACTCAAGCCCCATGTTCAATTCTGCCTTAAAGATTATCACAATTTCTTGTCACCTTGACTACAACAGCCTTTGGTATTTCGTCATGATGGTAAATGATTGTCAAGTCATTCACTTGACTCTTCCTTTTGTACACTGAACCCCCCCCCCAAAAAAAAAACCTATATTCGATCAAGAAAATTGCATGCTGTTGACCATGTTAGATTGTACATCAAACTCATCTTTTCCTTTGCATGACTTCATATTGTTTTTTTTTTTAACATGTTCTTGACAAATAATGTGCAATGCTCAAACCATCACTGGAGGTGGAAACACACTGTAATCACATGGATATGTTTTAGATGAATCTCAAAAGAGTTAATTAAAGGCATAGAGAAGGGTCTAAATAAGCCTATCAAGAAGCGATTTTTACTTAAGCAGTTTAAAAAAAATTCTTCCTTTTTTGAAGTGATAAAAGTAAAACAATTTTTTTTTCTTATTTCTTGAAATCAAGAGAGACAATAATGCATTACAGTATATCGAGAGAAGTTTGGGGTGTGGGGTGTGATGCAATGAGAATATCTTTATCTGCGTCTGGCTCTGAGAATTCATAATTTGTATCAGAAAGAAATGTGCACAGTTGGGTTTTTTTAATCCCACTCATGCAGTTTTTTTTTTTTTTCATTCTTTGTAATGATGATGATGATGATGTTCTTTTTTTTTAAACAAATTTAGTTGGCTCTATTCCCCCAAATGTACAATTGTAAAAAAAGTAACAAACCTAATTTAAACAGCTATGACCCTGACCAGGCAGTTACTAAGGATGAATGAAGGCACAATATTCATCCATCCATCATCCATAACCACTTATCCTGTGCAGGGTTGCGGGCAAGCTGGAGCCTGTCCCAGCTGACTATGTGCGGGAGGCGTGGTACACCCTGGACAAGTCACCAGATCATCACAGGGCTGACAGATAGAGACAAACAACCATTCACACTCACGTTCACACCTATGGTCAATTTAGAGCCACCAATTAGCCTAACCTGCATGTCTTTAGACTGTGGGGGAAACCGGAGCACCTGGAGGAAACCCACGCAGACACGGGGAGAACATGCAAACTCCACACAGAAAGGCCCCCATCGGCCGCCAGGCTCGAACCCGGACCTTCTTGCTGTGAGGTGACAGTGCTAACCACTACACCTCTGTGCCGTCCCACAATATACATGCGTCACATTATTTGCATTCTATATAATTCAAATAACGCCTAATCTATATAATAATTTATTTGTATTTTGTTACTTCCCAAAGAGGAATAACTAACTGAGTTTTCAAAAAAAAATTAAAAAATGATAATTCAATTTGAGTATTGCCGAATGTACCAAATACTTCAGAGTTACTTGGATAACAAGTAGACCCTTATGGTTAATTACCATGGGATTCCCACTGACAATTTTCATAGGATTTCTATGGAAGTTGCCGGTGGATATTCAGTTGAAAATCTGTGTTCAGTTGCCACCCACTGATTGGGATTCATGCTACATTATAATAATGATTCTCACAATCCATTTGGGGGCAGCACGGTGGTGTAGTGGTTAGCGCTGTCGCCTCACAGCAAGAAGGTCCTGGGTTCGAGCCCCGGGGCCGGCGAGGGTCCTTCTGTGTGGAGTTTGCATGTTCTCCCCGTGTCCGCGTGGGTTTCCTCCGGGTGCTCCGGTTTCCCCCACAGTCCAAAGACATGCAGGTTAGGTTAACTGGTGACTCTAAATTGACCGTAGGTGTGAATGTGAGTGTGAATGGTTGTCTGTGTCTATGTGTCAGCCCTGTGATGACCTGGCGACTTGTCCAGGGTGTACCCCGCCTTTCGCCCGTAGTCAGCTGGGATAGGCTCCAGCTTGCCTGCGACCCTGTAGAAGGATAAAGCGGCTAGAGATAATGAGATGAGATGAGAAGATGTAAATATCCCAGAAACTACAGAGTCTAGGCAAATTAAACTGAACAGGTTTAATGGTGAGCAATATAAGATTTATTCCTCAAAATTTCAATGAGAAATTCAAAGGTATGTGGATTCCATGAACAATTTCACAAATTTTCAATATTCACGAACCCGCTCGACCGTCTCTTCCGATGCTGGTGGTCATCCAGATCCTTTTGTCCTGCACAGACAGCTTTCCTCTTTGAACTTTTTGTGACATGTCCAAATCTGCATTGCAGTTGGTGCAATTTTTAGAGAATTCTCTCATAAATGCATGCTGCAGTCTTGTTTGACTGTGTTTGAGCGTACTCTAACACACAAAACGCCTTTTCTTTTCCAGTGAATGGCATTTCTATACCTAAAAAGATTTTTTTTTAATTAAACATAAAATTTTGACCTGTTTCCACACGTTGTTAAAATATGAGGTCAATTGAATGAGAATTGGCAAAGTTATTAGATTGTGAAATGATATCAAATTTTTTGAAGCACCCTGTATAGTGCAGTTTGATTTCTGTGGTTTTCTATTGGGTTTCTACTACATGACTTATAAACAAGCTCATACTTTCATATACAGAAAATGCAATGTGAATCTCATATGGATGGACTTTATAATTTTACATTTTAATGGTCAGTCTGGGGTGGCATGGTGGTGTAGTGATTAGCACTGTCGCCTCACAGCAAGAAGGTCCTGGGTTCGAGCCCAGCGACCTGCGAGGGCCTTTCTGTGTGGAGTTTGCATGTTCTCTCCGTGTCTGCATGGGTTTCCTCTGGGTGCTCTGGTTTCCCCCACAGTCCAAAGACATGTGGGTTAGGCTAATTGGTGGCTCTAAATTGACCGTAGGTGTGAATGGTTGTTTGCCTCTGTGTCAGCCCTGCGATAACCTGGTGACTTGTCCAGGTTGTACCCTGCCTCTTGCCCATAGTCAGCTGGGATAGGCTCCAGCTTGCCTGCGACCCTGCACAGGATAAGCGGCTACAGATAATGGATGGATGGATGGTCAGTCTGGAAATTTCATGGACATCATATGGCATCTTTTGGGTTCATAAGATTAATGGAGCTGCCATGTGTGCTTCATGTAAGTTCCAAACACTCTCTAGGTCTTTCATGGCAGGATAAGTTGGAATAGCATCGACTTTCATGATCACATGGGTGCCATGGGGGCTCAGTGTGTTCGCACACAGTTCCAAATGATAACCCATGGACTGCAATGGAAATCCTATGGGATTTTTTTTTCATGTTGTTCCATAACTGGTTAAATTCAGAACAGTTATTGTTGGTTGGCTCAAATATTAAGATGTTCCTTTACCTCTGCTGAGTGGTGAAATCTGCCTGTATAAAACCCTTTAAGATGAAGCTTGTTCTTATAGATCACTGGGGAGGACCTAGTGCCTTTCCTATACCCCTAGGAGATGATTCAGCACTAGGTGATTGGAAAGCAAATGATCATGTTTGGGGAATAATTAAGACCAATCTGTCTTCAAAAGCTCTTTGGCTACTTTGCCCTTCATTTATAGTATTCCCCAGTCTCTCTCTTGCCGTGTTTCTCACTTTTTCTCACCATCTTACAATTCCTCACTTCCAGATCATCCCCCCCCATAGATTAAATACCAGGCTCTCTGATGGAGAGGTGCATTTTGTTAAAGAATCTCTGAGCACACACAGTAGAAGCCCACTCGCTGGGCCTTGAACCAACGCTATTGATTGGACGCTATTGGCATCATCCCTGTGAATAAAACACAGTACTATTGAGTCGCAACTCCCCACTGGGCCGCCGAATGGAGAGACATAACCTTTTGCATTTTGGCTTTGTGCTCTGGGTTTTAAGTCGTCACCCCCAACAACCTTGGCCTACAACTTCATGGAGAGGATAGGGGGTGGTGGGTAAGGGGTGGGGGTGGTAGCTAAATGTCACAGAGGAGAGGAGGCACTCGAAAATACAGGTTTTCAGCTATCCAGCCAGTTTCAAACTCAGCTGCAGTTGAAGGGATTCATTGCTGGAATGGTTTATAAAAATCAAGGGCATCAGCAATGGTCTAAGGTCAGCTTGCTTTTCTTATATCAGTGCTCAGGATAATATACCGCAATATGTTCGGTGTGCATAATACCCATGAGATACATAAGTGTGACCACTTAAAAATCTAAAAAAAATATTATACTGAGTTGTGAAGTATGGATCAAATTCAGAGAAGGTGAAAAAGATACAGTATGTCAATACTGATGGAGGGAAAGTTACTCATGTTTATAGTCTGGTCACGTCGGTACTTAAGTTAATATTCTAGGTGGTCCACTGGATAATTAAAATTTCTTGCCTGCAATTTGCAAGGTTACCAGAATTTATTTGAATAGAAACATTTGAAATGGGGTTATTCGTTAACATCTGGACCACCGCCTTGAAATACAACACTTGCCTTTAAGCCTGAAAAATCATTTGTAGAAAATGCATGACGCATGAAATGACATTTTTTGTACACTTTAAAATGTAATACAATATAACGTAAAAGCAGGAGATGATTTAAACATGAAGCAAAGAAATTTAATGATATATGAATGGGAAAATGTCAAGCATTGAAATAAACATTTGATAGGAGTCTAGTATAGTGTTATGAGTAGTATACTGCATGAATAGTCCTGCTTAACAATTATTCCACGAAATCGAGTTGTACATGAGCTGATAGCTGACGAGGTGTGTAGCGCTTAACTGTCTATAAGCCATGTATGACAAGATTGAGTGGAATAACTGTTTTATTCTATCCACATTCACTGGATTTTGAGAAACAGAGCATTTTTATTTTTATTTTTTTGCAAATTCGATAAATAAAAACTTTATACAAAATGTCAGACACAATCATTTCCACTTAGGCGGATTTCTTAAAAAACTATCGATGGCTGCACGAACTGATGAATTGAAAAGAAGAGCTTTAAGGCCCGGTCCCACAATACAGATAACTATAACTACAACTATAACAATAACCATAAATAAATTGGTCCCCTGCAGTTTATGCGATTACCAGACCAATAACGATACTGATAGTCCAGGCCTGGCTTTATCCGTATCGGTGAGATTGCTTCTGGAGCGATTTTTTTTTCCAGACCTGGACCTGATCCGATAAAACATCTGACCAATCAGGTAATTGTTTACATGTGACATTGTTTGAGCACGTGCTATTTTTCCCCGGGCATCTTTGTACATTCTTGTTGCATCATGAAGTCACGGAATCCGGATTCACAGAAAATAAAACAATCTAATACAAAGCACGGATCTTTTATTCACGGATATGTGACTTTTTTCCATGAAATATCAATAGTAAATTAATAAACATATAAATGCAGGTAAGATATTTTAATTATGAACTTCGGCAGTCCAAACATTTGTTTTAGACTTCTTAATTTTTTTTAATCTGTGATGCATCATCCGTATGAAAACGGTAACCAATCTGTAATATCCTGAAACATCTGTGACCAATCCATAAATTATTAGCATCCATGATGCATCCGTATTAAAATCCATAACCACGCTGGATTTTGTATCCTTTTTTATTATATTTCCGTAGTCCGTGACCTATCCGTATTATATCAACCACCAGAGTATGTACATAGGTAGTTTTGAAGTTCAAGCTGTACAGTATGACCTGGTATAATGTGCTACTACTTGGGGAAAAAAAAAAAAACTTCCATGGCTATTCCTAAATTGCATGTATTTATTTCCCTGAGTGGCAGGACCAACCGATATTATAGTCGGGATTATAGTTGTGGTGTTTCTGCTCCAGACTGGAACTAAATTCAGGCAGAGGTATAGTCAGAGTTGTAGTTATAGGCATAGTTATAGTTCTCAGTGTTGTGGGACCGGGCCCTTCCACATTTATTTAATTCTTCCTTGGACATTTCAGTTCTGTAAATTTCAAACTTCTTTGAGCTTTTGAACCAGTTTAAAAAATTCAACAAATTTTAATGCTTAAAAATGAAGAATGTAAACAAACTCGCGAAATGACAGTAGCAATTTGTGAAAAATTCTATAATAATAATAATAATAATAATAATAATTCTTGAAAAAATTAAAAAAAAGATATGCTCTTACCATCAAATACTTTCATTCCACATTTTGTTGCTTTTGTTTGTATTTTTTGGGGTTTTGTTTTCAAGCAGAGTTTTTATTTCGTCCTCGGTTGGTTCAGCACCACGTTCCGCCATTTTGTTTTACACTACTCATGGTGTATGAGCTGATAGCCTAGTCGTAGAGTAACCAATCAGAACGTGCGATTGCTCATACCCAGTGAATGTGGATAGAATAATTGTAATTATCATATTAATAACTGCAAATTTGGATGAACAAAATGGCTTCCACCATCATTCTTGTGAATAGCACTTCGTAGTCGCGGTCTCTGAGATCTCAATAGCAATGTGCACAATGTTAGTATGAAGTCTCACTCGACAAGTATAAACCAACTCTGGTTATAGTGTTTAAGCATGACTCAGTTACTCATTATGCATAGTAGTCGAGGATCTTTCTATATGGACATTATTAAATAAAGATATGAGATTCGTTCCACAAACGTTGGCACCATGTTTTACAAATTGGACCACTGCTTATTTCCTGAGTTGTAGAATGACTTCAAAGTCAGATTGGTTTCCCATATATTATTTATTTATTTAGTAATTCATTTATTAATTTGTGGCTTAATCTAGTATCTATGTATTTGATATTAAATAATATACAGTCACTCTAATATTCGTTCAGTTTGCTTTTCTGTTGAAGGTCTCCTTAGGGTTCCTTGCTTTTCTGTTTCGCTGGGATGTATGGCAATACTGTTTGCGTGCTTTTGTCTGATACTGTCTGAGTGCTGCTATTGCGCAGCAGTTTTTTCCTGCTGCCTGGTTTTAATGGACCCTTTCTAGGCAGAGTATGTGGCCCGAGCATGGTCATCTTCACAGGTGATGGCCCCGCTGAAGAGGTTTCCCGCCATTTGTGAAGAGTGGTTGAGCATTTGGAGGAGGAAAGAGGAGGGACAGGGGAAGAAGCCAAAGGGCTTGGCTCGCTGTCTGTGTCTGGCATCCCGCAGTCCACTTTATCATCATCCTCTCCTCCTTCCTCCTCCTCTGGTTCATCTTCATCGTCATCATCGCAGCAAAGCGCATGATAGAGGACCTTGTCACTGAAGCGAACTCGCTCTCTCGTCCCGGAGGTGCGTGATGTTTTCTGACTGTGCGTGGAACTCGATGCCTCCTCGCTGGAAGAGTCTGGAGTGACCATCAAAGGTCCGTTGGGGATTGGTAGACCACCGTTCATCTGCGAATATGTGTTGACAGTGGGCGTAGGGGTGGCCGAGGCGGAGCTCCCTGGCTCTTCCTCTTCCAGCAACTCATCTTCTTCCCGAGCCGTTTTGCGGTAGCCGCAGAAATCCCAGGCATCGGAAAGCACATCATGGCTGAGGAAGTCGAGCCTGAAGGCTTCGGTGAGGCCGCGTTCACTACTCGAAGTGCTGCTCGCCGTTGCCACTGTCCATTCATCTGGCTCTGGGTCGAAGTCAAAGTCCGCTGTGAGCTTGTCGATCTGACCCACCACCTGGCACAGAAAAAAAAAAGATAGAGATCAATGACCAGAGTTGGGAAATATATCTGAGGCAATTGTTATTTACATGTTTTATTGTCAGGAGAATAATATCTTGATAACATTTGGTTTACTTTGGTTTTTGGTTCACTTAGGCTTCAACTTTGCTTTACTACACATTTTAATTATTGATTTCCGTTCTCAGCAGTGTCCATGGCAAAAGTGTACTAAGTACTTGTAATCCCAAACTTTCTGTCCTAGTTTCAACTCCTTTTGTTCTCTGTCCTATTTAATTTGTGTTAGCAGACCTTTCTACTTTATTATTCTTATTCGTCTTATTATTATTCTCCTAACACTTTTAGGATGCTATTTCTCCCTCAGTTTTCAACCAATCATCACCAAATTTCACATGAAGAATACCTTTGGGCTGAATTACACAGCTATGACTTTTGGTGCTGATCTGGATCACTGAACTGGAATGATCCATGAAAAACGGGCTTTTTTTCAATCACAACTCTGTCAATTTTCATGATTTTTTTCAGTCATTTTTAAAATTTTGTTCAGGATGGCAGGGCGCAACTTTTCCTCACTAAGTGTCATTCTCTATCTCTTACCCTTCTGGATCTATAGGGTACTGTCACACCTGCGTGCATTGGCTGGCTCTGGACGGCGCACACTGTGAACTGATTCACATGACTCACACTGACACTGGATTAAGGCGCAATCAGCGCACCTATATAAGGATGCCAAAGACTAACTCAGGTTGTGAAGTATTGAGTTATTTTAACACATTTCCGAATTGTGTGTTTTGATTTCCTGGTTTCCAAATTCCTAGGTCCTGTTCCTAGCCCTTGGATGACACCTTTGTCTGTGCCGACAATATTCTGTTTGTGCCTTGCCTGACCTACTGCTTGTTTATCGTTTCTGATTTATGCCTGCCGATTTGGACTGTTTGCACTTTTCTTAATAAATATCTTCTGCACATACATTCATCTTCACCTATCCTTGACAGGTACGGTGACCTAGACATCCCCATTTGTAACAGCTAGCACAAATTACTGTGACTTTAGTCACAGTTTCTATCTAGTTCTATATTCTAGTCCATTGTGCTTTGGTATTATTGTTAAAAAAAGGCCTAAGTGCAAAAAGGGTGGTACAAGCCAATCATCATGAATGGTGTTAACTTTGGATGATGTTGTGTTAATTGCAAATATAAAGAAATAAATCAAAGGCTAGGACTATATATACAGTCTGTTCTCACTTTTATCCAATTTAATGAAAAGCTACAAGTCACTTGTCTGTCCAGCAGCTTGGCAATCCTAACTTAATTTCTTACTTTTATTGACTTCCTGCTTCCTTCTTTCCCAGTCCCTAGTCCTATGGACATAAACCTTTAGAACGGTTTCATCCAGCATCCAGAAGGGTTCTTTGGATTGTCTAAAGAAGAAAACTCTGAAAGATTGTGTGTTGAATGCTACAAGAGAGCACCTCACCAATCCATCCATAGAACCATGGAGGAAAATGTTTTTTCTTTTTGCTTGAAGTGTTGTAATGCCCCGGGCCCCTTTTCCTCTTTGTTCCTGCCAAACTAGCTCAAGACTACTGACTATCCTGGTTCCTCATTGGTGGAATGACCTTCCCATTGAGGTCAGAACTGCCTACTCCCTGACCACCTTCAAGCACAGACTGAAGACTCAGCTCTTCAGGCTGCACCTCTCCCCTGCTTCCTTGCCCACTGTACAACTGCGTTTTGGTGTCGACCAACCCAGGCTGTGTATGGTCTAGCCTGGGGTTAGCTGTATTGAATTCTCTTAGTTGTACTTTATATGGTTGGTTTGTTTCCTTGGCTGTCTGAGTGTTGTTACTTCAACAGCATACTGTATTACACTAGGTATTGCTGTCACTTGTTCAGCTGGCACTAGAACTTTCTTGTCTAGAAGTTCAGCACTTCTTGTACCTGACTTTTGCACTTGTTGTACATTGCTCTGGATAAGATCGTCTGTTAAATGCCATGTAATATAATGTAGTGTGTATTTTAGTAATATTGGCTACACAAGTGCAAAATGAATGAAGCAAAATGCAAATGAAAGCAATAGCAAAGGAAGGGAACAAATTGCTACTGCCATAGCTATAGTTGCAGCCATAATTGCAGACGATACCCTCTAGCCACCTGTGGTCAGTTTGGTATGAAGGTAGAAATACTTATGCACTCTTAGAAAAAAAAGTGTTTTTGAATAGTTAAGGGCTCAAAGTTGGGGCAGCACAGTGGTGCAGTTATTAGCACTGGCACCTTACAGCAGGACGGTTCTGGGTTCAGGGGGCCTTTCTGTGTGGAGTTTGCATGTTATCCTTGTGTCTGCATGGGTTTCCTCTGGGTGCTCCGGTTTCCCCCACAGTTCAAAGACATGCAGATTAGGTAAAAATACCCAGCCACTGGGGTTGCACAAGCCAGTGCATACTTCGTGCTGGTGGCAAGCCCGGATAGATCAGGGAGAGTTGTGTCAGAAAGGGCAGCTGGTGTAAAACCTACGCCAAACCAAATATGTAGAACAGATCTGCTGTGGCGACCCCTAACAGGAGCAACCAAAAGAAGGAGGAGAAGAAGAAGAGTTCAAACTTAGTTCTATAGAAAAACAGTATTTTATAGGTTTGGACATAAAAATATTAAGGGTGTCCCCAAAGGTACAACTAAAGAGCCCTTAAGGATCCTAGATTACACTTTTTTTTTCTGGGACTGTATATTGCTCCATAATAATACCAACCTACAATACTGTGCAAAAGTCTTCAGCCCCCAATTTTTTTTTTCATACAAACTTTGTTCTAGAGTTCTATTTGGATGACTTCTACACTGAGTCAGTACAAACACATTTTAGAGTTCCAAACGTTCATTTTCCAGCACAAAATTAAATGTTACAGGAAAAAAAAAATGTATCTGAGCAGCATATTCCATAAGACAGCACTTTTCAGATTAAAAAAGAAAACATCATGAAGCCTACTGGATTTTGGTGCAAAATTAAGAATCAAGTGTGACAAAGTGTCCAGAAGAACTGTGGCTGGTTCTGTAAGATGCTCAGTAAAACCTACAGCTCATTTCCTTATAAAACTGCACTCACTGTACCTGAAATTACTGTTTTGTTTTTTTTTAAGCAAAGGCTCATCTCACACCAAATATTATCCCCCGCCCAAACGAAGTTTGGCGGGGGATATAGAAATGGGTTCCGTCCGTCCATTTGGTCATGTTTTTGTTTCCGGGCCATATCTTTAAAATGACTGAAGATATCTTCATGAAACCTTGTATACATATAACACCACATGTGAACTTGTGCCTTTTGCTATTTTTTTTTAAAGCATTTTTCAAATATTTACGTAAAAAATAGATTTTGACTTAGTTTCTAAGAGCAATGTACATTTCCGGAGCATATATCCAAAACTATTCATGATACGGACTTGAGACTTGGTATACATGTTAACAAGGTGATGTAGATGTGCCTTTTAGAAACGGGTTCTGTCTGTCCATCCGGCTGTGCGTCCGGTCACGTTTTTGTTTCCGGGCCATATCTTTAAAACTACTGAAGATATCTTCATGAAACTTTGTATACATATCAAGCAACATGTGAACTGGTGCCTTTTTGCTATTTTGGATTTTTGAAAAAAAAAAAAAAAGGATTTTTCAAATTTTTACATAAAAAATTGATTTTGACTTAGTTTCTAAGAGCAATGTTCATTTCCGGAGCATGTATCCAAAACGATTCATGATACAGATTTGAAAATTGGTATACATGTTAACAAGGTGATGTAGATGTGCCTTTTCATACTGAGAAATTTGAGAAATTGTAATTTTTCATGTTTCCATGGACATAATTTCAGACTTAGTCTCTCAGGTTGATCTTAGGGGTAGGTTTTGTTTCTGGAGCAGAACTTGAAAACTACGATTGGTATGGTTTTGAAAGTTGGAATATGTGTTGATTAAGTAATGTATATGCACCTTTTGGTTCTAAGAAATATGATAATTTTTAATTTTTAGCTCACCTGGACCAAAGGTCTGGTGGGTTTATGCCATGGGCTGCTGAGGTCAGTGTAAAGAGGTGTAGGGTTTGTTTCCTGCAGCAGAACTTGAAAAATGTGACAAATAATATCTTGAAACTTGGTATATAGTTGGTAAATAGGGCGGGGGATATGGGTGACCGTCTACTTGTTGACTTTGTTTCATTTATTATGGCTTACTGCTTATAATATTTTTTCATGTTGAAAAATTTCCTTTCATTATATTTTTAGCCATTTTTGTTCTACAGCATTTCTTTACATGCGCCTAAGACTTTTGCACCATAGTGTAGTTTCCTGACTATTCTCTATGTGTTTTTGGTATTTTGTGTATTTTTTTTTTAATTTTCTGTTCAAACATGAATAAAATACATGTTTGCCAGTGATCTGTCCCCTGATATGTACCCTTATTACTTCAACGGCCTGAACACAGATGTAAAGTATAAGGGCATACATTCAGCTTCCTATAGATGCGATGCATTACAAGCACATCATTTGTTTCAGTATTCTTTGAATACAAAAGTGTTATAGTAAACGCAAGAATAATATTCAACAAAGGTTTATGTATGCATAATTGTAATTTTTCAGTTTGGATAATATTATTGCAACTTATGGAAGGATTCTGCATTAATAATAGAAATGATGGGAATTTAAAAAAGCTGGCTCTTGGGAGGAACGTCCCAATTTGTTCCCCAAGAAAAGTGACTCGAAAGGAGCAATTCCCATCTCTGAAGTCCTGTCTATGCCACAGAACAGATTAGAAATTGCACAATGTATCACTGATCAGTGACTTTTCAGTGATGTGTTAAATCAGTGATTTTCTGACTGATTTAACAGATGAATGGCCGCTGCGTGTGTCTCTCCTCTGAGTCTATAATCACTCAGTGTGCTTTTAATATGGTTTATGCACACATACACTGTATAACAATCAAAAGACAAACAAAGAACCTCAACAGGGAATTTAGTTGTTCATTATTTTTTGGCTGCCAGAGAAAATCTCTGTACCTTGTGGAGACAGTTGCTTCATTGTTTTATGAAGAGTGCTATTGATAGTTTTTGTTTGGCAGTGGAGAGAATGTTGGCCTGACGTGTCGTGTTTAAATGTGAGTCACGTGGAAGAGGAGGCTGATTAGTTTATGGCTATAAATAAGAAATTTGTTGTGGTTATGTTTTGTTTTGGACTCACACTTCATTTTACCACTTTTAACTCGCACCGTGGACTCTGAACTGATGAGACAAATCACTTTTGAATTTGACACAGGGAGAACAAACACATACTGTAAATGCTCTTTTCCCAATTCCCTCCCAATTTGCTCATTTCCCAATTCCCACCCACTAGCGCTCTCTCTCTCTCTCTCTCTCTCTCTCTCTCCACCCATGCTGAAGTCTAGCACATGCTCCCTCCCAAAGCCACATCCTTTCACAGGGTAGAAGAACAAGAACCCTTTATTTGTCACACGTACACACACGCGCACACACATACCCAGAGCAGTGGGCAGCTATGCTACAGCATCCGGGGAGCAGTTAAGGGTTAGATGCCTTGCTCAAGGGCACTTCAGCCCAGCCTTCAGGCCTATTGCTGCCCCATGTTAACCTAACCACATGTCTTTGGAGTCTGGGTAACGTAAGATACTTGGATAAAAGTGTTATCTACCATCTTCCTCATACACACGCTCACATGATTGGCTAGTGTCTCACTGATTGACAAGTGAGAAAGTTGATTTCTTCATCCATTCATCTAAACATGTTTTTAGATGACCAGAGAGGAGTAATTATAATGAAAAATTTATGAAAGTCTTTGAAAATGCACTCTTTTTCTTGCTACCTTGTAGATAGCCTCAAGTCTGATGCGTTCATTCGTTTATTCATTCATCTTCAGTAAGCAATTTATTGTGGTCAGGGTTCTGGGTTTGTACAGGGCATTATGGATACACATTCAAAGCATGGGGTGATTTAAAGTGGGAGAAAACTGGAGAACCCAGAGGAAACCCATCTGAATATGGAGTGAAAATAGAAAACTTCACACAGATCAGGATGGAACCCTAGACTCTGAAAAATATATTTTCATTCTTTCTGTTTCATTCGATAACTTTATAATGATGATGATTATTATTATTATTATTATTATGTCTGATAAAGCTGGGCATACATTGTGCGATTTTTGGCCTGATTTTGACACGATTTTCACTCGTGCGACTATTTTGGAGATCGGGCCGAGTTTTGGCTCAATCGTGCATCTCGGATTGTGTAGTATACATGGGGTAACGACAAGCGATTAACATCTCATGACCTCCTCCCGATCGATCTGATGAAAATCAAACCTGTTTGAAATCCTGAGCATCGCATCCGAGCATCGCATCTGAGCATCGGATCGTATAGTGTGAGAACAGGAATCGTAAGCTGCGTGCTGTTTACCCCTGCGATTCACTCGTACAGTGTGAGCAGCAGCTGAATACCGCGACTGAAAAAATCACACAGTGTATGCCCAGCTTAATGGGGACGGCACAGTAGTGTAGTGGTTAGCACTGTCGCCTCACAGCAAGAAGGTCCTGGGTTTGAGCCCAGTGGCCAGCGAGGGCCTTTCTGTGTGGAGTTTACATGTTCTCTTCGTGTCTGCATGGGTTTCCTCCAGGTGCTCCAGTTTCCCGCACAGTCCAAAGACATGCAGTTAGGTTAATTGGTGGCTCTAAATTGACTGTAGGTGTGAATGTGAATGGTTGTTTGTATCTGTGTCAGCCCTGCGATGACTTAGTGACTTGTCCAGGGTGTACCCCACCTCTCACCCATAGTCAGTTGGGATAGGCTCCAGTTTTCCCACAACCCTGCAAGGGGATAAGCGGTTATGGATAATGGATGGATGGATATCTAATAGATGATCTTCTACAGTAGCCAATCTGATTCAGAACAAGAAACAAGTTTAGAACCATCACTAAACAACAGACAGTTTTTATTGCACTGATGTGCTTTTTCAAGTTCTCACCAGTGATGAACAATAACTTCATTTATGACACCTACACTTCAGCACAGCGAAATTTCGGTTTGCATTTAACCCATCTGAAGCAGTGAACACACACACACACATACACACACACACACATATATATGTATACACACACACACACACACACACACACACACACACACACACACACACACACACACAGAGCAGTAGGCAGCCATGCTACAGTGCCCAGGGAGCAGTTGGGGGTTGCTCAAGGGCACTTCAGGCCATGGTTGCCCCATATTAACCTAACCGCATGTCTTTGGACCATGAGGGAAACTGGAGCACCCAGAGGAAACCCACACAGACACTGGGAGAACATGCAAACTCCACACAGAAAGGCCCCCGTTGCTGCTGGACTCAAACCCAGAACCTTCTTGCTTTGAGGTGATAGTGCTTACCACTCCACCACCATGCCATCCTCTTAAATACATTGCTCAGTCCACATCCAAAAACACCGTTGATAACCCCTGGCATCGAGATAGACCATGCTTCTAATTCCCTTCCATTTCATGTTATTGTTTTATGAACTGATGATACAGTGTATAAGAGGTTTGAAAATACTAATTCCCCACCACCACCACCACCCCCGAAAAAAAGGGATTTCAGTTAATCAGTGAATTTTCACACGGTCCAAAAGCTTACAGTTCCAAAATGATTTCACAATCCTCTGTCAATCAAACCAGTGACCTAATTTCCTCCTTGTCTAGTCTGTCATGACTCATGCTATTTTTAATATTAATTACTACCATAACACAGTAACACATTTTGCCGAGAATAAGTGAGCTGTCAGTCAAGATAAAGCTGCATTTAATAACATTATCGTAATCTACTTTTACAGCACAAAAACAAATAAGGACCCAACACCAGTCGCATCACGCTTATCTGAAACAGAATGCACTAAAATTTCTATGGCCATCTACAATGCTGCTTGAAAGTTTGTGAACCCTTTAGAATTTTCTATATTTCTGCATAAATATGACCTAAAACATCATCCGATTTTCACACAAGTCCTAAAAGTAGATAAAGAGAACCCAGTTAAACAAATGAGACAAAAATATTATACTTGGTCATTTATTTATTGAGAAAAATGATCCAATATTACATATCTGTGTGTGGCAAAAGTATGTGAACCTCTAGGATTAGCAGTTAATTTGAAGGTGGAATTAGAGTCAGGTGTTTTCAATCAGTGGGATGACAATCAGGTGTGAGTGGGCACCCTGTTTTATTTAAAGAACAGGGATCTATCAAAGTCTGATCTTCTCAACACATCTTTGTGGAAGTGTATCATGGCACGAACAAAGGAGATTTCTGAGGACCTCAGAAAAAGTGTTGTTGATGCTCATCAGGCTGGAAAAGGTTATAAAACCATCTTTAAAGAGTTTGGACTCCACCAATCCACAGACAGACAGATTGTGTACAAATGGAGGAAATTCAAGACCATTGTTACCCTCCCCAGGAGTGGTCGACCAACAAAGATCACTCCAGGAGCAAGGCATGTAATAGTTGGCAAGGTCACAAAGGACCCCAGGGTAACTTCTAAGCAAATGAAAGCCTCTCTCACATTCACTACGTTTACATGCACATAGAGAAAATCGAATTTCTGCCGTTGCTCAACTGAAATCGAAGTTCAAAATGCCATGTATACACCTTAATTCGGCTGAAATTGAACCGAACTTGATTTCTTGGAATCGAGCTACACGACCTAGTTTATGCGATTTCTGCCGAGCTACTTTGTGCATGTATACCCTATCGAGCTAGTTGTCGAGCTACTTCCGGAAGTGACGAGTGACGAGACCACAAGCGGGAAACACAACAGCCTCGGTCGGCATGACAACAGTAGTAGCGAGCAGCAGAAGAGGTCAGGAGGAACAAACGAAGAAGAGAAAATGGCGATGTAGAGCTCTCTGAAGTGTGGGTGGAGCACAGAGGATGGCAGGACAAAGCTTCTGGTACTAATAGGCTTTTTATTGTCAGACTTTTCAGTTTAACAGCCTACTTTTATTCTTGAGAGAAAAACACACACACACACGCGCGCGCTGTGTTCTAGTCCCGGGATGAGCTGTCCCCTCTGCTCTCCCTCTGCCTCCTTAAATAGGGCGCAGTTACTGGGAAGACACACAAACACAGGTTAATTACCGTCAGGTGTAGTGATTCTGCCACTCACCTTCCCTGGCTCCGCCCTCCTGTCACAGACCGGCGCTTGACCACGCCCCCACTGCCACAGGCAAGCAGAAACGTGCACTTCTGGAGCAATGAGGAGACAGAGTTCATGCTCATTCAGCTTAAGGAGTTGAATATATTAAAATCCATGGATGGGAGAAAAACGCGCAATGGAGAACACGGAACTGATAACTTTGTTTACACTCTTGAATAGCTCTTCTTCATGACGACAACCGGAAGTGTACCAACACGATGGGGTGTGTTGCGCCACCTGTGGTTCGGGTGCACAATGCACCTCACACAATAGCCCGATTTCATTGTGTGCATGTAGGACTGGATTTCTCTGGCACCCTGCTGGGACCTTCAGCTCGATTACCGACAGCAGCTCGATTTGGATGTGCATGTAAACGTAGTCATTGACTAATGTTAATGTTCATGAGTCCACCATCAAAAGAACACAGAACAACAATGGTGTTCATGGCAGGGTTGCAAGGAGAAAGACACTGCTCTCCAAAAAGAGCATTGCTGCTCGTCTGCAGTTTGCTAAAGATCACGTGGACAAGCCAGAAGGCTATTGGAAAAATGTTTTGTAGATGGATCAGACCTAAATAGAACTTTTTGGTTTAAATGAGAAGAGTTATGTTTTTGAGAAAGGAAAACACTGCATTCAAGCATAAGAACCTTATCCCATCTGTGAAATATGGTTGTGGTAGTATCACGGTTTGGGCCTGTTTAGCTGTATCTGGGCCAGGACGGCTTGCCATCATTGATGGAACAATGAATTCTGAATTATACCAGCAATTTCTAAAGGAAAATGTCAGGACATCTGTCCATGAACTGAATCTCAAAAGAAGGTGGGTCATGCAGCAAGACAACGACCCTAAGCACACAAGTCGTTCTACCAAAGAATGGTTAAAGAAGAATAAAGTTAATGTTTTGGAATGGCCAAGTCAAAGTCCTGACCTTAATCCAATCAAAATGTTGTGGAAGGACCTGAAGCGAGCAGTTCATTTGAGAAAACCCACCAATATCCCAGAGTTGAAGCTGTTCTGTATGGAAGAATGGGCTAAAATTCCTCCAAGCCAGTGTGCAGGACTGATCAACAGTTACCAGAAATGTTTAGTTGCAGTTATTGCTGCACAAGGGGGTCACACCAGATACTGAAAGCAAAGGTTCACATACTTTTGCCACTCACAGTTATGTAATATTGGATCATTTTCCTCAATAAATAAATGACCAAGTATAATATTTTAGTCTCATTTATTTAACTGGGTTCTCTTTATCTACTTTTAGGACTTGTGTGAAAATCGGATGATGTTTTAGGTCATATTTATGCAGAAATATAGAAAAATCTAAAGGGTTCACAAACTTTCAAGCACCACTGTACACAACTGTATTTATTCCTGCTCTGGAAACCCAGCTTAGCACAGAAATTATGTTGGACTGCAGTCTTTTCCTTGGATAAAACCAAATCACACAAATGAGCATGCATTTAACTTTGCCCTTGCACCCGTGCTATAACGTAGCCTGCAGCTCCACCAGCAATTCAGCTCGATAACTGTGCCAAAAGCTTATAGGGGATGTTAAAGCTTCCTAGGTCACAGAAGGGCTTAACAGAAACACAATGAGAAGAAATTCCTGAGCTTTTTTTTTTTTCCCTTCAAGAGGCACACTGAGTGGGTAGGCTATGGAGTAAATTATTGGGTAAACACATTGCCTAAGTGCAAAAAGGATAAATGAATACATCAGGAACAAGTCATAAGCAAAGGGACACAGTGTGTTCAAATGGAAGGAACACAATGAGGACCTGCAACGGTAATTGCAGCTTATAGACTAAAAATCACATCCTTTTGTTTTTGCAGCTGGATTTTTCAAGGTGGAAAAAGATATCTTCATCCTCTGGCTCTCAGCTATACGTAGATACAGTGTGAGCAAAATTATATGACACCACCTTGCATGAAAAAAGCTTTCGGGCCACGTGTGAAGCTTGGCAAGAGATACAAAAAGAACGGAATACGAATGTTTAAGTTACCTAATAGGATCAAATTGGAGCAAAATGTTAGCTAGGCAAACATTAACACCTTTAGCAGGAAAGAAACTCAATATATTTTTGTACGATCTCAAGTCCTGCTGGTAAAATACATGATAGGAAACGTCTAAGGTTTCCGGCATCTGTTTGTGCAGTGAAATGTGCAGCTTCATGTCCTTGCTGTGCTGTGTGTATGTGTGTGTAGTGGTCTGAGTGTGACTCCAGCTGAGCTCCATCTGCAAAGATTGGGCCGGGTAATTGCAGGTCAGAGTGTAGGCGGCCTCTTTCCACCATTTGGGGCAAGCGCAGGCTGCTGTAACTGAGAGTGACAGTTGACACTTTGACTAAGACAGCTACAAAATGGCATTGGCAGCAGCCATCCATGAACATAACCCACTGGCTCCCCTAAAACAATAGCATTGCACCATATACATCAGGTTCACACACTCTTTATGGATTGCAGGATCCCTAGGAGTCTGTGAAGCATAGGAAAGAGGGTCCATGGTTTATTTATTTTATTATCCACAACCCATAATTATCAAAGGTCTATTTATTATTGCCTTCTTATCACTATTAGCCTGTTTGACTTGAATTCATTGGGTCTCAATCATCAATAACATGATACCAGTTTGGACATAATGTATGCTCATGAGTGTTGATGTTAATCATGAACAGATTTTGATGAAATTTTGAGGAAAGGTGAACCATGGACCAAGGAACAATTGATTAGATTTTTATGCAAATCCAGATCTGTTTGCAGCTCCAAGATTTTAAGCTTGTTCAGCCATAGGCCAGGCTAGATGAGCTTATGCTCATCCATCGTCACCATCCGTCCACAATGTACAAAAATCGCTACTCCTCCAACAGGATTGATTGGATTTCGATCAAACTCACATCCAGTCTTCCCCAGGTGGGTGTGCATAAAAGTTGTCATGATGGTGGCGCCACCCGTCATATTTACAATTTTATGGACATCTGAAATTTTTGGGTGACTCATCACATTGAATGCTACTCTTCGTAAACTCCTGGGACGTTTTCACTGAAACTCACCCAGAAGACTCTAAAGACATATTCCAACAAGAATTGTTCACCAGGTGGTGCCACCTGCCATGGATGCAGCTACACAGGGGTCATATGCAATTTCACAAAAATCACTACTCCTCCTACAGGACTGATCGGGCTTCAAACTCACACCCAACAACAGTGGCTGGCATGAGCTGCAGCCTCATTGAGGCTATATTTTGTTTTCTTCTCAACATAACTCAAAAAGTAGTCAACAGATTTGGATGAAATTTGGTGGACAGCTTTAGTATTATCCTAGGTTCAAGTGATTTGATTTTGATGCTGATAATTTGTAGCTTGGTGGAGATATACACTATTGTGTGCCCTTCTATTTCAGGTTTGTCGTCTATCCTTCAATCCTGTTACTACAGTATATATGATAGACAGAGTGAGAGAGTACTGCATTTATCCACCATGCTCTGCTTGATGCTAATCTCTTGACTGACTTCATGACCTGAGGTTTGCCAGAACCCCAGCATGCCTACCTATATGAGAACTCTGATAATCCACAGCCAGAAATGCGACAAGGTATGCATGTGTGAAGGTAGGACAAGCTACTTAAGCCCAGATATCATTCAAATATCATCCTGATAATCAGGAGACTGCATTTTTTTCAACATGCTTTAAGGATGGGAAATCTGTGCTACTTTTTTTCCAGGCTAATGTCATGATGTGTACATCTTTTGTCATCCATAATCCCATTTCTCCTTCAACTGAAGACACTCTGTAGGTGGAGTGCATTTCACTTTCCACAGAGACGCATCTTCAGCACCACGTCCTGTCCCAGTAGACATGAAAGGAAAGTTTATCAAGCAAAGTTTTTAGGACTCTTTATATAATATCCAGCCGCTGGTGGGATTTTTCTCAGAACCTGACTGGAAACTGAACATTGTGCACATGACAATTAGACAGTGCACATGATTGCAGCGACATTCTTTTTGCATGCTGACTCCAAAATAACATCCCTGCGAACAGCATTCGAATGACTTTCACTCAGACAGTATCCCTGTTGTCTTCTTAGACGTTTCCTTGGCTTCCTCTGCTCAGTTTCACTCTTCTTTCCCCCCCGTGCCCAAGCAGAGCGGACTGTGTTGACTCTGCCTCTGTACTGTTTATTATATCCTGCTGAGGGGAATTCATCATCCTCCATATTTTTCTGAGCTGCAGGGATACTCCATTACTGCCGGTGCAAAATGTGGAGTAGGTCTTTAGTTGATTATGGATGCTCCTTGTAGAAAGTGTGTACTTCTGTGTGTTTTTCAATCATTTTCAGATGAATTTTATAGGGGGTACTCTCTATAAGTGTCTATGTGAGAATGTGAGAGAGAGAGAGAGAGATGTTGCTCTTAGAGCATGTATAGGAGCCTTATTTAGGCCTGCTTAGACCTCACTCGCACTTGGCTTTGGTATAAATAAATTGGGTCTTTGAAGTGCTCCTTCTGACCATTAGCAGCTAATTATCATGTCAGACATGGGAGTACCGGCCAGCGCATTCATTAAGAGCGCAACTCCTTCTTTTTCATCTCACCTCCAAAATTGCACTTCAGCCAAGACCTTAGTGTAGGTGTGAGGATTCTTAAAAAATAAACAGCATTATGATGAGTGTATGAACAGACCTCTTGAAAGGCAGCTAATCAAAGGCAGCATCAGAACGTTAGTGGGTAATGGGCATCGGGTGTCAGTTGGCTTGGCCAGCGTGGATTTGCCACAGAGTGTCTAATCCGCTGTATACGGATTGCACTCCTCCTAATTGCTTGTCAAAACAGGCCATTATTTTTGCCTCGATTTCCCTGGACCCTGGTAGTGTTTGAGAACTCGCACAGGACAGCTCACAGTTATTGTATGTGGGCCACTGCTATAGATATGGGTAAGACTATCTTTAGATATGGGTTTGACTATTTCAGGATGTGGGTTTGCTGGTTATTCATGGAAGTATGCAGATGGTAGTGAGCGTCAAAATCCTTTTACATAACTCCGGACCTGCAGGGGGCTTAAAGTAGGCTACGCATTAAGTCAACACTGAAAGCCTAAGAAGGTCATTGCAAAATATACTTATTTGCATGTTCTCGATTATTGAGTCATTTCATTCATCATGAAAAATGAACACCATTCCATTGAACAAACACATGAATGTCTACTATACATATAAGGGATATTAATTGAATTTCATTTGTATCAATCAGTTGTTAGTTGTTAAGAATAGACATGAAAGATTTCTCACTTTTGTATCTGTATACTTTGCAATAATTTTTTATCGTCATGCTGAACAAATCACATTGGTTACTGAATGAATAGATAGATAGATAGATAGATAGATAGATAGATAGATAGATAGATAGATAGATAGATAGAGTGATGCTTGAAAGTTTGTGAACCCTTTTGAATTTTCTATATTTCTGCATAAATATGACCTAAAACATCATCAGATTTTCACACAAGTCCTAAAAGTAGATAAAGAGAACCCAGTTAAACAAAATGAGACAAAAATATTATACTTGGTCATTTATTTATTGAGGAAAATGATCCAATATTATATATCTGTGTGTGGCAAAAGTATGTGAACTTCTAGGATTAGCAGTTAATTTGAAGGTGGAATTAGAGTCAGGTGTTTTCAATCAATGCAATGACAATCAGGTGTGAGTGGGCACCCTGTTTTATTTAAAGAACAGGGATCTATCAAAGGCCCTGTCCACACGGCAACGGATTCAGGTGACTCCGATACAATTGCTTATCGTTTAGGCCTGGCGTCCACACGGCACCGGCGTTTTGGGTGCCCAAAACGCAATCTTTTTGAGAACGGGTTCCAGAGTGTAAAGATCTGGCAACGTTGCCATTGTGAAGTCGTCTGGATGAGTAGAACGGATTTGTTTACGATGACGTCACAACCACATGACTGTGAGTGCTTCACGCCGGGTAGAAGTGTAACGAACTCGATGCGAGTTGTCAACAAATCCTATAACTTGGTTCATGAAATGCGCTTACAAAATATTTTCACTGTGAATATTTATTGTGTAATGGTGCAAAGTGAGAGAGAGAGAGAGAGAGAGAGAGAGACTCTGCCCTTAGGGCAGAGTCAATCCCGCCAGCAAAAATAGGGAAAAAAAGGAGCGATCTCACCTCTTCAGATGTTGATTTAAGTCCTACAATACATTCCTCAAAAAGGGCGTAGAAGAGCAAATTAATCCATCAATGTGTAGCATTCAATTTATTCCGGACCATTAAAGACGCCGCCTTCCGCGTAGAATCATACGTCATCCTCGCCGCCATATTGGATAGGTCAAAGCGGAGAATAAAGATTCATGTGCTGCGTTTAACTGTACCAACAGGTTTACCATCCAAACGAGATCACATGGGATTACCTTTCACAGGTGAGAAACAACAAATTAATCCATCAACGTGTAGCATTCAATTTATTCCGGACCATTAAAGACGCCGCCTTCCGCGTAGAATCATACGTCATCCTCGCCGCCATATTGGATAGGTCAAAGCGGAGAATAAAGATTAGCTGCGTTTAACTGTACCAACAGGTTTGCCATCCAAACGAGATCACATGGGATTACCTTTCACAGGTGAGACTGGAAAAATACTTTTCATTGAATTTGGTCATTATAATGTAATTTTACGAAAAGATTTTCCTGACTTTGTGGCTAATATGAAGTCTCGCGCATAATAGTTTATGCGCATGCGTCCTTACTACTTCTATTGTTCTGGTGTCTCCGAAGGGACCGTCTTACAGCGCCCCTAGAGGTGTGGCATGTGTATTGCATCGTTTTCAGCAAGCGTTGCGTTGCCATATGGACCTGATATTTTACTGATCGTTGCCCATTTGGACGCGATATATTTTTAAATAACATCTCGTTGCCGTTGTCGTGTGGATGTAGCCAAAGTCTGATCTTCACAACACATGTTTGTGGAAGTGTATCATGGCACGAACAAAGGAGATTTCTGAGGACCTCAGAAAAAGTGTTGTTGATGCTCATCAGGCTGGAAAAGGTTACAAAACCATCTCTAAAGAGTCTGGACTCCACCAATCCACAGTCAGACAGATTGTGTACAAATGGAGGAAATTCAAGACCATTGTTACCCTCCCCAGGAGTGGTCGACCAACAAAGATCACTCCAGGAGCAAGGCGTGTAATAGTTGGCAAGGTCACAAAGGACCCCAGGGTAACTTCTAAGCAAATGAAGGCCTCTCTCACATTGGCTAATGTTAATGTTCATGAGTCCACCATCAAAAGAACACAGAACAACAATGGTGTGCATGGCAGGGTTGCAAGGAGAAAGCCACTGCTCTCCAAAAAGAACATTGCTGCTCGTCTGCAGTTTGCTAAAGATCACGTGCACAAGCCAGAAGGCTATTGGAAAAATGTTTTGTGTACGGATGAGACCAAAATAGAACTTTTTGGTTTAAATGAGAAGTGTTATGTTTGGAGAAAGGAAAACACCACATTCCTGCATAAGAACCTTATCCCATCTGTGAAACATGGTGGTGGTAGTATCATGGTTTGGGCCTGTTTTGCTGCATCTGGGCCAGGACAGCTTGCCGTCATTGATGGAACAATGAATTCTGAATTATACCAGCAAATTCTAAAGGAAAATGTCAGGACATCTGTCCATGAACTGAATCTCAAAAGAAGTTGGGTCATGCAGCAAGACAACGACCCTAAGCACACAAGTCATTCTAACTAAGAATGATTAAAGAAGAATAAAGTTAATGTTTTGGAATGGCCAAGTCAAAGTCCTGACCTTAATCCAATCGAAATGTTGTGGAAGGACCTGAAGCGAGCAGTTCATGTGAGGAAACCCACCAACATCCAAGAGTTGAAGCTGTTCTGTATGGAGGAATGGGCTAAAATTCCTCCAAGCCTGTGTGCAGGACTTATCAACAGTTACCGGAAATATTTAGTTGCAGTTATTGCTGCACAAGGGGGTCACACCAGATACTGAAAGCAAAGGTTCACATACCTTTGCCACTCACAGATATGTAATATTGGATCATTTTCCTCAATAAATAAATGACCAAGTATAATATTTTAGTCTCATTTATTTAACTGGGTTCTCTTTATCTACTTTTAGGACTTGTGTGAAAATCTGATGATGTTTTAGGTCATATTTATCCAGAAATATAGAAAATTCGAAAGGGTTCACAAACTTTCAAGCACCACTGTAGATAGACAGAATGCTGTAAGTTTAAAGGATGTATAAGGATGATACACATCCTGGACAAACATTTTTAAAGAAGGAAAGAACAAAATGTATGTCCATATTTAATTTTATATGGATGAAATTTTGCAAATAGCAATATAACTAAAGACATGAATGTTAATAATAATTGACTAATTTTTCTTATTGTTATTTGTTAATTAATAATAATAATAATAATAATAATAATAATAACAACGAGACCGTCAATGATGGCGTAGCTCACTCCGGCCACGTCTAGTCCAGAAGGAACGATCTAAAGTGGGCCACCTTGCGCAATAACTGTTGCAAGATATATATAAGCTACCGTATTTACACCCTAGGAATACTGACCTATTTGCCAGAAAGAATCCAAAATGGCGAGGAATTGACCAAGAAGAAGCGATTTTTGTTGAACTGCTCATTAAGGCTTAATTAGTCCATAACTTCATTAATAATAGTCATGAAGCAAATCTGGGTAGATATTATATGCACCCTAGGTACCCCTACCTTCATGCCAGAAAGAATCAAAATCGGTGAAGTATTGAGGGAGCAGCAGCGATGTGTGGAAACTGCTCATTAGGGCTTAATTACTCCATAGCTTCATTATTAATTGCAATTATGCAAATTTGGGTAGAACCTACAGTATATGCACCCCTGGCAGACCTACCTTCCTGCCAAAAAGAATAAAAATTGGTGAAGAATTGAGAGAGAAGAAGCGATTTTGCGTGAAATGTGGACGACGTCCGACAGACGACAGACAACACATAATGGCATAAACTCATCACCTGTTGGCCGGATGAGATGATAATAATAATAATAATAATAATAATAATAATAATAATAATAACTAGACTGTATTTCCACAGAGAAAATGCAAAGTGTGCTTGCTGAGCTGTAGCAGAACAGCTATCATGCTAGCATGCTAAAAGCTAGCATGCCAACATGCTAACAACTAGCATGCTAACAGTTAGCATACTAACATGCTAAAAGGTAGCATGTTAACATGTTAATGCTAACATGCTAATAGATAACATGCTAACAGCTAGCATTCTAACATGCTAATGATTAACATGCTATTTGTTAAAATTCTCACACTTTAAGGCTAATATGCTGACAGCTATCATGCTAACAGCTAACAGGCTAACATGCTAATGGATAATATGTTAACTTTTAGCATGCTAACACGCTGAGGGTGACATGCTAACAGCTAACATGCTAACAGTTAGCATGCTAACATGCTCAGGCGAACTCGCTAACAGCAAACATGCGAACTCTGCATGCTACCATGCTAATCCTAACATGTTAACAGCTCTCATGATAACATGCTAATGGTGAACATGCTAACAACTCATGAGCTAACAGCAGGCATGATATCGTAATTGGGTAACATGCTAACAGCTAGCATGGTAACACGTGAATGCTTATATGCTAATTGCTATCGTGTGTGCGTGTAAGTATTCCTAATAAAGTGGACATTGAGTTGAAGTTGATTTGCTGTCAAAGTCTCAAATGAGCAGATCCTTGCCAAATGCATCATCACCTATGGGGGAAGGGAGGAATGACTCAGTCAAGCTTCCATTGATTAGCAGCAAAATGGAGAAAAAATGGACGGATGAAAGGCAAGACAAAGACGAGTGTGGGTCAGAACCGATATCATGTGTGTGATGGGTGATTTGGCCTGAGGTGCCGTATGAAGTTTGGTGGATGTGTCGTGAAGTGTTACTGAGCAAAACTCCATTCATTTGAATGGGGCCAAAAATCAATGGAAGCCTATGGAGGTAAAAAGAGATGCGTGAAAACCAAGGAAAAGATGAGTGCAGGTCTCAGACGAGGGGATGGATCTGTGCGGGGACTTGGGCTGAGGCATCAAGTGAAGTTTCTTGAAGTTTGGTCACTTGGTTAAAAAAATTGATGGAGAGTGAAAGTTTTTCTTCTGAAACACCATTCATATTCAATGGGGCCAAAAATCAATTCAAGCCTATGGAGGAAAAAGGGATGAGCAAAAAGAAAGGAAAAATATGAGTGCGGGTCAGAACCGATTGCATGTACACTATACTGCCAAAAGTATTTGCTCACCTGCCTTGACTCACATATGAGCTTAAGTGACATCCCATTCCTAATCCATAGGGTTCAATATGACATCGGTCCACCCTTTGCAGCTAGAACAGCTTCAAGTCTTCTGGGAAGGCTGTCCACAAGGTTTAGGAGTGTGTTTATGGGAATTTTTGACCATTCTTCCAGAAGCGCATTTGTGAGGTCATACACTGACGTTGGACGAGAAGGCCTGGCTCTCAGTCTCCGCTGTAATTCATCCCAAAGGTGTTCTATCGGGTTGAGGTCAGGACTCTGTGCAGGCCAGTCAAGGTCATCCACACCAGACTCTGTCATCCATGTCTTTATGGACCTTGCTTTGTGCGCTGGTGCACAGTCATGTTGGAAGAGGAAGGGGCCAGCTCCAAACTGTAAAAACAGTCTGCATGCCTAGGTGCTTGATTTTATACACCTGTGGCCATGGAAGTGATTGGAACACCTGATTCTGATAATTTGGATGGGTGAGCAAATACTTCTGGCAATATAGTGTATGTGTCGGGGGAGTTGGCCTGAAGTATCACATGAGGTTTGGTGCATCTGCGATGGAGCGTGTCCAAGTAGGACGATTCGATTCATGAGCCCTATTCATTCTCTATGGGAAAAAAAACAAAAGAAAAATGGCAAGAACAAGAGAACAGGCGTGTTGATCCAAAAGCTGTATACAAGCACACTACACCACTTCGGGCCAGACATCTCAGAGTTGGAACGGTGTCTCTATCTCGAACATCCTAGGAGGAGTAGTGGCTCCAAAAAACGTGTCGGAATAAGGCAGAATAAGTAAACTTAAGAAGAACAATAGTGTGCTTGCCTTTGGCACACAGCTGCCTTTGGCCTGCTGTGTGCTTGAGCAAGCACACTAATAATAGAGAGAGACGGGAGACTTGGGACAATTTGTATTCCCATAAATTAATTTCAACCAATTGGGTTTTAGATGACATCAGAAGTTAGATGTTGCCCCTGAGAGTAACCTACTTCCTTTGGAGCCATGAAGCTGGATGCTGCAGTAAGGTCTGTGCAGTTTAATATTTTTGTCAACCAAAATTGTATTTTCTACTTCGCCTCCACCTCCATTCTACAGTGTCATTTCCACTGGTGAATTGGGGATTTGTTAGGAATTAAAGGATGTCACCTAGAGTTACGAGGTACAGCATTATTTATTAAATAAATATTATATATTTATTTATTTATTATATTTATTATATTTATTTATTATTTATATCCAGATAGGGAGAGTTGGGACAGTTCATCATGTTAAAGGTTTTCTCTTGTGGTTTACAAATATAAAATTTGTTTACATTTTTTTGTTGAAAATGTGGGCATGTCCCTGCATGAGGATTAATCTCATTACATTTCTTCTTGAGAATGGAACTGTTTTATCGAGTCAGGTTTTTGGGTAAACGGACATTTTTCTATCGCTGTATCAGAATCGTGTTCTCATTTGTTACAAGTTTTGATCATAAATAAAAATTAAACATGTCAGATTAAGCTAGGTATTTTATTTTATTTTTGTTCCATGTCTCCCCACAGTGTCCCAAGTCTCCCAAGATAATGCCCCATGTCTCCTCTCAATGTCTTGTGTCTCCCTGCAAAAAATAATGACAGAAAAAGTGAAGCCTGAAGGCCAGTATATGTGATGAGCTGAGACGCTCATATTATGGTAAGAGGGTATAAGAAGTAAATACTGTCTAATGTGATATGAATGTGACACTACCTGCAAAGAATTTCACACAATCTACAAAATCTGAAAACTGGTCCCAAGTATCCCTGCTGTCCCCTAATAATGATAATAATAATCACAAAATTTATTTGTACAATCACATACTGTATTACTTTTGTTAGTTTTAGAAATAGAGCAAAGCAGCAAAGAATGTAAAAATTTGTCCATTTTTATCCTAATCAGTACAGAGGTTCACATCACATTCGCACCAATACCACGTAAATGACTCAGTCACTGTGAGCTTCTCTCCTACTCTCGCAGTGTGTGTGTGTGTGTGTGTGTGTGTGTGTGTGTGTAGGAGGAGAGTCCTGACCCCCTGAGTCATGGGTTCAGGAGGAGTGGGAAATAAAAGGCTTACGATCTGTATTTCTGAAGCATTGCATGCAAAAAGCTTGAAAAACATTCATTTTGCTAAAACGATTTACAACTAGATGAATATTTACAGGAGTACAGAATGTATCCTGTTTGCGCTCTTTATCTAATCAATTCTCATTCTCAGAATATGAGGGTAAAGGATAAACCTGTCTCTTAACACAATGCTCATGACACAGTTGAAGAATTTTCAGGAAGCCCCACAGAACAGATGTCACTGTATAACATTGCGGGCTCCTATACATTAAAAATGATTCAGTTATTTATTATTGCGTGCATTGTTTTTCTTCAGATTTTCTTCGAAAGTGCCAAGCCCTGGAAAAAAATAGCTTGCCCCACATTACAGCCAGTTGTGCTGCTATAGATTAAATATATCAATTATCATAATAAATACAAATGATTTAAATTATTTGGTTTGTCTTTGCATTTCATGGCATTGATTAGGCGTAGGGCAGCACGGTGGTGTAGTGGTTAGCACTGTCGCCTCACAGCAAGAAGATCCGGGTTTGAGCCCTGGGGCCTTTCTGTGTGGAGTTTGCATGTTCTCCCTGTGTCCGCATGGGTTTCCTCTGGGTGCTCCGTTTTCCCCCACAGTCCAAAGACATGCAGGTTAGGTTAACTGGTGACTCTAAATTGACCGTGAGTGTGAATGGTTGTCTGTCTATGTGTCAGCCCTGTGATGACCTGGCGACTTGTCCAGGGTGTACCCCGCCTTTCGCCCGTAGTCAGCTGGGATAGGCTCCAGCTTGCCTGCAACCCTGTAGAACAGGATAAAGCGGCTGGAGATGATTAGGCATATCAGACAATCACTGGCGGTGCTGTGAAAATTCTACATGCAGATGCTCATCTAAGTTTCCAAATCTGTCATTGCTTAACTCTTGAATATTTTCTATCATGAATACTATCATTAAAAATCTCATAATTTCTGCTTTCCAAAGAAATGTATCTCGTTGAGATCTGTTCAGTACTTTGGGAGTAACGGCAGGTTGAAATTGGCACAACAGAATTCACTCTCTGCTCATGTGACGTCAGGAAACTGCTGGTGCTTTTTGAGTCACAGGAAAGGGCTCAGGCACTCTTTCTTCTGATCGGTTTCCGACTGGATTACTCGTAAATATCAATCAGATAACTTTTATAGGAATGTTCTCTCACTCTCAGTTTCTGATGAAGTATTCAGCAAAATTTTCCGTCAGCTAGTTTTGATGTTATGCTTCACGGGAGACTTTGAAGGGAGTTTTCGTAGGTTTACCTACTTATTTTTTCAAATCAAACTGATTCATGTAAATGAATAACCATTTTAGAATATAACTGGAGTTGTTTTGATGAAAAATATTGAGATCTTAGTGATTGGAATGAGATAAAAAAACGGAAGTCAGAAATGCAAGTGTCGATTTCAATTCAGTAAACAATTGGAATTGTTTACTGGATGTGGCTCACACAGTTTTTTCGAGGTTAGCCTTGAAAGCTGTGAATATTAATCAAAATAATCATTTATATTCTTTCTTATAAAACACTAGTAGGCCCTACTTAGAAATTCAAAGGCCTACAGAGCACAAAGAGGGTATTAGAAATAATATTTTATTACTCTTTTTATTGATAGAGAATGGTAGATGTGAATGACAAAGCTGATTTATGCATATTTTAGAATTAAGATCAGATTTGTATTCCATAAATAAAGCCATTTGGTGAAGCTTTGAAGAAGAGAGTGTACTGATTTAACATTTTTACCTAATTGGCATAATTAATACTAATTAAATACAAATTTGCAGAATTTGTTTTTACTAATTTTTCAATCTTTGACAACCATCTATGTACTTGCCAATTTCCATGCAAATATCTTGAAAGGTTAAAAAAAAAAAAAAGTTAAGAAAAAACATTTGATCTCATTCATTAATGAGGCCCATTTTGGACCATGTGATCCTAATACAGAATATTACGGCAGTTTTCTAAAAATTAAGCCATTTTTTCAATCTTTGACTTGTAATATCTCAAGAACGGATAAACATATTTTAATTCTGTAAAAAGTTTGTTGTTCTGCGTTCAATTCTGAATTCAATGAGAGCAGTTTAAAGCAATTTGGACTGAATTTTCACCTGATAGGCATATCTTGTATAACAAATCATATTGAAATCACAAAAAGGTGCAGAAGTGCTTCCAGGGTCAAAGTTCAGAAGAATGTGCGGCCATTTTAACCAGTACCAGTCGCTGTATCTGAATTCTATGGATGTTCTAACAATTAAGTCCGTTCTATGAGTAGGCGAGTGAGTAGTAAGGACACAATTTGGATGTACTACACCACCACCATCGTATCTGGCCTCTTATCTGGATGATCCTGAATGACTTATACCCATGTATGCAGTGAAATAAAAAATATATTATCCAGTGTCTTGCAAAAGTATTCATCCCCCCGGTGTTTGTCCTGTTTTGTTGCATTACAAGCTGGAATTAAAATGGATATTTGGGGTTTAGTTGCATTCAAATGGAATTCATGAGCTTGTGATTGCAACATGGGAAGTCGTGTACATGAAATGCTCGGCACTCAAGTGGTGTCATCATGGGAACACTGCTGCTAAGCAACAGCAACATGGATGCCAAAAGTCTCCTCATTTAGGCTAATGTTACTACGACAATTTAACAAGCTAAGGAGCACATAACGTAATGTCGGAAATGCAAAAGCATAATAAAAAGATTAGGCCCTTGAGAATATCAACAATTTATATTATAAATACAACCCCCATTCCAAAAAAGTTGGGACAAAGTAAAAATTGTAAATAAAAACGGAATGCAATAATTTACAAATCTCAAAAACTGATATTGTATTCACAATAGAACATAGACAACATATCAAATGTTGAAAGTGAGACATTTTGAAATTTTATGCCAAATATTGGCTCATTTGAAATTTCATGACAGCAACACATCTCAAAAAAGTTGGGACAGGGGCAATAAGAGGGTGGAAAAGTTAAAGGTACAAAAAAGGAACAGCTGGAGGACCAAATTGCAACTCATTAGGTCAACTGGCAATAGGTCATTAACATGACTGGGTATAAAAAGAGCATCTTGGAGTTGCATTGGCTCTCGGAAATAAATATGGGAAGAGGATCACCAATCCCCCTAATTCTGCGCCGACAAATAGTGGAGCAATATCAGAAAGGAGTTCGACAGTGTAAAATTGTAAAGAGTTTGAACATATCATCATCTACAGTGCATAATATCATCAAAAGATTCAGAGAATCTGGAAGAATCTCTGTGTGTAAGGGTCAAGGCCGGAAAACCATACTGGGTGCCCGTGGTCTTCGGGCCCTTAGATGGCACTGCATCACATACAGGCATGCTTCTGTATTGGAAATCACAAAATGGGCTCAGGAATATTTCCAGAGAACATTATCTGTGAACACAATTCACCGTGCCATCTGCCGTTGCCAGCTAAAACTCTATAGTTCAAAGAAGAAGCCGTATCTAAACATGATCCAAAAGCGCAGACGTCTTCTCTGGGCCAAGGCTCATTTAAAATGGACTGTGGCAAAAGTGGAAAACTGTTCTGTGGTCAGAAGAATCAAAATTTGAAGCTGTTTATGGAAATCAGGGACGCCGTGTCATTCGGACTAAAGAGGAGAAGGACGACCCAAGTTGTTATCAGCGCTCAGTTCAAAAGCCTGCATCTCTGATGGTATGGGGTTGCATTAGTGCGTGTGGCATGGGCAGCTTACATATCTGGAAAGACACCATCAATGCTGAAAGGGTCTGAGTACTGAACTGGCCAGCCTGCAGTCCAGATCTTTCACCCACAGAAAACATTTGGCACATCATAAAATGGAAGATACGACAAAAAAGACCTAAGACAGTTGAGCAACTAGAATCCTACATTAGACAAGAATGGGTTAACATTCCTATCCCTAAACTTGAGTAACTTGTCTCCTCAGTCCCCAGACGTTTACAGACTGTTGTAAAGAGAAAAGGGGATGTCTCACAGTGGTAAACATGGCCTTGTCCCAACTTTTTTGAGATGTGTTGTTGTCATGAAATTTAAAATCACCTAATTTTTCTATTTAACTGATACATTTTCTCAGTTTAAACATTTGATATGTCATCTATGTTCTATTCTGAATAAAATATGGATTTTTGAAACTTCCACAGCATTGCATTCCATTTTTATTCACAATTTGTACTTTGTCCCAACTTTTTTGGAATCGGGGTTGTATATTAGTACAAATACGGAAGTGATTATTGAAAAATCGTATGCTGATTGGTCAAGAAATTTGGACTATTTCTCAATAATCACCTCCATTGACTCGGAAAAATGGCTGCTAATTGCTTTGTCACCGTAGGTGTGGAAGAATTTGAAATTATGAAAGAAAACGCTGTTCCTAAAAGCACTAAAGAAGCTACAAAGTTTGGTCTAAAACTATTTAAATGTAAGGTGGGATTGTGATTTTTTTTTACCGATTTCTATACAAAGTATTTTATGTGAATTGGCGTAGATAAGTGACAAGTCTGCACCACGCCTTTATTACATTTGCATGATGCTTTTGAAGTTTGAAATAAATTATTTTTAATACAATTTTTTTTTTAATAATCACCTGTGTATTTATACAAAAACAATTATTTGTCTCAGGCTCAGTGAATATCGGTGAATAATAACCTTGACTTCGTCTCAGTTATTATTCATCGATATTCACTTCACCTGGCGGCACGGTGGTGTAGTGGTTAGCGCTGTCGCCTCACAGCAAGAAGGTCCGGGTTCGAACCCCGTGGCCGGCGAGGGCCTTTCTGTGTGGAGTTTGCATGTTCTCCCCGTGTCCGCGTGGGTTTACTCCGGGTGCTCCGGTTTCCCTCACAGTCCAAAGACATGCAGGTTAGGTTAACTGGTGACTCTAAATTGACCGTAGGTGTGAATGTGAGTATGAATGGTTGTCTGTGTCTGTGTGTCAGCCCTGTGATGACCTGGCGACTTGTCCAGGGTGTATCCCGCCTTTCGCCTGTACTCAGCTGGGATAGGTTCCAGCTTGCCTGCGACCCTGTAGAACAGGATAAAGTGGCTGGAGATAATGAGATGAGCTTCACTTCACCTTTGGCGAATAATTGTTAAATACAAAATTACAAAGAAAACCCAATATGACTAAAATTACAATATATTCACTTATTGTCCACTGAAAAAATAAAATAAAATGCACTTCCATGGCCTCTGCCATTTGAGAAAACATCTCATGAACTTGGAGCTTTCAGAAAATTTCCACTTCCAATGTCGTGAATACCACAGGAGGGTGTTCATATGGAGTCTTCTTGTGAATACTAATAGGTTGCATTCAGTCATGTGACTTTTGCTTGCGAGTTTACTTCTGGTGAATAAAGTGGTGGTCAGACAAACCAATTTGGCTGTTGTTATTTGAAGAGCTAGTGAAACCGTCTCTGACTATTTTCACAGTTGAGAGGCTAATGCATGGTCAAGATCCCTTCAGAAAGTTGCTCTTTGTGATGGGATAAATCCTTCCATGTTATCAAAGAAGGATGTTTCCAAGGAGTTTAAAAATGATCCATCAGTTGAGTTCCCCAACATCTCAAACTACCTGGTGCGGCAGACATCATTCTACACGGACAAAGAGATCAAAACCTGGAAGAGCATGGAGGCAAAAAACTTTTTATACATGGCAGGTTTAAAGATCTGGGGATCAGGATGCTACAAGATAAATCCTGTGATGTTTATGCCCAAGTAAGTAGGAATTTTGGGGCTTTTTGTATGTATCTTTGCGATGATTGCTAGGATGCTACAAGTTTTAGCATCTGGTGTAAACAAACCATAGCCACTTGATTCTCAACCCTCCCTGCTGTTCTTTTCCAGCTAAATCATTCACAAAGGTCCACAGAAACACCTTTAAATAAGTAAAGTTATCAGGGCTCACTGTAACTGCATGGTCGGGGAAGCAATTTCGTTCTGTTAACTCGTGAGCTTTTGTGTTTCCGTGGATCGTCTCGATGATATTATCTCTCTAGTTCAGTGTAGGAGCCCAATCTACAGCATCACCTTTGTAAAGATTGCTCGGACATCCTGATAAATAAAGTGAAAACATGCGAGTTAGTTGACAATATGGCGACCATGATCAAACAGTAAACAAAAACACACAAGGACTTAAGCATCTCCTGAACTTCAAAACATCATGAAATAACAGAAAATGGTAATAAAAGTCATTTGCAAATCCAAACGAAATAAATCAAAGGAATTTACAAACATTTCACGAATTGATCACTGCAAACTCGAGCGTTGTTTGACTCTGCTCCCTTCCATCAGAGCAAAATGTTCAAGAGCCACCTTTCTAGTCATCTTTTGGGAAAATCCTTTGCTCTTTATCACTTCATGGGGAACCCAGAATAAACCTATCAGTTTTATGGTTTGTTTGATTTGAGCAGCCCAAACCAACGCAAGCATACAGCATTTTAATAAGTAGTTAGGCTCCCCAGGGATAGTAATGTCTTATGAACAGTGAGCTGACCACCACTTCATGTCTTGCATATCTAATGAGGCGGATGTGACATTGGATGTAACCCACCCATCCATCCATCCATCATCTGTAGCCGCTTATCCTGTTCTACAGGGTCGCAGGCAAACTGGAGCCTGTAACCCACCTATACCCCTACTAATACTATCGTCAATCAGCAATCAGTAACAGGAATGACTGGATCATAACATACCACCAGTGCTGAATGTTATGAAGATTGTTATAAAGGCAAAACTGTGTGTGTGTAGGGAGGCCCTTAGCCACTATTTTTTCCACATTTGAAGAAAGAGTAGAGTTTATTTATGCATTTTATGATGTCTTAAAAAATACTAAATTATACATTACAAGGAAAATCAACTGTCCTGTCTTTGTGCTCGACAGCTTTTATTGCACTTCTCTCTGATTCACACTGTGTCGTGAAGAAAATTGGAAGCAAGATGAGGTAGTGTTTAAGGAGAGACTTAATAAGACCTCATTGTCACTAATGAATTCACATGCATTTCCTTTCCCCTGATGCATTCATCAGCTTTTAAAACCTTCCGCATATTTCCCAGGAAGAGAGATTGACATGGATGAATTGAGAGAGAGAGAGAGAGCTCAACAAGAATTGGTTTGCTAGCTGATTTTTAAATGAACAGTGAAATCACTGCTGTGGTTTTGTACATTTTTTTTGTTTTGTTTTGTCATTGTTTTAACACAAATCACATCTAAACAAATAAGAACAACATCGCTGAATATTGGCCAAAAAAAGTATGAATGCTAACTCCATTCCTAACTTGAACATTACCCTCTTTAGCTTGTTACATTACTTGTATTGTTTCCAGTTTGCAATGATATTAGCTGAACATTAATGTCCAGATTTCATATCACATCATGTTTCCAGTACCAAAAGTTTGTATACCCCCTACTCATTCATGTTTTTTTTTTTCTTCATTTATGTATTTTGTATTTTCTACATTGTAGAACAATACTGAAGACATCAAAACTATGAAATAACTTCTGGAATTATGTGGTAAACAAAATACGTTTGATATTTTAGATTCTTCAAAGTATCCAGCATTTACCTTGATGACACTATTGGCATTACCTTAACCAGCTTCATGAGGTCGTCACCTGGAATGCTTTTCAATTAACAGGTATGTCTCGTCAAAAGTTAATTAGTGGACGAGTTTCTTGCCATCTTCATGCATTTGAGGTCAAACAGTAAATCGTAAATACATATACGGGCACAGTAAATATCCCTGTTCCACAACTGTAGTAATCCATATCACATCAATAACTGCTCAACTAAGTAAAGAGAAATGGCATCCATCATTACTTTAAGACATGAGGTGTCTTATTAATTAAAACAAAGAAAAACCATTGAATAAGAAGGCACGTCCAAGCTTTTGACTGGTACTGTATATGAAACGTGTTACACGTTGACTGTCAAAGTTCATGTCATATCATCTGCTACTCTAGAAACAAACACCAATACAGCACAGATGTAGATTAATTGCTTTATGTAATACACACTCATTGGCCACTTTATTAGGAACACCCATCCACCTGCTGTTTGATGCAGTTCTCTAATCAGCCAATCCCTTGACAGCAGCACAATGCATCAAATTATGTAGATACAAATCAAGAGCTTTAGCTAATGTTCACTTCAAACATCAGAAAGGGAAAAATTGTGATCTCAAACTGTGACTTTCTTTCACTGTGGCATGGGTGTTGGTTTGAGCCAGATGGACTGGTTTGAGTATTTCAGAAGCTGCTGATCTCCTGGGGTTTTCACACACACACACACACACTTTACACAGAATGGTGCGAAAAAAAAACAAACATTGGAGTTGAGTGAGTGACAGTTCTGTGGGTGGAAACAAACATCTAAGAGAGGTCAGAGGAAAATGGCCAGACTGGTTTGAGCTGCCAGGAAAGCTACAGTAACTCGTAGCAACTCTTTACAACCATGGTGAGCAGAAAAGCATCTCAGCATGCAACAGCAGAAGAACACATTGGGTTCCACTCCTGCCAGCCAAGCTCCTATTAAAGACGCCGGTGAGTGCAAGTCAATGTGGGATAAACCAGTCCTTTAGGCGAAGACAGGTGGGTGTGGCTTCATTCATGTATTAATTTAAAATAAACATTTTTGGTCATGCTTTTACAGGAAAATAATCAACGACAGGGTGGTTTGATGATAGTGTCAGGCATGATTTGCAACAGAAGAGTACCAGCAAGAGTGAAAGGGAAGGTATAGAGGATGGCAGTGAGATCAGTCATGTTATATGGGCTCAAGACTGTGGCATTGACGAGGAGGCAGAGTTGGAGGCAGCAGAGTTAAAGATGATAAAATTTGCTTTGGGAATGACCAAGATGGACAGCCCAGGTTGAATTGTTTGGAGACAAAGCAAAAGAGATGAGATTGAGTTGGTTTGGACATGTGTGGAGGAGATATGCCAAGTATATTGGTAGAAGGATGCTGAAGATGGAGCTGCAAGGCAAGAGGTAAAGAGGAAGGCCAAAGAGGTGGTTTATGGATGTGGTGAGAGAGGACATGCAGGTGGTTGGTGTGACAGAGGAAAATGTTGAAGACAGGATGAGATGGAAACGAATGATCTGCTGTGCCAACCTTAAATGTGAGCAACTGAAAGAAGGAGAAGGGTGGTTTGATGCAGCCTGACTTGAAACAGAGTTCCTGTTACCACCCCATAGTTAATTATTTTCTAATAACTGCACATCCTGACATGATTTATTCCTCGTATTCCAGAGCAATTTGTCAATTATGGAAAGTGTAGTTCCTGTTATCACTTAGGTTATAGCAGCTCTAAATACCCATTCCCTTACCAGCCTCCTCTCTCTCTCTCTCTCTCTCTCTCTCTCTGAGAAAGCTTCATCATATAAACAAATCTTGATTTCTCTTAGCTAAAGAACAGCATCCATTTATTATTAGGCTCAGATTGCTTTGGCAAATTTCACTGTACTAGCTGTTACTATAGAAATGATAACATATTAGAACAAGCTTGCTTATATAAACTAGCATTTGTGTTACAGCTGCTAGTGCTGGCAGAGCTGCTGTTATACAAAATGAATCAACACCTTCTGACCAGTGAGGTTTGATAACTGTTGTAGTATAAAGTATTTTATGGAACTGCATAAAAATCAGTGCTGAGCCATTACTATTAGAGCTGGGACTTCAGCTCAGCCAAACCTTAGCCAGACACCAAAAAAGCAACAGGGAAAAGGATTTTGCAAAGGATTAGCGGCAGAGTGCCAGGTCACTCAGTCATGTGTAGTTTTCAATGTTGATTTTAAAAATAACTA